>NC_086453.1:370242818-370982818 GCF_028390025.1 Pseudophryne corroboree
GTGCACACTAGTACTGAGGCTGTAGTGATGTGATTGGTGGGAGCACAGATAGACAGTTAATACTGAGGGGGAGATGATGACGATAAGTGCTGTGCACACTATACTGAGGCTGTAGTGATGTGATTGGTGGGAGCACAGATAGACAGTAATACTGAGGAGGAGATGATGAGATAAGTGCTGTGCACACTATACTGAGGCTGTAGTGATGTGATTGGTGGGAGCACAGATAGACAGTAATACTGAGGGGGAGATGATGAGATAAGTGCTGTGCACACTATACTGAGGCTGTAGTGATGTGATTGGTGGGAGCACAGATAGACAGTAATACTGAGGAGGAGATGATCGAGATAAGTGCTGTGCACACTATACTGAGGCTGTAGTGATGTGATTGGTGGGAGCACAGATAGACAGTAATACTGAGGGAGGAGATGATGAGATAAGTGCTGTGCACACTATACTGAGGCTGTAGTGATGTGATTGGTGGGAGCACAGATAGACAGTAATACTGAGGAGGAGATGATGAGATAAGTGCTGTGCACACTATACTGAGGCTGTAGTGATGTGATTGGTGGGAGCACAGATAGACAGTAATACTGAGGAGGAGATGATCAGATAAGTGCTGTGCACACTATACTGAGGCTGTAGTGATGTGATTGGTGGGAGCACAGATAGACAGTAATACTGAGGAGGAGATGATGAGATAAGTGCTGTGCACACTATACTGAGGCTGTAGTGATGTGATTGGTGGGAGCACAGATAGACAGTAATACTGAGGAGGAGATGATGAGATAAGTGCTGTGCACACTATACTGAGGCTGTAGTGATGTGATTGGTGGGAGCACAGATAGACAGTAATACTGAGGAGGAGGATGATGAGATAAGTGCTGTGCACACTATACTGAGGCTGTAGTGATGTGATTGGTGGGGAGCACAGATAGACAGTAATACTGAGGAGGAGATGATGAGATAAGTGCTGTGCACACTATACTGAGGCTGTAGTGATGTGATTGGTGGGAGCACAGATAGACAGTAATACTGAGGGGGAGATGATGAGATAAGTGCTGTGCACACTATACTGAGGCTGTAGTGATGTGATTGGTGGGAGCACAGATAGACAGTAATACTGAGGGGGAGATGATCGAGATAAGTGCTGTGCACACTATACTGAGGCTGTAGTGATGTGATTGGTGGGAGCACAGATAGACAGTAATACTGAGGGGGAGATGATGAGATAAGTGCTGTGCACACTATACTGAGGCTGTAGTGATGTGATTGGTGGGAGCACAGATAGACAGTAATACTGAGGAGGAGATGATGAGATAAGTGCTGTGCACACTATACTGAGGCTGTAGTGATGTGATTGGTGGAGCACAGATAGACAGTAATACTGAGGAGGAGATGATGAGATAAGTGCTGTGCACACTATACTGAGGCTGTAGTGATGTGATTGGTGGGAGCACAGATAGACAGTAATACTGAGGAGGAGATGATGAGATAAGTGCTGTGCACACTATACTGAGGCTGTAGTGATGTGATTGGTGGGAGCACAGATAGACAGTAATACTGAGGAGGAGATGATGAGATAAGTGCTGTGCACACTATACTGAGGCTGTAGTGATGTGATTGGTGGGAGCACAGATAGACAGTAATACTGAGGAGGAGATGATGAGATAAGTGCTGTGCACACTATACTGAGGCTGTAGTGATGTGATTGGTGGGAGCACAGATAGACAGTAATACTGAGGGGGAGATGATGAGATAAGTGCTGTGCACACTATACTGAGGCTGTAGTGATGTGATTGGTGGGAGCACAGATAGACAGTAATACTGAGGGGGAGATGATGAGATAAGTGCTGTGCACACTATACTGAGGCTGTAGTGATGTGATTGGTGGGAGCACAGATAGACAGTAATACTGAGGAGGAGATGATGAGATAAGTGCTGTGCACACTATACTGAGGCTGTAGTGATGTGATTGGTGGGAGCACAGATAGACAGTAATACTGAGGAGGAGATGATCAGATAAGTGCTGTGCACACTATACTGAGGCTGTAGTGATGTGATTGGTGGGAGCACAGATAGACAGTAATACTGAGGAGGAGATGATCAGATAAGTGCTGTGCACACTATACTGAGGCTGTAGTGATGTGATTGGTGGGAGCACAGATAGACAGTAATACTGAGGGGGAGATGATGAGATAAGTGCTGTGCACACTATACTGAGGCTGTAGTGATGTGATTGGTGGGAGCACAGATAGACAGTAATACTGAGGGGGAGATGATGAGATAAGTGCTGTGCACACTATACTGAGGCTGTAGTGATGTGATTGGTGGGAGCACAGATAGACAGTAATACTGAGGAGGAGATGATGAGATAAGTGCTGTGCACACTATACTGAGGCTGTAGTGATGTGATTGGTGGGAGCACAGATAGACAGTAATACTGAGGAGGAGATGATGAGATAAGTGCTGTGCACACTTATACTGAGGCTGTAGTGATGTGATTGGTGGGAGCACAGATAGACAGTAATACTGAGGGGGAGATGATCAGATAAGTGCTGTACACACTATACTGAGGCTGTAGTGATGTGATTGGTGGGAGCACAGATAGACAGTAATACTGAGGAGGAGATGATGAGATAAGTGCTGTGCACACTATACTGAGGCTGTAGTGATGTGATTGGTGGGAGCACAGATAGACAGTAATACTGAGGGGGAGATGATGAGATAAGTGCTGTGCACACTATACTGAGGCTGTAGTGATGTGATTGGTGGGAGCACAGATAGACAGTAATACTGAGGAGGGAGATGATCAGATAAGTGCTGTGCACACTATACTGAGGCTGTAGTGATGTGATTGGTGGGAGCACAGATAGACAGTAATACTGAGGAGTAGATGATCAGATAAGTGCTGTGCACACTATACTGAGGCTGTAGTGATGTGATTGGTGGGAGCACAGATAGACAGTAATACTGAGGGGGAGATGATGAGATAAGTGCTGTGCACACTATACTGAGGCTGTAGTGATGTGATTGGTGGGAGCACAGATAGACAGTAATACTGAGGGAGGAGATGATGAGATAAGTGCTGTGCACACTATACTGAGGCTGTAGTGATGTGATTGGTGGGAGCACAGATAGACAGTAATACTGAGGAGGAGATGATGAGATAAGTGCTGTGCACACTATACTGAGGCTGTAGTGATGTGATTGGTGGGAGCACAGATAGACAGTAATACTGAGGGGGAGATGATGAGATAAGTGCTGTGCACACTATACTGAGGCTGTAGTGATGTGATTGGTGGGAGCACAGATAGACAGTAATACTGAGGGGGAGATGATCAGATAAGTGCTGTGCACACTATACTGAGGCTGTAGTGATGTGATTGGTGGGAGCACAGATAGACAGTAATACTGAGGAGGAGATGATGAGATAAGTGCTGTGCACACTATACTGAGGCTGTAGTGATGTGATTGGTGGGAGCACAGATAGACAGTAATACTGAGGAGGAGATGATGAGATAAGTGCTGTGCACACTATACTGAGGCTGTAGTGATGTGATTGGTGGGAGCACAGATAGACAGTAATACTGAGGGGGAGATGATGAGATAAGTGCTGTGCACACTATACTGAGGCTGTAGTGATGTGATTGGTGGGAGCACAGATAGACAGTAATACTGAGGAGGAGATGATGAGATAAGTGCTGTGCACACTATACTGAGGCTGTAGTGATGTGATTGGTGGGAGCACAGATAGACAGTAATACTGAGGAGGAGATGATGAGATAAGTGCTGTGCACACTATACTGAGGCTGTAGTGATGTGATTGGTGGGAGCACAGATAGACAGTAATACTGAGGGGGAGATGATGAGATAAGTGCTGTGCACACTATACTGAGGCTGTAGTGATGTGATTGGTGGGAGCACAGATAGACAGTAATACTGAGGAGGAGATGATGAGATAAGTGCTGTGCACACTATACTGAGGCTGTAGTGATGTGATTGGTGGGAGCACAGATAGACAGTAATACTGAGGAGGAGATGATGAGATAAGTGCTGTGCACACTATACTGAGGCTGTAGTGATGTGATTGGTGGGAGCACAGATAGACAGTAATACTGAGGGGGAGATGATGAGATAAGTGCTGTGCACACTATACTGAGGCTGTAGTGATGTGATTGGTGGGAGCACAGATAGACAGTAATACTGAGGGGGAGATGATCAGATAAGTGCTGTGCACACTATACTGAGGCTGTAGTGATGTGATTGGTGGGAGCACAGATAGACAGTAATACTGAGGAGGAGATGATCAGATAAGTGCTGTGCACACTATACTGAGGCTGTAGTGATGTGATTGGTGGGAGCACAGATAGACAGTAATACTGAGGAGGAGATGATGAGATAAGTGCTGTGCACACTATACTGAGGCTGTAGTGATGTGATTGGTGGGAGCACAGATAGACAGTAATACTGAGGAGGAGATGATGAGATAAGTGCTGTGCACACTATACTGAGGCTGTAGTGATGTGATTGGTGGGAGCACAGATAGACAGTAATACTGAGGGGGAGATGATGAGATAAGTGCTGTGCACACTATACTGAGGCTGTAGTGATGTGATTGGTGGGAGCACAGATAGACAGTAATACTGAGGAGGAGATGATGAGATAAGTGCTGTGCACACTATACTGAGGCTGTAGTGATGTGATTGGTGGGAGCACAGATAGACAGTAATACTGAGGGGGAGATGATGAGATAAGTGCTGTGCACACTATACTGAGGCTGTAGTGATGTGATTGGTGGGAGCACAGATAGACAGTAATACTGAGGAGGAGATGATGAGATAAGTGCTGTGCACACTATACTGAGGCTGTAGTGATGTGATTGGTGGGAGCACAGATAGACAGTAATACTGTGAAATTATATTCTCACCGGGGTGGAAGCATCAAACTAGTGCTGGATTAACAGAGTGGCCTGGGTGGTTACTGGCCAATAGGGGGAGACAGGAGCGACGCAGACTGCAACAAGTGACATTGACACTGTGAGTGGGAGGAGCTAAGTGGGAGGAGCAAGGAGGAGGAACAAGAAGGTCGCGGGTGGCACCATTGGTTTGACATCGGCATAGCCGATGCTCCTTCAAAGATCCTGTTCCAGTCTGCAGGTTCCAAGATTTGATGCCACATAGAGGTTAGTAGCAGTGGGTATACATAATGTGGGGCGTGAAGGATCTACCAGGGGGTTACAATGGTTTAAGAGAGGTGAGGGCCCGAGCATTGTTCCCTGGGCCATCTTTACTGCGCATGCACAGAGCACTGGGAAAATGTCCATTGGTTGTATGTTAGTTCATTGAATTTAAGGTAGTAGCACTACTTGCACTTTATATACAATATATATATATATATATATATATATATATATATTATGTAAATTTTTTCTATATAAAAGTCTACCATTTATTCAAATGATATGTGATTGATTTTAAATCTATTATATTCTGTTTATAGCGCTACTTTATATAGTTGTTATCGGTTGTATTTTTGGGGGGATTGATGAACCCCTTTCTAAGTAGCTGATTTGGACAAACATAACACATCAGCGCCTGTTAGAACTTTGATTGGTATCTTCTATTTCCTTCTGTCAGAGAACCCTGAGGGTTCCCCAAATGCCGGAAGGGCCGGCGACGGTCACGCAGCGGATCCGGCGTCTACGGACGCAGGGAGGGATCACAAAAGCACTCTTTTTACGCAAGACGCCTCCTGAGGCTTCTGCGCATTTTTTGGGTGGCCGCTGCTGCGTACAAAGACTCGGCAGCGGTGCCATTTGCGTCCACCTCTGAAATCAGCCCCTTATTTCCACTTTCCATTGTGTTAAATTGGACGATGACATTTTTATTTGCGTTGGAGACAGAATCATCGTGTTTTATTCAGACAAAAGAAAGCAAAAATCCGTTATTTCCCCGTTTATTGGTAAAACACAATGCTGCAAGCATTCACCCCCCGCAGTGCGGAAGCAGTAAACCACGTGTGAGCCGTAACAATGACACTTGCCTTGTACCTAAAGAGAGAGTGCTATTATTCGCCGAGCGCAACAAGAACAGCCACAAAAGCAGAAGCAGCGCTGTCTTCAATGACGAGTTTGCGACACGGCAGCGGCAGGCTGGGTCCAGCCATTATTAATTGTTAATGCATTTTGCATTAACCCTGGGAGATGTCAGCTCCTGCGGTTACAGGATTAAAAAATGCTTTCCAGCGTGTTGCTAAAATGGTTTCAGACCAGCAGGACACTATTACCTTCTAAGTAATACACTGCCACTTAAATGGCAATTTAAAATTAGGCCATTAACAATTTGAGGCAATTACAAGGCTCTTTCAATAATATTATTTTACATTTTGAATTAACTCTCAAAATTAGATTAGACATAAATACTCTGCAGATTTCATCTGATACGGGGTTTGTGTGACAGATCCAGTACTATTAGGGGGTTTTAGTATTATTATTTTTTCTTGAATATACATAAATAAACTAAAAATAAGTGTAAAGTAAATGGAAATTTACAATTAAGCTCAGCTTTTCTTTCTTTTATAGGATAAAACTAGGGAGTTCAAAAAGTCCCTCCGCAGTAAACAATCTTTCAACACTTACAGGCATATTCAATTAGCCGCAAGGGTTACCTCGCAGCTAATTGTCGAGTAATTACCCAGTGGCACAGGGTAAAGCTATTCATAAAATAGCATTTTTCCCATGCCTATAACCCACTGATTTTGGTAAACTGCAGAAACAATGGGTTTTTCACGCGCGTGAACCCCGATTGTGCCCTTTTCTCGCTGGCTTTGCCTCACAGCTCCTGTAGCTGAAAGGAAAAGTACACCATCGGGAATTCACGTGCGCGTGAATTCTCCTACTTAAATCACGCTGCCTCCGATAATTAGATAAATATGTAACAAATTCTCTTTTATTTCATGTAAACATCGTGTATAAAAACAATGATGGCGTCATATTACTTGGCACACATTCTCTGCGTGGTGCCTGGCTTAGCACACAGTCACTGCGGAGGGACTTTTTGAACTCCCTTTTTTGTGATTCTTGTTTTGTGATTCTTCTTTAGGTTACTTTCACCAAAATGAATTTGGCCCATAAAATAGACCCATTGTGTGACTGCTAATATTTACATTGATACTGAATGTCTGTACTGTACAATGTGTGTCTGTTTTCTCTTAGGGGGTCATTCCGAGTTGATCACTCGCTAGCTACTTTTTGCAGCGCTGCGAACAGATAGTTGCCACCTATGGGGGAGTGTATTTTCGCTTTGCAAGTGTGCAAACGCTTGAGCAGCCGAGCGCTACAGAAAAGTTTTGTGCAGTTTCTGAGTAGGTCTGAGCTTACTTAGCCGCTGCGATCACTTCAGCCTGTCCGGTCCCGGAATTAACGTCAGACACCCGCCCTGCAAACGCTTGGACACGCCTGCGTTTTTCCTGCCACTTCCAGAAAACGGTCAGTTGCCACCCACAAACGCCTTCTTCCTGTCAATCTCCTTGCGATCGGCTGTGCGAATGGATTCTTTGTTAAATCCATCGCACAGCAATGATCCGCTTTGTACCCATACGACGCGCCTGCGCATTGCGGTACATACGCATGCGCAGTAGTGACTTGATCGCAGCGCAGCAAAAAAACCTAGCGTGCAGTCAGGTCGGAATGACCCCCTTAGTTACTCTATAGTTACTCTATAATAACTCTTTGTACTTTACTTTTAATGAACTCTTAACATACAGTAAAATGTAAAAAGGCAGGAATCCGGGTGGAAGATAGACAGTAAATAGACAGATCAACAGCGGAAGGTTGACAGTCAATAAGTCGACAGGGTCAATATATCGACAGGATCAAAAGGTCGACATGCAAATGGTCGACACAGAAAAGGTCGCCACATTAGTCATGATTTTTTTTAGTCTACTCAGTCCTGTGGTGCACCACCAAGTACTTCTCACATAGAATACGGGGCGTGCTTGCCCCATATTAATAATATTGGTTGGTTACCTGGATGTGATCACAAATATAGGAATTACTCCCTCTCTTGGCAAGTTTCAGTCTCCGTTGAGTCGGACTGCTGTGCTTGCAGGTGACCGTCACCAATCCCAAACCTCATGCGCGCAGAGTACATGGGGAGGCAGCAGCCTAGGCGTTACCAACACATATCCCCGGACATATAACTGCCCACAGCGCAAATATTACTGCGCATATACAGGATCTGTTATACAATGAATGGAAACCAGTAACAAGTCTATCAGTGTTTAATAATCGTTGTTGATGTTATAAAGTGTAATAATAACTTACAAAGCATACGTATCTACAAACATGCAGACAAGTCAATGTAAGTGGCTAGCAGTTACTATAATGTTTAGGCGCTGCCACAGTCACCTTGTGCGTAACTAACTATATACAAAGCATCATGACGGTGCATCGGTCACAATCCTCCTACAGGGCTCCGGGACTGACAAAATAGGTAGGGCCCCTCCCTCCCCCCCAAAAATATTCTGCTGCACGTACTGCTCCACCGCTACATGATGTCATACACCGTGACGTAACATATAGGGGGTGGTCTTCAGTATGCCGGCTGTTGGGATCCTGGCGCACAGTATACCGGCGCCGGAATCCCGACAGCCGGCATACTGACACTTATTCTCCCTCGTGGGGGTCCACGACCCACCTGGAGGGAGAATAAAGTGGCGCGCGTAGCAAGGGGCTCCTTTGCGCTCGCCACACTGTCGGTATGCCGGCAGTCGGGCTCCCGGCGCCGGTATGCTGGTCGCCGGGAGCCCGACCGCCGGCATACCATACTACACCCCATATAGGTGGAGTGTTGCAGAGCTACAGGAACGGTTCACAGAGAGCTGATACGCAGATATGGCTTGTTTTAAGAAGTTCTCCCTGCGCATCAGACTACTGTTGACTCACAGACTGGTGCAGCTCTACAGATGGCAGTAGGAGCCAGAAGTGGGCCCCCCTCTCTGCATGGGTTCTGGACACCAGTCCCCTCAGTCCCCCCCCTGGTGGCTGCCCTGCCCTCCTATATAGTGCTGCGCTGATTGTAGGCCGAGCAGAAGATACAGTAGGTGAGTCTCAAACACGCTACCGCTAATATGTCACCACCGATGTACAAATCTCCGGCATGCTGACAGATCTCCATGGTAAAAGTCTCCGATGTCAGCAGCTGGGCCGCGTCAGGCTGTCATGTGACCCTATATCATAAGGCTTTATGCACATATTATATAGGAGCTATTTGATATGAAGGGCTCTGAGAGAAGCCACCGCCGCTTTCTCTTTCTCGTGTCTGGCCTGCAGCTCTTCCAGTAGTTTTATCTGCGGGAAGAGGGAGTCGTGGCTCATGGCTCGCCTCTCCGGTACCTCTGCTCTCATTTCGTCCGGCGCTTTAGGCGAAGGCTGCGGCCGCGGAACCTTCTTGGCATATTCCAGGCTCTGTGAAGAGACCGACAAACCCAAAATAAGAGCGCTGTAAGAGACACACTCTCTGTATGGTGTCAGATATGTAACGGCCAAGCTAAACTGATGGGATGAGATCGGAAATTCTGGCGGCTGGGATCACGAAGGTCAGTGGGAGGCTGTCAGTGTACGGTTTAGAATATAGTGTTAGCTACGCTCCCTGCCAGTCTGATGTACCAACTATTCACATGGCTGTTTCTCGCCAATTTGTCTCGCAGTGCGAGATGCCCCCCCCCCCCCATAGATATAAAAATAAAGAGCGCGCGCTCCCGGCAAGGCAGAGGTCCTCTTCCATCCTGCTCTTCGGCCTGCGCCTGCCCGCCTCTCCGTCCTCCTAACTTGCCCACCATGTCCTGGCTCCCACACCTCCCCGTCATCAGTACTCCGCTTGGGGACGGAGTTTCGTTTAATGACGCGTTTGCGTCGTGAAGTCACGACGCAAATGTGTCATTACACAAAACTCCACCCCCTGAGCGGAGTAGTAATAAGGGGGAGGAGGGGGGAGCACAAACTGATCCAGCAAGAGCCGCGGCGGGTGCCCCGTGCGAATGCATGCCTCGCCCACCCAAGAAATGGCTCTGACTATACAGACATGACTGTGACACCAGTGGGAGTGGGAGGCTGTCAGTGTACGGTTTAGAGTATAGTGTTAGCTACGCTCCCTGCCAGTCTGATACCGATGACCCCGCCCTGACTACACAGACATGACTGTGACACCAGTGGGAGTGGGAGTCCCATTATTATCAGTATAGCAGGGAGAGGGGATGACACAATTCCGCACCTTTTGCCGCTTTCCTTGATGCTTCTCATTCTGTACAACCGGCATTTCCCGAGCCTTGATTGGTCGGCTCCTGTTACGCTCCTGAATCAGTTTCGCGTATTCCTTTTGTTGTCTGAGCTGTTCTTTCTGAAGGCAATAATGAAATGTGAAGTAATATTAGTGTGACACGTCCCACATGCGGCCTCATTACTCAATAACTGCAGCATAACATCTTTCTTATAATGAACTGAGGGGGACATTTACTAAGCAGTGATAAGAGCGGAGAAGTGAGCCAGTGGAGAAATTTCCTCATCAACCAATCAGCAGCTCTGTATAATTTTATAGTATGCAATTTATAGATGTTACTTCAGTGCTAATTGGTTGCCATGGGAAACTTCTCCGCTGGCTCACTTCTCCCCTCTTATCACTGCTTAGTAAATGTACTCCTGAATCTGCAGACTTGGGGCGTAATTCAGCATGACTTGTAGAAAACACAAAACTACAACTCCTTTCTCTAGCATGAGGGGGGCCGCCCAGCACGGGACAAGGCCGTCCTACATGCCGAGTCCTCCCCCCCACCCCTTCCCCGCTGAAATGCGAGTGCATCGCTATACAGCGATGCGCTTGCATTTTATGGGTTACGCCCTGCCTAGCTGTGAAGGCAGTTGCTGGGCAGCCATGACCGCGTCCCTCACAACGCTGCACGATGCTCCTAAAAACGCTGCTGCAACTCCCCGTCTGTGCTAGGACATAGACTGCGCTTGCGTGGTTCTGGAATATGATGAGCTACCGGAAGAGGAGAGTTATCAGGGAATGCTTGAAGGTTTGGAGACTAGAGGAAAGTCTTGTTGTGCGAGGAAGGTTAAAGCGCGTGGGGCATTCCTGTGAATTAAAGGGGGTGAGCAATAAGGAGGTAGTCAGTGACATATGGATGGGGCGGAGCAGTGTAATGGAGGTAGTCAGTGATATATGGATGGGGCGGAGCAGTGTAATGGAGGTAGTCAGTGATATATGGATGGGGCGGAGTAGTGTAATGGAGGTAGTCAGTGATATATGGATGAGGCGGAGCAGTGTAATGGAGGTAGTCGGTGATATATGGATGAGGCGGAGCAGTGTAATGGAGGTAGTCAGTGATATATGGATGAGGTGGAGCAGTGTGATGGAGGTAGTCAGTGATATATGGATGGGGCGGAGTAGTGTAATGGAGGTAGTCAGTGATATATGGATGAGGTGGAGCAGTGTAATGGAGGTAGTCAGTGATATATGGATGAGGTGGAGCAGTGTAATGGAGGTAGTCAGTGATATATGGATGAGGTGGAGCAGTGTAATGGAGGTAGTCAGTGATATATGGATGAGGTGGAGCAGTGTAATGGAGGTAGTCAGTGATATATGGATGGGGCGGAGTAGTGTAATGGAGGTAGTCAGTGATATATGGATGGGGCGGAGCAGTGTAATGGAGGTAGTCAGTGATATATGGATGGGGCGGAGCAGTGTAATGGAGGTAGTCAGTGATATATGGATGGGGCGGAGCAGTGTAATGGAGGTAGTCAGTGATATATGGATGGGGCGGAGCAGTGTAATGGAGGTAGTCAGTGATATATGGATGGGGCGGAGCAGTGTAATGGAGGTAGTCAGTGATATATGGATGGGGCGGAGCAGTGTAATGGAGGTAGTCAGTGATATATGGATGGGGTGGAGCAGTGTAATGGAGGTAGTCAGTGATATATGGATGGGGCGGAGCAGTGTAATGGAGGTAGTCAGTGATATATGGATGAGGTGGAGCAGTGTAATGGAGGTAGTCAGTGATATATGGATGGGGTGGAGCAGTGTAATGGAGGTAGTCAGTGATATATGGATGGGGCAGAGCAGTGTAGTGGAGGTAGTCAGTGATATATGGATGAGGTGGAGCAGTGTAATGGAGGTAGTCAGTGATATATGGATGAGGTGGAGCAGTGTAATGGAGGTAGTCAGTGATATATGGATGGGGCGGAGCAGTGTGATGGAGGTAGTCAGTGACATATGGATGGGGCGGAGCAGTGTGATGGAGGTAGTCAGTGATATATGGATGGGGCGGAGCAGTGTAATGGAGGTAGTCAGTGATATATGGATGGGGCGGAGTAGTGTAATGGAGGTAGTCAGTGATATATGGATGGGGCGGAGCAGTGTGATGGAGGTAGTCAGTGATATATGGATGAGGTGGAGCAGTGTGATGGAGGTAGTCAGTGACATATTGATGGGGCGGAGCAGTGTAATGGAGGTAGTCAGTGATATATGGATGGGGCGGAGTAGTGTGATGGAGGTAGCCAGTGATATATGGATGGGGCGGAGCAGTGTAATGGAGGTAGTCAGTGATTTATGGATGGAGCGGAGCAGTGTAATGGAGGTAGTCAGTGATATATGGATGAGGCGGAGCAGTGTAATGGAGGTAGTCAGTGATATATGGATGAGGCGGAGCAGTGTAATGGAGGTAGTCAGTGATATATGGATGGGGCGGAGCAGTGTAATGGAGGTAGTCAGTGATATATGGATGAGGTGGAGCAGTGTAATGGAGGTAGTCAGTGATATATGGATGGGGCGGAGCAGTGTAATGGAGGTAGTCAGTGATATATGGATGGGGCGGAGCAGTGTAATGGAGGTAGTCAGTGATATATGGATGGGGCGGAGCAGTGTAATGGAGGTAGTCAGTGATATATGGATGAGGTGGAGCAGTGTAATGGAGGTAGTCAGTGATATATGGATGAGGTGGAGCAGTGTAGTGGAGGTAGTCAGTGATATATGGATGGTGTGGAGCAGTGTAATGGAGGTAGTCAGTGATATATGGATGGGGCGGAGCAGTGTAATGGAGGTAGTCAGTGACATATGGATGGAGCGGAGCAGTGTAATGGAGGTAGTCAGTGATATATGGATGAGGTGGAGCAGTGTAGTGGAGGTAGTCAGTGATATATGGATGGTGTAGAGCAGTGTAATGGAGGTAGTCAGTGATATATGGATGGAGTGGAGCAGTGTAATGGAGGTACTCAGTGATATATGGATGAGGTGGAGCAGTGTAATGGAGGTAGTCAGTGATATATGGATGGGGCGGAGCAGTGTAATGGAGGTAGTCAGTGATATATGGATGGGGCGGAGCAGTGTGATGGAGGTAGTCAGTGATATATGGATGGGGCGGAGCAGTGTAATGGAGGTAGTCAGTGATATATGGATGAGGTGGAGCAGTGTGATGGAGGTAGTCAGTGATATATGGATGGAGCGGAGCAGTGTGATGGAGGTAGTCAGTGATATATGGATGGAGTGGAACAGTGTAATGGAGGTAGTCAGTGATATATGGATGGGGCGGAGCAGTGTAATGGAGGTAGTCAGTGATATATGGATGGGGCGGAGCAGTGTAATGGAGGTAGTCAGTGATATATGGATGGTGTGGAGCAGTGTGATGGAGGTAGTCAGTGATATATGGATGGAGTGGAGCAGTGTAATGGAGGTAGTCAGTGATATATGGATGAGGTGGAGCAGTGTAATGGAGGTAGTCAGTGATATATGGATGAAGTGGAGCAGTGTAATGGAGGTAGTCAGTGATATATGGATGGGGCGGAGCAGTGTGATGGAGGTAGTCAGTGATATATGGATGGGGCGGAGCAGTGTAATGGAGGTAGTCAGTGATATATGGATGAGGTGGAGCAGTGTAATGGAGGTAGTCAGTGATATATGGATGGGGCGGAGCAGTGTAATGGAGGTAGTCAGTGATATATGGATGGGGTGGAGCAGTGTAATGGAGGTAGTCAGTGATATATGGATGGGGCGGAGCAGTGTAATGGAGGTAGTCAGTGATATATGGATGGGGCGGAGCAGTGTAATGGAGGTAGTCAGTGATATATGGATGAGGTGGAGCAGTGTAATGGAGGTAGTCAGTGATATATGGATGGGGCGGAGCAGTGTAATGGAGGTAGTCAGTGATATATGGATGGGGCGGAGCAGTGTAATGGAGGTAGTCAGTGATATATGAATGGGGCGGAGCAGTGTGATGGAGGTAGTCAGTGATATATGGATGGGGCGGAGCAGTGTGATGGAGGTAGTCAGTGATATATGGATGGGGCGGAGCAGTGTAATGGAGGTAGTCAGTGATATATGGATGGGGCGGAGCAGTGTAATGGAGGTAGTCAGTGATATATGGATGGGGCGGAGTAGTGTAATGGAGGTAGTCAGTGATATATGGATGAGGTGGAGCAGTGTGATGGAGGTAGTCAGTGATATATGGATGGGGCGGAGTAGTGTAATGGAGGTAGTCAGTGATATATGGATGAGGTGGAGCAGTGTAATGGAGGTAGTCAGTGATATATGGATGGGGCGGAGCAGTGTAATGGAGGTAGTCAGTGATATATGGATGGGGCGGAGCAGTGTAAATAAGATTTTACTTACCGATAAATCTATTTCTCGTAGTCCGTAGTGGATGCTGGGGACTCCGTCAGGACCATGGGGATTAGCGGCTCCGCAGGAGACAGGGCACAAAAATAAAGCTTTAGGATCAGGTGGTGTGCACTGGCTCCTCCCCCTATGACCCTCCTCCAAGCCTCAGTTAGGATACTGTGCCCGGACGAGCGTACACAATAAGGAAGGATTTTGAATCCCGGGTAAGACTCATACCAGCCACACCAATCACACCGTACAACTTGTGATCTGAACCCAGTTAACAGTATGACAACGTAGGAGCCTCTGAACAGACGGCTCACAACAATAACAACCCGATTTTTTTATTTTTTTTGTAACAATAACTTTGTACAAGTATTGCAGACAATCCGCACTTGGGATGGGCGCCCAGCATCCACTACGGACTACGAGAAATAGATTTATCGGTAAGTAAAATCTTATTTTCTCTAACGTCCTAGTGGATGCTGGGGACTCGGTCAGGACCATGGGGATTATACCAAAGCTCCCAAACGGGCGGGAGAGTGCGGATGACTCTGCAGCACCGAATGAGAGAACTCCAGGTCCTCTTTAGCCAGGGTATCAAATTTGTAGAATTTTACAAGCGTGTTCTCCCCCCGACCACGTAGTTGCTCGGCAGAGTTGTAATGCCGAGACCCCTCGGGCAGCCGCCCAGGATGAGCTCGCCTTCCTTGTGGAATGGGCATTTACATATTTTGGCTGTGGCAGGCCTGCCACATAATGTGCAAGCTGAATTGTACTACTCATCCAACTAGCAATCGTCTGCTTAGAAGCAAGAGCACCCAGTTTGTTGGGTGCATACAGGATAACAGCAAGTCAGTTTTCCTGACTCCAGCCGTCCTGGAAACCGATATTTTCAGGGCCCTGACAACATCTAGCAACTTGGAGTCCTCCAAGTCCCTAGTAGCCGCAGGTACCACAATAAGCTGGTTCAGGTGAAACGCTGACACCACCTTAGGGAGAAACTGGGGACGAGTCCGCAGCTCTGCCCTGTCCGAATGGACAATCAGATATGGGCTTTTTTGTGAGACAAAGCCGCCAATTCTGACACTCGCCTGGCCGAGGCCAGGGCCAACATCATGGTCACTTTCCATGTGAGATATTTAAAATCCACAGATTTGAGCGGTTTAAACCAATGTGATTTGAGGAATCCCAGCACTACGTTGAGATCCCACAGTGCCACTGGAGGCACAAAAGGGGGTTGTATATGCAGTACTCCCTTGACAAACTTCTGGACTTCAGGAACTGAAGCCAATTCTTTCTGGAAGAAAATTGACAGGGCCGAAATTTGAACCTTAATGGACCCCAATCAGAGGTCCATAGACAGTGACACTCCTGTTTGCAGGAAATGCAGGAATCGACCGAGTTGAAATTTCTTCGTGGAGCCTTCCTGGCCTCACACCACGCAACATATTTTCGCCACATGTGGTGATAATGTTGTGCGGTCACGTCCTTCCTGGCTTTGACCATGGTAGGAAAGACCTCTTCCGGAATGCCTTTTTCCCTTAGGATCCGGCGTTCAACCGCCATGCCGTCAAACGCAGCCGCGGTAAGTCTTGGAACAGACATGGTACGTGCTGAAGCAAGTCCCTTCTTAGCGGCAGAGGTCATGAGTTCTCTGTGAGTATCTCTTGAAGTTCCGGGTACCAAGTCCTTCTTGGCCAATCCGGAGCCACGAGTATAGTTCTTACTCCTCTACGTCTTATAATTCTCAATACCTTGGGTATGAGAAGCAGAGGAGGAAACACATACACCGACTGGTACGCCCACGGTGTTACCAGAACGTCCACAGCTATTGCCTGAAAGTCTCTTGACCTGGCGCAATACCTGTCCAGTTTTTTGTTCAGGCTGGACGCCATCATGTACACCTTTGGTCTTTCCCAACGGTTCACAATCATGTGGAAAACTTCCCGATAAAGTCCCCACTCTCCCGGGTGGAGGTCGTGCCTGCTGAGGAAGTCTGCTTCCCAGTTGTCCACTCCCGGAATGAACACTGCTGACAGTGCTATCTCATGATTTTCTGCCCAGCGAAAAATCCTTGCAGTTTTTGCCATTGCCCTCCTGCTTCTTGTGCCGCCCTGTCTGTTTACGTGGGCGACTGCCGTGATGTTGTCCCACTGGATCAATACCGGCTGACCTTGAAGCAGAGGTCTTGCTAAGCTTAGAGCATCATAAATTGCCCTTAGCTCCAGTATATTTATGTGGAGAAAAGTCTCCAGACTTGATCACACTCCCTGGAAATTTTTTCCCTGTGTGACTGCTCCCCAGCCTCTCAGGCTGGCCTCCGTGGTCACCAGCATCCAATCCTGAATGCCGAATCTGCGGCCCTCTAGAAGATGAGCACTCTGTAACCACCACAGGAGAGACACCCTTGTCCTTGGAGATAGGGTTATCCGCCTATGCATCTGAAGATGCGATCCGGACCATTTGTCCAGCAGATACCACTGAAAAGTTCTTGCATGGAATCTGCCGAATGGAATCGCTTCGTAATAAGCCACCATTTTTCCCAGGACTCTTGTGCAATGATACACTGACACTTTTCCTGGTTTTAGGAGGTTCCTGACTAGCTCGGATAACTCCCTGGCTTTCTCCTCCGGGAGAAACACCTTTTTCTGGACTGTGTCCAGAATCATCCCTAGGAACAGCAGACGTGTCGTCGGAAACAACTGCGGTTTTGGAATATTTAGAATCCACCCGTGCTGTCGTAGAACTACTTGAGATAGTGCTACTCCGACCTCCAACTGTTCTCTGGACCTTGCTCTTATCAGGAGGTCGTCCATTTTCTTCGAAGAAGAATCATCATTTCGGGCATTACCTTGGTAAAGACCCGGAGTGCCGTGGACAATCCAAACGGCAGCGTCTGAAACTGATAGTGACAGTTCTGTACCACGAACCTGAGATACCCTTGGTGAGAAGGGCAAATTGGGACATGGAGGTAAGCATCCCTGATGTCCCGGGACACCATATAGTCCCCTTCTTCCTGGTTCGCTATCACTGCTCTGAGTGACTCCATCTTGATTTGAATCTTTGTAAGTGTTCAAATATTTCAGATTTAGAATAGGTCTCACCGAGCCTTCTGGTTTCAGTACCACAATATAGTGTGGAATAATACCCCTTTCCTTGTTGTAGGAGGGGTACTTTGATTATCACCTGCTGGGAATACAGCTTGTGAATTGTTTCCAATACTGGCTCCCTGTCGGAGGGAGACGTTGGTAAAGCAGACTTCAGGAACCTGCGAGGGGAAACGTCTCGACTTTCCAATCTGTACCCCTGGGATACTACTTGTAGGATCCAGGGGTTCTGTACGGCTCCAGCGTCATGCTGAGAACTTGGCAGAAGCGGCGGAAGGCTTCTGTTCCTGGGAATGGGCTGCCTGCTGCAGTCTTCTTCCCTTTCCTCTTTTCCTGGGCAGATATGCTTATGGGGACGAAAGGACTGAGGCTGAAAAGACGGTGTCTTTTTCTGCATAGATGTGACTTAGGGTAAAAAACGGTGGATTTCCCAGCAGTTGCCGTGGCCACCAGGTCCGATGGACCGACCCCAAATAACTCCTCCCCTTTATACGGCAATACATCTTTGTGCCGTTTGGAATCTGCATCACCTGACCACTGTCGTGTCCATAAACATCTTTTGGCAGATATGGACATCGCACTTACTCTTGATGCCAGAGTGCAAATATCCCTCTGTGCATCTCGCATATATAGAAATGCATTCTTTAAATGCTCTATAGTAAATAAAATACTGTCCCTGTCAAGGGTATCAATATTTCTCTAACGTCCTAGTGGATGCTGGGGACTCCATCAGGACCATGGGGATTAGCGGGCTCCGCAGGAGACAGGGCACATCTAAAAAGCCTTTTAGGTCACATGGTGTGTACTGGCTCCTCCCCCTATGACCCTCCTCCAAGCCTCAGTTAGGTTTTTGTGCCCGTCCGAGAGGGTGCAATCTAGGTGGCTCTCTTAAAGAGCTAGTTAGAAAGTTTTTTTTTTTTTTAGGTTTCTAATCAGTGTCTCCTGCTGGCGACAGGAGCACTGCAACGAGGGACTTAGGGGAGAGACTTGCAACTCACCTGCCTGCAGGAGGATTGAAGTCTTAGGCTACTGGACACTGAGCTCCAGAGGGAGTCGGAACACAGGTCAGCCTGGGGTTCGTCCCGGAGCCGCGCCGCCGATCCCCCTTACAGACGCTGAAGAACGGCAGAACGGAGGTCCGGAAACAGGCGGCAGAAGACTTCAGTCTTCATAGAGGTAGCGCACAGCACTGCAGCTGTGCGCCATTGTTGCTACACGGCTCACGGATCTCGGTCACGGAGGGTGCAGGGCGCTGCTGGGGGCGCCCTGGGCAGCAATATAGAGTACCTTAGAGGCAAATAAATACATCACATATAGCCATTAAGGCTATATGTATGTATTTAACCCAGGCCAGTTTATTAAAAAAACCGGGAGAAAAGCCGCCGAAAAAGGGGCGGAGCTTATTCTCCTCAGCACTCGGCGCCATTTTCCTGCACGGCTCCGCTGGTGAGGAAGGCTCCCACGACTCTCCCCTGCACTGCACTACAGAAACAGGGTAACAAAGAGAGGGGGGGCATAAATTGGCGATATAATTATATATTGAGAGCGCATATATAGAAACAACACCTTCTAGGGTTGTTATATACAGTATAGCGCTTTTGGTGTGTGCTGGCAAACTCTCCCTCTGTCTCCCCAAAGGGCTAGGAGGGTCCTGTCTTCAATAGAGCATTCACTGTGTGGCTGCTGTGTGTGTCGGTACGTGTGTGTCGACATGTATGAGGACGAAGTTGGTGTGGAGGCAGAGCAATTGCCGATGATGGTAATGTCACCCCCTAGGGAGTCGACACCGGAATGGATGGCTTTGGTTATGGAATTACGTGATAATGTCAGCACATTACAAAAGTCAGTTGACGAAATGAGACGCCCGGCAAACCAGTTAGTACCGGTTCAGGCATCTCAGACACCGTCAGGGGCTGTAAAACGTCCCTTACCTCAGTCAGTCGACACGGGTACCGACACAGATGAATCTAGTGTCGACGGTGAGGAAGTAAACGTATTTTCCAATAGGGCCACACGTTATATGATCACGGCAATGAAGGAGGCTTTGCAGCTCTCTGATACTACTGGTACCTCAAAAAGGGGTATTATGTGGGGGGTTAAAAAACTGCCTGTATTTTTCCCAGAATCAGAGGAATTGAATGATGTGTGTGATGAAGCGTGGGTTACCCCCGATAGAAAATTGCCAATTTCAAAGAAGTTATTGGCATTATACCCTTTCCCACCAGAGGTTAGGGCGCGCTGGGAAACACCCCCTAGGGTGGATAAGGCGCTCACACGTTTATCAAAGCAAGTGGCGTTGCCGTCTCCTGATACGGCCGCCCTCAAGGATCCAGCAGATAGGAGGCTGGAAACTACACTGAAGAGTATATACACGCATACTGGTGTTATACTGCGACCGGCAATAGCCTCAGCCTGGATGTGCAGTGCTGGGGTAGTGTGGTTGGATTCTCTGACTGAAAATATTGATACCCTGGATAGGGACAGTATTTTATTGACTCTAGAGCAATTAAAGGATGCTTTTCTTTATATGCGAGATGCTCAGAGAGATGTTTGTACTCTAGCATCAAGAGTAAGCGCAATGTCCATATCTGCCAGAAGAAGTTTATGGACGCGACAGTGGTCAGGTGATGCGGATTCCAAGAGGCATATGGAAGTATTGCCAAACAAGGGAGAGGAATTGTTTGGGGTCGGTCTTTCGGACTTGGTGGCCACGGCAACTGCCGGCAAATCCACTTTTTTACCTCAGACTCCTTCCCAACAGAAAAAGACACCGTCTTTTCAGCCGCAGTCCTTTCGCTCCTATAAAAAGCGACCAAAAGGACAGTCTTATCTGCCGCGAGGCAGAGGAAAGGGTAAGAAAGGGCAGCAAGCAGCCCCTACCCAGGAACAGAAGCCCGCCCCGGTTTCTACAAAGCCATCAGCATGACGCTGGGGCTGTACAAGTGGACTTAGGAACGGTGGGGGGTCGGCTCAAAAATTTCAGCAATCAATGGGATCACTCACAAGTAGACCCGTGGGTCCTGCAGATAATATCTCAGGGGTACATGCTGGAGTTCAAAAGGTCTCCTCCTCGCCGGTTCCTAAAGTCTGCTTTACCAACGTCTCCCTCAGAAAGGACGTTGGTTTTGGAAGCCATTCACAAGCTGTATTCTCAGCAGGTGATAGTCAAGGTACCCCTCCTACAACAGGGAAAGGGGTATTATTCCACACTATTTGTGGTACCGAAACCGGACGGTTCGGTAAGACCTATTCTAAATCTGAAATCCTTGAACCTGTATATACAGAAATTCAAGTTCAAGATGGAGTCACTCAGAGCAGTGATAGCAAACCTGGAAGAGGGGGACTTCATGGTGTCCTTGGACATAAAAGATGCTTATCTACATGTCCCAATTTACCCTTCACACCAAGGGTATCTCAGGTTCGTGATACAAGACTGTCATTATCAGTTTCAAACGCTGCCGTTTGGTTTGTCCACGGCTCCTCGGGTCTTTACCAAGGTAATGACCGAAATGATGGTTCTTCTACGAAGAAAAGGCGTATTAATTATCCCGTACTTGGACGATCTCCTAATAAGGGCAAAGTCCAGAGAACAGCTGGAAGCCAGTGTGGCACTATCACAAGTAGTGCTTCGGCAACATGGGTGGATTCTAAATCTTCCAACATCTCAATTGACTCCGACAACACATCTGTTGTTTTTGGGCATGATTCTGGACACGGTTCAGAAAAAGGTATTTCTCCCAGAGGAGAAGGCAAAGGAGCTATCCGAACTTGTCAGGAACCTCCTAAAACCAGGAACTGTGTCAGTACATCAATGCACGAGAGTCCTGGGAAAAATGGTGGCTTCGTACGAAGCGATTCCTTTCGGCAGATTCCATACAGGACTGGGTCCTGGTGACTACGGATGCCAGCCTACGAGGTTGGGGAGCAGTCACAAAGGGAAGAAACTTCCAGGGTGTGTGGTCAAACCTGGAAAAGTCTCTTCACATAAATATACTGGAGCTAAGAGCGATATACAATGCCCTAAGCCAAGCAAGACCTCTGCTTCAGGATCAGCCGGTGCTGATCCAGTCCGACAACATCACGGCAGTCGCCCACGTCAACCGACAAGGCGGCACGAGAAGCAGAAGTGCAATGACGGAAACTGCACGGATTCTGCGCTGGGCGGAGAATCATGTCGTAGCACTGTCAGCAGTGTTCATCCCGGGAGTGGACAACTGGAAGCAGACTTCCTCAGCAGACACGACCTTCACCCGGGAGAGTGGGGACTTCATCCAGAAGTTTTCAACATGATGGTGAACCGTTGGGAAAAACCAAAGGTGGACGTGATGGCGTCTCGCCTCAACAAAAAGTTGGACAGGTATTGCGTCAGGTCAAGAGACCCACAGGCAATAGCTGTGGACGCTCTGGTAACACCATGGGTGTACCAGTCAGTATATGTGTTCCCTCCTCTGCCTCTCATACCAAAGGTACTGAGAATTATACGGAAAAGAGGAGTAAGAACAATACTGGTAGCTCCGGACTGGCCAAGAAGAACTTGGTATCCAGAACTTCAAGAGATGCTCACGGAGGATCCGTGGCCTCTACCTCTAAGAAGGGACCTGCTTCAACAGGGACCTTGTATGTTCCAAGACTTACCGCGACTGCGTTTGACGGCATGGCGGTTGAACGCCGGATTCTAAAAGAAAAGGGCATTCCTGAGGAAGTTATTCCGACTTTAATTAAAGCCAGGAAAGATGTGACCGCACAACATTATCACCGTATTTGGAGAAAATATGTTGCGTGGTGTGAGGCCAAGAAGGCTCCAACGGAAGAATTTCAATTGGGTCGATTCTTACATTTCCTGCAAGCAGGATTGTCTATGGGCCTAAAATTGGGGTCCATTAAAGTTCAAATTTCGGCCTTATCAATTTTCTTCCAGAAAGAATTGGCGTCAGTGCCTGAAGTACAAACTTTTGTCAAAGGTGTACTACATATACAACCCCCAATAGTGCCTCCAGTGGCACCGTGGGATTTGAACGTGGTTCTAAATTTTCTCAAATCTCATTGGTTTGAGCCTTTAAAATCGGTAGATTTAAAATACCTTACATGGAAGGTAACCATGCTATTGGCCCTGGCTTCAGCCAGGAGAGTGTCAGAGTTGGCGGCTTTGTCGTACAAAAGCCCATATCTGATATTCCATTCGGACAGGGCAGAATTGAGGACACGTCCTCAATTTCTCCCTAAGGTGGTGTCAGCGTTTCACCTGAACCAGCCTATTGTGGTGCCTGCGGCTACTAGCGATTTGGAGGACTCCAAGTTACTGGACGTTGTCAGAGCATTGAAAATATATATTTCAAGGACAGCTGGAGTCAGAAAATCTGACTCGTTGTTTATATTGTATGCACCCAACAAGATGGGTGCTCCTGCGTCTAAGCAGACGATTGCTCGTTGGATCTGTAGCACAATCCAACTGGCACATTCTGTGGCAGGCCTGCCACAGCCTAAATCTGTAAAGGCCCACTCCACAAGGAAAGTGGGCTCATCCTGGGCGGCTGCCCGAGGGGTCTCGGCATTACAACTTTGCCGAGCAGCTACGTGGTCAGGGGAGAACACGTTTGTAAAATTTTACAAATTTGATACTCTGGCTAAGGAGGACCGGGAGTTCTCTCATTCGGTGCTGCAGAGTCATCCGCACTCTCCCGCCCGTTTGGGAGCTTTGGTATAATCCCCATGGTCCTGACGGAGTCCCCAGCATCCACTAGGACGTTAGAGAAAATAAGATTTTACTTACCGATAAATCTATTTCTCGTAGTCCGTAGTGGATGCTGGGCGCCCATCCCAAGTGCGGATTGTCTGCAATGTTTGTACATAGTTATTGTTACAAAAATCGGGTTATTACTATTGTTGTGAGCCATCTTTTTAGAGGCTACTTCGTTTTGTTATCATACTGTTAACTGGGTTCAGATCACAAGTTGTACGGTGTGATTGGTGTGGCTGGTATGAGTCTTACCCGGGATTCAAGATCCTTCCTTATTGTGTACGCTCGTCCGGGCACAGTACCTAACTGAGGCTTGGAGGAGGGTCATAGGGGGAGGAGCCAGTACACACCATGTGACCTAAAAGGCTTTTTAGATGTGCCCTGTCTCCTGCGGAGCCCGCTAATCCCCATGGTCCTGACGGAGTCCCCAGCATCCACTACGGACTACGAGAAATAGATTTATCGGTAAGTAAAATCTTATTTTTCAGTCAGGGAATCCGACCAAGCCACCCCCGCGCTGCACATCCAGGCTGAGGCGATCGCTGGTCGCAGTATAACACCAGTATGTGTGTATATACTTTTTAGGATATTTTCCAGCCTCCTATCAGCTGGCTCCTTGAGGGCGGCCGTATCTGGAGACGGTACCGCCACTTGTTTTGATAAGCGTGTGAGCGCCTTATCCACCCTAAGGGGTGTTTCCCAACGCGCCCTAACTTCTGGCGGGAAAGGGTATACCGCCAATAATTTTCTATCGGGGGAACCCCGCGCCTCGTCACACACTTCATTTAATTTATCTGATTCAGGAAAAACTATAGGTAGTTTTTCCACATCCCACATAATACCCTTTTTTGTGGTACTTGTAGTATCAGAAATATGTAACACCTCCTTCATTGCCCTTAACAAGTAACGTGTGGCCCTAAAGGAAAATACGTTTGTTTCTTCACCGTCGACACTGGAGTCAGTGTCCGTGTCTGTGTCGACCGACTGAGGTAAAATGGGCATTATAACGTCCCAGACGGTGTTTTAGACGCCTGGACAGATACTAATATGTTTGCCGGCCGTCTCATGTCGTCAATCGACTTGCAGCGTGTTGACATTATCACGTAATTCCTTAAATAAGCCATCTATTCCGGTGTCGACTCCCTAGAGAGTGACATCACCATTACAGGCAATTTGCTCCGCCTCCCAACATCGTCCTCATACATGTCGACACACACGTACCGACACACAGCACACACACAGGGAATGCTCTGATAGAGGACAGGACCCACTAGCCCTTTGGGGAGACAGAGGGAGAGTTTGCCAGCACACACCAAAAACGCTATAATTATACAGGGACAACCTTTATATAAGTGCTTTTCCCTTATAGCATTTTAATATATGTAGTCATATCGCCAAATAAGTGCCCCCCCTCTCTGTTTTAACCCTGTTTCTGTAGTGCAGTGCAGGGGAGAGCCTGGGAGCCTTCCCACCAGCATTTCTGTGAGGGAAAATGGCGCTGTGTGCTGAGGAGAATAGGCCCCGCCCCCTTTTCGGCGGGCTTCTTCTCCCGTTTTTCTGAGACCTGGCAGGGGTTAAATACATCCATATAGCCCCCAGGGGCTATATGTGATGTATTTTTAGCCATAAAAAAGGTATTATACATTGCTGCCCAGGGCGCCCCCCCAGCGCCCTGCACCCTCCGTGACCGCTGTGTGAAGTGTGCTGACAACAATAGCGCACAGCTGCAGTGCTGTGCGCTACCTCAGGAAGACTGAAAAGTCTTCTGCCGCCTGCATCTGGACCTCTTCCATCTTCGGCATCTGCAAGGGGGGTCGGCGGCGCGGCTCCGGGACGAACCCCAGGGTGAGACCTGTGTTCCGACTCCCTCTGGAGCTAATGGTGTCCAGTAGCCTAAGAAGCCAATCCATCCTGCACGCAGGTGAGTTCACTTCTCTCCCCTAAGTCCCTCGATGCAGTGAGCCTGTTGCCAGCAGGACTCACTGAAAATAAAAAACCTAAAAACTTTTTCTAAGCAGCTCTTTAGGAGAGCCACCTAGATTGCACCCTGCTCGGACGGGCACAAAAACCTAACTGAGGCTTGGAGGAGGGTCATAGGGGGAGGAGCCAGTGCACACCACCTGATCCTAAAGCTTTATTTTTGTGCCCTGTCTCCTGCGGAGCCGCTAATCCCCATGGTCCTGACGGAGTCCCCAGCATCCACTAGGACGTTAGAGAAATGGAGGTAGTCAGTGACATATGGATGGGGCGGAGCAGTGTAATGGAGGTAGTCAGTGATATATGGATGAAGTGGAGCAGTGTAATGGAGGTAGTCAGTGATATATGGATGGGGCGGAGTAGTGTAATGGAGGTAGTCAGTGATATATGGATGAGGTGGAGCAGTGTAATGGAGGTAGTCAGTGATATATGGATGGGGCGGAACAGTGTAATGGAGGTAGTCAGTGATATATGGATGGGGCGGAGCAGTGTAATGGAGGTAGTCAGTGATATATGGATGAGGTGGAGCAGTGTAATGGAGGTAGTCAGTGACATATGGATGAGGTGGAGCAGTGTAATGGAGGTAGTCAGTGATATATGGATGGGGCGGAGCAGTGTAATAGAGGTAGTCAGTGATATATGGATGGGGCGGAGCAGTGTAATGGAGGTAGTCAGTGATATATGGATGGGGCGGAGTAGTGTAATGGAGGTAGTCAGTGATATATGGATGAGGTGGAACAGTGTAATGGAGGTAGTCAGTGATATATGGATGAGGTGGAGCAGTGTAATGGAGGTAGTCAGTGATATATGGATGGGGCGGAGTAGTGTAATGGAGGTAGTCAGTGATATATGGATGAGGTGGAGCAGTGTAATGGAGGTAGTCAGTGATATATGGATGAGGTGGAGCAGTGTAATGGAGGTAGTCAGTGACATATGGATGAGGTGGAGCAGTGTGATGGAGGTAGTCAGTGATATATGGATGAGGTGGAGCAGTGTAATGGAGGTAGTCAGTGATATATGGATGGGGCGGAGCAGTGTAATGGAGGTAGTCAGTGATATATGGATGAGGTGGAGCAGTGTGATGGAGGTAGTCAGTGATATATGGATGAGGTGGAGCAGTGTAATGGAGGTAGTCAGTGATATATGGATGGGGCGGAGCAGTGTAATGGAGGTAGTCAGTGATATATGGATGGGGCGGAGCAGTGTAATGGAGGTAGTCAGTGATATATGGATGGGGCGGAGTAGTGTAATGGAGGTAGTCAGTGATATATGGATGAGGTGGAGCAGTGTAATGGAGGTAGTCAGTGATATATGGATGAGGTGGAGCAGTGTGATGGAGGTAGTCAGTGATATATGGATGGGGTGGAGCAGTGTAATGGAGGTAGTCAGTGATATATGGATGAGGTGGAGCAGTGTAATGGAGGTAGTCAGTGATATATGGATGAGGTGGAGCAGTGTAATGGAGGTAGTCAGTGATATATGGATGGGGCGGAGCAGTGTAATGGAGGTAGTCAGTGATATATGGATGGAGCGGAGCAGTGTAAAGGAGGTAGTCAGTGATATATGGATGGGGCGGAGTAGTGTAATGGAGGTAGTCAGTGATATATGGATGAGGTGGAGCAGTGTAATGGAGGTAGTCAGTGATATATGGTATGGATGAGGTGGAACAGTGTAATGGAGGTAGTCAGTGATATATGGATGAGGCGGAGCAGTGTAATAGAGGTAGTCAGTGATATATGGATGGGGCGGAGCAGTGTAATGGAGGTAGTCAGTGATATATGGATGAGGTGGAACAGTGTAATGGAGGTAGTCAGTGATATATGGATGGGGCGGAGCAGTGTAATGGAGGTAGTCAGTGATATATGGATGGGGTGGAGCAGTGTGATGGAGGTAGTCAGTGATATATGGATGGAGCGGAGCAGTGTAATGGAGGTAGTCAGTGATATATGGATGAGGCGGAGCAGTGTAATGGAGGTAGTCAGTGATATATGGATGGAGCGGAGCAGTGTAATGGAGGTAGTCAGTGATATATGGATGGGGCGGAGCAGTGTAATGGAGGTAGTCAGTGATATATGGATGGGGCGGAGCAGTGTAATGGAGGTAGTCAGTGATATATGGATGAAGTGGAGCAGTGTAATGGAGGTAGTCAGTGATATATGGATGGGGCGGAGCAGTGTAATGGAGGTAGTCAGTGATATATGGATGGGGCGGAGCAGTGTAATGGAGGTAGTCAGTGATATATGGATGAGGTGGAGCAGTGTAAAGGAGGTAGTCAGTGATATATGGATGGGGCGGAGTAGTGTAATGGAGGTAGTCAGTGATATATGGATGGGGCGGAGCAGTGTAATGGAGGTAGTCAGTGATATATGGATGAGGTGGAGCAGTGTAATGGAGGTAGTCAGTGATATATGGATGGGGCGGAGCAGTGTAATGGAGGTAGTCAGTGACATATGGATGGGGCGGAGCAGTGTGATGGAGGTAGTCAGTGATATATGGATGGGGCGGAGCAGTGTGATGGAGGTAGTCAGTGATATATGGATGGAGTGGAGCAGTGTAATGGAGGTAGTCAGTGATATATGGATGAGGTGGAGCAGTGTAATGGAGGTAGTCAGTGATATATGGATGAGGTGGAGCAGTGTAATGGAGGTAGTCAGTGATATATGGATGAGGTGGAGCAGTGTAATGGAGGTAGAAAAGTCAGTGATATAAGGATGAGGTGGAGCAGTGTAATGGAGGTAGTCAGTGATATATGGATGGGGCGGAGCAGTGTAATGGAGGTAGTCAGTGATATATGGATGGGGCAGAGCAGTGTAATGGAGGTAGTCAGTGATATATGGATGGGGCGGAGCAGTGTAATGGAGGTAGTCAGTGATATATGGATGAGGTGGAGCAGTGTAATGGAGGTAGTCAGTGATATATGGATGGGGCGGAGCAGTGTGATGGAGGTAGTCAGTGATATATGGATGGAGTGGAGCAGTGTAATTGAGGTAGTCAGTGATATATGGATGGAGTGGAGCAGTGTAGTGGAGGTAGTCAGTGATATATGGATGAAGTGGAGCAGTGTAATGGAGGTAGTCAGTGATATATGGATGGGGCGGAGCAGTGTAATGGAGGTAGTCAGTGACATATGGATGGGGCAGAGCAGTGTAATGGAGGTAGTCAGTGATATATGGATGAAGTGGAGCAGTGTAATGGAGGTAGTCAGTGATATATGGATGGGGCGGAGTAGTGTAATGGAGGTAGTCAGTGATATATGGATGAGGTGGAGCAGTGTAATGGAGGTAGTCAGTGATATATGGATGAGGTGGAGCAGTGTAATGGAGGTAGTCAGTGACATATGGATGAGGTGGAGCAGTGTAATGGAGGTAGTCAGTGATATATGGATGGGGCGGAGCAGTGTGATGGAGGTAGTCAGTGATATATGGATGGAGCGGAGCTGTGTAATGGAGGTAGTCAGTGATATATGGATGGGGCGGAGTAGTGTAATGGAGGTAGTCAGTGATATATGGATGAGGTGGAACAGTGTAATGGAGGTAGTCAGTGATATATGGATGAGGCGGAGCAGTGTAAAAGAGGTAGTCAGTGATATATGGATGGGGCGGAGCAGTGTAATGGAGGTAGTCAGTGATATATGGATGAGGTGGAACAGTGTAATGGAGGTAGTCAGTGATATATGGATGGGGCGGAGCAGTGTAATGGTGGTAGTCAGTGATATATGAATGGGGCGGAGCAGTGTGATGGAGGTAGTCAGTGATATATGGATGGAGCGGAGCAGTGTAATGGAGGTAGTCAGTGATATATGGATGGGGCGGAGCAGTGTAATGGAGGTAGTCAGTGATATATGGATGGGGCGGAGCAGTGTAATGGAGGTAGTCAGTGATATATGGATGAAGTGGAGCAGTGTAATGGAGGTAGTCAGTGATATATGGATGGGGCGGAGCAGTGTAATGGAGGTAGTCAGTGACATATGGATGGGGCGGGGCAGTGTGATGGAGGTAGTCAGTGATATATGGATGGGGCGGAGCAGTGTGATGGAGGTAGTCAGTGATATATGGATGGAGTGGAGCAGTGTAATGGAGGTAGTCAGTGATATATGGATGAGGTGGAGCAGTGTAATGGAGGTAGTCAGTGATATATGGATGAGGTGGAGCAGTGTAATGGAGGTAGTCAGTGATATATGGATGGGGCGGAGCAGTGTAATGGAGGTAGTCAGTGATATATGGATGGGGCAGAGCAGTGTAATGGAGGTAGTCAGTGATATATGGATGGGGCGGAGCAGTGTAATGGAGGTAGTCAGTGATATATGGATGAGGTGGAGCAGTGTAATGGAGGTAGTCAGTGATATATGGATGGGGCGGAGCAGTGTGATGGAGGTAGTCAGTGATATATGGATGGAGTGGAGCAGTGTAATGGAGGTAGTCAGTGATATATGGATGAGGCGGAGCAGTGTAATGGAGGTAGTCAGTGACATATGGATGGGGCGGAGCAGTGTAATGGAGGTAGTCAGTGATATATGGATGGGGCGGAGTAGTGTAATGGAGGTAGTCAGTGATATATGGATGGGGCAGAGCAGTGTAGTGGAGGTAGTCAGTGATATATGGATGAGGTGGAGCAGTGTAGTGGAGGTAGTCAGTGATATATGGATGAAGTGGAGCAGTGTAATGGAGGTAGTCAGTGATATATGGATGGGGCGGAGCAGTGTAATGGAGGTAGTCAGTGACATATGGATGGGGCGGAGCAGTGTAATGGAGGTAGTCAGTGATATATGGATGAAGTGGAGCAGTGTAATGGAGGTAGTCAGTGATATATGGATGGGGCGGAGTAGTGTAATGGAGGTAGTCAGTGATATATGGATGAGGTGGAGCAGTGTAATGGAGGTAGTCAGTGATATATGGATGGGGCGGAGCAGTGTAATGGAGGTAGTCAGTGACATATGGATGAGGTGGAGCAGTGTAATGGAGGTAGTCAGTGATATATGGATGAGGTGGAGCAGTGTAATGGAGGTAGTCAGTGATATATGGATGAGGTGGAGCAGTGTAATGGAGGTAGTCAGTGACATATGGATGAGGTGGAGCAGTGTTATGGAGGTAGTCAGTGATATATGGATGGGGCGGAGCAGTGTGATGGAGGTAGTCAGTGATATATGGATGGAGCGGAGCAGTGTAATGGAGGTAGTCAGTGATATATGGATGGGGCGGAGTAGTTTAATGGAGGTAGTCAGTGATATATGGATGAGGTGGAACAGTGTAATGGAGGTAGTCAGTGATATATGGATGAGGCGGAGCAGTGTAATAGAGGTAGTCAGTGATATATGGATGGGGCGGAGCAGTGTAATGGAGGTAGTCAGTGATATATGGATGAGGTGGAACAGTGTAATGGAGGTAGTCAGTGATATATGGATGGGGCAGAGCAGTGTAATGGAGGTAGTCAGTGATATATGGATGGGGCGGAGCAGTGTGATGGAGGTAGTCAGTGATATATGGATGGAGCGGAGCAGTGTAATGGAGGTAGTCAGTGATATATGGATGAGGCGGAGCAGTGTAATGGAGGTAGTCAGTGATATATGGATGGAGCGGAGCAGTGTAATGGAGGTAGTCAGTGATATATGGATGGGGCGGAGCAGTGTAATGGAGGTAGTCAGTGATATATGGATGGGGCGGAGCAGTGTAATGGAGGTAGTCAGTGATATATGGATGAAGTGGAACAGTGTAATGGAGGTAGTCAGTGATATATGGATGGGGCGGAGTAGTGTAATGGAGGTAGTCAGTGATATATGGATGGGGCGGAGCAGTGTAATGGAGGTAGTCAGTGATATATCGATGAGGTGGAGCAGTGTAATGGAGGTAGTCAGTGATATATGGATGGGGCGGAGCAGTGTAATGGAGGTAGTCAGTGACATATGGATGGGGCGGAGCAGTGTGATGGAGGTAGTCAGTGATATATGGATGGGGCGGAGCAGTGTGATGGAGGTAGTCAGTGATATATGGATGGAGTGGAGCAGTGTAATGGAGGTAGTCAGTGATATATGGATGAGGTGGAGCAGTGTAATGGAGGTAGTCAGTGATATATGGATGAGGTGGAGCAGTGTAATGGAGGTAGTCAGTGATATATGGATGGGGCGGAGCAGTGTAATGGAGGTAGTCAGTGATATATGGATGGGGCAGAGCAGTGTAATGGAGGTAGTCAGTGATATATGGATGGGGCGGAGCAGTGTAATGGAGGTAGTCAGTGATATATGGATGAGGTGGAGCAGTGTAATGGAGGTAGTCATCGATATATGGATGGGGCGGAGCAGTGTGATGGAGGTAGTCAGTGATATATGGATGGAGTGGAGCAGTGTAATGGAGGTAGTCAGTGATATATGGATGGGGCGGAGCAGTGTAATGGAGGTAGTCAGTGATATATGGATGGGGCAGAGCAGTGTAGTGGAGGTAGTCAGTGATATATGGATGAAGTGGAGCAGTGTAATGGAGGTAGTCAGTGATATATGGATGGGGCGGAGCAGTGTAATGGAGGTAGTCAGTGACATATGGATGGGGCGGAGCAGTGTAATGGAGGTAGTCAGTGATATATGGATGAAGTGGAGCAGTGTAATGGAGGTAGTCAGTGATATATGGATGGGGCGGAGTAGTGTAATGGAGGTAGTCAGTGATATATGGATGAGGTGGAGCAGTGTAATGGAGGTAGTCAGTGATATATGGATGAGGTGGAGCAGTGTAATGGAGGTAGTCAGTGACATATGGATGAGGTGGAGCAGTGTAATGGAGGTAGTCAGTGATATATGGATGGGGCGGAGCAGTGTGATGGAGGTAGTCAGTGATATATGGATGGAGCGGAGCAGTGTAATGGAGGTAGTCAGTGATATATGGATGGGGCGGAGTAGTGTAATGGAGGTAGTCAGTGATATATGGATGAGGTGGAACAGTGTAATGGAGGTAGTCAGTGATATATGGATGAGGCGGAGCAGTGTAATAGAGGTAGTCAGTGATATATGGATGGGGCGGAGCAGTGTAATGGAGGTAGTCAGTGATATATGGATGGAGCGGAGTAGTGTAATGGAGGTAGTCAGTGATATATGGATGGGGCGGAGCAGTGTAACGGAGGTAGTCAGTGATATATGAATGGGGCGGAGCAGTGTAATGGAGGTAGTCAGTGATATATGGATGGGGCGGAGCAGTGTAATGGAGGTAGTCAGTGATATATGGATGGGGCGGAGTAGTGTAATGGAGGTAGTCAGTGATATATGGATGGGGCGGAGCAGTGTAACGGAGGTAGGCAGTGATATATGAATGGGGCGGAGCAGTGTAATGGAGGTAGTCAGTGATATATGGATGGGGCGGAGCAGTGTAATGGAGGAAGTCAGTGATATATGGATGAGGTGGAGCAGTGTAATGGAGGTAGTCAGTGATATATGGATGGGGCGGAGCAGTGTAATGGAGGTAGTCAGTGACATATGGATGGGGCGGAGCAGTGTGATGGAGGTAGTCAGTGATATATGAATGGGGCGGAGCAGTGTGATGGAGGTAGTCAGTGATATATGGATGGAGTGGAGCAGTGTAATGGAGGTAGTCAGTGATATATGGATGAGGTGGAGCAGTGTAATGGAGGTAGTCAGTGATATATGGATGAGGTGGAGCAGTGTAATGGAGGTAGTCAGTGATATATGGATGGGGCGGAGCAGTGTAATGGAGGTAGTCAGTGATATATGGATGGGGCAGAGCAGTGTAATGGAGGTAGTCAGTGATATATGGATGGGGCGGAGCAGTGTAATGGAGGTAGTCAGTGATATATGGATGAGGTGGAGCAGTGTAATGGAGGTAGTCAGTGATATATGGATGGGGCGGAGCAGTGTGATGGAGGTAGTCAGTGATATATGGATGGAGTGGAGCAGTGTAATGGAGGTAGTCAGTGATATATGGATGGGGCGGAGCAGTGTAATGGAGGTAGTCAGTGATATATGGATGGGGCAGAGCAGTGTAGTGGAGGTAGTCAGTGATATATGGATGAAGTGGAGCAGTGTAATGGAGGTAATCAGTGATATATGGATGGGGCGGAGCAGTGTAATGGAGGTAGTCAGTGACATATGGATGGGGCGGAGCAGTGTAATGGAGGTAGTCAGTGATATATGGATGAAGTGGAGCAGTGTAATGGAGGTAGTCAGTGATATATGGATGGGGCGGGGTAGTGTAATGGAGGTAGTCAGTGATATATGGATGAGGTGGAGCAGTGTAATGGAGGTAGTCAGTGATATATGGATGAGGTGGAGCAGTGTAATGGAGGTAGTCAGTGATATATGATGGGGCGGAGCAGTGTGATGGAGGTAGTCAGTGATATATGGATGGAGCGGAGCAGTGTAATGGAGGTAGTCAGTGATATATGGATGGGGCGGAGCAGTGTAATGGAGGTAGTCAGTGATATATGGATGAAGTGGAGCAGTGTAATGGAGGTAGTCAGTGATATATGGATGGGGCGGAGTAGTGTAATGGAGGTAGTCAGTGATATATGGATGGGGCGGAGCAGTGTAATGGAGGTAGTCAGTGATATATGGATGGGGCGGAGTAGTGTAATGGAGGTAGTCAGTGATATATGGATGGGGCGGAGCAGTGTAATGGAGGTAGTCAGTGACATATGGATGGGGCGGAGCAGTGTGATGGAGGTAGTCAGTGATATATGGATGGGGCAGAGCAGTGTAATGGAGTTAGTCAGTGACATATGGATGGGATGGAGCAGTGTAATGGAGGTAGTCAGTGATATATGGATGGGGTGGAGCAGTGTAATGGAGGTAGTCAGTGATATATGGATGGGGCGGAGCAGTGTAATAGAGGTAGTCAGTGATATATGGATGAGGCGGAGCAGTGTAATGGAGGTAGTCAGTGATATATGGATGGGGCGGAGCAGTGTGATGGAGGTAGTCAGTGATATATGGATGAGGTGGAGCAGTGTAATGGAGGCAGTCAGTGATATATGGATGGGGCGGAGCAGTGTAATGAAGGTAGTCAGTGATATATGGATGAGGTGGAGCAGTGTAATGGAGATAGTCAGTGATATATGGATGAGGTGGAGCAGTGTAATGGAGGTATTCAGTGACATATGGATGAGGTGGAGCAGTGCAATGGAGGTAGTCAGTGATATATGGATGGGGCGGAGTAGTGTAATGGAGGTAGTCAGTGATATATGGATGAGGTGGAGCAGTGTAATGGAGGTAGTCAGTGATATATGGATGGGGCGGAGTAGTGTAATGGAGGTAGTCAGTGATATATGGATGAGGTGGAGCAGTGTAATGGAGGTAGTCAGTGATATATGGATGGGGCGGAGCAGTGTGATGGAGGTAGTCAGTGATATATGGATGGGGCGGAGCAGTGTAATGGAGGTAGTCAGTGATATATGGATGGGGCGGAGTAGTGTAATGGAGGTAGTCAGTGATATATGGATGAGGCGGAGCAGTGTAATGGAGGTAGTCAGTGACATATGGATGGGGCGGAGCAGTGTAATGGAGGTAGTCAGTGATATATGGATGAGGTGGAGCAGTGTGATGGAGGTAGTCAGTGATATATGGATTGGGCGGAGCAGTGTAATGGAGGTAGTCAGTGATATATGGATGGGGCGGAGCAGTGTAATGGAGGTAGTCAGTGATATATGGATGGGGCGGAGCAGTGTGATGGAGGTAGTCAGTGATATATGGATGGGGCGGAGCAGTGTAATGGAGGTAGTCAGTGATATATGGATGGGGCGGAGTAGTGTAATGGAGGTAGTCAGTGATATATGGATGAGGCGGAGCAGTGTAATGGAGGTAGTCAGTGATATATGGATGGGGCGGAGCAGTGTGATGGAGGTAGTCAGTTATATATGGATGGGGCGGAGCAGTGTAGTGGAGGTAGTCAGTGATATATGGATGAGGTGGAGCAGTGTAATGGAGGTAGTCAGTGATATATGGATGGGGCGGAGCAGTGTAATGGAGGTAGTCAGTGATATATGGATGGGGCGGAGCAGTGTAATGGAGGTAGTCAGTGATATATGGATGGGGCGGAGCAGTGTGATGGAGGTAGTCAGTGATATATGGATGGGGCGGAGCAGTGTAATGGAGGTAGTCAGTGATATATGGATGGGGCGGAGTAGTGTAATGGAGGTAGTCAGTGATATATGGATGAGGCGGAGCAGTGTAATGGAGGTAGTCAGTGACATATGGATGGGGCGGAGCAGTATAATGGAGGTAGTCAGTGATATATGGATGAGGTGGAGCAGTGTAATGGAGGTAGTCAGTGATATATGGATGGGGTGGAGCAGTGTAATGGAGGTAGTCAGTGATATATGGATGGGGCGGAGCAGTGTAATGGAGGTAGTCAGTGACATATGGATGGGGCGGAGCAGTGTAATGGAGGTAGTCAGTGATATATGGATGAGGTGGAGCAGTGTGATGGAGGTAGTCAGTGATATATGGATGGGGCGGAGTAGTGTGATGGAGGTAGCCAGTGATATATGGATGGGGCGGAGCAGTGTGATGGAGGTAGTCAGTGATATATGGATGGGGCGGAGCAGTGTAATGGAGGTAGTCAGTGATATATGGATGGGGCGGAGCAGTGTAATGGAGGTAGTCAGTGATATATGGATGGGGCGGAGCAGTGTGATGGAGGTAGTCAGTGATATATGGATGGGGCGGTGCAGTGTAATGGAGGTAGTCAGTGATATATGGATGGGGCGGAACAGTGTAATGGAGGTAGTCAGTGACATATGGATGGGGCGGAGCAGTGTAATGGAGGTAGTCAGTTATATATGGATGGGGCGGAGCAGTGTAGTGGAGGTAGTCAGTGATATATGGATGAGGTGGAGCAGTGTAATGGAGGTAGTCAGTGATATATGGATGAAGTGGAGCAGTGTAATGGAGGTAGTCAGTGATATATGCATGGGGCGGAGCAGTGTAATGGAGGTAGTCAGTGATATATGGATGGAGTGGGGCAGTGTAATGGAGGTAGTCAGTGATATATGGATGGGGCGGAGCAGTGTGATGGAGGTAGTCAGTGATATATGGATGGGGCGGAGCAGTGTGATGGAGGTAGTCAGTGATATATGGATGAGGTGGAGCAGTGTGATGGAGGTAGTCAGTGACATATTGATGGGGCGGAGCAGTGTAATGGAGGTAGTCAGTGATATATGGATGGGGCGGAGCAGTGTAATGGAGGTAGTCAGTGATATATGGATGAGGTGGAGCAGTGTGATGGAGGTAGTCAGTGATATATGGATGGGGCGGAGCAGTGTGATGGAGGTAGTCAGTGATATATGGATGGGGCGGAGCAGTGTAATGGAGGTAGTCAGTGATATATGGATGAGGTGGAGCAGTGTGATGGAGGTAGTCAGTGACATATGGATGGGGCGGAGCAGTGTAATGGAGGTAGTCAGTGACATATGGATGGGGCGGAGCAGTGTAATGGAGGTAGTCAGTGATATATGGATGAGGCGGAGCAGTGTAATGGAGGTAGTCAGTGATATATGGATGGGGCGGAGCAGTGTAATGGAGGTAGTCAGTGATATATGGATGAGGTGGAGCAGTGTGATGGAGGTAGTCAGTGACATATGGATGGGGTGGAGCAGTGTAATGGAGGTAGTCAGTGATATATGGATGGGGCGGAGCAGTGTGATGGAGGTAGTCAGTGATATATGGATGGGGCGGAGCAGTGTAATGGAGGTAGTCAGTGATATATGGATGAGGTGGAGCAGTGTAATGGAGGTAGTCAGTGATATATGGATGAGGTGGAGCAGTGTAATGGAGGTAGTCAGTGATATATGGATGGGGCGGAGTAGTGTAATGGAGGTAGTCAGTGATATATGGATGGGGCGGAGCAGTGTAATGGAGGTAGTCAGTGATATATGGATGGGGCGGAGCAGTGTAATGGAGGTAGTCAGTGATATATGGATGAGGTGGAGCAGTGTGATGGAGGTAGTCAGTGATATATGGATGAGGTGGAGCAGTGTAATGGAGGTAGTCAGTGATATATGGATGAGGTGGAGCAGTGTAGTGGAGGTAGTCAGTGATATATGGATGAGGTGGAGCAGTGTGATGGAGGTAGTCAGTGATATATGGATGAGGTGGAGCAGTGTAATGGAGGTAGTCAGTGATATCTGTATCTGGATGAGGTGGAGCAGCGTAATGGAGGTAGTCAGTGATATATAGATGAGGTGGAGCAGCGTAATGGAGGTAGTCAGTGATATATGGATGGGGCGGAGCAGTGTAATAGAGGTAGTCAGTGATATATGGATGAGGTGGAGCAGTGTAATGGAGGTAGTCAGTGATATATAGATGGGGCGGAGCAGTGTAATGGAGGTAGTCAGTGACATATGGATGGGGCGGAGCAGTGTAATGGAGGTAGTCAGTGACATATGGATGGGGCGGAGCAGTGTAATAGAGGTAGTCAGTGATATATGGATGGGGCGGAGCAGTGCAATGGAGGTAGTCAGTGATATATGGATGAGGTGGAGCAGTGTAATGGAGGTAGTCAGTGATATATGGATGAGGTGGAGCAGTGTGATGGAGGTAGTCAGTGATATATGGATGAGGTGGAGCAGTGTAATGGAGGTAGTCAGTGATATATGGATGAGGTGGAGCAGTGTAATGGAGGTAGTCAGTGATATATGGATGGGGCGGAGCAGTGTGATGGAGGTAGTCAGTGACATATGGATGGGGCGGAGCAGTGTAATGGAGGTAGTCAGTGACATATGGATGGGGCGGAGCAGTGTAATAGAGGTAGTCAGTGATATATGGATGGGGCGGAGCAGTGCAATGGAGGTAGTCAGTGATATATGGATGAGGTGGAGCAGTGTAATGGAGGTAGTCAGTGATATATGGATGGGGCGGAGCAGTGCAATGGAGGTAGTCAGTGATATATGGATGAGGCGGAGCAGTGTAATGGAGGTAGTCAGTGATATATGGATGGGGCGGAGCAGTGTAATGGAGGTAGTCAGTGACATATGGATGGGGCGGAGTAGTGTAATGGAGGTAGTCAGTGATATATGGATGAGGTGGAGCAGTGTAATGGAGGTAGTCAGTGATATATGGATGGGGCAGAGCAGTGTAATGGAGGTAGTCAGTGATATATGGATGGGGCGGAGCAGTGTAATGGAGGTAGTCAGTGATATATGGATGGGGTGGAGCAGTGTAATGGAGGTAGTCAGTGATATATGGATGGGGCGGAGCAGTGTAATGGAGGTAGTCAGTGATATATGGATGGGGCGGAGCAGTGTAATGGAGGTAGTCAGTGATATATGGATGGGGCGGAGCAGTGTAATGGAGGTAGTCAGTGACATATGGATGGGGCGGAACAGTGTAATGGAGGTAGTCAGTGATATATGGATGGGGCGGAGCAGTGTAATGGAGGTAGTCAGTGACATATGGATGGGGCGGAGCAGTGTAATGGAGGTAGTCAGTGATATATGGATGAGGTGGAGCAGTGTAATGGAGGTAGTCAGTGATATATGGAGTGGGCGGAGCAGTGTAATGGAGGTAGTCAGTGATATATGGATGAGGTTGAGCAGTGTAATGGAGGTAGTCAGTGATATATGGATGGTGTGGAGCAGTGTAATGGAGGTAGTCAGTGATATATGGATGGGGCGGAGCAGTGTGATGGAGGTAGTCAGTGATATATGGATGGGGCGGAGCAGTGTAATGGAGGTAGTGACACACGGGTGGGGCGGTGCAGTGTAATGGAGGTAGTGACACACGGGTGGGGCGGTGCAGTGTAATAGAGGTAGTGACACACGGGTGGGGCGGTGCAGTATAATAGAGGTAGTGACACACGGGTGGGGCGGTGCAGTGTAATGGAGGTAGTGACACACGGGTGGGGCGGTGCAGTGTAATGGAGGTAGTGACACACGGGTGGGGCGGTGCAGTGTAATGGAGGTAGTGACACACGGGTGGGGCGGTGCAGTGTAATGGAGGTAGTGACACACGGGTGGGGCGGTGCAGTGTAATGGAGGTAGTGACACACGGGTGGGGCGGAGCAGAGTAATGGAGGTAGTGACACATGGGTGGGGCGGAGCAGTGTAATAAAGGTAGTGACACACTGGTGGGGCGGAGCAGTGTAATGGAGGTAGTGACACACGGGTGGGGCGGTGCAGTGTAATGGAGGTAGTCAGTGATATATGGATGGGGCGGAGCAGTGTAATGGAGGTAGTCAGTGATATATGGATGGGGCGGAGCAGTGTAATAGAGGTAGTGACACACGGGTGGGGCGGAGCAGTGTAATAGAGGTAGTGAGTGATATATGGATGGGGCGGAGCAGTGTAATGGAGGTAGTCAGTGATATATGGATGGGGAGGAGCAGTGTAATGGAGGTAGTTAGTGATATATGGATGGGGCGGAGCAGTGTAATGGAGGTAGTGACACACGGGTGGGGCGGTGCAGTGTAATAGAGGTAGTGACACACGGGTGGGGCGGAGCAGTGTAATGGAGGTAGTGACACACGGGTGGGGCGGAGCAGTATAATGGAGGTAGTGACACACGGATGGGGCGGTGCAGTGTAATAGAGGTAGTGACACACGGGTGGGGCGGTGCAGTGTAATGGAGGTAGTGACACACGGGTGGGGCGGAGCAGTGTAATGGAGGTAGTGACACACGGGTGGGGCGGAGCAGTGTAATGGAGGTAGTGACACACGGATGGGGCGGTGCAGTGTAATGGAGGTAGTGACACACGGGTGGGGCGGTGCAGTGTAATAGAGGTAGTGACGCACGGGTGGGGCGGAGCAGTGTAATGGAGGTAGTGACACACGGATGGGGCGGTGCAGTGTAATGGAGGTAGTGACACACGGGTGGGGCGGAGCAGTGTAATGGAGGTAGTGACACACGGGTGGGGCGGAGCAGTGTAATGGAGGTAGTGACACACGGATGGGGCGGTGCAGTGTAATGGAGGTAGTGACACACGGGTGGGGCGGTGCAGTGTAATAGAGGTAGTGACGCACGGGTGGGGCGGTGCAGTGTAATAGAGGTAGTGACACACGGGTGGGGCGGTGCAGTGTAATGGAGGCACTCAGTTGTATATGGGTAGTGTGTAGAAGAAATAGAGCAATATAATGGAGATATTATAGTTTATATTATGTTCTATGAGGCGCAGTAATAATGAATATACTTACTTTCTCTTGGCTCATTGTATACGTGGGTCCAATCCCTCCTAATTTGACCTCTTGTTTCAAATAACCTATTAACATCTGCAATAAATCAGGGAAGAGACCATTACTCTGTGTGATGATAGAGGAACCGGAATATCTGCAGTGCTGCTGTATGACACCGCGCCAGCTCCTAATTCACCATTACACACTATAATCACCCTCTCTTCGATAACACAGCTGCGCTCTCCTCCCCAGCGCCAGACCCCACGGAGCTCCTGGGGCGATCTTTATATGGCCACAGACTGACACGCTATATAATGTACAGTATATAGAACTGGCGCAATAACCATAATACTGTATTATGCCACACGTCAGGGTTTCCAGTGCTAACAACACACAGTATCCACCTTATAGCACAACTCCTTGTATAGGATGCAGGATCAGAGGCTTATATCCTAGGAGATTGCAGTGAGGTATTAATAAAACAATAGTGACTAATGGCTCAGTGAGTATAAAAATAAAATTAATTCTTTAATCATTTAATTTCAGCAAAACAGCGTATTTCCCCGGCTCCCGGCGCAGTGATATGACCTTTCCTCTCATTAGCTATACAAAAGCATTATGCTCGGTAAATGACATTTTATCTCAATGGGAACAAAGTATTTCTCCGTCTTTACCAGGTTGTTCTACAGATATTCATGTTCGGCACACAATCGTTTCCTATTCATTATTCCCAGCTCGGTTATTCGCTGTAGTCTCTCCGTGCTGAGCGTAAAAGGCTCACCGCCGCGCAGAACAAGAAATCCATTGAAAAGCAGCAACAATTTATAACCTGGAACAAGGTTCTCCGCCAGTGGCCGATCAATAGGTGGATGAAAGGCCTGTAGGTTAGCGCACACACGCGGATGAGTAATGCCTGGAGACAAACAGCAAATCTGCCTGTAATAGCATACTTCATCCAAACACTATTGACACTGCGGAGCACTTACATCTGTTTAATCATGTGATACATTTTAATAAAGTGTAATTAATTAGGGGTGGTGGTGGGGGGGGGGTTGCTGGAGGGTTAGTTAAATTCAAAGGACTTTGGGTGTTAGAAGAATTGCAGAGAGATGCTACAGTGTTCTGCCAATAATCTGTATCGAAAAGCCAAATGATTAAGGGAAATGGTAATAATTGGGGATCCTGTATATCGGGGGTGAGGATAGGCTATAGAAGGGGTTCAGTATGATTTCCCAATGGACGGGATGTCGACAGCAGTATCCTGTCCATCAGAATCCCAACAGCCCCCTCTAAAGTACCCTGACCCTCCTCTGCCCCCTACCCTAACCCTTCCTTGTGGGTGCCTAGACCTAACCCTCCCTTCCCCGGCTGCCTAAACCTAACCCTCCCTTCCCCGGCTGCCTAAACCTAACCCTCCCTTCCCCGGCTGCCTAAACCTAACCCTCCCTTCCCCGGCTGCCTAAACCTAACCCTCCCTTCCCTGGCTGCATAAAACTACCCCCCCCTGCTTGGTGCCTAACCCTAACCACCACCCCCTTCTCCTGCCTAAACCTAACCCCCCCCCCCCCCAATGCGGAAGGACGCCAGCGCGTCCCACTGGATGGACGTTCGGGATTCGGCTGGTTGGTATTGTGACGCCAGTATCCCATACAGCGTCGGCATCTAGACGCCAGGGTCAAAGTGTCCTTCGGGATCCCGGCCGTCTGGAAGCTAACTGCTTCCCTGTAGAATCTAGCACATGTGAAAGCTTCGTAAATATCGAGGTTCAGATGGGTGACTTGTATGGTGTCCATTAGCTTTCATTATAGGGGAAACATTGATCTCTGCCTCTAGGAAATAAGAGGGGTGGTCTTCTCCAACGCCGCTGATAAGGTGGCGGGATTCCGGGACCTATTTACATGTCATTGATTATCACTCTATAACTAGTTTTTTAGAGTAATGCTTTGTGTACGTTAGGAGCAAATAATGAGCAGTATATGTTTAAAGGTACGCACAAGGTATATTGTGGACAGTGTCGAATTGGGGCATAAAGGGCCCACCGGGGGGAGTGCGGTGGTAAGGGGCCATGCTATGCTAGGAGTGTGGCCGGTTGCCACGGGGATAGACCAGTCACACAGAGGCTTGGACAGCCATTACAGACCTTGTATCTGATGCTCTAGTAGAGTAACAATGTATAACATCTGGGACCTGACATTAGAGGAAGGGGTGGGGGCCCTCAGGCAGTGGGGCCCATCTGCGATTTCCCCTGTACCCCTGTGGGCCAGCCCAACCCTGAGTGTGGATATTTGGATAAGTAGTACTGTATATGAACTCATTTCTCCGAGCAGGGCCTTCCGACCTCTCTGTCTGTTATCGTGCAGTCTCGTCCTATTACTGTTCTGTTCCCAGTTGTGAAACGCAACAGAATATTCTGGTCGCTATATACATGAATGTAAATGAATAAATAAAATGCTCTCGCCACATACACGATGCGGTATGTTAGTGACGCATATTGGGGGTCCTTTCTGCTTAGTAAATGTCCCCCTTAGGAACAAAATCACGATGCAGATTGGTATCAATAACCTACCGCATTATTGGGGAACTTCAGCAGAAATTATCTAGTACTGTACGACCTACTGACAGCAGCACCTACCTGTACAATGGGGGTCATTCCGAGTTGATCGCTCGCAAGCGGATTTTAGCAGATTTGCTCACGCTAAGCCGCCGCCTACTGGGAGTGAATCTTAGCATCTTAAAATTGCGAACGATGTATTCGCAATATTGCGATTACACACCTCGTAGCAGTTTCTGAGTAGCTTCAGACTTACTCGGCATCTGCGATCAGTTCAGTGCTTGTCGTTCCTGGTTTGACGTCACAAACACACCCAGCGTTCGCCCAGACACTCCTCCGTTTCTCCAGCCACTCCTGCGTTTTTTCCGGAAACGGTAGCGTTTTTTCCCACACGCCCATAAAACGGCCTGTTTCCGCCCAGTAACACCCACTTCCTGTCAATCACATTACGATCTCCAGAACGATGAAAAAGCCGTGAGTAAAATTCCTAACTGCATAGCAAATTTACTTGGCGCAGTCGCAGTGCGAACATTGCGCATGCGCATTAAGCGGAAAATCGCTGCGATGCGAAGATTTTTACCGAGCGAACAACTCGGAATGACCCCCAATATCTACTCTAGGTCCTGGTCAGTCTTATTTAAAGATGAAAAGTAAAAATCCATTCTGCCATCAAAATTGTGGTGTACAGGAAGGTTCCAGATCTGACACACCGCAGAATCTCTCACCTTATCCTGTTCTCAGACTACGGTGCGTGACTCTAGGATTGTCCTCCTGGAATATTTCAGGGTGGTGATTACTGTTTGCGGCAATGACGTTAAGTGCGATTGAGACGTGCGGGAGATTAGATGCACGGCCTAGCTGCCGTTGTACGCAGAGCAGCGATCAGGCTAAAAATCGTCATTTCTGCGCATGCGTATGCACCGCAATGCGCACGCGCGACGTACGGGTACAAAGGCATTTGTTGTACTGCACAGGTTCTAGCGAAGTTTTCAAGCGCACTGACGGTCGCAAGAAGATTGACAGGAAGGGGGCGTTACTGGGTGTCAACTGACCATTTTCAGGGAGGGTTTGCAAAAACGCGGGCATGTCTGAAAAAAACGCAAGCATGGCTGGGCGTTCGCTGGGCGGGTGTGTGACGTCAAATCCGGACACGAATAGGCTGAAGTGATCGCAAGCGCTGAGTAGGTTTGAAGCTACTCAGAAACTGCACAAAATTATTTTGTAGCCGCTCTGCGATCCTTTCGTTCGCACTTCTGCTAAGCTAAAATACACTCCCAGTGGGCGGCGGCATAGCATTTGCACGGCTGCTAAAAACTGCTAGCGAGCGATCAACTCGGAATGACCCCCAGAGAGACAGCCCTTGCTGCTGGGCGCTGAGCTCTCAGGCTGTCAGGGGGCGGAGCCAAGCTCAGGTAGACTTTAGAGACAGAAGGCCCACACTCCGGAGGAGCAGAGGTGACAGGAAGTGTGTAAGTCTGTCTCTCTCTTCCAGCTCTCTCCTTCATCTCTACCTCTGTATAACACTCTCCCCTCTCTCTTATCTTTCTTATCTCTCCTTCTGTGTAACACTCCCCCTACCTTATCTCTCCCCCTGTGTAACTCTCCCCCTACCTTATCTCTCCCCCTTTGTAACTCTCCCCCTACCTTATCTCTCCCCCTGTGTAACTCTCACCCCTACCTTATCTCTCCCCTTGTATAACTCTCCCCCTACCTTATCTCTCCCCCGTGTAACACTCCCCCCTATCTTATCTCTCCACCTGTGTAACTCTCCCCCTACCTTATCTATCCTCCTGTGTAACTCTCCCCCCTACCTTATCTCTCCCCCTGTGTAACTCTCCCCCTACCTTATCTCTCCCCCTGTGTAACACTCTCCCCTATCTTATCTCTCACCCTGTGTAACTCTCCCCCTACCTTATCTATCCTGTGTAACTCTCCCCCCTACCTTATCTCTCCCCCTGTGTAACACTCCCCCCTACCTTATCTCTCCCCTGTGTAACTCTCTCCCCTACCTTATCTCTCCCCTTGTATAACTCTCCCCCTACCTTATCTCTCCCCCTGTGTAACACTCTCCCCTATTTTATCTCTCACCCTGGGTAACTCTCCCCCTACCTTATCTCTCCCCCTGTGTAACTCTCCCCCTACCTTATCTCTCCCCCTGTGTAACTCTCCCCATACCTTATCTCTCCCCCTGTGTAACTCTCCCCTACCTTATCTCTCCCCCTGTGTAACACTCCCCCCTACCTTATCTCTCCCCTTGTGTAACTCTCCCCCTACCTTATCTCTCCCCCTGTGTAACTCTCCCCTACCTTTTCTCTCCCCCTGTGTAACACTCCCCCCTACCTTATCTCTCCCCCTGTGTAACTCTCCCCCTCCCTTATCTATCCTCCTGTGTAACTCTCCCCCTACCTTATCTCTCCCCCTGTGTAACTCTCCCCCTACCTTATCTCTCCCCCTGTGTAACTCTCCCCCTACCTTATCTATCCTCCTGTGTAACTCTCCCCCCTACCTTATCTCTCCCCCTGTGTAACTCTCCCCCCACCTTATCTCTCCCCCTGTGTAACTCTCCCCCTACCCTATCTATCCTCCTGTGTAACTCTTCCCCCTACCTTATCTCTCCCCCTGTGTAACTCTCTCCCCTACCTTATCTCTCCCATTGTATAACTCTCCCCTACCTTATCTCTCCCCCGTGTAACACTCCCCCCATCTTATCTCTCCCCCTGTGTAACACTCTCCCCTATCTTATCTCTCACCCTGTGTAACTCTCCCCCTACCTTATCTATCCTCATGTGTAACTCCCCCCCTACCCTATCTCTCCCCATGTGTAACTCTCCCCCTACCTTATCTCTCCCCCTGTGTAACTCTCCCCCTACCTTATCTCTCCCCCTTTGTAACTCTCCCCCTACCTTATCTCTCCCCCTGTGTAACTCTCTCCCCTACCTTATCTCTCCCCTTGCATAACTCTCCCCCTACCTTATCTCTCCCCCGTGTAACACTCCCCCCTATCTTATCTCTCCACCTGTGTAACTCTCCCCCTACCTTATCTCTCCCCCTGTGTAACTCTCCCTCTACCTTATCTCTCCCCCTGTGTAACACTCTCCCCTATCTTATCTCTCACCCTGTGTAACTCTCCCCCTACCTTATCTCTCCCCCTGTGTAACACTCTCCCCTATTTTATCTCTCACCCTGGGTAACTCTCCCCCTACCTTATCTCTCCCCCTGTGTAACTCTCCTCCTACCTTATCTCTCCCCCTGTGTAACTCTCCCCATACCTTATCTCTCCCCCTGTGTAACTCTCCCCTACCTTATCTCTCCCCCTGTGTAACACTCCCCCCTACCTTATCTCTCCCCTTGTGTAACTCTCCCCCTACCTTATCTCTCCCCCTGTGTAACTCTCCCCCTACCTTATCTCTCCCTCTGTGTAACTCTTCCCTACCTTATCTCTCCCCCTGTGTAACTCTTCCCTACCTTATCTCTCCCCCTGTGTAACTCTCCCCCCTACCTTATCTCTCCCTCTGTGTAACTCTTCCCTACCTTATCTCTCCCCCTGTGTAACTCTTCCCTACCTTATCTCTCCCCCTGTGTAACTCTCCCCCCTACCTTATCTCTACCCCTGTTTAAGTCTCCCCTACCTCATCTCTCCCCCTGTGTAACTCTCCCCTACCTTATCTCTCCCCCCTGTGTAACTCTCCCCCCTACCTTATCTCTTCCCCTGTGTAACTCTCCCCTACCTTATCTCTCCCCCTGTGTAACACTCTCCCCTATTTTTTCTCTCACCCTGGGTAACTCTCCCCCTACCTTATCTCTCCCCCTGTGTAACTCTCCTCCTACCTTATCTCTCCCCCTGTGTAACTCTCCCCTACCTTATCTCTCCCCCTGTGTAACACTCCCCCCTACCTTATCTCTCCCCTTGTGTTACTCTCCCCCTACCTTATCTCTCCCCCTGTGTAACTCTCCCCCTACCTTATCTCTCCCTCTGTGTAACTCTTCCCTACCTTATCTCTCCCCCTGTGTAACTCTTCCCTACCTTATCTCTCCCCCTGTGTAACTCTCCCCCCTACCTTATCTCTCCCTCTGTGTAACTCTTCCCTACCTTATCTCTCCCCCTGTGTAACTCTTCCCTACCTTATCTCTCCCCCTGTGTAACTCTCCCCCCTACCTTATCTCTACCCCTGTTTAAGTCTCCCCTACCTCATCTCTCCCCCTGTGTAACTCTCCCCTACCTTATCTCTCCCCCCTGTGTAACTCTCCCCCCTACCTTATCTCTTCCCCTGTGTAACTCTCCCCTACCTTATCTCTCCCCCTGTGTAACTCTCCCCCTACCTTATCTCTCCCTCTGTGTAACTCTTCCCTACCTTATCTCTCCCCCTGTGTAACTCTTCCCTACCTTATCTCTCCCCCTGTGTAACTCTCCCCCCTACCTTATCTCTCCCTCTGTGTAACTCTTCCCTACCTTATCTCTCCCCCTGTGTAACTCTTCCCTACCTTATCTCTCCCCCTGTGTAACTCTCCCCCCTACCTTATCTCTACCCCTGTTTAAGTCTCCCCTACCTCATCTCTCCCCCTGTGTAACTCTCCCCTACCTTATCTCTCCCCCCTGTGTAACTCTCCCCCCTACCTTATCTCTTCCCCTGTGTAACTCTCCCCTACCTTATCTCTCCCCCTGTGTAACACTCTCCCCTATTTTTTCTCTCACCCTGGGTAACTCTCCCCCTACCTTATCTCTCCCCCTGTGTAACTCTCCTCCTACCTTATCTCTCCCCCTGTGTAACTCTCCCCTACCTTATCTCTCCCCCTGTGTAACACTCCCCCCTACCTTATCTCTCCCCTTGTGTAACTCTCCCCCTACCTTATCTCTCCCCCTGTGTAACTCTCCCCCTACCTTATCTCTCCCTCTGTGTAACTCTTCCCTACCTTATCTCTCCCCCTGTGTAACTCTTCCCTACCTTATCTCTCCCCCTGTGTAACTCTCCCCCCTACCTTATCTCTCCCTCTGTGTAACTCTTCCCTACCTTATCTCTCCCCCTGTGTAACTCTTCCCTACCTTATCTCTCCCCCTGTGTAACTCTCCCCCCTACCTTATCTCTACCCCTGTTTAAGTCTCCCCTACCTCATCTCTCCCCCTGTGTAACTCTCCCCTACCTTATCTCTCCCCCCTGTGTAACTCTCCCCCCTACCTTATCTCTTCCCCTGTGTAACTCTCCCCTACCTTATCTCTCCCCCTGTGTAACACTCTCCCCTATTTTTTCTCTCACCCTGGGTAACTCTCCCCCTACCTTATCTCTCCCCCTGTGTAACTCTCCTCCTACCTTATCTCTCCCCCCTGTGTAACTCTCCCCCCTACCTTATCTCTTCCCCTGTGTAAAGGGGGGTACTCACGGGAGAGATGTGTGCTGAGCGATCTTAACACAGACCGCTCAGCACACATCTCTCACCCCGCTCAGCACAGCGCGATGTGCTGAGCAGGGGGAAAGCCGACGGGGGGCCGCTCACTTCACACAACGGTGAAGTGAGCGACCCGCTAGATTGAGCCTGCATGCAGCTCAATCTAGCATCGGCGATAGCGATGCGCGGGGCCGCGCATCGCTATCGCTGGAGGGCATACACACGGCAGATCCGTGCTTAAAATCTAAGCAATCTAGCAAGATTGCTTAGATTTTAAGCACGGATCTCTCCGTGTGTACCCCCCTTAACTCTCCCCTACCTTATCTCTCCCCCTGTGTAAAGGGGGGTACACACGGAGCGATAATCTAAGCAATCTGACTAGATTGCTTAGATTTTCAGCAGCATCGCTCCGTGTGTAGCCCCCTCAGCGATAGCGATGCGCAGCCCCGCACATCGCTATCACTGCTGCTAGATTGGCCTGCATGCAGGCCAATCTAGCGGGTCGCTCACTTCACCCGCTGGGTGAAATGAGCAGCCCCCCCATATTCCCCCGCACGCTCAGCACAGATCGCGCTGAGCGCCGGGAGAGATGTGTGCTGAGCGGTTCGCTCAGCACACATCTCTCCCAAATCGGGCCGTGAGTACTGGCCTTTACTCTCCCCTACCTTATAGAGATGAGCGGGTTCGGTTTCTCTGAATCCGAACCCGCACGAACTTCACTTTTTTTTTCACGGGTCCGAGCGACTCGGATCTTCCCGCCTTGCTCGGTTAACACGAGCGCGCCCTAACGTAATCATGACGCTGTCGGATTCTCGCGAGACTCGGATTCTATATAAGGAGCCGCGCGTCGCCGCCATTTTCACACGTGCATTGAGATTGATAGGGAGAGGACGTGGCTGGCGTCCTCTCCATTTAGATTAGAAGAGAGAGAGAGAGAGAGATTGACCTGATTTACTGGAGCTTAGGAGTACTGTAGAAGTGTAGAGAGTGCAGAGTTTACTAGTGACTGACCACAGTGACCACCAGACAGTGCAGTTTTATTTAATATATCCGTTCTCTGCCTGAAAAAAACGATACACACAGTGACTCAGTCACATACCATATCTGTGTGCACTGCTCAGCCCAGTGTGCTGCATCATCTATGTATATATATCTGACTGTGCTCAGCTCACACAGCTTATAATTGTGGGGGAGACTGGGGAGCACTGCAGTGCCAGTTATAGGTTATAGCAGGAGCCAGGAGTACAAGACAGTCACATACCATATCTGTGTGCACTGCTCAGCCCAGTGTGCTGCATCATCTATGTATATATATCTGACTGTGCTCAGCTCACACAGCTTATAATTGTGGGGGAGACTGGGGAGCACTGCAGTGCCAGTTATAGGTTATAGCAGGAGCCAGGAGTACATATTATATTAAAATTAAACAGTGCACACTTTTGCTGCAGGAGTGCCACTGCCAGTGTGACTGACCAGTGACCTGACCACACTGACCACCAGTATAGTTAGTAGTATACTATATTGTGTGATTGCCTGAAAAAGTTAAACACTCGTCGTGTGACTTCACTTGTGTGGTGTTTTTTTTTTTATTCTATAAAAAACTCATTCTGCTGACAGACAGTGTCCAGCAGGTCCGTCATTATATAATATATACCTGTCCGGCTGCAGTAGTGATATATATATATTTTTTATATCATTATTTATCATCCAGTCGCAGCAGACACAGTACGGTAGTTCACGGCTGTAGCTACCTCTGTGTCGGCACTCGGCAGTCCGTCCATAATTGTATACCACCTACCCGTGGTTTTTTTTTCTTTCTTCTTTATACATACATACTACTACTACATCTCTTTATCAACCAGTCTATATTAGCAGCAGACACAGTACAGTACGGTAGTCCACGGCTGTAGCTACCTCTGTGTCGGCACTCGGCAGTCCGTCCATAATTGTATACCACCTACCCGTGGTTTTTTTTTCTTTCTTCTTTATACATACATACTACTACTATTACATCTCTTTATCAACCAGTCTATATTAGCAGCAGACACAGTACAGTACGGTAGTCCACGGCTGTAGCTACCTCTGTGTCGGCACTGGGCAGTCCGTCCATAATTGTATACCACCTACCCGTGGTTTTTTTTTCTTTCTTCTTAATACATACATACTACTACTACATCTCTTTATCAACCAGTCTATATTAGCAGCAGACACAGTACAGTACGGTAGTCCACGGCTGTAGCTACCTCTGTGTCGGCACTGGGCAGTCCGTCCATAATTGTATACCACCTACCCGTGGTTTTTTTTTCTTTCTTCTTTATACATACATACTACTACTACATCTCTTTATCAACCAGTCTATATTAGCAGCAGACACAGTACAGTACGGTAGTCCACGGCTGTAGCTACCTCTGTGTCGGCACTCGGCAGTCCGTCCATAATTGTATACCACCTACCCGTGGTTTTTTTTTCTTTCTTCTTTATACATACATACTACTACTACATCTCTTTATCAACCAGTCTATATTAGCAGCAGACACAGTACAGTACGGTAGTCCACGGCTGTAGCTACCTCTGTGTCGGCACTGGGCAGTCCGTCCATAATTGTATACCACCTACCCGTGTTTTTTTTTTCTTTCTTCTTTATACATACATACTACTACTACATCTCTTTATCAACCAGTCTATATTAGCAGCAGACACAGTACAGTACGGTAGTCCACGGCTGTAGCTACCTCTGTGTCGGCACTCGGCAGTCCATCCATAATTGTATACTAGTATCCATCCATCTCCATTGTTTACCTGAGGTGCCTTTTAGTTGTGCCTATTAAAATATGGAGAACAAAAATGTTGAGGTTCCAAAATTAGGGAAAGATCAAGATCCACTTCCACCTCGTGCTGAAGCTGCTGCCACTAGTCATGGCCGAGACGATGAAATGCCAGCAACGTCGTCTGCCAAGGCCGATGCCCAATGTCATAGTACAGAGCATGTCAAATCCAAAACACCAAATATCAGTAAAAAAAGGACTCCAAAACCTAAAATAAAATTGTCGGAGGAGAAGCGTAAACTTGCCAATATGCCATTTACCACACGGAGTGGCAAGGAACGGCTGAGGCCCTGGCCTATGTTCATGGCTAGTGGTTCAGCTTCACATGAGGATGGAGGCACTCAGCCTCTCGCTAGAAAAATGAAAAGACTCAAGCTGGCAAAAGCAGCACAGCAAAGAACTGTGCATTCTTCGAAATCCCAAATCCACAAGGAGAGTCCAATTGTGTCGGTTGCGATGCCTGACCTTCCCAACACTGGACGTGAAGAGCATGCGCCTTCCACCATTTGCACGCCCCCTGCAAGTGCTGGAAGGAGCACCCGCAGTCCAGTTCCTGATAGTCAGATTGAAGATGTCAGTGTTGAAGTACACCAGGATGAGGAGGATATGGGTGTTGCTGGCGCTGGGGAGGAAATTGACCAGGAGGATTCTGATGGTGAGGTGGTTTGTTTAAGTCAGGCACCCGGGGAGACACCTGTTGTCCGTGGGAGGAATAGGGCCGTTGACATGCCTGGTGAAAATACCAAAAAAATCAGCTCTTCGGTGTGGAAGTATTTCACCAGAAATGCGGACAACAGGTGTCAAGCCGTGTGTTCCCTTTGTCAAGCTGTAATAAGTAGGGGTAAGGACGTTAACCACCTCGGAACATCCTCCCTTATACGTCACCTGCAGCGCATTCATAATAAGTCAGTGACAAGTTCAAAAACTTGGGCCGACAGCGGAAGCAGTCCACTGACCAGTAAATCCCTTCCTCTTGTAACCAAGCTCACGCAAACCACCCCACCAACTCCCTCAGTGTCAATTTCCTCCTTCCCCAGGAATGCCAATAGTCCTGCAGGCCATGTCACTGGCAATTCTGACGAGTCCTCTCCTGCCTGGGATTCCTCCGATGCATCCTTGCGTGTAACGCCTACTGCTGCTGGCGCTGCTGTTGTTGCTGCTGGGAGTCGATGGTCATCCCAGAGGGGAAGTCATAAGCCCACTTGTACTACTTCCAGTAAGCAATTGACTGTCCAACAGTCCTTTGCGAGGAAGATGAAATATCACAGCAGTCATCCTGTTGCAAAGCGGATAACTGAGTCCTTGACAACTATGTTGGTGTTAGACGTGCGTCCGGTATCCGCCGTTAGTTCACAGGGAACTAGACAATTTATTGAGGCAGTGTGCCCCCGTTACCAAATACCATCTAGGTTCCACTTCTGTAGGCAGGCGATACCGAGAATGTACACGGACGTCAGAAAAAATAAGAATTTACTTACCGATAATTCTATTTCTCGGAGTCCGTAGTGGATGCTGGGGTTCCTGAAAGGACCATGGGGAACAGCGGCTCCGCAGGAGACAGGGCACAAAAAAGCAAAGCCTTACTAGGTCAGGTGGTGTGCACTGGCTCCTCCCCCTATGACCCTCCTCCAGACTCCAGTTAGGTACTGTGCCCGGACGAGCATACACAATAAGGGAGGCATTTTGAATCCCGGGTAAGACTCATACCAGCCACACCAATCACACCGTACAACTTGTGATCTAAACCCAGTTAACAGTATGACAACAGAAAGGGCCTCTTAAAGATGGCTCCTTAACAATAACCCGAATTAGTTAACAATAACTATGTACAAGTATTGCAGATAATCCGCACTTGGGATGGGCGCCCAGCATCCACTACGGACTCCGAGAAATAGAATTATCGGTAAGTAAATTCTTATTTTCTCTATCGTCCTAAGTGGATGCTGGGGTTCCTGAAAGGACCATGGGGATTATACCAAAGCTCCCAAACGGGCGGGAGAGTGCGGATGACTCTGCAGCACCGAATGAGAGAACTCCAGGTCCTCCTTTGCCAGGGTATCAAATTTGTAAAATTTTACAAACGTGTTCTCCCCCGACCACGTAGCTGCTCGGCAGAGTTGTAATGCCGAGACCCCTCGGGCAGCCGCCCAAGATGAGCCCACCTTCCTTGTGGAGTGGGCTTTTACAGTTTTAGGCTGTGGCAGGCCTGCCACAGAATGTGCAAGTTGAATTGTGTTACAAATCCAACGAGCAATCGACTGCTTAGAAGCAGGTGCGCCCAACTTGTTGGGTGCATACAATATAAACAGCGAGTCAGATTTTCTGACTCCAGCCGTCCTTGCAATGTATATTTTTAAGGCTCTGACAACGTCCAACAACTTGGAGTCCTCCAAGTCGCTAGTGGCCGCAGGCACCACAATAGGTTGGTTCAGATGAAATGCTGATACCACTTTAGGGAGAAAATGCGGACGAGTCCGCAGTTCTGCCCTATCCGAATGGAAGATTAGATAAGGACTTTTATAAGATAAAGCCGCCAATTCAGATACTCTCCTGGCAGAGGCCAGGGCTAGTAACATAGTCACTTTCAATGTGAGATATTTCAAATCCACCTTTTTCAATGGTTCAAACCAATGGGATTTGAGGAAATCTAAAACTACATTTAGATCCCACGGTGCCACCGGAGGCACCACAGGAGGCTGTATATGCAGTACTCCCTTGACAAAAGTCTGGACCTCAGGGACAGAGGCCAATTCTTTTTGGAAGAATATTGACAGGGCCGAAATTTGAACCTTAATGGATCCCAATTTGAGACCCATAGATAATCCTGATTGCAGGAAATGTAGGAAACGACCCAGTTGGAATTCCTCCGTCGGAACCCTCCGATCCTCGCACCACGCTACATATTTTCGCCAAATGCGGTGATAATGTTTCACGGTGACTTCCTTCCGTGCCTTAATCAAGGTAGGAATGACTTCTTCTGGAATGCCTTTCCCTTTTAGGATCTGGCGTTCAACCGCCATGCCGTCAAACGCAGCCGCGGTAAGTCTTGAAAAAGACAGGGACCCTGCTGTAGCAGGTCCCTTCTCAGAGGTAGAGGCCACGGTTCGTCCGTGAGCATCTCTTGAAGTTCCGGATACCAAGTCCTTCTCGGCCAATCCGGAACCACTAGTATTGTTCTTACTCTTCTTTGCCGTATGATCTTCAATACCTTTGGTATGAGCGGCAGAGGAGGAAACACATACACTGACTGGTACACCCAAGGAGTTACCAGTGCGTCCACAGCTATTGCCTGTGGATCTCTTGACCTGGCGCAATATTTGTCCAGTTTCTTGTTGAGGCGAGACGCCATCATGTCTACAATTGGTCTTTCCCAACGGTCTATTAACATGTTGAAGACTTCTGGATGTAGACCCCACTCTCCCGGATGAAGATCGTGTCTGCTGAGGAAGTCTGCTTCCCAGTTGTCCACGCCCGGGATGAACACTGCTGACAGTGCTATCACGTGATTCTCCGCCCAGCGAAGAATCTTGGCAGCTTCTGCCATTGCACTCCTGCTTCTTGTGCCGCCCTTCCTGTTTACATGGGCGACCGCCGTGATGTTGTCCGACTGAATCAACACCGGCTTTCCTTGCAGGAGAAGTTCCGCCTGGCTTAGAGCATTGTAGATTGCTCTTAGTTCCAGAATGTTTATGTGAAGAGACTTTTCCAGACTCGTCCATACTCCCTGGAAGTTTCTTCCTTGTGTGACTGCTCCCCCAGCCTCTCAGGCTGGCGTCCGTGGTCACCAGGATCCAATCCTGAATGCCGAATCTGCGGCCTTCTAATAGGTGAGCCTTCTGCAACCACCACAGAAGTGACACCCTTGTCTTTGGTGACAGGGTTATTCGCAGGTGCATCTGCAGATGCGACCCTGACCATTTGTCCAACAGATCCCTTTGGAATATTCTTGCATGGAATCTGCCGAATGGAATTGCTTCGTAAGAAGCCACCATTTTTCCCAGGACTCTTGTGCATTGATGTACTGACACTTTTCCTGGTTTTAGGAGGTTCCTGACCAGATCGGATAACTCCTTGGCTTTTTCCTCTGGAAGGAAAACCTTTTTCTGAACCGTGTCCAGAATCATTCCTAGGAACAGCAGACGAGTTGTCGGGATTAAATGGGATTTTGGAATATTCAGAATCCACCCGTGTTGTCTTAGCACCTCTTGAGATAGTGCTAAAGCTGTCTCCAGCTGTTCTCTGGACCTTGCCCTTATTAGGAGATCGTCCAAGTATGGGATAACTAATACGCCTTTTCTTCGAAGAAGAATCATCATCTCGGCCATTACCTTGGTAAAGACCCGAGGCGCCGTGGACAATCCGAACGGCAGCGTCTGAAACTGATAGTGACAGTTTTGAACAATGAACCTGAGGTACCCCTGGTGTGCGGGGTAAATCGGAACGTGTAGATACGCATCCTTGATGTCCAAGGATACCATAAAGTCCCCTTCTTCCAGGTTCGCTATCACTGCTCTGAGTGACTCCATCTTGAACTTGAACTTTTTTATGTAGAGGTTCAAGGACTTCAGATTTAGAATAGGCCTTACCGAGCCATCCGGCTTCGGTACCACAAATAGAGTGGAATAATACCCCTTTCCTTGTTGTAATAGGGGTACTTTGACTATCACCTGCTGAGCGTACAGCTTGTGAATGGCTTCCAACACCCTCTCCCTTTCGGAAGAGACGGTTGGTAAGGCAGACTTCAGGAAACGATGAGGAGGATCCGTCTCTAATTCCAACCTGTACCCCTGAGATATTATCTGCAGGATCCAGGGGTCTACCTGCGAGTGAGCCCACTGCGCGCTGTAATTTTTGAGACGGCCCCCCACTGTCCCCGAGTCCGCTTGAGAGGCCCCAGCGTCATGCTGAGGTTTTTGCAGGAGCCGGGGAGGGCTTCTGTTCCTGGGAAGGAGCTGCCTGTTGGTGTCTCTTCCCTCTTCCTCTGCCTCGTGGCAGGTACGACAAGCCCTTTGCTCTCTTATTTTTGTAGGAGCGAAAAGGCTGTGGTTGAAAGTTCGGTGCCTTTCTCTGTTGGGGAGTGACTTGAGGTAAAAAAGTGGATTTCCCGGCAGTAGCCGTGGCCACCAAGTCTGATAGACCAACTCCAAATAACTCCTCCCCTTTATACGGCAAAACCTCCATGTGACGTTTTGAATCCGCATCGCCTGTCCACTGTCGTGTCCATAAGGCTCTTCTGGCTGAAATGGACATAGCACTCACCCGAGATGCCAGTGTGCAAATATCCCTCTGTGCATCACGCATATAGATAAATGCATCCTTTATTTGTTCTAACGACAGTAAAACATTGTCCCTATCTAGGGTATCAATATTTTCAATCAGGGATTCTGACCAAACTACTCCAGCACTGCACATCCAGGCAGTTGCTATAGCTGGTCGTAGTATAACACCTGCATGTGTGTATATATTCTTTTGAATAACTTCCATCTTTCTATCTGATGGATCCTTAAGTGCGGCCGTCTCAGGAGAGGGTAACGCCACTTGTTTGGATAAGCGTGTGAGCGCCTTGTCCACCTTAGGGGGTGTTTCCCAGCGCGCCCTAACCTCTGGCGGGAAAGGGTATAATGCCAATAACTTTTTTGAAATTATCAACTTTTTATCAGGAGCAACCCACGCTTCATCACACACGTCATTTAATTCTTCTGATTCAGGAAAAACTGTTTGTAGTTTTTTCACACCATACATAATACCCTGTTTTACGGTATCTGTAGTATCAGCTAAATGTAACGTCTCCTTCATTGCCAAAATCATATAACGTGTGGCCCTACTGGAAAATACGTTTGAATTTCTACCGTCGTCACTGGAATCAGTGCCCGTGTCTGGGTCTGTGTCGACCGACTGAGGCAAAGGGCGTTTTACAGCCCCTGACGGTGTTTGAGGCGCCTGGACAGGCATTAATTGATTGTCCGGCCGCCTCATGTCCTCAACTGACTGTTTAAGGGAAGATAAACCATCACGTAATTCCACAAATAAAGGCATCCATTCTGGTGTCGACCCCCTGGGGGGTGACATCTGCATATTTGGCAATTGCTCCGCCTCCACACCAATATCGTCCTCATACATGTCGACACCACGTACCGACACACACCGCAAACTCACAGGGAATGCTCTAATGAAGACAGGACCCACTAGCCCTTTTGGGGAGACAGAGGGAGAGTCTGCCAGCACACACCACAAAGCGCTATATATACAAGGGATATCCTTATATTAAGTGCTCCCTTATAGCTGCTTTAATATATATATATATATAGCCATTAATGTGCCCCCCCTCTCTGTTTTACCCTGTTTCTGTAGTGCAGTGCAGGGGAGAGACCTGGGAGCCGTTCTGACCAGCGGAGCTGTGACAGAAAATGGCGCCGTGTGCTGAGGAGATAGGCCCCGCCCCTTTTTCGGCGGGTTCTTCTCCCGCTATTTTTCCAGTCAGGCAGGGGTTAAATATCTCCATATAGCCCCTATGGGCTATATGTGAGGTATTTTTAGCCTTGTATAAGGTTTATATTTGCCTCTCAGAGCGCCCCCCCCCAGCGCTCTGCACCCTCAGTGACTGCCCAGTGAAGTGTGCTGAGAGGAAAATGGCGCACAGCTGCAGTGCTGTGCGCTACCTTATGAAGACTGAGGAGTCTTCAGCCGCCGGTTTCCGGACCTCTTCACGCTTCAGCATCTGCAAGGGGGTCGGCGGCGCGGCTCCGGGACCGGACTCCACGGCTGGGCCTGTGTTCGATCCCTCTGGAGCTAATGGTGTCCAGTAGCCAAGCAGCAAATCCACTCTGCATGCAGGTGAGTTTACTACTTTCCCCCTAAGTCCCACGTTGCAGTGATCCTGTTGCCAGCAGGACTCACTGTAAAGAAAAAAACCTAAACTAAACTTTCTCTAAGCAGCTCTTTAGGAGAGCCACCTAGATTGCACCCTTCTCGTTCGGGCACAAAATCTAACTGGAGTCTGGAGGAGGGTCATAGGGGGAGGAGCCAGTGCACACCACCTGACCTAGTAAGGCTTTGCTTTTTTGTGCCCTGTCTCCTGCGGAGCCGCTGTTCCCCATGGTCCTTTCAGGAACCCCAGCATCCACTTAGGACGATAGAGAAAGACTCACCAGTGTCCTAAAAAATGCAGTTGTACCCAATGTCCACTTAACCACGGACATGTGGACAAGTGGAGCAGGGCAGGGTCAGGACTATATGACTGTGACAGCCCACTGGGTAGATGTATGGACTCCCGCCGCAAGAACAGCAGCGGCGGCACCAGTAGCAGCATCTCGCAAACGCCAACTCTTTCCTAGGCAGGCTACGCTTTGTATCACCGCTTTCCAGAATACGCACACAGCTGAAAACCTCTTACGGCAACTGAGGAAGATCATCGCAGAATGGCTTACCCCAATTGGACTCTCCTGTGGATTTGTGGCATCGGACAACGCCAGCAATATTGTGTGTGCATTAAATATGGGCAAATTCCAGCACGTCCCATGTTTTGCACATACCTTGAATTTGGTGGTGCAGAATTTTTTAAAAAACGACAGGGGCGTGCAAGAGATGCTGTCGGTGGCCAGAAGAATTTCGGGACACTTTCGGCGTACAGGCACCACGTACAGAAGACTGGAGCACCACCAAAAACTACTGAACCTGCCCTGCCATCATCTGAAGCAAGAAGTGGTAACGAGGTGGAATTCAACCCTCTATATGCTTCAGAGGTTGGAGGAGCAGCAAAAGGCCATTCAAGCCTATACAATTGAGCACGATATAGGAGGTGGAATGCACCTGTCTCAAGTGCAGTGGAGAATGATTTCAACGTTGTGCAAGGTTCTGATGCCCTTTGAACTTGCCACACGTGAAGTCAGTTCAGACACTGCCAGCCTGAGTCAGGTCATTCCCCTCATCAGGCTTTTGCAGAAGAAGCTGGAGGCATTGAAGAAGGAGCTAAAAGGGAGCGATTCCGCTAGGCATGTGGGACTTGTGGATGCAGCCCTTAATTCGCTTAACAAGGATTCACGGGTGGTCAATCTGTTGAAATCAGAGCACTACATTTTGGCCACCGTGCTCGATCCTAGATTTAAAACCTACCTTGGATCTCTCTTTCCGGCAGACACAAGTCTGCTGGGGTGCAAAGACCTGCTGGTGACAAAATTGTCAAGTCAAGCGGAACGCGACCTGTCAACATCTCCTCCTTCACATTCTCCCGCAACTGGGGGTGCGAGGAAAAGGCTCAGAATTCCGAGCCCACCCGCTGGCGGTGATGCAGGGCAGTCTGGAGCGACTGCTGATGCTGACATCTGGTCCGGACTGAAGGACCTGACAACGATTACGGACATGTCGTCTACTGTCACTGCATATGATTCTCTCAACATTGAAAGAATGGTGGAGGATTATATGAGTGACCGCATCCAAGTAGGCACGTCACACAGTCCGTACTTATACTGGCAGGAAAAAGAAGCAATTTGGAGGCCCTTGCACAAACTGGCTTTATTCTACCTAAGTTGCCCTCCCACAAGTGTGTACTCCGAAAGAGTGTTTAGTGCCGCCGCTCACCTTGTCAGCAATCGGCGTACGAGGTTACATCCAGAAAATGTGGAGAAGATGATGTTCATTAAAATGAATTATAATCAATTCCTCCATGGAGACATTGACCAGCAGCAATTGCCTCCACAAAGTACACAGGGAGCTGAGATGGTGGATTCCAGTGGGGACGAATTGATAATCTGTGAGGAGGGGGATGTACACGGTGATATATCGGAGGGTGATGATGAGGTGGACATCTTGCCTCTGTAGAGCCAGTTTGTGCAAGGAGAGATTAATTGCTTCTTTTTTGGTGGGGGTCCAAACCAACCCGTCATATCAGTCACAGTCGTGTGGCAGACCCTGTCACTGAAATGATGGGTTGGTTAAAGTGTGCATGTCCTGTTTTGTTTATACAACATAAGGGTGGGTGGGAGGGCCCAAGGACAATTCCATCTTGCACCTCTTTTTTCTTTTCTTTTTCTTTGCGTCATGTGCTGATTGGGGAGGGTTTTTTGGAAGGGACATCCTGCGTGACACTGCAGTGCCACTCCTAAATGGGCCCGGTGTTTGTGTCGGCCACTAGGGTCGCTAATCTTACTCACACAGCTACCTCATTGCGCCTCTTCTTTTCTTTGCGTCATGTGCTGTTTGGGGAGGGTTTTTTGGAAGGGACATCCTGCGTGACACTGCAGTGCCACTCCTAAATGGGCCCGGTGTTTGTGTCGGCCACTAGGGTCGCTAATCTTACTCACACAGCTACCTCATTGCGCCTCTTTTTTTCTTTGCGTCATGTGCTGTTTGGGGAGGGTTTTTTGGAAGGGCCATCCTGCGTGACACTGCAGTGCCACTCCTAGATGGGCCAGGTGTTTGTGTCGGGCACTAGGGTCGCTAATCTTACTCACACAGCTACCTCATTGCACCTCTTTTTTTCTTTGCGTCATGTGCTGTTTGGGGAGTGTTTTTTGGAAGGGCCATCCTGCGTGACACTGCAGTGCCACTCCTAGATGGGCCAGGTGTTTGTGTCGGCCACTAGGGTCGCTTAGCTTAGTCATCCAGCGACCTCGGTGCAAATTTTAGGACTAAAAATAATATTGTGAGGTGTGAGGTATTCAGAATAGACTGAAAATGAGTGGAAATTATGGTTTTTGAGGTTAATAATAATATGGGATCAAAATGACCCCCAAATTCTATGATTTAAGCTGTTTTTTAGGGTTTTTTGAAAAAAACACCCGAATCCGACAAAAAAAATTCGGTGAGGTTTTGCCAAAACGCGGTCGAACCCAAAACACGGCAGCGGAACCGAACCCAAAACCAAAACACAAAACCCGAAAAATTTCAGGCGCTCATCTCTACTACCTTATCTCTCCCCCTGTGTAACACTCCCCCTGCCTTATCTCTCCCCCCTACCTTATCTCTCCCCCTGTGTAACACTCCCCCTACCTTATCTCTCCCCCTGTGTAACACTACCCCTACCTTATCTCTCCCCCTGTGTAACACTCTCCCTACCTTATCTCTCCCCCTGTATAACACTCTTCCCTATCATATCTGGGTGTGAATCATTAGATCGACAGTGTCTGGGTCGACAATGTTTAGGTCAACCACTATAGGTCGACAGGGTTGGAAGGTCGACAGGGTTTCTAGGTCGACATGTGCTAGGTCGACAGGTCAAAAGGTCAACATGAGTTGTTGTTGTTTTTTTGGGGGGGGGTTTGGGGGGGGGGGGGGGTTTGGTGTCGTTTTCTCCGTACAGTGACCGGGAACCCCAATTAGTGCACCATGTCCCCTAGCATGGCGAGCGAGCTTTGGGCAAGGTGCCTCGCTCCACTACCGCTTCACTCGGCACAGATTACCGTCTCAGTCGTAGTCCACGTGGATCGTTAAGTATGAAAAAGTAAAAAAAAAGATTTTTTTTTTTAAAAACTCATGTCGACCTTTTGACCTGTCGACCTAGCACATGTCGACCTTCCAACCCTGTCGACCTAGTGACTGTCGACCTATAGTGGTCGACCTAAACATTGTTGACCTAGCTAGTGTCGATCTTCAGACCGGATCCCATCGTATCTCTCCCCCTGTATAACACTCTCCCCTACCTTGTCTCTCCCCCTGTGTAACTCACCCCTACCTTCTCTCTCCCCCTGTATAACACGCTCCCCTACCTTATCTCTCACCCTGTATAACACTCTCCCGTACCTTATCTCTCACCTTCTTGTATAACACTCTCCGCTATCTTATCTCCCCCCTGTATAATAATCTCCCCTATCGTATCTCTCCGCCTGTATAACACTCTCCCCATCAAATCTCTCCTGCTATTATAACACTCGCCCCCACCTTATCTCTGCCCCTGTATAACATTCTCCCCTATCTTATCTCTCCCCCTGTATAACATTCTCCCATATATTATCTCTCCCCCTGTATAACACTCTCTCCTTCCTCCTCGTTCCCTCTGTATAACACCCTCTCCTTCCTTCTCTCTACCTCTATATAACACTCTCTCCTTCCTCTTCTCTCCCCCTGTATAACACCCTCTCCTTCCTTCTCTCTACCTCTGTATAACACCCTCTCCTTCCTCCTCGCTCCCTCTGTATAACACCCTCTCCTTCCTTCTCTCTACCTCTGTATAACACCCTCTCCTTCTTCTTCTCTCCCCCTGTATAACACCCTGTCCTTCATCCTCGTTCCCTCTGTATAACACCCTCTCCTTCCTTCTCTCTACCTCTGTATAACACCCTCTCCTTCCTCCTCGTTCCCTCTGTATAACACCCTCTCCTTCCTCCTCTCTACCTCTGTATAACACACTCTCCTTCCTCCTCGCTCCCTCTGTATAACACCCTCTCCTTCCTTCTCTCTACCTCTGTATAACACACTCTCCTTCCTCCTCGTTCCCTCTGTATAACACCCTCTCCTTCCTTCTCTCTACCTCTGTATAACACCCTCTCCTTCTTCTTCTCTCCCCCTGTATAACACCCTGTCCTTCATCCTCGTTCCCTCTGTATAACACCCTCTCCTTCCTTCTCTCTACCTCTGTATAACACCCTCTCCTTCCTCCTCGTTCCCTCTGTATAACACCCTCTCCTTCCTCCTCTCTACCTCTGTATAACACACTCTCCTTCCTCCTCGCTCCCTCTGTATAACACTCTCTCCTTCCTCTTCTCTCCCTCTGTATAACACTCTCTCCTTCCTCCTCTCTCCCTCTTTATAACACCCTCTTCTTCCTCTTCTCTCTCTCTCTGTATAACACTCTCTTCTCTCTCTCTCTGTATAACACTCTCCGCTATCTTATCTCCCCCCTGTATAATAATCTCCCCTATCGTATCTCTCCGCCTGTATAACACTCTCCCCATCAAATCTCTCCTGCTATTATAACACTCGCCCCCACCTTATCTCTGCCCCTGTATAACATTCTCCCCTATCTTATCTCTCCCCCTGTATAACATTCTCCCATATATTATCTCTCCCCCTGTATAACACTCTCTCCTTCCTCCTCGTTCCCTCTGTATAACACCCTCTCCTTCCTTCTCTCTACCTCTATATAACACTCTCTCCTTCCTCTTCTCTCCCCCTGTATAACACCCTCTCCTTCCTTCTCTCTACCTCTGTATAACACCCTCTCCTTCCTCCTCGCTCCCTCTGTATAACACCCTCTCCTTCCTTCTCTCTACCTCTGTATAACACCCTCTCCTTCTTCTTCTCTCCCCCTGTATAACACCCTGTCCTTCATCCTCGTTCCCTCTGTATAACACCCTCTCCTTCCTTCTCTCTACCTCTGTATAACACCCTCTCCTTCCTCCTCGTTCCCTCTGTATAACACCCTCTCCTTCCTCCTCTCTACCTCTGTATAACACACTCTCCTTCCTCCTCGCTCCCTCTGTATAACACCCTCTCCTTCCTTCTCTCTACCTCTGTATAACACACTCTCCTTCCTCCTCGTTCCCTCTGTATAACACCCTCTCCTTCCTTCTCTCTACCTCTGTATAACACCCTCTCCTTCTTCTTCTCTCCCCCTGTATAACACCCTGTCCTTCATCCTCGTTCCCTCTGTATAACACCCTCTCCTTCCTTCTCTCTACCTCTGTATAACACCCTCTCCTTCCTCCTCGTTCCCTCTGTATAACACCCTCTCCTTCCTCCTCTCTACCTCTGTATAACACACTCTCCTTCCTCCTCGCTCCCTCTGTATAACACCCTCTCCTTCCTTCTCTCTACCTCTGTATAACACACTCTCCTTCCTCCTCGTTCCCTCTGTATAACACCCTCTCCTTCCTTCTCTCTACCTCTGTATAACACCCTCTGCTTCCTCCTCGTTCCCTCTGTATAACACTCTCTCATTCCTCATCTCTCCCTCTGTATAACACTCTCTCCTTCCTCATCTCTCCCTCTGTATAACACTCTCTCCTTCCTCCTCTCTTCCTCTGTATAACACCCTCTCCTTCCTCTTATCTCCCTCTGTATAACACTCACTCCTTCCTCTTCTCTCCCTCTGTATAACACTCTCTCCTTCCTCTTATCTCCCTCTGTATAACACTCACTCCTTCGTCTTCTCTCCCTCTTTATAACACCCTCTTCTTCCTCTTCTCTCTCTCTCTGTATAACACTCTCTTCTTCCTCCTCGCTCCATCTGTATAACACTCTCTCCTTCCTCTTCTCTCCCTCTGTATAACACTCTCTCCTTCCTCTTCTCTCCCTCTGTATAACACCCTCTCCTTCCTCCACGCTCCCTTCGTATAACACTCTCTCCTTCCTTCTCTCTCCCTCTGTATAACACCCTCTCCTTCCTCCACGCTCCCTTCGTATAACACTCTCTCCTTCCTCGTCTCTCCCTCTGTATAACACCATCTTCTTCCTCCTCTCTACCTCTGTATAACACTCTCTCCTTCCTCCCCACTCCATCTGTATATCACTATCTCCTTCCTCTTCTCACCCTCTGTATAACACTCTCTCCTTCCTCTTCTCTCCCTCTGTATAGCACTCTCTCCTTCCTCTTCTCTCCCTCTGTATAACACTCTCTCCTTCCTCTTCTCTCCCTCTGTATAACACTCTCTCCTTCCTCTTCTCTCCCTCTGTATAACACTCTCTCCTTCCTCTTCTCTCCCTCTGTATAACACTCTCTCCTTCCTCCTCTCTCCCTCTTTATAACACCCTCTTCTTCCTCTTCTCTCTCTCTCTGTATAACACTCTCTTCTTCCTCCTCTCTTCCACTATATAACACTCTCTCCTTCCTCTTCTCTCCCTCTGTATAACACTCTCTCCTTCCTCTTCTCTCCCTCTGTATAACACTCTCTCCTTCCTCTTCTCTCCCTCTGTATAACACTCTCTCCTTCCTCTTATCTCCCTCTGTATAACACTCTCACTCCTTCGTCTTCTCTCCCTCTTTATAACACCCTCTTCTTCCTCCTCTCTACCTCTGTATATCACTATCTCCTTCCTCTTCTCACCCTCTGTATAACACTCTCTCCTTCCTCTTCTCTCCCTCTGTATAACACTCTCTCCTTCCTCTTCTCTCCCTCTGTATAACACTCTCTCCTTCCTCTTATCTCCCTCTGTATAACACTCTCTCCTTCCTCTTCTCACCCTCTGTATAACACTCTCTCCTTCCTCTTCTCACCCTCTGTATAACACTCTCTCCTTCCTCCTCTCTCCCTCTGTATAACACCCTCTCCTTCCTCTTATCTCCCTCTGTATAACACTCTCTCCTTCCTCCTCTCTCCCTCTGTATAACACCCTCTCCTTCCTCTTCTCACCCTCTGTATAACACTCTCTCCTTCCTCCTCTCTCCCTCTTTATAACACCCTCTTATTCCTCTTCTCTCTCTCTCTGTATAACACTCTCTTCTTCCTCCTCTCTTCCACTATATAACACTCTCTCCTTCCTCTTCTCTCCCTCTGTATAACACTCTCTCCTTCCTCTTCTCTCCCTCTGTATAACACTCTGTCCTTCCTCTTCTCTCCCTCTGTATAACACTCTCTCCTTCCTCCTCTCTCCCTCTGTATAACACTCTCTCCTTCCTCCTCTCTCCCTCTGTATAACACTATCTCCTTCCTCCATGCTCCCTCTGTATAACACCCTATCCTTCCTCTTCTCTCCCTCTGTATAACACTATTTCCTTCCTCCATGCTCCCTCCGTATAACACCCTCTCACTTGTCTCTCCCTCTGTATAACACCCTCTCCTTGCTCCGCGCTCCCTCCATATAACACTCTCTCCTTCCTCCGCGCTCCCTCCGTATAACACTCTCTCCTTCGTCTCTCCCTCCGTATAACACTCTCTCTCCTTCGTCTTCTCTCCCTCTTTATAACACCCTCTTCTTCCTATTCTCTCCCTCTGTATAACACTCTCTCCTTCCTCGTCTCCTTCTCTGTATAACACTCTCTTCTTCCTCCTCTCTCCCTCCCTCTGTATAACACTCTCTCCTTCCTCCTCTCTCCCTCTGTATAACACTCTCTCCTTCCTCTTCTTTCCCTCTGTATAACACTCTCTCCTTCCTCATCTCTCCCTCTGTATAACACTCTCTCCTTCCTCTACTCTCCCTCTGTATAACACTCTCTCCTTCCCCCTCGCTCCCTCTGTATAACACCCTCTCCTTCCTTCTCTCTACCTCTGTATAACACTCTCTCCTTCCTCTTCTTTCCCTCTGTATAACACTCTCTCCTTCCTCATCTCTCCCTCTGTATAACACTCTCTCCTTCCTCTACTCTCCCTCTGTATAACACTCTCTCCTTCCTCTTCTCTCTACCTCTGTATAACACTCTCCTTCCTCTTCTCTCTACCTCTGTATAACACTCTCTCCTTCTTCGTCTCTCCCTCTGTATAACACACTCTTCTTCCTCGTCTCTCCCTCTGTATAACACTCTCTCCTTCCTCCACGCTCTCTCCATATAACACTCTCTTCCTTGTCTCTCCCTCTGTATAACACTCTCTCCTTCCTCTTCTCTCCCTCTGTATAACACTCTCTCCTTCCTCCACGCTCCCTCCATATAACACTCTCTTCCTTGTCTCTCCCTCTGTATAACACTCTCTCCTTCCTCCTCTCTCCCTCTGTATAACACCCTCTTCTTCCTCCTCTCTCCCTCTGTACAACACCCTCTTCTTCCTCCTTTCTCCCTCTTTATAACACTCTCTCCTTCCTCCACGCTCCCTCTGTATAACACCCTCTTCCTTGTCTCTCCCTCTGTATAACACTCTCTCATTCCTTCTCGCTCCCTCTGTATAACACTCTCTCCTTCCTCCACGCTCCCTCTGTATAACACCCTCTTCCTTGTCTCTCCCTCCGTGTAACACTCTCTTCCTTGTCTCTCCCTCTTTATAACACCCTCTTCTTCCTCTTCTCTCTCTCTGTATAACACTCTATTCTTCCTCCTCGCTCCATCTGTATAACACCCTGTCCTTCCTCTTCTCTACCTCTGTATAACACTCTCTCCTTCCTCTTCTCTCCCTCTGTATAACACTCTCTCCTTCCTCTTCTCTCCCTCTGTATAACACCCTGTCCTTCCTCTTCTCTCCCTCTGTATAACACTCTCTCCTTCCTCTTCTCTCCCTCTGTATAACACTCTCTCCTTCCTCTTCTCTCCCTCTGTATAACACTCTCTCCTTCCTCTTCTCTCCCTCTGTATAACACCCTGTCCTTCCTCTTCTCTCCCTCTGTATAACACTCTCTCCTTCCTCATCTCTCCCTCTGTATAACACTCTCTCCTTCCTCTTATCTCCCTCTGTATAACACTCTCTCCTTCCTCTTCTCTCCCTCTGTATAACACTCTCTCGTTCCACCTCTCTCCCTCGGTATAACACTATCTCCTTCCTCCATGCTCCCTCTGTATAACACCCTGTCCTTCCTCTTCTCTCCCTCTGTATAACACCCTCTTCTTCCTCCTCTCTCTCTCTGTATAACACTCTCTCCTTCCTCTTCTCTCCCTCTGTATAACACTCTCTCCTTCCTCTTCTCTCCCTCTGTATAACACCCTGTCCTTCCTCTTCTCTCCCTCTGTATAACACTCTCTCCTTCCTCTTCTCTCCCTCTGTATAACACCCTGTCCTTCCTCTTCTCTCCCTCTGTATAACACTCTCTCCTTCCTCCTCTCTCCCTCTGTATAACACTCTCTCCTTCCTCTTCTCTCCCTCTGTATAACACTCTCTCCTTCCTCCTCTCTCCCTCTGTATAACACTATCTCCTTCCTCCTCTCTCCCTCTGTATAACACTCTCTCCTTCCTCTTCTCTCCCTCTGTATAACACTCTCTCGTTCCACCTCTCTCCCTCGGTATAACACTATCTCCTTCCTCCATGCTCCCTCTGTATAACACCCTGTCCTTCCTCTTCTCTCCCTCTGTATAACACTCTCTCCTTCCTCTTCTCTCCCTCTGTATAACACTCTCTCCTTCCTCCTCTCTCCCTCTGTATAACGCTATCTCCTTCCTCCATGCTCCCTCTGTATAACACCCTGTCCTTCCTCTTCTCTCCCTCTGTATAACACCCTCTTCTTCCTCCTCTTTCCCTCTGTATAACACTCTCTCCTTCCTCTTCTCTCCCTCTGTATAACACTCTCTCCTTCCTCTTCTCTCCCTCTGTATAACACTCTCTCCTTCCTCTTCTCTCCCTCTGTATAACACCCTGTCCTTCCTCTTCTCTCCCTCTGTATAACACTCTCTCCTTCCTCTTCTCTCCCTCTGTATAACACTCTCTCCTTCCTCTTCTCTCCCTCTGTATAACACCCTGTCCTTCCTCTTCTCTCCCTCTGTATAACACTCTCTCCTTCCTCTTCTCTCCCTCTGTATAACACCCTGTCCTTCCTCTTCTCTCCCTCTGTATAACACTCTCTCCTTCCTCCTCTCTCCCTCTGTATAACACTCTCTCCTCCCTCTTCTCTCCCTCTGTATAACACTCTCTCCTTCCTCCTCTCTCCCTCTGTATAACACTATCTCCTTCCTCCTCTCTCCCTCTGTATAACACTCTCTCCTTCCTCGTCTCTCCCTCTGTATAACACTCTCTCCTTCCTCTTCTCTCCCTCTGTATAACACTCTCTCTCCTTCGTCTTCTCTCCCTCTTTATAACACCCTCTTCTTCCTCTTCTTTCCCTCTGTATAACACTCTCTTCTTCCTCCTCTCTCTCTCTCTCTGTATAACACTTTCTCCTTCCTCCACGCTCCCTTCGTATAACACTCTCTTCCTCGTCTCCTTTTCTGTATAACACCCTCTTCTTCTTCCTCTCTCCCTCTGTATAACTCTCTCCTTCCTTGTCTCGTTCTCTGTATAACACCCTCTTCTTCCTCCTCTCTCCCTCTGTATAACACTCTCTCCTTCCTCCCCGCTCCCTCCGTGTAACACTCTCTTCCTCGTCTCTCCCTCTGTATAACACTCTCTCCTTCCTTGTCTCTACCTCTGTATAATACTCTCATTCCTTCACGCTCCCTCTGTATAACAGCGCCACCTTTCCCCTGGATCTGATGCTCCGCCCCCTGCAGTGTCTCAAGGGAGAGACATGATAACATGGGGGTTTGAGGTGGAGGCATTCCAGCTCACAGTGCAGCAGCAGCCGAGCGAGTCCGGAGTCTGACCTCCGGTGACCTTTTCCCCACCGTCAGTCACAGAGCTTGGGGTGGTGAGTGATGTTTAAAGCGAGAATGTTATTTTATATTTCTCTACCTGGAGTAATGTGTGATAGGGACTCTACCTGGTGTAATGTGTAAGTGGAACTACTGTGCGGTGTAATTTGAGTACTGGAGACTACTGTGCAGCGTAATATGAATTGGTATTATTTTGTGGTCACACCCTTTCCCCTAGAAGCCATGCCCCTATAGTTTTGGCGTGCACCTACGATGCGCACTGGCCCTGTTTTAAATATTGGGGAGGGGGGGGGGTGCCGATGCTGTTTCTTGCACACAGCGCTAAAATGTCTAGTTACGGCACTGATCAAAATAATATTAATTTGATTGTGAAAATGACAATCACACTTTCTTTCTTTCGCCTGCCTTGGGTTTAGTCCGGCTACTCCGTCCGCTTCTGTAAATATAAGTGGCCGTAATTGCAAAACGCACCCAAATCCGTGGGAGTACACATGCGCAGTAAGAAATTACAGTACATCCAACTCTACATCAGGTCTTGAGACAAGTAACGTATATACTGTATTAAACCTGTTTGCATATATAATATATATAATGTATACACACTCTTTGTAAGTACGTACGTATGTGTACATGTATATATTGACAGTATATTATATATGCATACAAGCTGAATAATGCCAGTGTGTCAGGCGTTCCCTGCAGCTAGATGTAGAGGATTAGGGCTATTCCTCTGTCATAGAACCTAGAATTAGATGTGTGTGATCACTGCGCTGCAGATTACAGTCCATCATCTCATCAGTGGCGAGGAGCTAATAGCTGTAATGTCACAATGTACAGAGAGGACTTACTGTAATGTCTCCTAGTTATACCTAGTATAAAATACCGTAACGCAGGGACGGCTATTCTTTATTTAGCGACACTTTCTATTTTTTTTATTACTTTTTTTCACAATACAAATGTAAACACATACTGTATACAGATGGAGCCATCTTTATCTTGGCCTTTAATTGGATTCATTGAGCCAGGGCAGTCGAATTTAATCCCCTGCTGTAATGAATTAATCCCTTGCTGTATTGCTGTCTCTGTATTGTATTGCAGCTGAGATCAATAGATGAAGGGTTTATGCTAATAAACCTTGGTGCACCTAGGTGCAGCAGAGAAACCAAGATAAGCGTGGCTCCAGGGACACATAATCCATGTATGTTACTTTCTAGAACACCAGTGACAGTATATGGCAGGTGCGTGACCTCGGGAACTCTGTGTGTTGGTCAGTACATGAGTAGGCAAGTATAAGGAGAGTAGTAGGAGGTGAGGTGGAGGGGGGGGGGGGGGGGGTAAATGGGAGGACCAATCACAAGCCTCAATCTCTTAGGTTTCTACCCACTTGTACTGCATTTCAGCAAATAGAGTTGGGGATTTGGCCAGGATTAATGGTGTCCTCAATGCTGAGAAATACAGGCAAGTGCTTATCCATCATGCCAATGTCATTAAGAACTATCTTCAGCGTAAAGAAGAACAAGGAGTCCTGTGACAAAGCCTATATATTTATCCTATTTAAAACACTTTAAAAGGTTAAGAGACACAGTACGCAATTGGCGCAAAAGGTACCGCAAGGGTACGCCCTTAACTATACCTTAAGGAATGTACTTATACTGTAAACATTTGTGCAGTGATAATGTGTAGATGTAATGCAGTGTAACCTTGTTAGCTTAAAAGCTGTATGAGCGACTATGACGCTCTGAGAACCTTTGTGCAATATAATAATCAATCAAATACCGGTCTTAGGATCTAACACCTTAAATGAACGTTCTATTGCAAAAGAATAAACAAATACAAGTTATACACTACCAAAATAACATAGAATACCTAACCGAATTTCTACACATAAAATACAATAAAAGGCACAAGTACTTTTAAGGGGAAGGAGAGAGAGAATGGCTTATAACATTAAATAAGAGACAATATGGTTGCAGAGAAACCTACACATGTGAGAAACAATCGCTGCGCAGTTAGTCAATGCTGAGAATCTTTGTGGAGAGAATACTTGAGCTTACCCATACTGGCTGTCCCTATATACACAACACCCAGCAACAACACAATGGTACCGCATGGGACAGAAGCTAGACTCCATTTTGGGAAAACTCCCATGATTCCAAAGACTGCAACACATGGTTCAAAGGGGGAGGAGAAAACACCCAGCAGCAGCCATCTTCTACAAACCAACTAATTATATTCCACATTCCAATCCAACTTCCTAGAACCATCTTATTCAATTTCACATTCCAAACAACTTCCTAGAACCATCTTATTCACTTTCACATTCCAAACAACTTCCTAGAACCATCTTATTCAATTTCACATTCCAAACAACTCAGTATCTCAATAACCAGAGCATATGGTATGCTGGCTATGCTATATGAATCATCACAAGACCAGATCACAATGTAACCACACATCCCAGCATGCCATTGCTACAAAACCCATATTCACAAGTAACTGCATGGCGGTATTCATGATTGACAAGGTATATTATAACAAACCAGCACAATCTATTTTAAATCACCATAGGCAAACAAATACCACAAATGCTATGCTACAGGTTGTCTAATGTCCCAGCTACCATCACAGATTCCCAAACAAGTTACAATATCCTAGTTAAACCAGCACCATTGACCTTAAAGCCATCTGTCTATATTTCCTTATCTAGCCATGTGAATTCAATACTTAGCCTTTCGCTTGGAGGTCAGTCCTGGGGATGAACCAGCCATGCTGCTGGGTGCTAGCTTAGTTCTGAGTGTAGCTACAGTACATCTGTCCTCTGAGATCACAAGCAACTGAACCCTGACCTCTTCTCTAGCCAGGAACTACTTTCCTGTTTGACTAGTTCCTGGGGGAGGGGTCTCTCTTGCACAATTCAGTTACTATTCTCTTATGTATATGCTGATCAGGTTCAGCCCTGAAAACTGCCAAAAGGGTTGGCTTGAGTTCCCTGTTCATTGTATCATTCATTGTTCTAACAAAGTGATTTTTAGCTTTTATACATATAATCATATCTATCCGCTGCAATGTCCCACAACTTCACAACAAGTATCAAATTAATCTACACACCAATCTGCTTGTTTCAATAGTAAACATGACGGGTTTATCTGGTTCGGTTCAAATAATACACATTCATGACATTAATTCATTAGCTAATTTTAAATCTCCATGATGTCTGGTGCTTGATATTATTATAATTATGTACTGTATGAAATAAGTGTCGAATCCATCTCTGTGCCATGTCCGTGTAAATGCGTGTGTTACCATATATTGCTGTGCTCGCTGCGCATATTTGCAAGTATAGCGACTTAAATGTGTGCAGTTTGTTTCTCTCTATGTAATATTTTTGACTTTGACACCTGGAAGTGATGATATGGCCCCCGCAGAGCCCTGATCTCAACGTCATCAAGTCTGTCTGGGATTACATGAAGAGACAGAGGGATTTGAGCAAGACTACGTCCACAGAAGATCTGTGGTTAGTTCTCCAAAATGTTTGGAACAACCTCCCTGCCGAGTTCCTTCAAAACCTGTGTGCAAGTGTACCTAGAAGAATTTACGCTGTTTTGTAGTAAAATACTGATTTGAATTAGATTTCTCTTCTGTTCATTCACTTTGCATTTTGTTAATTGATAAAAAATAAACTATTAACACTTTATTTTTATACTTAATATCTTGGAACCCCACCGATCCCTTAATAGTAAGAGCTATAATAATATTTTACCTTCTGATGTTTTTCATCCATTTGGGTATTCTTTATCATTTGATTCTGAATCACCCCGGAATGACGGAGTCCACCATCACACTCACTTTTATCGGAGAGGGAGCTGTCGGTCGCAGCTTGGAGATCATACCCCTCGTAAGGCGTCTTTTTCGGCTGGATAATCTGGTTTGGCATGGAGATGTAATGGTCAGCGATACATTTCACTGAAGACGGGACACTCGGCTCCTGTAGTGCCTGAACATCGGTTTGTGATAACCTTTATGCGGAAGAGACGACAAAGTTGAAAGAAAGTATAATTAGTGCCTCAGTCATTTGTATTTTACCATCTGAGCTCAAACATGGATATCCTTAAAACCTGCTTGTTAGGGAGCCTTGAGGTCCGAGCTTGGGAAACATTGATATACTGTTATGGACAAATGTGTTAGTATCCTTACAGCTTTTGCAGTGGCAAACGCAGGATTTCTAGAGGGGGGGTTCCAAATGCAGACCACAATCTCCCGCTCTGCGGAACATTGGAGCAAGTGCAGGAGTCTGGGGGAGTGGTAGAAGAGCCTAGTAATGACTCTGGACATTAATGTAAACATTGGTCTTTTTATACAATGGATACTGTATAGAATACAGTATTTATATTAACTACCATAGATGGTCTTAGTATAGGCTGTATCAAACATTTAAATAATATAAATAAGTGGCCAGGAAAAGGTTAAACATAGCATAATAAATAAATACACAAATATTATAGAACCGGTACTGCACTTTCTAAGCTCACATTCTCCCACCTCATGGTAAGGCGCCTGTCTCTTCTTCCTGGTAGCTACTCTCTTGTCCAGTTCACTGATTGAGGACTCAGATACACACACACACACACACACACACACACACACACACACACACACACACAGCAAACTTGGTAGAAGAAGCTGCTTCCACTGGGCGTGTGCAGCAGCTCTGCTCTGTCCCTTAAACTGCAAGTTGTGGCAACAGCTCTAGTAATCGTGTTATATACCATTGCTGTTGTAGTCATAATTTGAGCCACTTGCCAAGAGGAGGGGGGTTTCCAGGCAACCGGAAATCCCCCCTGTGTTTGCCTATGGCTTTTGGAAACAATGCTTCATTCCCACAAGTCCCGCAGCAGTGGCAGTGACAGGGACTCTGAGCATTAGGTGGTGCATAGATCTCTGGGAAAAATGCGTGGCGGACTTTTTCTTGGTGTTTTGCGCACGCGCAGTAGAGATAAATAGACAGGAAAATGGCCGCCACGCCATTTTTTCCGGAGACATACACACAAGCTAATGCCCAGATTAAGTGTCACTGCTGCTGCCTGCTAGAGAGGTGTGGGCCCGAACTGAGACTGCAAACGGGCCGCCTCCTCTCTTAATACGCCCCCTGCCTGCACGTCTTTGCTATTTCATAGAATACAGCAAAGAAACAGTGAAAATAGATAAAATATTGCTTATTCTCCATAGAAATTCTACAAACGAGGACAGATTTGGTGATACCCCTTATAAATAATAATAATAAACAATTGGATTATAGTGATATTCCAAACTTAGCGCACTTTCTCCAGTAGGACTCCAGATGCTTACCAGGTAATAAGAACACGAACGTCCCATCTCCTTACCCTGAGTAAGAACAATGGTCCCACGTGTCTCGTACAGTTTCCAGCTTCTCATTCGTATTCCGGTCATGGTATAACCTCTGTGATATTATGTGGGGGTGCAGTGACGCCTTACGCTGGACCTGGGGTTCCTCTGCTGACAAATAAACATCCTTCGGTACTCCTGGAGAATAGACATGTCTGTGAGGATAGGTGGCAGCAGCCGGACATTCATTGGCTGGCGGTCCGGATGAGAAACCCGTTCTCTCCTGTTGTGTCACATCGGTGCCCGTAGAAGTATTCGCCATATTTGTACTTATTGATACTGTCTGTTTTACATTGTTATTTGGAAACCCTACTTCTGTAGTTCCCGGAATATCGTGCGCATTGTGTTTCATTTCCGTCACTGGCTGGGATGCACTGTTGGACTTTCCACTGCCCTAAAAGAGATAGTATATATTATTTTAATACAGTCATATAGCACTTAAAGATCATCTCTCAACACAAAGAGTAACTCACAGGCACACGCAATGGGCTGAATCAATGTAGTGAGTAAGTGGGAGTATTAGTCTGTGCGTGGTGTGATAATACTCAGGGGAAAGGGTGGCAGCAGGGCCCATTTTTCCTCAGTAGCGGATGAGTGGTAAACGGACTAAAAAGGGCTATGTAACTGTAACAACACTTCTTAGCTTACACCATGATATATGAAATATAAAGAACAAAGTTCCACAGCAACTAACAAAAAAAATCCTAAATAGAAATGGCATGTACATACCTCCCAACCATCCCTCTAAAGTAGTCCGTGTTCAAATTACCAGGGGACTCTAGAGAGCTGCAGAAGTGTGTCTTTACTAACTGCAGTCATGCTGGACAATGGCTGCAGAGGCACTTCCTGTATAGCAACTTCCGCCATCCACATACAGTATAATTCTATCCTGCTGTTGAGGGGCTGTCACAATTCTGTAAGGCTGTCCGGCTACCCCGCTATCAGGAGAGTGGGTTATGACGGAGTTGTTCCATTGCTGTAAACCACATAGGCAGGTCCTTCCATGATATGGGTGATTTTTGGGAGAATACAGGATTACAAGGGAAGGGGGCATGCGTACTCCTCTCAGTGTGCTGCGGCCATACTCTCATCCAATATGGAGACATCTAATGTTAGGAGGGAAGCATATAACGCAAACACACAGGCAACAACTGTTGGTTTTTAACCTCTTCCAGGGAATGGAAACTAGCAAATTGCATAGACGTTCTGCAGCTGAATGCTTCTACACTTTGGTGGTGGGGCTGTGTGCATAATTGCACAATAATATGCTGCTTAATGATGGATTTTATCCTTCAGTCCCACTTTTCTGTGGATGGGATCATTATAAAACATCAGGGGCCACTGACAGATCTAGCATGGGTGTGCAGTGCACATGGGTGCGTGAATCACACAGGCATTGCATTGTACAGTTGTCTTGTTGCCCCCCTGCACCCAATGTTGTCCCCATATACCCCTGCAGGCAGGACTGTGCCAGTCTTCTCCTCGTCTCATCCCCTATTCGCACGATATATATCAAATCGTTTCCATGTGCTTTCGTATTTACAGCATGTCAGTATGATATGGAAGTATCAATGTACCCCAAGGGGCTTATGTACAAAAATGCATCATGTGCATCAGAAAAAAATGTTTAAAAAACAGAAACTTAAACTATTAGTGATGTTAGTGAGCCCCTGCTGACTGTGTTTCTGGTAGCAGTGGTGTTGACTGTGTTTTTGCTAGCAGTGATGTTAGTGAACACCTGCTGACTGTGTTTCTGCTAGCAGTGATGTTAGGGAGCACCTGCTGACTGTGTTTCTGCTAGCAGTGATGTTAGGGAGCACCTGCTGACTGTGTTTCTGCTATCAGTGATGTTAGTGATCACCTGCTGACTGTGTTTCTGCTAGCAGTGATGTTAGTGAGCACCTGCTGACTGCGTTTCTGCTAGCAGTGATGTTAGTGAGCACCTGCTGACTGTGTTTCTGCTAGCAGTGATGTTAGTGAACACCTGCTGACTGTGTTTCTGCTAGCAGTGATGTTAGGGAGCACCTGCTGACTGTGTTTCTGCTAGCAGTGATGTTAGTGAGCCCCTGCTGACTGTGTTTCTGCTAGCAGTGGTGTTGACTGTGTTTCTGCTAGCAGTGATGTTAGTGAGCACCTGCTGACTGTGTTTCTGCTAGCAGTGGTGTTGACTGTGTTTCTGCTAGCAGTGATGTTAGTGAACACCTGCTGACTCTGTTTCTGCTATCAGTGATGTTAGTGAGCACCTGCTGACTGTGTTTCTGATAGCAGTGATGTTAGTGAGCACCTGCTGACTGTGTTTCTGCTAGCAGTGATGTTAGTGAGCACCTGCTGACTGTGTTTCTGCTAGCAGTGATGTTAGTGAGCACCTGCTGACTGTGTTTCTGCTAGCAGTGATGTTAGTGAGCACCTGCTGACTGCGTTTCTGCTAGCAGTGATGTTAGTGAGCACCTGCTGACTGCGTTTCTGCTAGCAGTGATGTTAGTGAGCACCTGCTGACTGCGTTTCTGCTAGCAGTGATGTTAGTGAGCACCTGCTGACTGCGTTTCTGCTAGCAGTGATGTTAGTTAACACCTGCTGACTGCGTTTCTGCTAGCTGTGATGTTAGTGAACACCTGCTGACTGCGTTTCTGCTAACTGATGTTAGTGAATACCTGATGACTGCGTTTCTGCTAGCAGTGATGTTAGTGAACACCTGCTGACTGCGTTTCTGCTAGCAGTGATGTTAGTGAGCACCTGCTGACTGCGTTTCTGCTAGCAGTGATGTTGGTGAACACCTGCTGACTGCGTTTCTGCTAGCAGTGATGTTGGTGAACACCTGCTGACTCTGTTTCTGCTATCAGTGATGTTAGTGAGCACCTGCTGACTGTGTTTCTACTAGCAGTGATGTTAGTGAGCACCTGCTGACTGTGTTTCTGCTAGCAGTGATGTTAGTGAGCACCTGCTGACTGTGTTTCTGCTAGCAGTGATGTTAGTGAGCACCTGCTGACTGTGTTTCTGCTAGCAGTGATGTAAGTGAGCACCTGCTGACTGTGTTTCTGCTAGCAGTGATGTTAGTGAGCACCTGCTGACTGTGTTTCTGCTAGCAGTGATGTTAGTGAGCACCTGCTGACTGTGTTTCTGCTAGCAGTGATGTTAGTGAGCACCTGCTGACTGCGTTTCTGCTAGCAGTGATGTTAGTGAGCACCTGCTGACTGCGTTTCTGCTAGCAGTGATGTTAGCGAGCACCTGCTGACTGCGTTTCTGCTAGCAGTGATGTTAGCGAGCACCTGCTGACTGCGTTTCTGCTAGCAGTGATGTTAGTTAACACCTGCTGACTGCGTTTCTGCTAGCTGTGATGTTAGTGAACACCTGCTGACTGCGTTTCTGCTAGCAGTGATGTTAGTGAACACCTGCTGACTGTGTTTCTGCTAGCAGTGGTGTTGACTGTGTTTCTGCTAGCAGTGATGTTAGTGAGCACCTGCTGACAGTGTTTCTGCAAGCAGTGGTGTTGACTGTGTTTCTGCTAGCAGTGATGTTAGTGAACACCTGCTGACTGCGTTTCTGCTAGCAGTGATGTTAGTTAACACCTGCTGACTGCGTTTCTGCTAGCTGTGATGTTAGTGAGCACCTGCTGACTGCATTTCTGCTAGCAGTGATGTTAGTGAACACCTACTGACTGCGTTTCTGCTAGCAGTGATGAAAGTGAACACCTGCTGACTGCGTTTCTGCTAGCAGTGATGTTAGTGAGCACCTGCTGACTGTGTTTCTGCTAGCAGTGATGTTAGTGAGCACCTGCTGACTGCGTTTCTGCTAGCAGTGATGTTAGTTAACACCTGCTGACTGCGTTTCTGCTAGCTGTGATGTTAGTGAACACCTGCTGACTGCGTTTCTGCTAGCAGTGATGTTAGTGAACACCTGCTGACTGCATTTCTGCTAGCAGTGATGTTAGTGAGCACCTGCTGACTGTGTTTCTGCTAGCAGTGATGTTAGTGAACACCTGCTGACTGCGTTTCTGCTAGCAGTGATGTTAGTGAATACCTGCTGACTGCGTTTCTGCTAGCAGTGATGTTAGTGAGCACCTGCTGACTGTGTTTCTGCTAGCAGTGATGTTAGTGAACACCTGCTGACTGCGTTTCTGCTAGCAGTGATGTTAGTGAATACCTGCTGACTGCGTTTCTGCTAGCAGTGATGTTAGTGAGCACCTGCTGACTGCGTTTCTGCTAGCAGTGATGTTAGTGAACACCTGCTGACTGCGTTTCTGCTAGCAGTGATGTTAGGGAGCACCTGCTGACTGTGTTTTTGCTATCAGTGATGTTAGTGAGCACCTGCTGACTGTTTCTGCTAGCAGTGATGTTAGTAAGCACCTGCTGACTGTGTGCATGGAGTTTGAGATAGTACAGATAAGAATGCAGATTTCAGTTCACTAGAACCCAGTGCAACATTCATTTTAGACATGCCATACCTCAGTGATGTCACTGGTTCCTACTGGAGTAACAGCTGTATTCTTATAAAGATTAGCTCAGTAAACAGATATATAAAAAATGAAAAACAACTGTTGGCCTGATTCAGAGATAGATGCAGAAGATACAGCGCTAATGCAGCAGGAGGTGTCTTGTGTAAGTAGGCGACTCCTGCAGGTGTCTGTCATCCGCTGCTCTGTCCAAAGATGCAGCATCAGATCATCTGCATGTCCATCAGTCATCTGAGTAACCCTCCGGATTTCCTGAGATGAAGCTGTGCCTCAGGATTTCCTAAAGCTGTGACTTTAGGTCTTGTCGTTACTCTACCCCACCCAAATATACATACAATAAAGAATCCAAGAACCTCAGGGGCAGAAGCTATTCCTTCTGCTGCACTCAGAAAAAAAAGGAGAGCTTCCATAGTATCTCAGAGAAAAGGAAAGAGCTTCCATAGTGTTTCAGAGAGAAGGAAAGAGAGCTTCCATAATGTCTCACAGAGAAGGAAAGAGAGCTTCCATAATGTCTCAGAGAGAAGGAAAGAGAGCTTCCCTAGTGTCTCAGAGAGAAGGAAAGAGAGCTTCCATAATGTCTCAGAGAGAAGGAAAGAGAGCTTCCTTAGTGTCTCAGAGAGAAGGAAAGAGAGCTTCCATAATGTCTCAGAGAGAAGGAAAGAGAGCTTCCCTAGTGTCTCACAGAGAAGGAAAGAGAGCTTCCATAATGTCTCAGAGAGAAGGAAAGAGAGCTTCCCTAGTGTCTCAGAGAGAAGGAAAGAGAGCTTCCATAATGTCTCAGAGAGAAGGAAAGAGAGCTTCCCTAGTGTCTCAGAGAGAAGGAAAGAGAGCTTTCATAGTATCTCAGAGAGAAGGAAAGAGAGCTTCCCTAGTGTCTCAGAGAGAAGGAAAGAGAGCTTCCATAATGTCTCAGAGAGAAGGAAAGAGGGCTTCCATAGTGTCTCACAGAGAAGGAAAGAGCTTTCATAGTGTTTCAGAGAGAAGGAAAGAACTCCCATAGTGTCTCAGAGTGAAGAAAAGAAAGCTTCCATAATGTCTCAGAGAGCATGAAAGAGGGCTTCCATAGTGTCTCAGAGAGAAGGAAAGAGCTTTCATAGTGTCTGAGAGAGAAGGAAAGAGAGCTTCCCTAGTGTCTCAGAGAGAAGGAAAGAGAGCTTCCATAATGTCTCAGAGAGAAGGAAAGAGAGCTTCCCTAGTGTCTCAGAGAGAAGGAAAGAGAGCTTTCATAGTATCTCAGAGAGAAGGAAAGAGAGCTTCCATAATGTCTCAGAGAGAAGGAAAGAGGGCTTCCATAGTGTCTCACAGAGAAGGAAAGAGCTTTCATAGTGTTTCAGAGAGAAGGAAAGAACTCCCATAGTGTCTCAGAGTGAAGAAAAGAAAGCTTCCATAATGTCTCAGAGAGCATGAAAGAGGGCTTCCATAGTGTCTCAGAGAGAAGGAAAGAGCTTTCATAGTGTCTGAGAGAGAAGGAAAGAGAGCTTCCCTAGTGTCTCAGAGAGAAGGAAAGAGAGCTTCCATAATGTCTCAGAGAGAAGGAAAGAGGGTTTCCATAGTGTCTCAGAGAGAAGGAAAAAGCTTTTATAGTGTTTCAGAGAGAAGGAAAGAGCTTTCATAGTGTCTCAGAGAGAAGAAAAGAAAGCTACCATAATGTCTCAGAGAGAAGGAAAGGGAGCTTCCATAGTGTCTCAGAGAGAAGGAAAGAGAGCTTCCATAGTGTCTCAGAGAGAAGGAAAGAGAGCTTCCATAGTGTCTCAGAGAGAAGGAAAGAGAGCTTCCATAATGTCTCAGGGAGAAGGAAAGAGCTTCCATAGTGTCTCAGAGAGTAGAAAAGAAAGCTACCATAATGTCTCAGAGAGAAGGAAAGAGAGCTTCCATAGTGTCTCAGAGAGAAGGAAAGAGAGCTTACCTAGTGTCTCAGAAAGAAGGAAAGAGAGCTTCCCTAGTGTCTCAGAGAGAAGGAAAGATGGCTTCCATAGTGTCTCAGGGAGAAGGAAAGAGAGCTTCCATAATGTCTCAGAGAGAAGGAAAGAGAGCTTCCCTAGTGTCTCAGAGAGAAGGAAAGAGAGCTTTCATAGTATCTCAGAGAGAAGGAAAGAGAGCTTCCCTAGTGTCTCAGAGAGAAGGAAAGAGAGCTTCCCTAGTGTCTCAGAGAGAAGGAAAGAGAGCTTTCATAGTATCTCAGAGAGAAGGAAAGAGAGCTTCCCTAGTGTCTCAGAGAGAAGGAAAGAGAGCTTCCATAATGTCTCAGAGAGAAGGAAAGAGGGCTTCCATAGTGTCTCACAGAGAAGGAAAGAGCTTTCATAGTGTTTCAGAGAGAAGGAAAGAACTCCCATAGTGTCTCAGAGTGAAGAAAAGAAAGCTTCCATAATGTCTCAGAGAGCATGAAAGAGGGCTTCCATAGTGTCTCAGAGAGAAGGAAAGAGCTTTCATAGTGTCTGAGAGAGAAGGAAAGAGAGCTTCCCTAGTGTCTCAGAGAGAAGGAAAGAGAGCTTCCATAATGTCTCAGAGAGAAGGAAAGAGAGCTTCCCTAGTGTCTCAGAGAGAAGGAAAGAGAGCTTTCATAGTATCTCAGAGAGAAGGAAAGAGAGCTTCCATAATGTCTCAGAGAGAAGGAAAGAGGGCTTCCATAGTGTCTCACAGAGAAGGAAAGAGCTTTCATAGTGTTTCAGAGAGAAGGAAAGAACTCCCATAGTGTCTCAGAGTGAAGAAAAGAAAGCTTCCATAATGTCTCAGAGAGCATGAAAGAGGGCTTCCATAGTGTCTCAGAGAGAAGGAAAGAGCTTTCATAGTGTCTGAGAGAGAAGGAAAGAGAGCTTCCCTAGTGTCTCAGAGAGAAGGAAAGAGAGCTTCCATAATGTCTCAGAGAGAAGGAAAGAGGGTTTCCATAGTGTCTCAGAGAGAAGGAAAAAGCTTTTATAGTGTTTCAGAGAGAAGGAAAGAGCTTCCATAGTGTCTCAGAGAGAAGAAAAGAAAGCTACCATAATGTCTCAGAGAGAAGGAAAGGGAGCTTCCATAGTGTCTCAGAGAGAAGGAAAGAGAGCTTCCATAGTGTCTCAGAGAGAAGGAAAGAGAGCTTCCATAGTGTCTCAGAGAGAAGGAAAGAGAGCTTCCATAATGTCTCAGGGAGAAGGAAAGAGCTTCCATAGTGTCTCAGAGAGTAGAAAAGAAAGCTACCATAATGTCTCAGAGAGAAGGAAAGAGAGCTTCCATAGTGTCTCAGAGAGAAGGAAAGAGAGCTTACCTAGTGTCTCAGAAAGAAGGAAAGAGAGCTTCCCTAGTGTCTCAGAGAGAAGGAAAGATGGCTTCCATAGTGTCTCAGGGAGAAGGAAAGAGAGGTTCCATAGTGTATCAGAGAGAAGGAAAGAGAGCTTCCATGGTGTCTCAGAGAGCTTCCATAGCATTTCAGAGAGAAGGAAAGAGAGCTTCCATAATATCTCAGAGAGAAGGAAAGATCTTCCATAGCATCTTAGAGAGAAGAAAGAGCTTCCATAGTATCTCATGGAGAAGGAAAGAGAGCTTCCATAGTGTCTGAGAGAGAAGGAAATAGAGTGTTCATAGTGTCTCAGACAGAAGGAAAGAGAGCTTCCATAGTGTCTGAGAGAGAATGAAAGAGAGCTTCCATAGTGTCTCAGAAAGAAGAAAAGAGAGTTTCCATAGTGTCTGAGAGAGAAGGAAAGGGAGCTTCCGTAGTGTCTGAGAGAGAAAGAGAGCTTCCATATTGTATCAGAGAGAAGAAAAGAGAGCTTCCATAGTGTCTCAGAGAAAAGGCAAGAGAGCTTCCATAGTGTCTCAGAGAGTAGGAAATAGAGTGTCCATAGAAAAGAAAAGAAAGCTTCCATAGTGTCTCAGAGCGAAGGCAAGAGAGCTTCCATAGGTCTCAGTAGAGATGAAAAGCGAGCTTCCATAGTTCCAGGATGACTGTCTCCACTGTAACAGCAAATGATGCCCTTTATATTGAACATTAACTTTACTCATACTCACTTAGTTTTGACATCACATTTTATACTGTATGTTGTCTGTCTCAACAATGAGCAGAAGTAGGAGGATCTTGAAGATACTCCTGAGGAACAGAATGTAATTAAGAATCAGCAGGATCGATTTTTGAGTAATTTAATTTACATATCAGCCATTAAAAATGGTTTATCTGCTGGAAGTTTAGATCATGATATGGGTTTCAGGTGACACAAAATGTCCCATACCGAAAACCCATTTCACCTTTCTTATTGCTCTCCAATGCAGGTAGGTTCTATTTTTGGGGTGCAGTAGGAAAAGCATTGACTGTCATGTGCCCAGAAGTGTTTCCTGCTACATAGCAGCTACTTACATGTATATTGCCCCAAGTCAGTAGCTTAAGAGCCAACAAACTGCCAATACTATGACTCCAGGGCTTATGTAATAGCCTGTGAAATGCAGGCTGTTCAGGAATTCTGGCGGGTATACATGTAGTTTCAAAATGGCAAACATTTACTAGGCAAAACCAACCTGGTCTACCTAATAGCAGGAGGGGACTACAGGTTACTTACTCTCCCACCCCTGTACTTTGTCTTCTCCCGTTATCAGTCACCGCACTCGTCACGTGCCAAGTGCGGGATGAAGCACAGGGCGATACTACTTGTCACTGCTCCACTTTTGTGACCCAAGTATGAGGTTATGAAAAGTGAGAGAAGGTGGACAGGGTTAGCGGCTGGATGGCGTCCACAGTCAGCCAATCAAGCTTTTCTTATACTCTACTGCACGCATGTCCAAAATGCGGCCCTCCAGCTGTTGTGAAACTACATATCCCAGCATGCCCTGACACAGTTTTGCTGTCAGAGAATGCTAAAGCTGTGTCAGGGCATGCTGGGATGTGTAGTTTCTCAACAGCTGCAGGGCCGCAGTTTGGACATGCCTGCTCTACTGTATGTCTAAAAACCCAACATGTATTAATTCCTTGAATATGAATAACTTTATTTTTTACTGAACTTTCCGATTATGACATCATTATTTTTTCCCCTATTAAAAGCTGATTTTGTGAATGAGCCCCCCACCGGTCTTCCTCCAGTCTCCGCGACGGACCCGGACACCAGCGCCCTGAATGAGCTGTGATTCCCTGCAGAAGCAGGTGGGCTTAACAAGAGACACAGGCAATTAGAAGGCCCTCATTATACATTAAGCGATTCCAGTGCGCTCTGGTAAACACAATCTATTTACCTGGAATAAAAAGAGACGTCTCCCTGCATTGTTTGCCTGGGTCTCTCAATGGTTATGTTGTTGTGGAGTACGCATTGTATACGCGCAGACAGAGTTTACTGGGCCAGCGAAACATGCTTCTACATTACCCCTTAGAAAGAGGAACAGGACACAACCTCCTGGCTGCCTGTTTGGTGAACTATTCTATTAATACCAATCAAATTGAGAAAATGATCAAATGGAATTGCATTTTGAGCATCATAAGCTGTGTAATGTCTATTCTGTTAAATTGAGGCCTATAATTGCTTCTCTACAGAAAAGGTACAACAAAGACAGCAATCATTTCTTGTCATTATCCCAGACTAGGAAACGGCCTCAGCAGCCTCAACATCAAAGACTTCTGCTTTCTCGAATTGCATTTGGCTGCTATTGGCGAAGCGCAGACAATCTTGATGAGGTGTTTATACTGAGGCAAGCCTAGTGCACAGGCAGTCTGAGTGCCCTGGTCTAGAGCCATTAAAAAATTGTACATTATGTCCCTGCCTTTGAAGTGATGGTTGTAGGCAGGGAAGCAACTCACATCGAGTACGCCTGAGTGAGATTGCTCCTCTACTTGTGATTCTCGCTCAAAGACACAGAGAAGGTTCTTGGACAATATGAAAACACTAAAAAGTTCATATTATGGGGAATATTAGGAGCTAAAAAACAAACCCACAAACACACTTAGCGTCGGAGAAGCGTAAAGTGGAAGAAACAATTATGCTTTTGTGGAATTTGGGTAATCTTGTTATTAGCAAATATTAAAGAGATGGTAAAACTGTGAGGCATGGGGCTAAGAGAGGTCTACAGAGGTCTTGGGGTTGGAGCACACTGATAGTAATCATTACTCACTTTGCACAGGGGGGTTCAGCCAACATGAGAATGCCGACACGGTCCAAATGTCAATATGTAACAGAGCCAGCCTAACCCTAATGTCAACATTTAGCAGCAGATCAGAATTTCACATGTTGACATTGTAAATAGGTCAAGGTCAAATGTTGAGGAACGTCGGGGTCACATCTTGTATTTAGCAACAACATAAACAGCAGATCCAAAGTGACCAATCGTTATTGATAGAGATGAGAGGTTCGGATTTACTTGGTTCTTTTTGTCAAACTAGAGCAAGTTCAAAATACAGTAAGATGTCGTTTTGAGATCAGCATGAAATAAAGTAAATCTGAACTGCTCATCTCTAGTTATAGGGGACAACTTTCAAAACCAGAAACTGTGGGTCAAATCCACGTCCAACAGCATTACACAGCTCTGCCCGATGGATGAGACAAAGACGTGGATGAAAGGTACAAAGGAAGTTAAACATATTTGTAGAGACTTACCTGATCTGATTTACTCTCATCCGCTTTCCTTCTGTGCATGTGAAGATAAGAATGAGATTTATGGGAGCGTACCCCCAGAGTAACTTTGTTTTTCTCTATGAAGTCGTTCTGCGCTGCCTCTTGCTGTGCCAAACTTCTGGCCTTGTTTACGTCGAGGTGCCACTCATCATTCCTGGCACCTTTGCTGTGGACAGGCTTCATGGTAGCTGGGTTCCTCTTGGGTTTGGGGGGGACATCACTGAGAGGTTCCGGATTCTGGGGAACAGTAATAAGTTCTTCCCTCTCTGCTGACTTGTTGAGTAGAATTTCATCTGGTGACAGACGACCTGAGAAACTGAAGGACACGTCCAACAGATCCTCGTCATGCGGGGGAGATGTATTTAGTAGGATCTGGTGTCTTCTCCAGTTTGGATCATACCTTAATTCAGAGTAAGTACTGGGTGTGTCCTGGGACCTACAGACAAATATAACAAGACATTACTTATGTGTGATCTGTCTAATAAGTAATGGTCAAGAAGATTATTTTGTAATTTGTCGTACACGAGGGTTGGGTATAAAATGCCGGCATTCGGGATGCCAGCGGTCACATGGCCAACCATGGCATCCCAACAGTGAGAAACCCGACTCCGGACGGGGGTAAGTATTTTACCCCTCTCTCTCTTCCCTGGGGTGTTGGCTACGGCTACCCCCTACCCTACCTAGTGTCTAACCCTCACCCCCCCGGTGCCTATCCCTAACCCTCACCTGGGCCCTATCCCCGACCGCAATACTCACCTTGTCAGCCGTCGGTGTCCTGGTGCCGGTCTCTTGAGGGGTGTCAGGAATCCGGTGTCGGTCACATGACCGCCGCCATATTTTGTGCCATATCAGAGAGGTTTTGGCAGTCTTATTGGTTTCTTGTAAGAGATTGTGGGGCAGATGTATTAAGCCTGGAGAAGTGATAAAGTAGTGATAAAGGCAAGGTGATACGGCACCAGCCAATCAGCTCCAATTTGTAAATGAACAGTTAGGAGCTGATTGGCTGGTGCGTTATCACCTGGCACTTATTACTGCTTTATCACTTCTCCAGGCTTATTACATCTGCCCCAATGTTTGTTGCACATTAAATAAATAGTGTCCAACATGGACACAAGTGCACTCGGCGTAAACTAGGCGCATGAGCTACTGCTACCAGCTGGAGCGCACCCAGAGCCCTGGACAAGGGCGGAAATGTGAGTTTTGTTTTGTGCGTGTGACTGTTCCAACCACTCATTTTACATCCGATTCTGCATCAGCAGCTGATCTGCACCGAGGATATATAAGTAAAGTTTAATGCCATCACTTAATATTTTAGAGATTAAATTGTTACATTTGTACCCGCACAATCAGATAGTCGCCGCCCATGGGGGTCATTCCGAGTTGATCGCTCACTGCAACTATTACAGCCCATGCGATCCGATAGTCGCCACCTATGGGGGAGTGTATTTTAGCTGTGCAAGTGTGCGATCGCATGTGCAGGGGAGCGGTACAAAATCATTTTGTGCAGTTTCTGAGTAGCTTTGAACTTACTCAGCCGCTGCGATCACTTCAGCCTGTTCATACCCGGAATTAACGTCAGACACCCGCCCTACGTTTTCACAGTAGCATAAGATCTGGTAGCATAAGATAAGGGCACTTTGGGGGTCATTCCGAGTTGATCGCTAGCTGCTTTCGTTCGCTCTGCAGCGATGAGGCAAAAATACGGCACTTCTGAGCATGCATATGCGGCGCAATGTGCACGCGCGTCGTACTATTGCAACAAACAATGTAGTTTCACACAGGGTCTAGCGAAGCTTTTCAGTCGCACTGCTGGCCGCAGAGTGATTGACATGAAGTGGGCGTTTCTGGGTGGCAACTGACCGTTTTCAGGGAGTGTTAGAAAAAAGGCAGGCGTGCCAGGAAAAACGCAGGCGTGGCTGGGCGAACGCAGGGCATGTACGTGACGTCAAAACAGGAACTGAACAGCCTGAAGTGATCGTAAGCACTGAGTAGGTTTTGACTTTGAGCTACTCTGAAACTGCACAAAAAAAACTTTGCTGCCGCTCTGCGATCCCTTCATTCGCACTTCTGCTAAGCTAAAATACACTCCCAGTGGGAGGCGGCATAGCGCTTGCACGGCTGCTAATAACTGCTGGCGAGCGAACAACTCGGAATGACCACCTTTGTGTCCGACTCAGAATCAGCCTGCAACTGACACACCCCTTAGAGCAGGCCTGGCCAACCTGTGGCTCTCCAGGTGTTTTTGAAACTACAAGTCCCAGCATGCCCTGCCACAGTTTTACTATTAGAGAATGCTAAAAGTTTGGCAAGGCATGCTGGGATATGTAGTTTTGCAACAACTGGAGAGCCACAGGTTGGCCAGGCCCGCCTTAGAGGAAATAGTGGCGGGACAGCGCAGCTGCGGTCTCACCCTCCTGTACCTCGGATTCAGGTCCTCTCTGTATCATGTAAGCTTGCACGCTGCAGTTACCGGTGAGCCTGTTGTACGCACACTCACATCCAGTGTCACTTTCTAATTGTCCATTGTTGTGATGATGTGAGTGAGCGGAGCCTGCGTGGTGCTGCAGCCATTAGGGGAAATTATGGTTTAATCGGACGTAAGAACGGGATTTGATGCCGTGTGAGAAATATTGGATTTTACGCGTCACACTGTTTCCTCTCTGTTTCACTCAGAAATTAATTTTCTTCTTAATAACCTTATAGATTTTATACCTTTCTCTTATTTTCTTTTGTATCCCGCACACTACTGTATATTATCCGCTTCACGGCTACAGGATAATAACAGTGATTATTTTATACTGCAGGGCGATTATGATTAACGGTGAGCGGCTGCTGTCATGTGGCGATTATTACAGACGTAACCTGAGTAATCCCAAACTGAGCCGCTGTAGGGGCATAAGTAGCAAAACGTATATGTGGGATATCCTCCAAAAACAACTTTTTGGAGGGCTACCCCGCGATGCTGTCAGATTTACGAAGCATTCCCGAGCTTGGACCTGCAGCTGAAGATGGCGTTACACCATTGTAGCCTATGGTCTACCGGGGGTCATTCTGAGTTGTTCGCTCTGTATTTTTCTTCGTATCGCAGCGATTTTCCGCTAACTGCGCATGCGCAATGTTCGCACTGCGACTGCGCCAAGTAAATTTGCTATGCAGTTAGGTATTTTACTCACGGCATTACGAGGTTTTTTCTTCGTTCTGGTGTTCGTAGTGTGATTGACAGGAAGTGGGTGTTTCTGGGCGGAAACAGGCCGTTTTATGGGAGTGTGTGAAAAAACGCTACCGTTTCTGGGAAAAACGCGGGAGTGGCTGGAGAAACGGAAGAGTGTCTGGGCGAACGCTGGGTGTGTTTGTGACGTCAAACCAGGAACGACAAGCACTGAACTGATCGCACTGGCAGAGTAAGTCTCGAGCTACTCAGAAACTGCACAGAGAAGTCTTTTCGCAATATTGCGAATGTTTCGTTCGCAATTTTGATAAGCTAAGATTCACTCCCAGTAGGCGGCGGCTTAGCATGTGCAAAGCTGCTAAAAGCAGCTTGCGAGCGAACAACTCGGAATGACCCCCACCGACCGCAAACATAGCCGGAAGAGCGTTCCCACAGAGCCCTCTATGGCAATAGCCACCGCACATGTGCAGGATTCCCACCGCCACGCTGAGCACATTGCAGGGACGGGTTCCTGTCGCTGCCGGTGTTCCTTGATATGTCGCCGCTATAATCATATACTGCATTGCGAGTTTGGGCACTAATATCGCACCCAGATCACAATGTATTGACTATTGATAAATGGGCCCCTAAAAACAGCTAGACCCAGTGTCTGGGGAGCCTGAGGCGTGGGAGAATTCAAGGCTCGCAGACATGTTGTGCAGCCTCCACAAAACAGGACGCAGCCCTATAAATGCCAATTGGAGTGCCCCCGTACACTGTATGGGTTCAGTATGATTTCCCGATGGACGGGATGACGGCGACCAGGATACCGACAGCGGCATCCCATCTATCAGAATCCCGACAGCCCCTTCTAAAGTACCCTAACCCTCCTCTGCCCCCTACCCTAACCCTCCCTTGTGGGAGCCTAAACCTAACCCCCCCCCCCCGGCCAGTGCCTCACCCTAACCCTCCCTTCTCCACTGCCTAAACCTAACCCCCCCCCCCCCCCCCCCCGGGCGTTGCCTCACCCTAACCCTCCCTTCTCCGCTGCCTAAACCTAACCCCCCCCGGCGGTGCCTCACCCAAACCCTCCCTTCTCCGCTGCCTAAACCTAACCCCCCCGGGCGGTACCTCACCCTAACCCTCCCTTCTCCGCTGCCTAAACCTAACCCCCCGGGCGGTGCCTCACCCTAACCCTCCCTTCTCCGCTGCCTAAACCTAACCCCCCCGGGCGGTGCCTCACCCTAACCCTCCCTTCTCCGCTGCCTAAACCTAACCCCCTTGGGCGGTGCCTCACCCTAAACCTCCCTTCTCCGCTGCCTAAACCTAACCCCCCCCGGGCGGTGCCTCACCCTAACCCTCCCTTCTCCGCTGCCTAAACCTAACCCCCCCGGGCGGTGCATCACCCTAACCCTCCCTTCTCCGCTGCCTAAACCTAGCCTTCCCGGTTCTGCTCCCTAACCCTAACCGCCCTTCTAAGCGCCTAAACCTTACCCTCCCTCCCCGGTACCTAACCCTCCCTCCCTGGTACCTAACCCTAACCTTCCCGGCCCTGCTTCCTAGCCCTAACTGCCCTTCTAAGTGCCTAAATCTTACCCTCCCTCCCCGGTACCTAACCCTCCCTCCCCGGTACCTAACCCTCGCTCCCCCGGTCCCTAACCTTCCCGGCCCTGCTCCCTAACCACCCCTTCTAAGTGCCTAAACCTTATCCTCCCTCCCCGGTACCTAACCATCCCTCCGCGGTACCTAACCCTAACCTTCCCGGGCCTGCTACCTAACCCTAACCACCCCTTCTAAGTGCCTAAACCTTACCATCCCTCCCCGGTACCTAACCCTCCCGGCCCTGCACCCTAACCCCCTTCTCCTGCCTAAACCTTACCCTCCCTCCCCGGTCCCTAACCCTAACCTTCCCGGCCCTGCTCCCTAACCACCCCTTCTAAGTGCCTAAACCTTATCCTCCCACCCCGGTACCTAACCCTCCCTCCCCGGTACCTAACCCTAACCTTCCCGGTCCTGCTCCCTAACCCTAACCACCCCTTTTAAGTGCCTAAACCTTACCCTCCCTCCCCGGTCCCTAACCTTCCCGGCCCTGCTCCCTAACCCTAACCACCCCTTCTAAGTGTCTAAACCTTACCCTCCCTCCCCGGTACCAACCTAACCCTCCCTCCCCGGTACCTACCTAACCCTAGCCTTCCCGGCCCTGCTCCCTAACCGTAACCCCCCTTCTCCTGCCTAAACCTTACCCTCCCTCCCCGGTACCTACCTAACCCTCCCTCCCCGGTACCTACCTAACCCTAGCCTTCCCGGCCCTGCACCCTAACCGTAACCCCCCTTCTCCTGCCTAAACCTAACTTGTAGGGATAAACATTTCGAGGGACACATCTCAATAATCCAGGTCAGTCCCGGGTAGAAAGGGAATTAGGGTACTGAACTACAGAGTTCCACCCAGACTACAGCCCGGTCCCTGGTGAATCTACATGGGTGATGACAGTTCTTAGCATGTTACTGCGATGGAATAATGGGAAATTGTGGATGAGAATGGCAGATCCGTGTACGTATTGCTCTGATGTACAAAAGGGAGAGCAGAAAAATTACCAGATGGTTTTACCGACAGCATCTGCCGCTCCCGGATGAGAATCATGTTCAAGGGCCGCAGTAAATAGGAGTAAGCAGTTGCAAGACAGGCCTGCCAGATGCTACAATGGAGAGATCCGGCCTTTCTTTGCCAAACTATTGAAGAATCCTATTTAATCATTTAGTGCGATTTAATCTTTATGTGTTTGGCATTAGATGGGACGTATTTATATCACTTGTGTGTCATTTGTTCCTCGTTACTGCTTATTTCTGTCTGGGGAATCAGATGCACGATTCTTACTAGATTATCAAGAAAGTAACTTCTCCGACAAGTTATACTACTCTGGGGGTCACCGCATAGCGGCGGGTCTAGGCCCGGGAATAACATGAACACGTCACAGTCTTCTCTTGGTTCATACTTGGAGACGTGTGAACCGGCCAAAATTTCGCTTTCAACCAAACGTGGCAGAAAGAGCAGTGCAGTGCATCCGGAAAGTATTCACAGCGCTTCACTTTTACCACATTCCTGACAGAATTTGTATATTTCTAATGGCGAGTGGCCGGAATCCAGCCATAATTTGCGCTGCCTGCTTCAAGTTAACCATCTTACTGTGAGCCTCATTCAGGTTTGTTAGCAAACCAAAAAAGCACATTAATGGGCAAAACCAGGCTGCACTGCAGGTGGGGCAGATGTAACATGTGCAGTGCAGGTGGGGCAGATGTAAAATGAGCAGAGACAGTTAGATTTGGGTGGGGTGTGTTCAAACTGAAATGCACAGAAACAATCTAACCCACCCAAATCTAACTTTCTCTGCACGTGTTACATCTGCCCCACCTGCAGTGCACATGGTTTTGACCATTAGTGTGCTTTTTTGGTTTGCTGACGAACCTCAATAACCCCCTTTCTCTGACGTCCTAAGTGGATGCTGGGGACTCCGTAAGGACCATGGGGAATAGCGGCTCCGCAGGAGACAGGGCACAAAAGTAAAAGCTTTAGGATCAGGTGGTGTGCACTGGCTCCTCCCCCCATGACCCTCCTCCAAGCCTCAGTTAGGTTTTTGTGCCCGGCCGAGAAGGGTGCAATCTAGGTGGCTCTCCTAAAGAGCTGCTTAGAGTAAAAGTTTTGTTAGGTTTTTTATTTTCAGTGAGTCCTGCTGGCAACAGGCTCACTGCAACGAGGGACTTAGGGGAGAAGAAGTGAACTCACCTGCGTGCAGGATGGATTGGCTTCTTAGGCTACTGGACACTAGCTCCAGAGGGACGATCACAGGTACAGCCTGGATGGGTCACCGGAGCCGCGCCGCCGACCCCCTTGCAGATGCTGAAGAGAGAAGAGGTCCAGAAATCGGCGGCTGAAGATTTCCCAGTCTTCTTAAGGTAGCGCACAGCACGGCAGCTGTGCGCCATTGCTCCCAGCACACTTCACACCAACGGTCACTGAGGGTGCAGGGCGCTGGGGGGGGGCGCCCTGGGCAGCAATGAAAGTACCTATGCTGGCTAAAAATACATCACATATAGCCTCTGGGGCTATATGGATGTATTTAACCCCTGCCAGGTTGTCAGAAAAACCGGGAGAAGAAGCCCGCCGAAAAGGGGGCGGGGCCTATTCTCCTCAGCACACAGCGCCATTTTCCTACACAGCTCCGCTGCTAGGAAGGCTCCCAGGCTCTCCCCTGCACTGCACTACAGAAAGTGAAACAGGGTTAAAACAGAGAGGGGGGCATTTTGTGTGGCGATATTATAATATATTAAGATGCTATAAGGGAAAACACTTATTATAAGGTTGTCCCTGTATAATTATAGCGTTTTGGTGTGTGCTGGCAAACTCTCCCTCTGTCTCCCCAAAGGGCTAGTGGGGTCCTGTCCTCTATCAGAGCATTCCCTGTGTGTGTGCTGTGTGTCGGTACGTGTGTGTCGACATGTATGAGGACGATGTTGGTGTGGAGGCGGAGCAATTGCCTGTAATGGTGATGTCACCCCCTAGGGAGTCGACACCGGAATGGATGGCTTATTTATGGAATTACGTGATAATGTCAACACGCTGCAAGGTCGGTTGACGACATGAGACGGCCGGCAAACCAATTAGTACCTGTCCAGGCGTCTCAAACACCGTCAGGGGCTTTAAAACGCCCATTACCTCAGTCGGTCGACACAGACACGGACACTGACTCCAGTGTCGACGGTGAAGAAACAGACGTATTTTCCAGTAAGGCCACACGTTACATGATAAGGGCAATGAAGGAGGTGTTACATATTTCTGATACTACAAGTACCACAAAAAAGGGTATTATGTGGGGTGTGAAAAAACTACCTGTAGTTTTTCCTGAATCAGATGAATTAAAAATTGCTAATATCTAAGAAATGATTGGCGTTATACCCTTTCCCGCCAGAAGTTAGGGCGCGTTGGGAAACACCCCCTAGGGTGGATAAGGCATTCACACGCTTATCAAAACAAGTGGCGTTACCGTCTCCTGATACGGCCGCCCTCAAGGAACCAGCTGATAGGAGGCTGGAAAATATCCTAAAAAGTATATACACACATACTGGTGTTATACTGCGACCAGCGATCGCCTCAGCCTGGATGTGCAGCGCTGGGGTGGCTTGGTCGGATTCCCTGACTGAAAATATTGATACCCTTGACAGGGACAGTATTTTATTGACTATAGAGCATTTAAAGGATGCATTTCTATATATGCGAGATGCACAGAGGGATATTTGCACTCTGGCATCAAGAGTAAGTGCGATGTCCATTTCTGCCAGAAGATGTTAAATGGACACGACAGTGGTCAGGTGATGCGGATTCCAAACGGCACATGGAAGTATTGCCGTATAAAGGGGAGGAGTTATTTGAGGTCGGTCTATCGGACCTGGTGGCCACGGCAACAGCTGGAAAATCCACCTTTTTACCCCAAGTCACCTCTCAGCAGAAAAAGACACCGTCTTTTCAGCCTCAGTCCTTTCGTCCCCATAAGGGCAAGCGGGCAAAAGGCCAGTCATATCTGCCCAGGGGTAGAGGAAAGGGAAGAAGACTGCAGCAGGCAGCCCTTTCCAGGAACAGAAGCCCTCCACCGCTTCTGCCAAGTCCTCAGCATGACGCTGGGGCCTTACAAGCGGACTCAGGTGCGGTGGGGGGTCGTCTCAAGAGTTTCAGCGCGCAGTGGGCTCACTCGCAAGTGGACCCCTGGATCCTACAGGTAGTATCTCAGGGGTACAGATTGGAATTCGAGACGTCTCCTCCTCGCAGGTTCCTGAAGTCTGCTTTACCAACGTCTCCCTCCAACAGGGAGGCAGTATTGGAAGCAATTCACAAGCTATATTCCCAGCAGGTGATAATGAAAGTCCCCCACCTACAACAAGGAAAGGGGTATTATTCCACACTATTTGTGGTACCGAAGCCAGACGGCTCGGTGAGACCTATTCTAAATCTGAAATCTTTGAACACTTACATACAAAGGTTCAAATCAAGATGGAGTCACTCAGAGCAGTGATAGCGAACCTGGAAGAGGGGACTATATGGTGTCCCTGGACATCAAGGATACTTACCTCCATGTCCCAATTTGCCCTTCTCATAGGGTACCTCAGGTTCGTGGTGCTGAACTGTCACTATCAGTTTCAGACGCTGCCGTTTGGATTGTCCACGGCACCCCGGGTCTTTACCAAGGTAATGGCCGAAATGATGATTCTTTTTCGAAGAAAAGACGTCTTAATTATCCCTTACTTGGACGATCTCCTGATAAGGGCAAAATCCAGGGAACAGTTGGAGGTCGGAGTAGCACTATCTCGGGTACTGCTACAACAGCACGGGTGGATTCTAAATATTCCAAAATCGCAGCTGATCCCGACGACACGTCTGCTGTTCCTAGGGATGATTCTGGACACAGTCCAGAAAAAGGTGTTTTTCCCGGAGGAGAAAGCCAGGGAGTTATCCGAGCTAGTCAGGAACCTCCTAAAACTAGGAAAAGTGTCAGTGCATCATTGCACAAGGGTCCTGGGAAAAATGGTGGCTTCTTACGAAGCGATTCCATTCGGCAGATTTCACGCAAGAACTTTTCAGTGGGATCTGCTGGAAAAATGGTCCGGATCGCATCTTCAGATGCATCAGCGGATAACCCTGTCCCCAAGGACAAGGGTGTCTCTTCTGTGGAGGTTGCAGAGTGCTCATCTTCTAGAGGGCCGCAGATTCGGCATTCAGGACTGGGTCCTGGTGACCACGGATGCCAGCCTGAGAGGCTGGGGAGCAGTCACACAAGGAAAAAATTTCCAGGGAGTGTGGTCAAGTCTGGAGACTTCTCTCCACATAAATATACTGGAGCTAAGGGCGATTTACAATGCTCTGAGCCTAGAAAGACCTCTGCTTCAAAGTCAATCGGTGCTGATCCAGTCGGACAACATCACGGCAGTCGCCCACGTAAACAGACAGGGCGGCACAAGAAGCAGGAGGGCAATGGCAGAAACTGCAAGGATTCTTCGCTGGGCGGAAAATCATGTGATAGCACTGTCAGCAGTGTTCATTCCGGGAGTGGACAACTGGGAAGCAGACTTCCTCAGCAGGCACGACCTCCACCCGGGAGAGTGGGGACTTCATCTGGAAGTCTTCCACAGGATTGTGAACCGTTGGGAAAGACCAAAGGTGGACATGATGGCGTCCCACCTGAACAAAAAACTGGACAGGTATTGCGCCAGGTCAAGAGACCCTCAGGCAATAGCTGTGGACGTTCTGGTAACACCGTGGGTGTACCAGTCGGTGTATGTGTTCCCTCCTCTGCTTTTCATACCCAAGGTACTGAGAATTATAAGACGTAGAGGAGTAAGAACTATACTCGTGGCTCCGGATTGGCCAAGAAGGACTTGGTACCCGGAACTTCAAGAGATGCTCACAGAGGACCCATGGCCTCTGCCGCTAAGAAGGGACTTGCTTCAGCAAGTACCATGTCTGTTCCAAGACTTACCGCGGCTGCGTTTGACGGCATGGCGGTTGAACGCCGGATCCTAAGGGAAAAAGGCATTCCGGAAGAGGTCATCCCTATCCTGGTCAAAGCCAGGAAGGAGGTGACCGCACAACATTATCACCACATTTGGCGAAAATATGTTGCGTGGTGTGAGGCCTGGAAGGCCCCCACGAAGAAATTTCAACTCGGTCGATTCCTGCATTTCCTGCAAACAGGAGTGTCTATGGGCCTCAAATTGGGGTCCATTAAGGTTCAAATTTCGGCCCTGTCGATTTTCTTCCAGAAAGAATTGGCTTCAGTTCCTGAAGTCCAGACGTTTGTCAAGGGAGTACTGCATATACAACCCCCTTTTGTGCCTCCAGTGGCACCGTGGGATCTCAACGTAGTTCTGGGATTCCTCAAATCACATTGGTTTGAACCGCTCAAATCTGTGGTTTTGAAATATCTCACATGGAAAGTGACCATGCTGTTGGCCCTGGCCTCGGCCGGGCGAGTGTCAGAATTGGCGGCTTTGTCTCACAAAAGCCCATATCTGTTTTTCCATTCGGACAGGGCAGAACTGCGGACTCGTCCCCAGTTTCTCCCTAAGGTGGTGTCAGCGTTTCACCTGAACCAGCCTATGGTGGTACCTGCGGCTAATAGGGACTTGGAGGACTCCAAGTTGCTAGATGTTGTCAGGGCCCTGAAAATATATGTTTCCAGAACGGCTAGAGTCAGGAAAACTGACTCGCTGTTTATCCTGTATGCACCCAACAAACTGGGTGCTCCTGCTTCTAAGCAGACGATTGCTCGTTGGATTTGTAGTACAATTCAGCTTGCACATTCTGTGGCAGGCCTGCCACAGCCAAAATCTGTAAAAGCCCATTCCACAAGGAAAGTGGGCTCATCTTGGGCGGCTGCCCGAGGGGTCTCGGCTTTACAACTTTGCCGAGCAGCTACTTGGTCAGGGGCAAACACGTTTGCAAAATTCTACAAATTTGATATCCTGGCTGAGGAGGACCTGGAGTTCTCTCATTCGGTGTTGCAGAGTCATCCGCACTCTCCCGCCCGTTTGGGAGCTTTGGTATAATCCCCATGGTCCTTACGGAGTCCCCAGCATCCACTTAGGACGTCAGAGAAAATAAGAATTTACTTACCGATAATTCTATTTCTCGTAGTCCGTAGTGGATGCTGGGCGCCCATCCCAAGTGCGGATTGTCTGCAATACTTGTACATAGTTATTGTTACAAAAATCGGGTTATTATTGTTGTGAGCCATCTTTTCAGAGGCTCCGCTGTTATCATACTGTTAACTGGGTTCAGATCACAGGTTGTACAGTGTGATTGGTGTGGCTGGTATGAGTCTTACCCGGGATTCAAAATCCTTCCTTATTGTGTACGCTCGTCCGGGCACAGTGTCCTAGCTGAGGCTTGGAGGAGGGTCATAGGGGGAGGAGCCAGTGCACACCACCTGATCCTAAAGCTTTTACTTTTGTGCCCTGTCTCCTGCGGAGCCGCTATTCCCCATGGTCCTTACGGAGTCCCCAGCATCCACTACGGACTACGAGAAATAGAATTATCGGTAAGTAAATTCTTATTATCTCTGTAGGAGAACAAAATCAGAGCTAGATGGGCTGGTTATCAACTAACATATAGGGGGCGGGGTGTACTAAAGGGAAAATGCGGTAAAACCCCGTTTTACCGCATTTTCGTATGTACTAACCCCCGACCGCCGCATTTTCGCCCCTTAGGGTATCGCCATTTTTTTATGGCGATACCCTATAGCATGCGATAAACAAACAAATGTTCCCGCACAAGTTCAAATCGACGGTTACCTCCCATTCACAATGTCAGCCCCAAAAAAATTGTAGCCATGTATGGGGGCGTGCTACCGGCTACCTATTGAGCAATTAAGTTGCAAACAGGGGAAAGGTGGTAACATTATGGTGCACAACGTCGACTGAAGCTTCACAATCAGTATCAAATATATATTTAATAAATATATATAGTTAAATAATGAATTAATTAAATATTCCCCACCTACAACAACACTCTAATTTAATGATCAATTATAAAACATAACTTTTATTTAGATATATGCAATTAATAAATCCCCATCTATTGAAGCTAAAAAGGCGAAATATTAAAAGATAGATATAAAGTAATGAAAAAAGTATTAAAATATATAGCACCGGGATGTCAATGAACACTCCTGCTAATTACTTAATTAATGATTCAAAATATCGATAACTATACTGTCAATCACAAAATTAATGTATTTAAACTCTATTATTTGCTGTAATATCAGCCTAATTAGAATGTATATAAATCAGTTCTCTTGCAGTCTTAATTTTTAATAATGACTGTTCCCAGGAGTCAGATTCTTAATATCAATCTCGTGCTGTCAGTGTGGATACAGCTGCTCATATCCTTATGAAGATATCAAGTAATTAAAGTTAGCTGTGTAGATATGGTTCAACAATCCTCTGTTCTCTGAATTCTATAATATATTGCCCACACAAGCCAGTTTGTATACAAATGTATCCATGTTGTATTTTGTCACAGTAGAATTGTGCCCACTTTAATTGTTACTGGTTATTTCAATGTAAACAAGTTGTTAATAACGCTCCATGACAGGGCGTCTCACTGAATTATTGCCGCATTGTCCAGGATAAGCGTCATACTTTCAGTGTGAATACAAATGCTCATCAGGGCCGTTTCTTGGGGCAGGCGAGCAGTGCAACCGCACTGGGCGCCCGCCGCGGCACTGACTGTGGCTCCCTGCTTCCCCCTCCTATTTCTCCCCGAGTAACCTGCTCGGGGGGCGGAGTTTCACTGAATGACGCGGTTGCATCGTTACGTCACAACGCAACCCTGTCAACCCGTTTCTTGGGGCAGGCGAGCAGTGCAACCGCACTGGGCGCCCGCCGCGGCACTGACTGTGGCTCCCTGCTTCCCCCTCCTATTTCTCCCCGAGTAACCTGCTCGGGGGGCAGAGTTTCACTGAATGACGCAGTTGCATCGTTACGTCACAACGCAAACCTGTCACTCCGTGAAACCCCCCCCCCCCCACGAGCGGAGTACAGGGGGGGATCCAAGTTAGGAAGAGAGAAAAGCCTGGCGCGAGGAGCGACTGGTGAGGCGGGCCGAAAAACGGTAATCGCCTCTGTAAGTATTCTCTCTCTCAATGTGTAAATGTGTGAAATAGGGACTCTTGCCTGCCGTAGTGTGGGGATTTAATGTATCAAGGGCATTGCGGTGTGTGGCATAATATGGTGCAGGGGGCATTACTGTGTGGGGCTTAATATGGTAGAAATTTTTTTTCCTGTGGTGGTCGTGATCTGTTGGAGCAGGGTCAAAAACTGGATTGTGAGGTAGTCTTTTCAGACGAGGCCATGCCCATTTAAATGAGACCACACCCATTTAGACGAGACCACGCCCCCTTGCCGTGTGTGCGCGCAAGTTGTTGTTTTTTAATCTAGGTGTGTGGGGGGGGCACATTTTTTTATGTCATGGGGGGGGCGCATTTTTAAATCTCGCACTGGGAGCCAAATTGGCTAGAAACAGCCCTGATGCTCATCAGATTATACAAATAGCCAGTGATTGCAATAAGCTACGCAGTTATGATTTAACAATCGTGTATTCTCTGAGCTCTGCACAATGTTACCCACGTAGGCCAATTTATAGACAAATGTATCCCTGTTGCATTTAGTCACATTAACAATGTATCTTTCTTAGTCTAATTCTCAAAGTGTCAACAATAGGATAAAGTCTCGTGAGTGTGTTACTCAGACTGCCTCAACAATACACCCCTCATATATTTCTGATGTGTGGGGTTCGATACTGATTCAATGATACATGTGTACGCAATTTGAAATGCTGTGGATGGCCGCCAATAATAGTTGTCCTCAGGCTAAACACATTCTCCGCACAATTCTCACTTTAATTGTCACTGGTTGTTAAAAATGGGATCCGGTCGTTTTATCGACAGTGTCTAGGTCGACAATGTTTAGGTCGACCACTATAAGTCGACAGTCACTAGGTCGACATGGATGGAAGGTCGACAGGGTTTCTAGGTCGACATGTGCTAGGTCGACAGGTCTAAAGGTCGACATGAGTTTTTCGCTTTTTTGGGGGGGGGGGGATTTTTTCATACTTAACGATCCACGTGGACTACGATTGGAACGGTAAAGTGTGCCGAGCGAAGCGAAGGCACCATGCCCGAAGCATGGCGAGCGAAGCGAGCCATGCGAGGGGACGCGGTGCACTAATTTGGGATCCCGGTCACTTTACGAAGAAAACGACACACAAAAAAATCCTCATGTCGACCTTTAGACCTGTCGACCTAGCACATGTCGACCTAGAAACCCTGTCGACCTTCCATCCATGTCGACCTAGTGACTGTCGACCTATAGTGGTCGACCTAGACACTGTCGATAAAACGAACCACACCCGTTAAAAATATATACAGGCTGTTAACAGCGCTCCATGACAGAGCGTCTAACTGTTGCCACGCTGCCCAGGACAATCGTCTATGTTTCCTGCTCACAGAAGCCCTAACATTATGATCTAGAGTCTGGGTACATTGATTTATAAAGCCTCAATTATTCTCAAGAACCATATGATACAATAGTGACACCTTCAAAGTCTGTAAGATTGATATGAAAATGATTGACAGTAATGCAGGAGTGCACACTTTACTCCCGGCGCCTCACTCCGATGCGCATTTCACCCGTGGCTTAATCATGGAGCCAAACCCCATGAACGGGTCTGCTATGTTTAAATAGGGTTGTCCCACAATTCAAATCTAAGCTGGCCAATAAGAAGGCAAAAGGATCCAAAACGGCTCGTTCAGTGCAGACCGGTCACCCGTCATTAGACAGGGATGGCTAGTCAATTACCTATTCTCACCGTTCACTTTATACGGGGATATACAGGATCTAATGTAATACCTGGCCATCTGAGATTGCTACAAATGGCAAACGTGGCAAATAATGTATCACGTGCATTTGATATCTGGATTACTGCTACGATAATGTTCCTAAAGAGATACCCCTTGTTACTAACCACCCCTCTTTAATCAAAAATGTATCTATATATATCTAAATCGACCACCATTCCCTTCATGTCACAAATTCCATCAAAAACAAAAAAATTAAAAATAACATAAAGTAACTATAAGCTGATGCTTAGTAACTAATTGGAATTTATATATAGTTGTTTAATTAGTTGATCCCTTACGATAACATATATTCTTTCGTTGTATATATTTATCTATATTAATGTGGCATAATCTGATACATGTAGTTCTATTAATTAAATACCCTAATATCCGACTCTTAACATATATAGTAGATCATACCCAATTCAAATTCCCAATTAACTACTAACAGTACATTAAAGGTGACAATTATGATTATGATATATTAAATTTGGTAAATTCTATAAATTATGATCAAATACATTTCTTAATAAATTCTATCTAAGAACAGATATGTGCATAAGTAGGTTAACACATTGGCCCTCATTCCGAGTTGTTCGCTCGCAAGCTGCTTTTAGCAGCATTGCACACGCTAAGCCGCCGCCTACTGGGAGTGTATCTTAGTTTAGCAGAATTGCGAACGAAAGATTCTCAAAATTGCGAATAGAAATTTCTTTGCAGTTTCTGAGTAGCTCCAGACTTACTCCTACACTGCGATCAGTTCAGTCAGTTTCATTCCTGGTTTGACGTCACAAACACACCCAGCGTTCGCCCAGACACTCCCCCGTTTCTCCAGCCACTCCCACGTTTTTCCCAGAAACGGCAGCGTTTTTTCACACACACCCATAAAACGGTTAGTTTCCGCCCAGAAACACCCACTTCCTGTTAATCACATTACGATCACCAGAACGAAGAAAAAACCTCGTAATGCCGTGAGTAAAATACCAAACTTCTTAGCAAATTTACTTGGCGCAGTCGCAGTGCGAACATTGCGCATGCGCAATTAGCGGAAAATCGCTGCGATGCGAAGAAAAATAATTAGCGAACAACTCGGAATGAGGGCCATTGTGCGGTGAATACCTTATATTTAACAAGTGAACATCTTCAATAATTGTGATAATAAATTTATAAAGCGGATGTTAGAGGCTCTTTTACCGCATTTTCGTATGTACTAACCCCCGACCGCCGCGTTTTTGCCCCATAGGGTATTGACATTTTTTTATGGCGATACCGTATAGCAGCCTATGGGTTTCTTACCGCCGCATCCCGCTGCTCCCCCCCGCGCCGCTCACGATGACCCTTCTCCCCCCCAGCATACCTGTGTGTCACTGAGCTGCTGCGGCCCCCCTCCTCCTTCTCCCCCGCAGCTCAACCTTATCTCTTTCGGGCATCAGGGGGGAGGAGGAGGAGCCCGGGGACTCCCTGCACACGTCACCTCCCAGGTCTGGGAGGTGACGGAGACCCGTGCTGACCCCCACCGACCCCTGCACACATCATCATTGGGGCCTCCTATACCGCATTGCGATACTAATCACATATGTTAGTACATATGCTATTAGTACAGTAGCGGATCTTGCCACGGGCAAGCAGGACTTTTGCCCGGGTTGCCGCCTTCTGGAGGGCGCCGGCGACATTCGGAGGGCGCCGCACCATGGCAAGATCCGCTACTGTACTGTGTGTACTGTACACAGCCAGGAGGAATGACTTTATGATGGCTACCTGCAATCTGTACAGTGCCGAGGAACTGTACGCTGGGAAGCACCTCCATCCGATACCAACACCTACAGTATGTGAGAGGCACACAATGGCGCTAAGGCCGGTCAGGGTCCAGTGGTGACTGTAGAGTTCCTGCAATACGCCATCTAGTGCTCCATGTGATAGTAACACCAGTTGCAATGAGGCACCTGTTATCCCTTGCAAAAGTTTAGCTCTAGTTTCCCTGTAGGAAACTAGGGACAAATCCCAAAACCCCTGAGCAGTCCCAGGAAATGAGGGGACTAGACAACCGTACTACAGAGTTAGATCTAGACTAGAGCCTGGTCCCTGGACAGTCTACATGGATGCCAGGAGTTCTTAGCATGTTAATGCAATGGATTACTGGGTGAATGCACTAGGTCAGTGTAGGATCATGGTGCTGGGTGAATGCACTAGGTCAGTGTAGGATCAGGGTGCTGGGTGAATGCACTAGGTCAGTGTAGGATCAGGGTGCTGGGTGAATGCACTAGGTCAGTGTAGGATCAGGGTGCTGGGTGAATGCACTAGGTCAGTGTAGGATCAGGGTGCTGGGTGAATGCACTAGGTCAGTGTAAGATCAGGGTGCTGGGTGAATGCACTAGGCCAGTGTAGGATCAGGGTGCTGGGTGAATGCACTAGGTCAGTGTAGGATCAGGGTGCTGGGTGAATGCACTAGGTCAGTGTAGGATCAGGGTGCTGGGTAAATGCACTAGGTCAGTGTAGGATCAGGGTGCTGGGTGAATGCACTAGGTCAGTGTAGGATCAGGGTGCTGGGTGAATGCACTAGGTCAGTGTAGTATCAGGGTGCTGGGTGAATGCACTAGGTCAGTGAAGGATCAGGGTGCTGGGTGAATGCACTAGGTCAGTGTAGGATCAGGGTGCAGGGTGAATGCACTAGGTCAGTGTAGGATCAGGGTGCTGGGTGAATGCACTAGGTCAGTGTAGGATCAGGGTGCTGGGTGAATGCACTAGGTCAGTGTAGTATCAGGACGCTGGGTGATTGCACTAGGCCAGTGTAGGATCAGGGTGCTGGGTGAATGCACTAGGTCAGTGTAAGATCAGGGTGCTGGGTGAATGCACTAGGCCAGTGTAGGATCAGGGTGCTGGGTGAATGCACTAGGTCAGTGTAGGATCAGGGTGCTGGGTGAATGCACTAGGTCAGTGTAGGATCAGGGTGCTGGGTGAATGCACTAGGTCAGTGTAGGATCAGGGTGCTGGGTGAATGCACTAGGTCAGTGTAGGATCAGGGTGCTGGGTGAATGCACTAGGTCAGTGTAGTATCAGGACGATGGGTGATTGCACTAGGTCAGTGTAGGATCAGGGTGCAGGGTGAATGCACTAGGTCAGTGTAGGATCAGGGTGCTGGGTGAATGCACTAGGTCAGTGTAGGATCAGGGTGCTGGGTGAATGCACTAGGTCAGTGTAGTATCAGGACGCTGGGTGATTGCACTAGGCCAGTGTAGGATCAGGGTGCTGGGTGAATGCACTAGGTCAGTGTAAGATCAGGGTGCTGGGTGAATGCACTAGGCCAGTGTAGGATCAGGGTGCTGGGTGAATGCACTAGGTCAGTGTAGGATCAGGGTGCTGGGTGAATGCACTAGGTCAGTGTAGGATCAGGGTGCTGGGTGAATGCACTAGGTCAGTGTAGGATCAGGGTGCTGGGTGAATGCACTAGGTCAGTGTAGGATCAGGGTGCTGGGTGAATGCACTAGGTCAGTGTAGTATCAGGACGATGGGTGATTGCACTAGGTCAGTGTAGGATCAGGGTGTTGGGTGAATGCACTAGGTCAGTGTAGGATCAGGGTGCTGGGTGAATGCACTAGGTCAGTGTAGGATCAGGGTGCCTGGTGAATGCACTTGGTCAGTGTAGGATCAGGGTGTTGGGTGAATGCACTAGGTCAGTGTAGGATCAGGGTGCTGGGTGAATGCACTAGGTCAGTGTAGGATCAGGGTGCTGGGTGAATGCACTAGGTCAGTGTAGGATCAGGGTGCTGGGTGAATGCACTAGGTCAGTGTAGGATCAGGGTGCTGGGTGAATGCACTAGGTCAGTGTAGGATCAGGGTGCTGGGTGAATGTACTAGGTCAGTGTAGGATCAGGGTGTTGGGTGAATGCACTAGGTCAGTGTAGGATCAGGGTGCTGGGTGAATGCACTAGATCAGTGTAGGATCAGGGTGCTGGGTGAATGCACTAGATCAGTGTAGGATCAGGGTGCTGGGTGAATGCACTAGGTCAGTGTAGGATCAGGGTGCTGGGTGAATGCACTAGGTCAGTGTAGGATCAGGGTGCTGGGTGAATGCACTAGGTCAGTGTAGGATCAGGGTGCTGGGTGAATGCACTAGGTCAGTGTAGGATCAGGGTGCTGGGTGAATGCACTAGGTCAGTGTAGGATCAGGGTGCTGGGTGAATGCACTAGGTCAGTGTAGGATCAGGGTGCTGGGTGAATGCACTAGGTCAGTGTAGGATCAGGGTGCTGGGTGAATGCACTAGGTCAGTGTAGGATCAGGGTGCTGGGTGAATGCACTAGGTCAGTGTAGGATCAGGGTGCTGGGTGAATGCACTAGGTCAGTGTAGGATCAGGGTGCTGGGTGAATGTACTAGGTCAGTGTAGGATCAGGGTGTTGGGTGAATGCACTAGGTCAGTGTAGGATCAGGGTGCTGGGTGAATGCACTAGATCAGTGTAGGATCAGGGTGCTGGGTGAATGCACTAGGTCAGTGTAGGATCAGGGTGCTGGGTGAATGCACTAGGTCAGTGTAGGATCAGGGTGCTGGGTGAATGCACTAGGTCAGTGTAGGATCAGGGTGCTGGGTGAATGCACTAGGTCAGTGTAGGATCAGGGTGCTGGGTGAATGCACTAGGTCAGTGTAGGATCAGGGTGCTGGGTGAATGCACTAGGTCAGTGTAGGATCAGGGTGCTGGGTGAATGCACTAGGTCAGTGTAAGATCAGGGTGCTGGGTGAATGCACTAGGTCAGTGTAGGATCAGGGTGCTGGGTGAATGCACTAGGTCAGTGTAGGATCAGGGTGCTGGGTGAATACACTAGGTCAGTGTAGTATCAGGGTGCTGGGTGAATGCACTAGGTCAGTGAAGGATCAGGGTGCTGGGTGAATGCACTAGGTCAGTGTAGGATCAGGGTGCAGGGTGAATGCACTAGGTCAGTGTAGGATCAGGGTGCTGGGTGAATGCACTAGGTCAGTGTAGGATCAGGGTGCTGGGTGAATGCACTAGGTCAGTGTAGTATCAGGACGCTGGGTGATTGCACTAGGCCAGTGTAGGATCAGGGTGCTGGGTGAATGCACTAGGTCAGTGTAAGATCAGGGTGCTGGGTGAATGCACTAGGCCAGTGTAGGATCAGGGTGCTGGGTGAATGCACTAGGTCAGTGTAGGATCAGGGTGCTGGGTGAATGCACTAGGTCAGTGTAGGATCAGGGTGCTGGGTGAATGCACTAGGTCAGTGTAGGATCAGGGTGCTGGGTGAATGCACTAGGTCAGTGTAGGATCAGGGTGCTGGGTGAATGCACTAGGTCAGTGTAGGATCAGGGTGCTGGGTGAATGCACTAGGTCAGTGTAGTATCAGGACGATGGGTGATTGCACTAGGTCAGTGTAGGATCAGGGTGTTGGGTGAATGCACTAGGTCAGTGTAGGATCAGGGTGCTGGGTGAATGCACTAGGTCAGTGTAGGATCAGGGTGCTGAGTGAATGCACTTGGTCAGTGTAGGATCAGGGTGTTGGGTGAATGCACTAGGTCAGTGTAGGATCAGGGTGCTGGGTGAATGCACTAGGTCAGTGTAGGATCAGGGTGCTGGGTGAATGCACTAGGTCAGTGTAGGATCAGGGTGCTGGGTGAATGCACTAGGTCAGTGTAGGATCAGGGTGCTGGGTGAATGTACTAGGTCAGTGTAGGATCAGGGTGTTGGGTGAATGCACTAGGTCAGTGTAGGATCAGGGTGCTGGGTGAATGCACTAGATCAGTGTAGGATCAGGGTGCTGGGTGAATGCACTAGATCAGTGTAGGATCAGGGTGCTGGGTGATTGCACTAGGCTAGTGTAGGATCAGGGTGCTGGGTGAATGCACTAGGTCAGTGTAGGATCAGGGTGTTGGGTGAATGCACTAGGTCAGTGTAGGATCAGGGTGCTGGGTGAATGCACTAGGTCAGTGTAGGATCAGGGTGCTGGGTGAATGCACTAGGTCAGTGTAGGATCAGGGTGCTGGGTGAATGCACTAGGTCAGTGTAGGATCAGGGTGCTGGGTGAATGCACTAGGTCAGTTTAGGATCAGGGTGCTGGGTGAATGCACTAGGTCAGTGTAGTATCAGGGTGCTGGGTGAATGCACTAGGTCAGTGTAGGATCAGGGTGCTGGGTTAATGCACTAGGTCAGTGTAGGATCAGGGTGCTGGGTTAATGCACTAGGTCAGTGTAGGATCAGGGTGCTGGGTGAATGCACTAGGTCAGTGTAGGATCAGGGTGCTGGGTGAATGCACTATATCAATGTAGGATCAGGGCGCTGGGTGAATGCACTAGGTCAGTGTAGTATCAGGGTGCTGGCTGAATGCACTAGGTCAGTGTAGGATCAGGGTGCTGGGTGAATGCACTAGGTCAGTGTAGGATCAGGGTGCTGGGTGAATGCACTAGGTCAGTGTAAGATCAGGGTGCTGGGTGAATGCACTAGGTCAGTGTAGGATCAGGGTGCTGGGTGATTGCACTAGGTCAGTGTAGGATCAGGGTGCTGGGTGAATGCACTAGGTCAGTGTAGGATCAGGGTGCTGGGTGAATGCACTAGGTCAGTGTAGGATCAGGGTGCTGGGTGAATGCACTAGGTCAGTGTAGGATCAGGGTGCTGGGTGAATGCACTAGGTCAGTGTAGGATCAGGGTGCTGGGTGAATGCACTAGGTCAGTTTAGGATCAGGGTGCTGGGTGAATGCACTAGGTCAGTGTAGGATCAGGGTGCTGGGTGAATGCACTATATCAGTGTAGGATCAGGGCGCTGGGTGAATGCACTAGGTCAGTGTAGGATCAGGGTGCTGGGTTAATGCACTAGGTCAGTGTAGGATCAGGGTGCTGGGTGAATGCACTAGGTCAGTGTAGGATCAGGGTGCTGGGTGAATGCACTAGGCCAGTGTAGGATCAGGGTGTTGGGTGAATGCACTAGGTCAGTGTAGGATCAGGGTGCTGGGTGAATGCACTATGTCAGTGTAGGATCAGGGCGCTGGGTGAATGCACTAGGTCAGTGTAGGATCAGGGTGCTGGGTGAATGCACTAGGTCAGTGTAAGATCAGGGTGCTGGGTGAATGCACTAGGTCAGTGTAGGATCAGGGTGCTGGGTGAATGCACTAGGTCAGTGTAGGATCAGGGTGCTGGGTGAATGCACTAGGTCAGTGTAAGATCAGGGTGCTGGGTGAATGCACTAGGCCAGTGTAGGATCAGGGTGCTGGGTGAATGCACTAGGTCAGTGTAGGATCAGGGTGCTGGGTGAATGCACTAGGTCAGTGTAAGATCAGGGTGCTGGGTGAATGGACTAGGTCAGTGTAGGATCAGGGTGCTGGGTGAATACACTAGGTCAGTATAGGATCAGGGTGCTGGGTGAATGCACTAGGTCAGTGTAGGATCAGGGTGCTGGGTGAATGCACTAGGTCAGTGTAGGATCAGGGTGCTGGGTGACTGCACTAGGTCAGTGTAGTATCAGGGTGCTGGGTGAATGCACTAGGTCAGTGTAGGATCAGGGTGCTGGGTTAATGCACTAGGTCAGTGTAGGATCAGGGTGCTGGGTTAATGCACTAGGTCAGTGTAGGATCAGGGTGCTGGGTGAATGCACTAGGTCAGTGTAGGATCAGGGTGCTGGGTGAATGCACTATATCAATGTAGGATCAGGGCGCTGGGTGAATGCACTAGGTCAGTGTAGTATCAGGGTGCTGGCTGAATGCACTAGGTCAGTGTAGGATCAGGGTGCTGGGTGAATGCACTAGGTCAGTGTAGGATCAGGGTGCTGGGTGAATGCACTAGGTCAGTGTAAGATCAGGGTGCTGGGTGAATGCACTAGGTCAGTGTAGGATCAGGGTGCTGGGTGATTGCACTAGGTCAGTGTAGGATCAGGGTGCTGGGTGAATGCACTAGGTCAGTGTAGGATCAGGGTGCTGGGTGAATGCACTAGGTCAGTGTAGGATCAGGGTGCTGGGTGAATGCACTAGGTCAGTGTAGGATCAGGGTGCTGGGTGAATGCACTAGGTCAGTGTAGGATCAGGGTGCTGGGTGAATGCACTAGGTCAGTTTAGGACCAGGGTGCTGGGTGAATGCACTAGGTCAGTGTAGGATCAGGGTGCTGGGTGAATGCACTATATCAGTGTAGGATCAGGGCGCTGGGTGAATGCACTAGGTCAGTGTAGGATCAGGGTGCTGGGTTAATGCACTAGGTCAGTGTAGGATCAGGGTGCTGGGTGAATGCACTAGGTCAGTGTAGGATCAGGGTGCTGGGTGAATGCACTATATCAATGTAGGATCAGGGCGCTGGGTGAATGCACTAGGTCAGTGTAGGATCAGGGTGCTGGGTGAATGCACTATATCAGTGTAGGATCAGGGCGCTGGGTGAATGCACTAGGTCAGTGTAGGATCAGGGTGCTGGGTTAATGCACTAGGTCAGTGTAGGATCAGGGTGCTGGGTGAATGCACTAGGTCAGTGTAGGATCAGGGTGCTGGGTGAATGCACTAGGTCAGTGTAGGATCAGGGTGCTGGGTGAATGCACTAGGTCAGTGTAGGATCAGGGTGCTGGGTTAATGCACTAGGTCAGTGTAGGATCAGGGTGCTGGGTGAATGCACTAGGTCAGTGTAGTATCAGGGTGCTGGGTGAATGCACTAGGTCAGTGTAGGATCAGGGTGCTGGGTGAATGCCAGAGCCGGCCTTAGGCATAGGCAAACTAGGCAAATGCCTAGGGCATTTGGTATGCTTAGGGGCACCAGCAGCTTCTGCTGATTAAAATGATATGCGGCATGCCTATATTCTGTGTGTGACTGCGGCTGTATCTGCATACGAAATGCTACGTTTCAGTGTATTCCTGGAAATCACTGTAATGTAGCATTTCGTATGCAGATACAGCAGCAGTCGCAAAAAGAATATAGGCTTGCTGCATATCATTTTAATCAGCAGAAGCTGCTTGTGCATCCCAGCCACATAGTAATGCAAATAAGATGCATTTTCATAACAAAAAGGCCCACAACGTTAGCAGAGCTGCCAGCTGACTCATGCCAGGCATCTCCTGCAGAACTAGCGGCGGTGCTAGGGGGCACCAGCCAAAATCTTGCCTAGGGCATCATACTGGTTAGGGCCGGCTCTGGTGAATGCACTAGGTCAGTGTAGGATCAGGGTGCTGGGTGAATGCACTAGGTCAGTGTAGGATCAGGGTGCTGGGTGAATGCACTAGGTCAGTGTAAGATCTGGGTGCTGGGTGAATGCACTAGGTCAGTGTAGGATCAGGGTGCTGGGTGAATGCACTAGGTCAGTGTAGGATCAGGGTGCTGGGTGAATGCACTAGGTCAGTGTAAGATCAGGGTGCTGGGTGAATGCACTAGGCCAGTGTAGGATCAGGGTGCTGGGTGAATGCACTAGGTCAGTGTAGGATCAGGGTGCTGGGTGAATGCACTAGGTCAGTGTAAGATCAGGGTGCTGGGTGAATGCACTAGGTCAGTGTAGGATCAGGGTGCTGGGTGAATGCACTAGGTCAGTGTAGGATCAGGGTGCTGGGTCAGTTTAGGATCAGGGCGCTGGATGAATGCACTAGGTCAGTGTAGGATCAGGGTGCTGGGTGAATACACTAGGTCAGTGTAGGATCAGGGTGCTGGGTGAATGCACTAGGTCAGTGTAGGATCAGGGTGCTGGGTGAATGCACGAGGCCAGTGTAGGATCAGGGTGCTGGGTGAATGCACTAGGTCAGTGTAGGATCAGGGTGCTGGGTTAAAGCACTAGGTCAGTATAGGATCAGGGTGCTGGGTGAATGCACTAGGTCAGTGTAGGATCAGGGTGTTGGGTGAATGCACTAGGTCAGTGTAGGATCAGGGTGCTGGGTTAAAGCACTAGGTCAGTGTAGGATCAGGGTGCTGGGTGAATGCACTAGGTCAGTGTAGGATCAGGGTGCTGGGTGAATGCACTAGGTCAGTGTAGGATCAGGGTGTTGGGTGAATGCACTAGGTCAGTGTAGGATCAGGGTGCTGGGTGAATGCACTAGGTCAGTGTAGGATCAGGGTGCTAGGTGAATGCACTAGGTCAGTGTAGGATCAGGGTGCTGGATGAATGCACTAGGTCAGTGTAGGATCAGGGTGCTGGGTGAATGCACTAGGTCAGTGTAGGATCAGGGTGCTGGGTGAGTGCACTAGGTCAGTGTAGGATCAGGGTGCAGGGTGAATGCACTAGGTCAGTGTAGGATCAGGGTGCTGGGTGAATGCACTAGGTCAGTGTAGGATCAGGGTGCTGGGTGAATGCACTAGGTCAGTGTGGGATCAGGGTGCTGGGTGAATGCACTAGGTCAGTGTAGGATCAGGGTGCTGGGTGAATGCACTAGGTCAGTGTAGGATCAGGGTGCTGGGTGAATGCACTAGGTCAGTGTAGGATCAGGGTGCTGGGTGAATGCACTAGGTCAGTGTAGGATCAGGGTGCTGGGTGAATGCACTAGGTCAGTGTAGGTAAGGGTGCTGGGTGAATGCACTAGGTCAGTGTAGGATCAGGGTGCTGGGTGAATGCACTAGGTCAGTGTAGGATCAGGGTGCTGGGTGAATGCACTAGGTCAGTGTAGGATCAGGGTGCTGGGTGAATGCACTAGGTCAGTGTAAGATCAGGGTGCTGGGTGAATGCACTAGGTCAGTGTAGGATCAGGGTGCTGGGTGAATGCACTAGGTCAGTGTAGGATCAGGGTGCTGGGTGTATGCACTAGGTCAGTGTAAGATCAGGGTGCTGGGTGAATGCACTAGGTCAGTGTAGGATCAGGGTGCTGGGTGAATGCACTAGGCCAGTGTAGGATCAGTGTGCTGGGTGAATGCACTAGGTCAGTGTAGGATCAGGGCGCTGGGTGAATGCACTAGGTCAGTGTAAGATCAGGGTGCTGGGTGAATGCACTAGGTCAGTGTAGGATCAGGGTGCTGGGTGAATGCACTAGGTCAGTGTAGGATCAGGGTGCTGGGTGAATGCACTAGGTCAATTTAGGATCAGGGTGCTGGGTGAATGCACTAGGTCAGTGTAGGATCAGGGTGCTGGGTGAATGCACTAGGTCAGTGTAGGATCAGGGTGCTGGGTGAATGCACTAGGTCAGTGTGGGATCAGGGTGCTGGGTGAATGCACTAGGTCAGTGTAGGATCAGGGTGCTGGGTGAATGCACTAGGTCAGTGTAGGATCAGGGTGCTGGGTGAATGCACTAGGTCAGTGTAGGATCAGGGTGCTGGGTGAATACACTAGGACAGTCTAGGATCAGGGTGCTGGGTGAATGCACTAGGTCAGTGTAGGATCAGGGTGCTGGGTGAATGCACTAGGTCAGTGTAGGATCTGGGTGCTGGGTGAATGCACTAGGTCAGTGTAGGATCAGGGTGCTGGGTGAATGCACTAGGTCAGTGTAGGATCAGGTTGCTGGGTGAATGCACTAGGTCAGTGTAGGATCAGGTTGCTGGGTGAATGCACTAGGTCAGTGTAGGATCAGGGTGCTGGGTGAATGCACTAGGTCAGTGTAAGATCAGGGTGCTGGGTGAATGCACTAGGTCAGTGTAGGATCAGGTTGCTGGGTGAATGCACTAGGTCAGTGTAGGATCAGGGTGCTGGGTGAATGCACTAGGTCAGTGTAAGATCAGGGTGCAGGGTGAATGCACTATGTCAGTGTAAGATCAGGGTGCTGGGTGAATGCACTAGGTCAGTGTAAGATCAGGGTGCTGGGTGAATGCACTAGGTCAGTTTAGGATTAGGGTGCTGGGTGAATGCACTAGGTCAGTGTAGGATCAGGGTGCTGGGTGAATGCACTAGGTCAGTGTAGGATCAGGGTGCTGGGTGAATGCACTAGGTCAGTGTAGGATCAGGGTGCTGGGTGAATGCACTAGGTCAGTGTAGGATCAGGGTGCTGGGTGAATGCACTAGGTCAGTGTAGGATCAGAGTGCTGGGTGAATGCACTAGGTCAGTGTAGGATCATGGTGCTGGGTGTATGCACTAGGTCAGTGTAGGATCAGGGTGCTGGGTGAATGCACTAGGTCAGTGTAGGATCAGGGTGCTGGGTGAATGCACTAGGTCAGTGTAGGATCAGAGTGCTGGGTGAATGCACTAGGCCAGTGTAGGATCAGGGTGCTGGGTGAATGCACTAGGCTAGTGTAGGATCAGGGTGCTGGGTGAATGCACTAGGTCAGTGTAGGATCAGGGTGCTGGGTGAATGCACTAGGTCAGTGTAGGATCAGGGTGCTGGGTGAATGCACTAGGCCAGTGTAGGATCAGGGTGCTGGGTGAATGCACTAGGTCAGTGTAGGATCAGGGTGCTGGGTGAATGCATCAGGGAATGATCTAATAATTGTGTTGTGTTATTGTTCGCACTTAGCCCCTAATTAAATCATTTACATGCACTCCATAAATCTACATAAGCATTCATATAGAAACAATTGGCCATTTTATTTATTATAATAAACATGGTTAGCTAGTAATTAGCAATCATCGTCTTCGCTCAACTACCAGGCATATTAATCACTAAATTGAATTCTGTCTTCACTATTCATAATTGCCTTGTGCAGCGTGGCCTGGAGTAAGCTGATTGCACTTCATATGTTCTACATCTGCTATTCCCCATTTACACTTTGTAGATTATTATTATTATTATAATCATTGTACATTTTGTGTTCTAGCTACTAGAACAAAAAAACAACAAATTCCACCCAGTATCACTCATTAAATAAAGAACAATTATCTCTCCTTGACGCTTTCCTACAGCGGAGAATACTACAGATGCTCCTCTTCATGGTATTAAAGAAAGTTATATATTGTAACTGAAGATAAATAGATGAAATCCTGGGTACTCAGAACCCCCCCTGCGTGCGCCACTGAACTCCATAATGGATGCCATTTTCCATGCAAATGTATCCATGGTACCCAGGCCAGACAGTTTTTTAGTTGTAATTCTCGCAGCTAAAGCGAGGAAACGTTGGCACTTTATTCACCCCCAGGGCTATTATATATGGCCCATAATCTTTGCAAAATTCTTGATCTCTATAAAAGGATGTAATGACAGAAAGCATATATATCTGAGAATGCCAAAGGGACAGCTGACGGGACTATGTAGAGAAATATACATTCTCAGTGTTTTTCTGCGTGTTAACAGACTTGTTAACCATTGAAGTGTCCATTATCAATAAGACCTACTTGACTTGTCGCAAACTAATTAAAAATCCACCTTATCAACCCCCCCCCCCCCCCAGTGCATCTTGTGTGCAGTGAATAAATCCAGCCTCATTTGCATATTGACCTTCCTGCCAGAGGTCGCGGGTGTCACACAATACACACTGACTTCTATTCAGAGCATAACTGGAAGAAAACAGCAATTTCGTGGCGGTCGGACAAGTGTCACCAACCGCGCACAAGCCGCGTATCACTCACTAAATAAGTCTTCCATTTGCTCTTCTAATACCTGGTAGCAAACATCGTTTAATGCAGAATATGTGATTAATGTCCTATCCGAGGCCTTTCACAGATTATGTAATAGCTCAACAGGCAGAGAAAATGGATGCGTAAGTGATCATTGCGAGCTGGGCGCCCTGCCGATATTTTTATTATTCCCTTCCATTAGTTTTCATGAGAGCAATGCCGCCCTGCGGGTGTCCTTACAGCCGAGGTCTTTTATATGGGTCTATTCTACACTTAGAGCGCTGGGAATGCGGCTCACCGAAATAGAAATCTTTTCTGCTGCAACTCACTCGACAAAGGTTTATTTATTTATCTTCCATGATAAAGCGCTAAAGTCTTATCCGGCGTATTGTATTACTAGGGCCGGCTCAGAAACCAACTTTACCTCTCTGCACATCTGCAGAACATTACTTAGCTCTAATTACCCCCTGATATAACTTTATAGACTTGCAGAGCGTCTCTCAAAGTGCATACGCACTTGCCGATAAAATGAACGGCGTCGCTCATTTAACCCCCTTCCTGAGCGACGTCGTTCACGTTCCTCGGCAAGTGTGTATGCCGGCAACGATGACCGATGCACAGAACCACGGGTCGTTAACGACCCTCGGTGTCAGCAGTGCATGCATGCTCTATCTGGACTGTCGTCCAGGAGCTGCCTGCACGGCCGGCCGCTGCGTGACGTCACTGTGCGACATGAACAGTCGTATCGCTCAGTGTGTACGGGTGGCCGCCGACCGCCCGGCTTGGGAGGGGAAACACTAGCCGACGTCGCTCGTCTAGTGTGTCTGCACCTTTAAACACCTGTAGTAACCAGTTCGCTCTAATCTAGACCTTTCAGTCTGTGAGGTGGGCAAATACAACTCGGGGGGTCATTCCGAGTTGATCGCTCGCTTGCAGTTTTTAGCAGCCGTGCAAACGCTATGCCGCCGCCCACTGGGAGTGTATTTTAGCTTAGCAGAAGTGCAAACGGTTGTATCGCAGAGCGGCTGCAAAAAATTGTGTAGTTTCAAAGTAGCTCAAAACCTACTCAGCGCTTGCGATCACTTCAGACTATTCAGTTTCAGATTGACGTCACACACCTGCCCAGCGTTCGCCCAGCCACGCCTGCGTTTTCCCTGGCACGCCTGCGTTTTTCTGAACACTCCCTGAAAACGGTCAGTTGCCACCCAGAAACGCCCTCTTCATGTCAATCACTCTGCGGCCAGCAGTGCGACTGAAAAGCTTCGCTAGACCCTGTGCAAAACTGCATCGTTCGTTGTGCCCGTACGTCACGCATGCGCATTGCGGCGCATACGCATGCGCAGAACTGACGTTTTTTAGCCTGTTCACTGCGCTGTGAACAAATGCAGCTAGCGATCAACTCGGAATGACCACCTAGTAAGCGGAAGTGGGTAGTAATCCGCAGGTAACTGGATACCCCCTTAATCTGGTAAACAGTATTATGATTATTATGTATGTATTTATTTATTAGTGAGGCGACACAAATTTCGGCAGCACAGTACAGGCCAAAAATGCAAAACAGGGGAAACAGAATAAGTCAGAATAACATATAAACCTAGAAGTGTAGGTGTACAGAACTTACAGAGATTGCCGTTTTATCGCAGCTTTACTGCTGTGAAAACGGGCTTTTCATGGGTTTGCACGCTCCCGCAATTTGCCTATTCAATTACAAATTCGCGAAAAACGGGATTACTGTGAAAATTGTTGCCGGCAGCGAAAAGTGAAAAATGGGTAAATCTGTAAAAAATGGGTAAATCTGCCTGTACACCCCTAAACTAACATCAGATAACAGGATAGAAGTTTATTAGTGGTTATAATAAAAGTAAATGGGGTACTTAATCGGGTCAAATGGGTTATATGCATTTTGTTTAGTGAAAAAAATATAGAAAGCACGTGTTTTTCATTAAAATAAGTGCTACATTTAAATTGGGGGTACATAAAAATGGGTATAAGTATATATTGGTCATTTTATGACATTTTGAAAAAAGTTCACACCCAAAAAAACCAACTACTCCCACCTGCAAGCCTAAAAACACTTGTCCCACTCATAAAACACCCCAATATCATAACTCCCAACTGTCCCGATTTTCGCGGGACAGTCCAGTTTTTTGGGGACTGTCCCGCTGTCCCACCCGCGGGCTGCAGTGTCCTGCGGTGAGGGGGGGGCAGTTGGGAGTCTCTGTCTGTCGCTGCCCTGCTTAGCAGAGCAGCGTTGAATAGACGCTGTGCGCATGCGCACAGCGTCTATTCAGGGGAGTCAGAGGGAGAGGGGGCATGCCAGCGGCTCACAGAGCGCTGGGCATGCCCCCTCAGTGACGAAAACGGGGGCGTGGCTCGCGAGTGCGGGTCCTCCTGTGAAGCCACGCCCCCTTTTCTTAGGCCACGCCACCTTTTGGGAGCGCACACGGCTTCGCCGCGCGTGTGTCCCTCTTTGGAAAAACACAAAGTTGGGAGGTATGCAATATACCTGTCCCATACCTTGTACCCCAATTTCCATCATCGTGCACTTTTTCACCCCTCAAAGGATATGTCATTACTAGCCAATTAAAAATACTTAAAAACTTCTAAGTGCCTAATTAGTCATTCTAGGGGTGTCCCAGGGGTTCTGAACCAAATCCCAACATTTTTACCTTAAAATAGGGATTTTTCCCAACTTTTTACCTGCTCGGAGGTAGTGAATTGAAATTTGTGGTAAAATTAATGCGAATCCGTTTTTGCGGACAATTGAATGACCACTGTTCTGCGATTTGCAGTAAATTCACATTGTGTGCGCACACACACCTGGAGGCTTATCTAGAACTCTGCAATAAATATAATTATTAATGTTGTTACCCATACAATATAATCCAGAGAACATTCTGCATATAATGAATGGTACACAAGGACATTAAATGACCTGCTATCCCAGTGCGCTGTCCTCTCATCCGGGGGAGATGTGCCTTGTACCTCAGTATCTCCTAGCTTTGGGTCGCCATGGCTGGACCCTTCAGTGGTCTGGAAGACAGTCTCCTCATTATTACTTATCCAGTTCTGAAGCTCAGACTGGTATTTTCTCTCCTCAGATAAACTGTCGGTATCAGAGTCCTCCAAACTATCCAGACTGAGGTTTAGGTCTATTCCACGGCCATAGATAGAACCATATAAAGACGGAGGAACTGTGTCAGGATCCATCATGGATGATAGAAAGTAATCAGGTCCCGGTTCCACCCTAAACTGGATGAGAAAAGTTTTCAGCATCTTTTCCAGGACAGAATGATCTGAAGACGACTTATGAGGGGAGAGACATCAAATTCGGACTGATGCCTACTTCAAAGTGGTCCTAATGCCTACAACTAATGGTCAATCCCATAACTGATCTGAGTCACTGACTCTCGAGTTGTCTAACCACATGCACTGTCATGTTACAGTATGTGCAGGCCTACCCAGAGGTGCTCGATGAGAGGGTGGTACTCCGATCGGTATCCGGACTCCAGGTCGACAGCAAAAAGGTTGACACACCTTAGGTCGACGCCAATTGGTCGACACGCCTTAGGTCGATATGGACAAAAGGTCGACATGGACAAAAGGTCGACAGGAACAAGGTCGACATGGAAAAAGGTCGACGTGAGTTTTTCACTATTTTTTTCTTTTTTTGAACCTTTTCATACTTAACGATCCACGTGGACTACGACTGGAATGGTAATCTGTGCCGAGCGAAGCGGTAGCGGAGCGAAGGCACCATGCCCGAAGCATGGCGAGCGAAGAGAGCCATGCGAGGGGACGCGGTGCACTAATTGGGGTTCCCGGTCACTCTACGAAGAAAACGACACCAAAAAAACATAAAAAACTCATGTCGACCTTTTTCCATGTCGACCTTGTTCCTGTCGACCTTTTGTCCATGTCGACCTAAGGTGTGTCGACCAATTGGCGTCGACCTAAGGTGTGTCGACCTTTTTGCTGTCGACCCTCAGTCCCAGACCCCTCCGATCTGGGAGTGACACTGATGCCAGACTATACAGCCCAGAACACCCCATGGTTTCTAAGATTCATACTCCCTCACACTAAGGAGGGGTCTATAGGGGTATAATGCTCTGATTATCTAGAGCAGACCTGGCCAACCTGGGGCACGCCAGCTAAGTGAAACTACCAGTCCCAGCATGCCCTGCCACAGTTTTGCTATAAGGGAATGCTAAAACTGTGTTAGGGCATGCTGGGACATGTAGTTTCACTACAGCTGGAGAACCACAGGTTGGCCAGACCTGATCTAGAGGCTCCAGGGACTTCAGCTGCTATCAGGGCCTCTCTGCCTTGGACAGCGCATCTTACCATGAATGCCGACTAAAACCACCAGACACTCAAGAGTCATATTCCTGTGGAGCTTACACTCTATATTCTCTGTCACATGGACACACACACACACTAGGTTTAATTTTTTCCGGAAGCCAATGAACCTACCGGTATGTTTTTGGAGTGTGGGAGGAAACAGGAGTAAGCCTACGCAGGCACTGGGAGAACATGCAAACTCCACACATATGCAGCCATTACAGGATTAAATCCCATGACCTCTGTGCTGTGAGGCAGCATGCTAACCTTTGCACCACCGTGATGCCCTAGCAAAGCGCGTGTGATTGCCCGTTTGGAAATGCTCTGCGGCTGTGATTTCTTTGCCGTTCCAGTGTATATTGTGCTTTGTGTGCGTGGTTTTGCCACAACTTTGCTTTTCTTAGTTGTACACAAATTGGAGAGTTGTTTCTGCTGTTTACGCTCAGCTATTGCATAGTAGTGAATATGTCTAGTGCACGTGAAAGAAACGTGCGCTTAAGGGTGTGTGTGCCACCTGTGCCTGACGTAAACCAAGCATGTATGCCACTGCGGCAGACTGGCACGCATCACTGGAATTGTGGCTTTTTCAGCTAACCCAAGTTACGTTGGCGCAACTGCGGCCATTTCTGTCTCAGGCCACTGACTCTGTATCCTATGAACGCTAGTTACATTTACCTAGTGGTAACCTGCAATAGAACACTTGTCCTCAATGTTTGCATTGGTCTTTAACCCCTTACTGGTTAGCATGTTCCTGTGAGTCGCTGGTCCTATATCTGACACCTGACCGGTCAGCGGGAAGAGGAATGTCCACTGAGCTGCGGTCACAGCGGCCTATGATATTCACAGTATAGTCCCACCTATATCGCTGTCACCCTGCCACGGGGGGAACACAAAGGACGGGCGGCTACAGACAGCAACATGATACTGTTGTACTGAGCGTTGCACTAAGAACTCTGCTGAACTAAGAAAATTATTAATAATAATACGTAATAATAAATATAATAATATGTAAGAAAATAATAAAAATTCGGACAATAATAAAGTTATGTGACAATATCATATAAAAACATAAAACCGACATTACACCATAAAGAGGTGATACACGCCATATAATACAACACAATCACATATACATTCATTAGTGGATACACAATGCATACTCCTAGTGTAACAATGTAACACGGCTGCGAGTGATAGAACTGCGGGATTGTGCTTTGTTTGATAAATAAGATTATAAAACAGGACTATAATGATTATGGGTAGTTAACCCCTTGCGTACCTGTCAGGGCAGCCCTGCCTGCTGCTGCTGCTGCTGCTATAGAGCCGTCTGCTCCCGGCTGCTCCTGTTGTCACAGCGACCAAACAGAACAACAATAACTGCCGGCAACAAAGGCCTCAGTCTGTCCTGTAGGCCCCAGCCTGGCAGCACTGCACCGCAGGGACCCTACTCGCCCAGCCCTGGGGCCCCACACACACACACACACACACACACACACACACACACACACACACACACACACACACACACATATCACAGTCTAAGCTGGTAAAATATGTTGCATCTTGTATAACATAAGCAGTACAACGTCCATATATTTAGATATGTATATATTGTTTGATAAAAACAGCTGGAAGTATAAATATGTCGCTAGATGAAGATTAACGAGAACAATAACATTCAGGAACTATGTAAATATAAAAAAAACCACACTACAGTATATAAATTATATATATATACACAGTATATATATATCACAGGGGCTCTGCACTCACTATATTAACTAACAATAATATTAAACAGTAGAACTTTAGTTCATGTAATGATCTATGCATTTAAGCCTGCAGCCCCCGACAAGAGACCCCACTATACTGCAGGTCCTACTCTACTGCTCAAAATAATTATCATGAAAATAGCCATCACATGAACTATAACTTTTTTATTATTAATTATTATTATTATTATTATTATTATTATTCTTAGTTAATATAGCAAGTGCAGAGACTCTGTGGTTTCTATTTAAACAATGTGGTCACAAATCATGTTGCACCCCAAATCTAAGAATAGGTGAGTGTCGTGGAATAGTGTTTTATATATATATATATATATATATATATATATATATATATATATATATATAAAATATATATATACAGGATAGATAGATAGATAGATAGATAGATAGATAGATAGATAGATAGATAGATAGATAGATACAGGAGACCAATGGCGGAATCCCGACAGCCGGTGAAATACCGCCAGACGTTATCCCGACCTCTGCATGGTATTCCCACTCGGTTGCTGGGTCCACGCCACTAACCGAGTGGGAATATAACCTGTGGCGTGCAAAGCGCGCCACCGGGCCCGAAGCATGGTGAGTGCAGCGAGCCTGTATGGGGACTCAATGTCTCGCTGCCGGGATTCTGACAGACGGGATGGTGCTGTCAGTTTATCTACAGCTGTCATCCCTTCTGTCTGTAAAAGACACCAATTCCTCTCTCTCTCTCTCTATATATATATATATATATATATATAGCAGCGATGGCTGATGAGAGCTGTGTGACACATGCCACCAGTCACACACAGCGGGTTTGTGTCACATCGGGATAATTAGGGGTTTGCAGATCACCGATTACAGGCTTTGTGTCACACAACACAATACTATACATCTAGTGATTGCAGGGGTGGGGAACACACATGCCATGGGATCAGGCGTGCAGACACAGCCACATACAGAGTACACGTGATGCAAGACTGATCAGCAATTACTATACAGGTATGCCTGAGCACTGTGCCGCTGCTGAGCCGGGAATGGATAAAGGGGCCTATTTATTAACATGGTGATAAATGCCCCTAAAGCTAGCGTTACTTATCGCCGTTATTGTCAGTGATCTCAGAACGTGTTTCGGGGCTATTTATCATTCCTGGGTCACAGCTGATCCGATAAGTAGCTCTCCCAGCAAACCCAAAAAGCGACACTTTTACCGGTAATGACAGCAGTGGAAGTTTGCGCTGCTGGGTTGTGTAACGTCAGTGTTGGATCAGACTGTACCTGTCCACTTACAGTACGTGGTAAGGTGGACGCATACTGGTTCGTCGGAGAGTCGTGTCATAAAATTGACTGTAAGCAAGCAAGCCCCAAAGCAGTTATAGTTTAGTATATACTGGAGATAGATTAGATAGATAGATAGATAGATAGATAGATAGATAGATAGATAGATAGATAGATAGATAGATAGATAGATAGGTAGATAGGTAGATAGACCTATTATTGCTCAGTAAGATCTAAATGATGAAAACGGGTTGGGTTTGATATGTCGGCAGTCGGGATGACGGCAGTCAAAACACCGACCGTGGCATCAGGGTGATGACAATCCCGACAACGGTAAGGTAAGTATACTTACCTTTCTCCAGTGCCCTCCTAACCCTCCCTTTCCCGCAGCCTAACCCTAACCCACCCCCTGCAGACTAAACCAAACCTCGCCCCACGGCTTACTTCTCCGGTGGCCCAGCAAACACACGTTCGGGGTTCCGGCGGTCGGGATTCCGGTGCCGGCATTCTGACCAGTGTTGGGATTCCGTCGTCAGTATTTCGCCCGCCGGGATCCGGTGAAAACACGCTGATACTTTTTGGTAGGCTTACAATACTATCCCTTTAAACCGGGACACTTTTGAATTACACAGGTTCTGGGGCTGAATACAACCAGGAGAAATGCAAGCTTGAAGTCAGCAGCCACAGAACCTGTGTAATTGATGAGTGTCCTGGTTTAAAGGGATGGTATGGTAAGAAGCGGCAGACTATTGTTCATGTATTCTGTAGATCTGGGTATATATTTGTTTCTGGAGATTTGAGGTTCTGCACTTACTTTGTTTTAATTGGGTCAGAATAAATATTGTGAGATATTGTGAGATAGAGGGAGAATATAATGATACCGTGCAGGTAGAATGCACATGTGAAGGTATTCCAGTTGCTGGGAGCAGCCATATTGATGACCTAAAACCCCAAATAGCAATGTTCAGATACATACACCATAAATCGTGAGCTCTGTTATGAAGTATAGAAGCAGAACTACTAAAGTAGTTTATATGACATATTTTATTAAAAGTACAGAATATTTAGCAACATATAAAACACATACAGTAGATAAAATTATAACTTAAAAGACAGAAAGGGCTCTTCACACTGTGGGGGGCTGGCAGGGTGCCTCTGCGTCGATGGACACCTGGTTATTATACTGTATTCCTGTCACGTTCTGCGAGGTAGTCACTGCGGAGAGAGAACGTGGCGTCATTAGTTTGGCAACTGAAGACTGGGAATTATTATTAGTGCTTGGGAATATTCAGAGTCGGGTTTTCCAAACACTTAGGCGACCCGGTTCCATTTCATCAAAAATTCCCTTTTATTTCCAAATATATTGTGTAGTCCACCCAGACATACAAAACTTCCCATTACATCCCTGGCCCGGGGACACTTGTCTCGTTAGCCTCCCTATAACATACACTTTCCACTGTTAAGAGTTCCTTAAATCTTTCTACAAGTCAGCCCATCAGGCCATGTTTGCAGGATTTCCCAGTGTGAGAAGACAATAGTGACTAGTCTACTCAGTAAAGGTGAATTCCCAGATGCGAATCATCGCCGAGTCTCCCAGTATGGGGGATAAAGAAATACAGGCCGCCGATTCCTGCCTCAGTGAGGTCACTGGTTCTACCTAATACTGTTTCACCCCACAGGACGGCTGCTTGCACTGTGACAAAGGGACGGGGCACTTTAAATCTTCTGTTATTCCTGGGTAAACAAATGCCAGGCCGGAGAGTGAGCCCTGTACAATTCCCGGGAGCTAAATACCAGTCTGAGACCGAAAAGCCTCCAGAATCCTCTACGTCGTGATCAATGGATCAATCCCTTCATTACATTACACGGCCATGTACGGCCGGGAGACGGCTGTATAAAGGTTAAGAGAACGCTTCTATTACTTAAAGATCGATTGTGAATCCCAGCGATGAACGTACTGGGTGTACTGCCTTATATATCATCATACGACTGCAGTCCTCACAGTAATATAAACGCAATGGGTCATTTCGTATCCTTCTTATATACACGGCCTCCGAATTAGAGGCTGGAATGAGCTGTAGAAAATGGGCAACGTTCTAGGGGGAGATGATGCAAACCTGCAGGAGAGATAAAGTGCAGAAGTTGCCCATAGTAACCAATTAGATTCTAGCTAGCATTTATCTAGGACAAGCTGGAAAATGTAAAAAAAAATCTGATTGGTTGCTATGGGTTACGTCGTTGCTTTATCTCTGTCGAAGTGAGGGAGACATATTCCCTGAGCTTTCTGGCTGGTCAGCCTCATCCATGTTCTTTACATGGGGCACAGACCGCACCTTCCAGCTGCGCACACTTGTGGAAAAGCGCAGTTCTAGGTGCCATTTACACAAACGTATATAACCATTCCCAAGCACAATAGTGACACGCAATGGAGACACTGCGTCTGATTCATGCTTGTAATTAAAGCAAAAAAAGCATGTAACTTTGGTGGTCATTCCGAGTTGTTCGCTCGTTGCCGTTTTTCGCAACGGAGCGATTAGGTGGAAAATGCGCATGCGCATGGTACGCAGCGCGCATGTGCTAAGTATTTAACACAAAACTTAGTAGATTTTCACAAGGTCGAGCGACGTTTATTCCACGCTTGAGTGATCGTAGTGTGATTGACAGGAAGTGGGTGTTTCTGGGCGGCAACTTGACGTTTTCAGGGAGTGTGCTAAAAAATGCAGGCGTGCCAGGTAAAAACAGAGTGGCTGGAGAAACGGGGTAGTGGCTGGCCGAACGCAGGGCGTGTTTGTGACGTCAAACCAGGAACTAAACGGACTGAGGTGATCGCAATCTAGGAGTAGGTCTGGAGCTACTCAGAAACTGTTAGGAATTATTTAGTAGCAATTCTGCTAATCTTTCGTTCGCTATTCTGCTAAGCTAAGATACACTCCCAGAGGGCGGCGGCCTAGCGTGTGCAATGCTGCTAAAATCTGCTAGCGAGCGATCAACTCGGAATGACCACCCTTGTGTCTGGAACAAACCTCGCTGCCATGCAAGGGATGGAAATACATATATATGTTTTCTGTGCAGGTAAATACTGGCTGCTTTTGCATGTAGCCCACAAATGTTAGATAGCTTTATTTTATTTATAGATTTAAGTTTGAACACACCCACCCAAATCTAATCTCTCTGCACATGTTACATATGCCCCACCTGCGGTGCAACATAGTTTTGCCCAGTTGCTTGCCTTTTTGCTTTACTTACAAACATGAATCAGGCCCATTCATGATTACTAGAGGACATAAAAAGGGTTAAACTGAGCAGTGTATTAGGAGACATGAACGGAGGGGTTGGTAGTTAAGCGGAGGCAGGTAGAACTCTGAGGTTTTGTTTTCAGAAACCTGTGAGTGTAGACAGGGCCGTTGAGACATCCAGTTGGCCTGGGTACTCCGGGGGCGTGGCCTATTCCAAGAAAAAAGACCACACTCCCTCCTGCGACAAAAAGGGGCATTTGTCCACCTCAGCAGCTAGCTTGGGCCCCTGTCTGGCTCCTCCTCCAGGCCTGGGAAACTAGTACCTGCTCCCCACTCCGTCTTGGCACCCATGAGGATATTCCGGAAATGGGAGTCTCTTGAAATGTATTTGGTGAACTAATACTCCTTTCAGACCGCTATTTGCGAGTCGCACCTGGGATTTGTGCACGAGTCCTTCCCAGGTGCGACTCGGTGAGACCCCTTTCAGACAGGCGGCCCGAGCCGGCAATATGCCAGGTTGGTGACGTCACCACCGACGTGTGCGGAGGCAGTGCTTGGAGATGAGATGATCTCCAAGCGCCGCCTCTTCCTATGTTGCGAACGGGTCCCGGGTCGCATTGACCAGCCTTACCCATTTACACCGCACCGCGAGTCGGGTTGAACACGGTTCAACCCTGTACCTACCCTGGTTGAAATACCAGGACACTCGACTCTGGTTATTTCAACTGACCCCTTTTAGACTGCGCCGCAAACCGGATTGCTGCACGATCTGAAAGGGGTATAATTCTCAGAACTCCATGGTGATGGCTGGGATCAACCTCAATACGAGGCAACAATGGTTACCACTGTGCTATCGTGCCGGCCCAGAATTGAGCATTTAAGTCAACTTTATTTCTGACTCTTCATGGAAAATCCCAAAATATAAAATCCACCCACCAGAACTCACTTTTACCTCACCTAGACAGACGTTCTTCGCTTGACCAGTAGCGTCCTCATTACACTTGGATTTCGTGCTGTCCAGCGTCTGATCAGATGTTTCATTTTCTGGCAGAAGGAAATGAAAGAACAGAGATAAGATAATCTGCAGACGTTTCCTTACTAGGAACATTTCACCGCGCTTTTGGTTCAGTATACAGTCTCTACGCCCCCTGGTACAGGCCGCCTCATTACAGACACAGAATACAAGGCAAAGGCCGCGGGAAGAGTCGGGAACACCTTGTAATCAGCCTTTTGTGCGCAGGCTGAAGAATGGGGAGTAGCAGGTGTGCAGAAAGCGAGTAACAAAAACATGGCGTGCGCACAGAATCCCCAGCTGCACCCGGGAGAGAGCGCGGCGCATTGTCATCTCGTTCATTCCCCGTAACTCGGATAATTTGCCGATTGTGTCAGTTTGTGGCTTAAATCGGAGTTTTGTTCTGTAAAAGGTGGAAACATAAACAAGCCTTCACCATTAATTAATTAGAATCCCATTAGGGAAGAGAAGTGCTGGGCCTTGTCCGCGCTGCATTACTTAAGACAACATCCCTCCCTCTCTCAACAGTCGGCAGCCCCCATTAATGGGTTAGCCATAAGATATTGTGGGCTTTAACATGAGTGATGCTTGAAGCACGGTTATATACAACTTAAATCAAGGCTTCTTTCAGAGTGGTAAATATGTGCTTGAAAGAAGCGACGTTGCACGATTAGCACGGTGATGAATGGAGCGCTGTTTGTCTGAACAATTAGTGTCGCCTAATTATACCACAATGCTGGTTCTCCGCATGGCCCAGCACTTTATAGCTTTCAGTATTATTATTTGAACCGTTTCAGAGGTTTCCCTAATGGATAAAAAGCCTGTGATAAATCTGCTCAAAGGCTGCGGCCGCCACGAGCGCAGAAGATGGAGGGGACGGGTCTACAATGAAACGGGTTATTAAATAATTTTCTTTAGTAATTATCGGTAACATCACTATAATACTGCATGCAATGGCAGAAATCTGCGTCAGAACATTTCCTAAACATCGATAATGTACAGATGTAGGCCCTCATTCCGAGTTGTTCGCTCGCTAGCCGCTTTTAGCAGCCGTGCAAATGCTAAGCCGCCGCCCTCTGGGAGTGTATTTTAGCTTAGCAGAAGTGCGAACAAAGGGGGTCATTCCGAGTTGTTCGCTCATTATTTTTTTTCGCTACGGAGCGATTAATCGCAAACTGCACATGCGCAATGTACGCAGCGCGCCTGCGCCAAGTAAATTAGCTCAAAAGTTTGGTATTTTACTCACGGCCTAACAAAGTTTTTTCATCGTTCTGCTGATCGGAGTGTGATTGACAGGAAGTGGGTGTTTCTGGGCGGAAACTGACCGTTTTCTGGGAGTGTGCGGAAAAACGCAGGCGTGTCAGGGAAAAACGCGGGAGTGTCTGGAGAAACGGGGGAGTGGCTGGGCGAACGCTGGGTGTGTTTGTGACGTCAAACCAGGAACGAAAAGGACTGAACTGATCGCAGTGTAGGAGTAAGTCTCGAGCTACTCAGAAATTGCTAAGAAATTTCTATTCGCAATTCTGCTAATCTTTCGTTCGCAATTCTGCTAAGCTAAGATACACTCCCAGAGGGCGGCGGCTTAGCGTGTGTAATGCTGCTAAAAGCAGCTAGCGAGCGAACAACTCGGAATCGGAATCACCCCCAAAAGGATCGCATCGCAGCTACAAAAAAAGATTGTACAGTTTCTGGGCAGCTCGAAACTTACTCCTAGCTTGCGATCACTTCAGACTGTTTAGTTCCTGTTTTGACGTCACAAACACGCCCTGTGTTCAGCCAGCCACGCCTGCATTTCCCCAGGCACGCCCACGTTTGTAGCTGACACGCCTGCGTTTTTCCACACACTCCCTGAAAACGGTCAGTTACCTCCCAGAAACACCCACTTCCTGTCAATCACTCTGCGGCCAGCAGTGCGATTGAAAAGCTTCGCTAGACCTTGTGTGAAACTGCATCGGCTTTTGTGAAAGTAGGTCGCGCGTGCGCATTGAGCCGCATGCGCAGAAGTGCCGATTTTTTAGCCTGATCGCTGCGCTGTGAACAATGGCAGCTAGCGATCAACTCGGAATGACCCCCGTAGTCTGGCTCATGGTGGCTATATCTTTTGGGGGTGCATGAATCGGAGCGGCAAATGCTACGGCTTGTCGCGGCTAGGAGCGGGACAGTCATGCAACAAGTAATTTACCACCCTTTATCTAAGGCGCTTCTCAATTGACCGTCAAGTGAATGTTCAATCTCAGTGTTTATGGGGATAATTGCCCTTAAAAGATAAAACATAACACAGGCATAGCATAATACTGTGATAACAATAAAGCACGTAATATATAGATGCAAGATCCAGTCTCGTACCAAAAGGGATGGTCTACTAAATAGTAGACAAACTCGCTTTTTGTGGAGCGGATCACCGACTTAGAGATGTTCTTGGTCTGTTTGCTGCATGGACGATGTTTCCTTATTCAGCCAATTTATCATATATAGAGGAAATAATACTTGGATAGTGTATTACCATAAAAAATGTATTTCCACAAACAACATAAAATCTCTAAAAGATGGATTCTCACCAGACTGAGTGGTCTACCAAGGTAGACAAATGCGTTTTGTTTAAGATAACTACCAGGCGTCCCCAGGAGTGATCGTCCCCAGCCAGGCGTGACCAAGGTGAGGGTAGCAGGACTCTGGTGGACCTCTCGCCTGGCTGGGGACGATCACTCCTGGGGACGCCTGGTAGTTATCTTAAACAAAACGCATTTGTCTACCTTGGTAGACCACTCAGTCTGGTGAGAATCCATCTTTTAGAGATTTTATGTTGTTTGTGGAAATAAATTTTTTATGGTAATACACTATCCAAGTATTATTTCCTCTATATATGATAAATTGGCTGAATAAGGAAACATCGTCCATGCAGCAAACAGACCAAGAACATCTCTAAGTCGGTGATCCGCTCCACAAAAAGCGAGTTTGTCTACTATTTAGTAGACCATCCCTTTTGGTACGAGTCTGGATCTTGCATCTATATATTACGTGCTTTATTGTTATCACAGTATTATGCTATGCCTGTGTTATGTTATATCTTTTAAGGGCAATTATCCCCATAAACACTGAGATTGAACATTCACTTGACGGTCAATTGAGAAGCGCCTTAGATAAAGGGTGGTAAATTACTTGTTGTATGATATGTTTTTGAAGTATTGGTGATACTTTTAAACCACCCCTTGTTTTGGCTGCTGGGGCGCACTGATTGTTATCAATTGTTTTTTAAGGAGCGGGACAGTGCTCGTTAAGCGCAGATGTGGCTACATCAGTATCAGTCGTAGAAACTGGCGCTACATATGTGTCCTCGCATAGGGGGAATTCAGTTAGAGGTGATAAAGTGCAGGATGTACTTTACCGCATTTTCCATTTGTACAAAGCCCCAGCCGCCGGGTCAGCGCTGCGGAGGGGTTGGCCAGCTTTTGCTGGCAATACCCCATAGAAGCCTGGTGTGAGGGAGCCGATCGGATCCCCCCGCGGCTGCCCCCGTCACTCTGCACAGAATAACACCGGGGGCCAAAGACTGGAAGCCAGGGAAACGCCGGGGATCGCGAAGGACAGCTCTTATCGGAAGAGCTGTCATTCGCAATGCTAAGGGCATGTGTAAGCACATATGCGCTTGGCACCAGGAGGATTGGCGGCGTTGGGCGGTGATGTCACATAGTACATCCCGCCCATTGCGTTACGTTTTCGAGTGTAAGATAATTAAAAAATTACAAGTGACTAACCTGGAGAATTAAAGCACGCTAATTGCACCTGCAATTGAATAGCTCGTTAACTAGTTTTCATGGAAAGTGAAAACTTTTCACGCGGAAACTGGTTATCACTTGCAATTGAATCTCCCCCTTACAGTTGCTTCAGTCGCCCCAAATAACCCCTCTCAGCGCGACAGGTCCCATGTGACTGCAGCGATCGTCTCTCTTGCACAACATGTGCTGGTGACTCGCAGAAATATAACACTGGGAGTGACAAAACTACTTCTCTTACACAGATCAGTGCGTTGTGCGACATCTGAACATCTGTGTCCGTCTGAGTCTGTTGTACAGCACGTGTCATTAAAGTCGCAGGCCGGGGGGTCTCTGATACAATGTCAACAGCTTTTCGGGGGAACGCCGCAGATACTATGTATCCCTGCAATGTATGGAGGAAGGGTCTCTGATACCTGCTGCAATGCCCCATAGTTCCCTATGGAGAAAGCGACGCTGCCCGATGTATCAAGTGAAGCTGTGATTGGGGTTTGCCGACACACCTTTCTGTATGTTCTTCTAGGGCTGCTGCGGACAGGGCGTCGGAGAAGTAGTTCCCATCACTAAGATCCAGCTATCCTCTTCTTAGCCGCTAGATCTGCCGGGCCTATGGTGTAAAAGGGGCCTGGGTTGGCTGCCGCATCATTCCTCCTATTAATCTGACCCCGAGTCCATAGTCGGTAATTACGGCACATGTGTGAATTGTAGATAACGTCTGTGTATGCAAGTACTACTACTAATAGCTCCCAATAGACCAGAAATAGTGCAAGTTGACATGGCATGCTGGGACTGTTAGTTCCACATCAGATGGAAGTCCTAACTTGTCTATCTCTACCAGTAAATGTATGGTTCTGCAAGTTCAGAGTCAGAGCAGCAGATGGCGCTCTTGTTTACGTGACTGATGCTGTCCCCATCTTACCTCTGATATGAACAGCTGTAACATAGTAGGGCTGGACATAGATGGCATGACCAGCAATGGTTGATGGTTTAAAAACATTGTAGGACAGCCATTGATGGTTGCTAGGTGCAGGTACGCAAACCATTGCCACAGGCTACCACTGGACTCCCACAGCCAATGTCCACCCTCAGTGACAGATATTGATGGTGAGCCCTCAGACTTGGAGAGTGATAAAGTGGAAAGAGATTTAAGTGCCAACCAACCAACACAGCCTGTAACATGGCAGCTAGGAGCTGAGTGGCTGGCACTTTATCTCTCTCCACTTTATCTCCCTTGACGGTTTAGTACATCTCCCCCAGTGATCCATACACATCCCACCTTTTTTCCACATTGAGTGGGCCTTTTTCAGCTTCATCAGGAACAGATGTACAATGACCAGCAATACACAGATCATGAGAGACACCAGGACCAGAACGAGCGTGCTATCCGATTTCCGCCTGAAAGCGTCCAGGTCTGCAAAAAATAAAAGAAAAAATACAGTACTTACAGTTGTGGTGACAAAAATATGCATTTAATTCTAGGTGATATCTACACATAAGAAAGGCCCCCACTTCTGGCACCAATATCACCAAAATTCCTGAGAGGAAAGCAGTGAAGACGGAGTCCCGACATCTGTCCACCCAGACAAATGTGAAAAAGTATAAAGAAGGAGAACAATTACAATGGTATCCACTTACACGTTCGATATTTGTATATGATACAAATTATATGGTGTATATGACCTGTGCCCTAGAATAGACCACAAAGTACACTGTTCAATAAACCTGTGGCTTGAACGAAACTCTTTGTTGTCATAACTGGTCAGCAATCTTCTCTTCTTCATTTTCATGGGGGTCTATTCATGAAGCAGTGAAAAGTGTGGAGAAGTGATCCAGGGGAAAAGTTGCCCATGGCAACCAATCAGCTGCTCTGTATCATTTTATAGTGTGCAAATTACAAATGTTACTTCAATGCTGATTGGTTGCCATGGGCATCTTCTTCACTGGTTTACTTCTCCACACTTTTCACTGCTTTATGAATAGAGCCCTTAGTCCCTTACAGGGCTGTGGAGTCAGAGCCCGTTTTGGGTGGTGTCGGAGTGGGTAGAAATGTGCTGACTCCGGCCTGAAAAAGTGAGCAGCACTACTAATGTGGGGATTAACTACTGGGTCTTCAGTGTGCACACCGCAAGGATGCGTGGTCACGTTTCACATTGGGGACAAGGCCATGGGTCCTGTCCCCCCCTTCATTGCACATCACGCTGGGGACGTGCCTAGTGCTTCCCAAGTTACTGGGCTGCCGTGAACCTCTTGCATTACTGAACATATCCATAAGCCACTTACTGTATAAGGGGGAGGGGTCTACTACCTACCTTTCCGTAGGCCTGACACGGTCCGCTGGTCCTTGGTGTGCTATTTCAGTGCCATTATTGGAACAGATTCTACACCTTAGTGGTCCTCTACCTGCTCCGGAATCTCAAAACCCCGGTCCTCTACTTTATTCCACGTTACATTTGTCCTTCTTCACTGCAAAGCTCCTCCCCATCACTTTCTTGCTGGACTCCCAGTGAGGACTGTGGTTTCCAAGAGACACTGGTCCCCGGCTTAGCCAGCACCAATAATTATTGTATGTTCGCAATTGGGACATGCCGTGCTAGTAGCCTGTGCAGCCAGACAGACAGGTGGTTCATCCGTGTGGTGAAACGCACCTCACAGGTAACATGACATACTGTAATGCACTCTTCTCATTTAATTTTAGCCACAGTGGGATTTTCCATGCAGTTACCAGCAGTCCTGTTTACATTAGTTACCTGAGCTGATATTCTTATTATCCTTTGTTGTTGTGTCCTCGTCAGTTCCCGATATTGTGTTTCCCTCTGGTAACAGGATCAGAGTTACAGCTTCTAAGAGGGTAACCAAAATATGAACAGTCAGTATTCAGCCACCACTTGCCTTATCTATTAGGTATTGGAAAACAATCAGCCTGTGGTCCGCCCAGACACGCTCACAAAATGCTCCGGACAAGCACCCAATTTGAATTTAAGGGATACTTTTTTTTAGGGATACTCCTTGAAATAGTTGGTCCATGTAGGCCCATCTTAATATATAGGCACACCGGGCAGCTGCCAGAGCCCCACAATTCTAGGGGAATCCACAGGGGGCGGCTGGTGGTCACACAATCGGAGCTGCCAGGCAGCATTTTCAACCTGCCTCCCAGTGAATGGCTGTCAGCGTGCTGATTGGTGGATGGCTGGAGCTATCCACCAATCAGAGTGCTGATAGCCATTCACTGTATGGAGTCAGGTGGAGAGAAGGCACGGGACTGCAGGATAGGCATGTTATGATTATTTATTGGTTCGTGTGAATGTGTGGGTAGGGGCCCCAGTGCATTGCTTTGCCCAGGGCCTACAATGCTGAGAAGACAGTCCTGGGCTCATGGGCTAATGCAGCCTTACTGGTCATTTCATTTGTGCAGGTTCTTTTTGTGGCCATTACAGATATATTATTACTGTGATAATAGTTAGCAAAACTTAAACGTGCAAAACACGCCCTCTTCAGTGCCGCGCACATAGGTGTGCCTATTACACAAATCTCCCCTGAGTATGCTGCACTCTGCAATGAGTGGGTGAGTATACAATAAAATACCAGAACGTTTCATATACAGTAGCGTTGATTTACATGCTATACAATGTTATAAATAGTTACCTGTGGTTCCATGTCCGCTTGTGACTATAATATCCGATCCTAATGTATTTCTTTCTGCTATTGCAGTAAGTGTTACAGTCCCTGAACGGGGAAGACAATATGAACAGTCATAAACAAGTCATAAAACTGCGAAGCTTATCCTCCAGTCTGCGCTTCCTTCATCTATTTGGGCCCCCATTTATCAAGCCCTGGAGAGTGATACATAGCACGGTGATAAAGTACCAACCAATCAGCTCCTATCTGCCATGTCACAGACTGTGTTTGAAAAATGACAGGAGCTGGTTGGCTGGGGTTTTTATCACCGTGCTATGTATCACTCTCCAATTCTTGATAAATCTGGACCTAAAGGTGGGTACACACTAGTAGATATATCTGCAGATCAACTGATCTGCAGCTATATCTATGGACGGATCGGGCAGTGTGCTGTGCATACACACTGCCCGATCCGTCGGGGACTGACGTCATGAACTGGGCGGGCGTGTACACACGCCCGCCCAGTTCAGCTGTCAATCACCGCCGGCCGCCGCAACATGTGTACGGGCGGTCGGCCGACCGCCCCATACACACACAGCGACGCGCCAATATATCGGTAGATATATTGGCCGTCAGCTGTGCTATGCGGCTGACGCGATACGTCTGTGAACGACGGAGGTCACAGACGTATCGGCCGTACACACTGGCCGACGGTCCCGCGATATATCGGCCGTTCAAGAGAACGGCCGATATATCGACCAGTGTGTACGGGCCTTTAGTATTTAAAAAATTAGGACTAAAAGAGGTCACACCCCTGACCCACCTAGACACGCCCACTGCATACACTGGCTCCACCCCTAGATCATTACACCTGTGGTTTATGCCCACGGCTAGCAGAGGCTTTGAGAACACCGAATACTGCACGCCAGAGGCGGATTTAGGGGTTATGCCACCACTAAGCACAACACTATTGCCCCACCCCCCTCCACAGCAAGTGACGCCGCTGTCCTGCACAGGGGTCCAGGCACAAACAAGCTGTCTGTGGTTCTGTATCAGCACACGTTTATGTTATGTTCTAAGAACACAGCAAGGTCTCATTCACCTGCTATGTCATTTGCGTTACCTAGAGCAGCGTTTCTCAAATCCGTTTTTCTCTATCGTCCTAGTGGATGCTGGGGTTCCTGAAAGGACCATGGGGAACAGCGGCTCCGCAGGAGACAGGGCACAAAAAGTAAAGCTTTTGGATCAGGTGGTGTGCACTGGCTCCTCCCCCTATGACCCTCCTCCAAGCCTCAGTTAGATTTTTGTGCCCGGCCGAGAAGGGTGCAATCTAGGTGGCTCTCCTAAAGAGCTGCTTAGAAAAGTTTAGCTTAGGTTTTTTATTTTACAGTGAGACCTGCTGGCAACAGGATCACTGCAACGAGGGACTTAGGGGAGAAGAAGTGAACTCACCTGCGTGCAGGATGGATTGGCTTCTTTGGCTACTGGACATTAGCTCCAGAGGGACGATCACAGGTACAGCCTGGATGGTCACCGGAGCCTCGCCGCCGGCCCCCTTGCAGATGCTGAAAAGAGAAGAAGGTCCAGAATCGGCGGCAGAAGACTCCTCAGTCTTCTTAAGGTAGCGCACAGCACTGCAGCTGTGCGCCATTGCTCTCAGCACACTTCACACGGCAGTCACTGAGGGTGCAGGGCGCTGGGGGGGGGCGCCCTGGGCAGCAATGAAAATCCTTTTTTTGGCAAAAAATACCTCACATATAGCCTCCGGGGCTATATGGAGATATTTAACCCCTGCCAGAATCCATTTTTAAGCGGGAGACGAGCCCGCCGAAAAGGGGGCGGGGCCTATCTCCTCAGCACACAGCGCCATTTCCTCACACAGTTCCGCTGGTCAGGAAGGCTCCCAGGCTCTCCCCTGCACTGCACTACAGAAACAGGGTTAAATTATTATTATTATTATTATTATTATTATTATCATTTATTTATATGGCGCCACAAGGGTTCCGCAGCGCCCAATTACAGAGTACATATGCACATAATCAAAACAGTGACTTACAGTTGAAATCAATTTTGGACAAGTACAGGGTAACTAAGCATAACTACACCAGTAAATGACAGAGATAAGTTCCAGGTGGCCCAAAAACTGTGATTTGGGCAGTTGAGAATTATTAAAGAAGAAAAGGGTGAGCACATGAGGGAAGAGGGCCCTACTCGTGAGAGCTTACATTCTAGGGGTAGGGGTAGACAGACAGGGGTGACACAGATGGGGTACATAGAAAGCATGGAACAGGGGGTTAGGATGAGATTTGGCTGGGTTTGGTAAAGAAATGGGTCTTGAGAGCCCGTTTGAAGTTTTGTAGAGAGGTGGAGAGTCTGAGGGGGAGAGGTAAAGAATTCCAAAGGAAGGGAGCAGCACGTGAAAAATCTTGGAGATAGGAGTGGGAGGAAGTAATCAGGAGACAGGAGAGGCGGCGTGCATTAGCAGAGCGAAGAGGACGGGTGGGAGAGTAAAGGGAGATAAGGTCAGAGATGTAAATGGGAGAGGATTGGGTGAGAGCTTTGTAAGTGAGAGTGAGAAGTTTGAATTGGATTCTCAAGGGGAAGGGAAGCCAGTGAAGGGCTAGTAGGAGAGGGGAGGTGGATGTAGTGCGTTTGGTGAGGAAGATGAGCCGAGCAGCAGCATTGAGGATAGACTGGAGTGGAGAGAGGTAATTGTCAGGGAGGCCAGTTAGGAGGAGATTACAGTAGTCCAGTCTGGAAATAATCAGTGAGTGAATAATGATCTTAGTGGCATCCTGGGTGAGAAAAGGTCTGATCCTGGAAATGTTTTTGAGATGAAAATGACAGGTTTGTGAGAGGTGCTGAATGTGTGGTTTGAAGGAGAGGGAGGAGTCAAGGATTACACCAAGACAGCGTACGTGGGGGCTAGAGGAGATAGTCGTGCCATCAATGGATAATGAGACTGTGGGAGGTGAGGTTGTGCGGGAGGGTGGGAAGATGATCAGCTCAGTCTTAGACATGTTGAGTTTAAGAAAGCGCTGGGACATCCAGGAAGAGATAGCAGAAAGACAATTAGAGGCACGAGTGAGGAGAGCCGTGGAGAGATCAGGGGAGGAGAGGTAGATTTGAGTGTCATCAGCATAGAGGTGATACTGGAAATTAAAAGAACTAATGAGTTCACCTAAAGAGGACGTATAGAGAGAGAAAAGGAGAGGCCCAAGAACAGAACCTTGGGGGACACCAACAGTTAGTGGAAGTGGGGGCGAGGTAGCATCATGAGAGGAGACAGAGAAGGAACGATCGGAGAGGTAGGAGGACAGCCAGGAGAGGGCAGTATCACGTAGACCAAGAGAGTGAAGGATTTGCAGAAGAAGAGGGTGGTCCACAGTGTCAAAAGCAGCAGAGAGGTCAAGAAGAATAAGCAGAGAGTAGTGGCCCTTAGATTTGGCGGCATGGAGGTCATTGCAGACTTTTGTGAGGGCAGTTTCAGTGGAGTGGAGAGAGCGGAAACCAGACTGGTATGGGTCAAGCAGTGAGTGAGAGGAAAGAAAGGCAGTAAGGCGATTATAGACAATACGCTCAAGAAGTTTGGAGGCAAAGGGGAGGAGAGAGATCGGTCGATAGTTGGAGAGAGTGTTAGGATCAAGGGTAGGTTTTTTAAGAATAGGGGAGACAAGAGCATGCTTGAAGGCAGAGGGGACAGTGCCTGATGAGAGGGAGAGATTGAGAAGGTGGGCAAGATGGGAACAATCAAGAGAGGGGGGGCAAAATTTGGCTAAATTGTGATTTTATAAAAGCAGCTATAAGGGAGCACTTATTATAAGGCTATCCCTGTAAAATATAGCGCTTTGGTGTGTGCTGGCAAACTCTCCCTCTGTCTCCCCAAGGGGCTAGTGGGGTCCTGTCCTCTATCAGAGCATTCCCTGTGTGTGTGTGCTATATGTCGGTACGTGTGTGTCGACATGTATGAGGACGATGTTGGTGAGGAGGCGGAGCAAATTGCCTGTAATGGTGATGTCACTCTCTAGGGAGTCGACACCGGAATGGATGGCTTATTTATGGAATTACGTGATAATGTCAACACGCTGCAAGGTCGGTTGGCGACATGAGACGGCTGGCAAACAAATTAGTACCTGTCCAGGCGTCTCAAACACCGTCAGGGGCGTTAAAACGTCCTTTTACCTCAGTCGGTCGACAGACACAGACACGGACACTGATTTCAGTGTCGACGGTGAAGAAACAAACGTATTTCCCTTTAGGGCCACACGTTACTTGTTAAGGGCAATGAAGGAGGTGTTACATATTTCTGATACTACAAGTACCACAAAAGAGGGTATTATGTGGGATGTGAAAAAACTACCTGTAGTTTTTCCTGAATCAGATAAATTAAATGAAGTGTGTGATGATGCGTGGGTTCCCCCCGATAGAAAATTATTGGCGGTATACCTTTTCCCGCCAGAAGTTAGGGCGCGGTGGGAAACACCCCTTAAGGTGGATAAGGCGCTCACACGCTTATCAAAACAAGTGGCGGTACCGTCTATAGATAGGGCCGTCCTCAAGGAGCCAGCTGACAGGAGGCTGGAAAATATCATAAAAAGTATATACACACATACTGGTGTTATACTGCGACCAGCGATCGCCTCAGCCTGGATGTGCAGAGCTGGGGTGGCTTGGTCGGATTCCCTGACTAAAAATATTGATACCCTTGACAGGGACAGTATTTTATTGACTATAGAGCATTTAAAGGATGCATTTCTATATATACGAGATGCACAGAGGGATATTTGCACTCTGGCATCAAGAGTAAGTGCGATGTCCATATCTGCCAGAAGAATTTTATGGACACGACAGTGGTCAGGTGATGCAGATTCCAAACGGCACAAAGGTGTATTGCCGTATAAAGGAAGAGGAGTTATTTGGGGTCGGTCCATCGGACCTGGTGGCCACGGCAACTGCTGGAAAATCCACCGTTTTTACCCTAAGTCACATCTCTGCAGAAAAAGACACCGTCTTTTCAGCCTCAGTCCTTTCGTCCCTATAAGAGTCATATCTGCCCAGGGATAGAGGAAAGGGAAGAAGACTGCAGCAGGCAGCCCATTCCCAGGAACAGAAGCCTTCCACCGCTTCTGCCAAGCTCTCAGCATGACGCTGGGACCGTACAGGACCCCTGGATCCTACAAGTAGTATCCCAGGGGTACAGATTGGAATGTCGAGACGTTTCCCCCTCGCAGGCTCCTGAAGTCTGCTTTACCAAGGTCTCCCTCCGACAAGGAGGCAGTATGGGAAACAATTCACAAGCTGTATTCCCAGCAGGTGATAATCAAATTACCCCTCCTACAACAAGGAAAGGGGTATTATTCCACACTATATTGTGGTACTGAAGCCAGAAGGCTAGGTGAGACCTATTCTAAATCTAAAAAATTTGAACACTTACAAAGGTTCAAATCAAGATGGAGTCACTCAGAGCAGTGATAACGAACCAGGAAGAAGGGGACTATATAGTGTCCCGGGACATCAGGGATGCTTACCTCCATGTCCCAAATTTGCCTTTCTCACTAAGGGTACTTCAGGTTCGTGGTACAGAACTGTCACTATCAGTTTCAGACGCTGCCGTTTGGATTGTCCACGGCACCCCGGGTCTTTACCAAGGTAATGGCCGAAATGATGTTTCTTCTTCGAAGAAAAGGCGTCTTAATTATCCCTTACTTGGACGATCTCCTGATAAGGGCAAAGTCCAGGGAACAGTTGGAGGTCGGAGTAGCACTATCTCGGATACTGCTACAACAGCACGGGTGGATTCTAAATATTCCAAAATCGCAGCTGATCCCGACGACACGTCTGCTGTGCCTAGGGATGATTCTGGACACAGTCCAAAAAAAAAAAGGTGTTTCTCCCGGAAGAGAAAGCCAGGGAGTTATCCGAGCTAGTCAGGAACCTCCTAAAACCAGGAAAAGTGTCAGTGCATCATTGCACAAGGGTCCTGGTAAAAATGGTGGCTTCCTACGAAGCAATTCCATTCGGCAGATTTCACGCAATTTTCAGTGGGATCTGCTGGACAAATGGTCCGGATCGCATCTTCAGATGCATCAGCGGATAACCCTATATCCAAGGACAAGGGTGTCTCTCCTGTGGTGGTTACAGAGTGCTCATCTTCTAGAGGGCCGTAGATTCGGCATTCAGGATTGGATGCTGGTGACCACGGAGGCCAGCCCGAGAGGCTGGGGAGCAGTCACACAAGGAAAAAATTTCCAGGGAGTGTGATCAAGTCTGGAGACTTTTCTCCACATAAATATACTGGAGCTAAGGGTAATTTTATAATGCTCTAAGCTTAGCAAGACCTCTGCTTCAAGGTCAGCCGGTATTGATCCAGTGGGAAAAACATCACGGCAGTCGCCCACGTAAACAGACAGGGCGGCACAAGAAGCAGGAGGGCAATGGCAAAAACTGCAAGGACTTTTCGCTGGGCGGAAAATCATGTGATAGCACTGTCAGCAGTGTTTCATTCCGGGAATGGAAACTGGGAAGCAGACTTCCTCAGCAGGCACGACCTCCACCCGGGAGAGTGGAAACTTCATCGGGAAGTTTTTCCACATAATTGTGAACCGTTGGGAAATACCAAAGGTGGACATGATGGCGTCCCGTCTGAAAAAACGGGACAGGTATTGCGCCAGGTCAAGAGACCCTCAGGCAATAGCTGTGGACGTTCTGGTAACACCGTGGGTGTACCAGTCGGTGTATGTGTTCCCTCCTCTGCTTCTCATACCTAAGGTACTGAGAATTATAAGACGTAGAGGAGTAAGAACTATACTCATGGCTCCGGATTGGCCAAGAAGGACTTGGTACCCGGAACTTCAAGAGATGCTCACAGAGGACTTATGGCCTCTGCCGCTAAGAAGGGACTTGCTTCAGCAAGTACCATGTCTGTTCCAAGACTTACCGCAGCTGCGTTTGACGGCATGGCGGTGGAACGCCGGATCCTAAGGGAAAAAGGCATTCCGGAAGAGGTCATTCCTACCCTGGTCAAAGCCAGGAAGGAGGTGACCGCACAACATTATCACCACATGTGGCGAAAATATGTTGCGTGGTGTGAGGCCAGGAAGGCCCCACGAAGAAATTTCAACTCGGTCGATTCCTGCATTTCCTGCAAACAGGAGTGTCTATGGGCCTCAAATTGGGGTCCATTAAGGTTCAAATTTCGGCCCTGACGATTTTCTTCCAGAAAGAATTGGCTTCAGTTCCTGAAGTCCAGAACTTTGTCAAGGGAGTATTGCATATACAACCCCCTTTTGTGCCTCCAGTGGCACTGTGGGATCTCAACGTAGTTCTGGGATTCCTCAAATCACATTGGTTTAAAACCAGTCAAATCTGTGGATTTGAAGCATCTCACATGAAAAGTGACCATGCTCTTGGCCCTGGCCTGGGCCAGGCGAGTGTCAAATTGGTGGTTTTTTTCTCAAAAAAGCCCATATCCGTTTGTCCATTCGGACAGGGCAGAGCTGCGGACTCGTCCCCAGTTCTCTCCCTAAGGTGGTGTCAGTGTTTCACCTGAACCAGCTTATTGTGGTGCCTTGCGCCTACTAGGGACTTGGAGGACTCCAAGTTGCTAGATGTTGTCAGGGCCCTGAAAATATAGGTTCCAGGACGGCTGGAGTCAGGAATACTGACTTGCTGTTATCCTGTATGCACCCAACAAACTGGGTGCTCTTGCTTCTAAGCAGACTATTGCTAGTTGGATGTGTAATACAATTCAGCTTGCACATTCTGTGGCAGGCCTGCCACAGCCAAAATATGTAAATGCCCATTCCACAAGGAAGGTGGGCTCATCTTGGGCGGCTGCCCGAGGGGTCTCGGCTTTACAACTTTGCCGAGCGGCTACTTAGTCAGGGGCAAACACGTTTGTAAAATCCTACAAATTTGATACCCTGGCTAAGGAGGACCTGGAGTTCTCTCATTCGGTGCTGCAGAGTCATCCGCACTCTCCCGCCCGTTTGGGAGCTTTGGTATAATCCCCATGGTCCTTTCAGGAACCCCAGCATCCACTAGGACGATAGAGAAAATAAGAATTTACTTACCGATAATTCTATTTCTCGGAGTCCGTAGTGGATGCTGGGCGCCCATCCCAAGTGCGGATTATCTGCAATACTTGTACATAGTTACAAAAATCGGGTTATTATTGTTGTGAGCCATCTTTTCAGAGGCTCCGCTGTTATCATACTGTTAACTGGGTTCAGATCACAGGTTGTACAGTGTGATTGGTGTGGCTGGTATGAGTCTTACCCGGGATTCAAAATCCTTCCTTATTGTGTACGCTCGTCCGGGCACAGTATCCTGGCTGAGGCTTGGAGGAGGGTCATAGGGGGAGGAGCCAGTGCACACCACCTGATCCAAAAGCTTTACTTTTTGTGCCCTGTCTCCTGCGGAGCCGCTGTTCCCCATGGTCCTTTCAGGAACCCCAGCATCCACTACGGACTCCGAGAAATAGAATTATCGGTAAGTAAATTCTTATTTTTTTTTTAGGAGACACTGCATGTTTTCCAGGTCTCCTGAAAGCGTTAGATCCACCTGTGTACAATGTGGAAGTCTGTAATGAACACAACTGGGCTGCGGCTGGTAGCTACGGACATCATGTTCTGTCAGCAGTCCCACAGGACTGTATTTTGTCACACTGACCTAGAACAGTACTTCTCAGACTAGGGACTCAAGACACAATAACAGTCCAGGATTTCAGGATATCCTTACTAGAGCACAGGAGACTTAATTATGACCTCAATAATTTTTATTTAGACATCTGTGCTCAAGCATGGATACTGTATTCTTAAAACCTGGACAGTTATGGGGCCCATAGCACATCCGGGAAAGTGACCGCCGATTTCTGGATCAGGTCATTGGCAAAACCCAGTATGTTGGAAAACCCTTGATTTGCTGATTCCGATCCAAAAATGATTGGAAATTTGATTTTCACCATGTAGGATTTCTCCTGATCCCCCCAAAAAACGCCATTCATCGGATTGGCATCGAGGAAGAATGCCAGGTAGATGTATGACCTACACTAGTGTGTCTTGGGGGTATCAATTTGCCGGCTGTCCGGATACCCGGTCCACGCCACCACCTGAGGGGGAATAGATTAGTGTGATGACCGGAGGTTGCCACTGGGCCCAAAGCGTGGCAAGCGCATCGAGCCCGCGAAGGGTCACACTGCGTTCGCCACTGGTATTCCAGCTGACGGGATTCTGATGTCGGTCTGCTGTCCGCCAGGATCCCAACAGCTGGGATATCATACTGATCCCGTCTTAAGGACTAATGCCCTTATTTATCAATGAGGGATACATTTCACTGTGAGTGATAAATTGCACCAGCCAATCACCTCCTGTCATTTTTCAAACCCAGCCTGTAACATGGAAGTTAGGAGCTGATCGGCTGGTGCAATTTATCACTCACAGTGAAATTTATCACTCATTGATAAATAAGGCCCTAAGTTTGAGAAGCACTGACCTAGAAGACCATTATACTGAGTGAGGGGCATATTTGCTTGTTATGCTTTATTTAGAGTCATTCAGAATGTGCGTGCCGGTTACTGCATAATATACAAGTTTTGGCCAAAACAAGCAGACTGGCCAACATGATCTGTACGGTGAGTTCAGTCCGGTCTCCCCTGTGATCCTCACCTGTGACGGGGGTGCTGGGAGGAGATAGCGTACAGCTGGCCGGATGCTCCAGGGGGCTCTACACACTGCAGGGAGAAATGACTGTCACAACTGAGGGCTGGTGCTGACCAGGGGGAAGCCTCAGTTGTAACAGTAAGCACTGACCTAATGGATCCGGCCGGAGACCAGGTCCAAGCGACCAGGCCGATGCAAGAACTTGCAGCCTGCCTTGAACGTCAGGAGACTGCACAGGGCCATGTGATCCGCTGTTTCCATGACCTCTCCTCTCGGCTGGATGGAATACAAGTAACCCTCCGTGGTTCAGGGGCGTCCAGTGTGCCGACTGCAGTACCTTTGGTGGTATCCCCACCCACCATTCCCGTTTCTGCTCCTTGTCTCCATTCACCGACACCTGCCAAGTTTGATTGTTCCCCAAAAGCCTGTCGGGGTTTCCTAAATCAGTGTGAGATATATTTTGAGTTACAGCCTGGCAGTTTCCCAACTGACCGCACCAAGGTTGCTTACATCATCTCCCTCCTCAGTGGCTCCGCCCTCGATTGGGTATCACCTCTATGGGAGAAGTCTGATGCCCTGCTCTCTTCGTATGCAGATTTTGTGGCAACCTTCAGGCGCATCTTTGATGAACCAGGTCGTGTGACCTCTGCCTCCTCTGATATCCTCCGGCTACGTCAGGGGACACGAACAGTCGGTAAATATCTGGTACAGTATCAGATCCTAGCGTCCGAACTTTCCTGGAATGATGATGCTCTTTACTCAGCCCAAGGAGGGGCGTCTGTGTCTACAGCCCAAGGAGGGGCGTCTGTGTCTACAGCCCTAGGAGGGGTATCCAATGTTCAAGCTCTAGTAGGGGCATATGAGTCTTCTCAAAAAGGAGTTTCTGATCTGTCAACCCCAGGAGGGGTGCTGGAGAAAACAACCCTGAGAGAGGTGTATGATTCATCAACCCCAGGAGGGGTCACCAAAGTTTCAGTCCCAAGGGAAGTATCCAGAGCCAAGTTCCCAGATGGAAATTTTTGTGCTACAGATGCAGTTATGAACTCCTGTTTGCCGTCTTCAGAGAGCACCACCCTGTTGGCATCCAGCATGGACCAGGTCCGGGATGGTCTAACTGAACACTCGGATACCACTCATTCCGGTTCTAACCGGATTCTGACTCCTTCAGTTCCAGATGATTCAACTGTCTTTAGACTCAATCCGGTTCCATCCGTCTGTCTGAAGATTCCTTCGGTTCCAGCCGATTCCGATATCTCTGGACCCAATCCGGTTCCATCCGTAGGTCCAAAGACTCCTTCAGTTCCAGCTGATTCAACCGTCTATCCAAAGACTCCTCCGGTCCCAGCGGGTTCAAGCTTTTCTGGACCCAATCCGGTCCCATCCGTCTGTCCGGATCAGCCTCCTTCGGTTCCAGCCGATTCCAATACCTTCGGATCTAATCCGGTCCTATCCGTCGGTCTAAAGTCTCCGCCGGTCTCAACCGGTTCAAGGTTGTCTGGACTTAATTTGGTCTCGTCCATAGATCCGGTATAGTCTCCTCTGGTCCCAGCCAGTTCAAGTTCATCAGGATTCAATCTAGATCCTTCCATTTGTTCAGGTAAAGAACTTATAAGAAGTGTCCTGGGGCCACTCCTAAAGGAGGGGGTGCTGTCACGATCTAGGTAATTCCTTATCAGTATTTACCTTCCAAATGCCTCCTGAGACTGTCCCAGTGTTCCAAGCCTGGATTCCATCTGCACTGTCTGTGTGCAGCACGCTGCATCTCATTGTCTCAAATCTCTTTACTGTGATTCTGGCAGCTTCATGGTTAAAGCTCACATTCAAGTTACAAACAATCTTTCCCTCCAAAAGCTACCATGGGCGCAGCCATGTTTTCCTAATCACATGTTACCTTTCAGCCTATCAGCTGCACTCTGCTCTCAGCCTGATTACACAGCAGCTGCACTCTGGTCTCTGGTTAATCAGCCAGCCAATCCCTGCTTCCCAGCAGGTATAAATATCCTGTTCCTGGGGTGGAAAGATGTCAGTGCTTCAATTGTCTTCAGTGATTCCAGTGTGCAGTTCTCCCATGGACTTTCTCTGCAGTACAGCCTGACTCCCTGGTGATTATACTCTGCAGGGTAACCAGACACTCCAGTGATTAACCCTCTACAGTCTACCCTGATTCACCTGTGTCTGAACTCCGGCTTCCCAGCAGCCATTCTCCAGCTTCTTCTACAGCGATCCCCAGCATCACTTCATGCTTCACCTGTGCTTCTAAGTACAATAGTGCATTTCTATCTGCTAACCCCAGCTTCACTCAAAGCTTACCATTGATCCCAAAGTAACCATCGGTGTTCCGTCATCGATTCCAAGTCACCATCGGTGTTCCGTCATCGATCCCAAGTATTTCTCTGAACTGTGTTTCCTATTACCAGTACCAAGTCATCAGTATTCCTCTGAACTGTGTTTAATAAAACCTTTGAACTTTCCCTTGTTGTCGTGGTCACGCCTTCGGGCATTTGTTCTAAAGGTTCCCTGCATGTCCAAGAACCCTGTACTGCCTCCCAGGTACACATATACCTCAGCCCCTACAACTGAGGCTTCCCCTTGGTCAGCACCAGCCCTCAGTTGTGACAAGGACGCTCTGGGCGGCTCTCACTGCAGGACGCATGGGGCATAGGGCAGTGCCCATGCTCAGTGGTTCCCGAGAGAGGGGGGGAGGGTACAAATTACCCGGGCTCAGGTCTGATGGAGGGGCCCAGTGAGGGTCCAGTAGAGGCCCAGGACCTCTTACCTTGCAGCAGCTGCAGCTCTTTTCCTCAGCCCAGCGCACTCTGCTGTATACTGGACTGCAGTGTGACCATGGAGGTGCTTAAAATACTATGTTTTTTTCAGTATTTTTTTTTAAGGGTACATGACCACACCTCCTGTGATTAGGCCACACCCCTTGAAAAGTACCCGGGCCCATCCCGGATCTCGACCGCCCTGCCCATGCTGTCCCCAGTGCACTGACATCGCCCGCACACCCCTCCCTTTGTATTTCTATTTGATGTACGTTTTTCCACGTTTCCACATTAGGGAGACAGCACTGTGTGCGTTGGGTAAAATGCACACACTGTATGCACCAGCCTGCCGGTCACAGGGATCAAATCATTCCCTACATTCGTCCACGACAACTATTTTTAATTTGTTTCAATTATTTACATTTGATTCATTAAAAAAAAATATTTTCAGTTAATAAAATAAAACACTTTGGTTACACAGTTACCAGCAGATGCGCCTTCGCCTGCGCCACCCGTCGGCGCGTCAGGGCTCAGTGTCGGACGTCTCTCTGAGGACGGAGCAGAGGCTGCAGCATCTAAGGGTGAAGGTAAAAATAAAATATATCATGTCCTGAAATAGGAAAGCGCTTTATATTATAGGTCAGGTGCTGGAAGCGTCCCGGGAAGCTGAGGAGAGCGCTGCTTTCCACCACTCTACCAAGTACCAAGCCTTGGAGAGAGATAAAGTGGACGGAGATAAAGTTCCAGCGAATGGATATCTAGGTGGACCTTAAGTAGGTCGACCGTCAATAAGCCGAGCCCATATGGTCGACATGACAATTTTTGGGAGATTTTTGCATTTTTTCAACTTTTTTATACTTTACTATCTACGTGGACTACGATTGGGAATAGTAGTAACCTGTGTAGAGCGCAGCGGTAGCGGAACAAGGAACCGTGCCCTAAGCATGATATAGCGTGCAAGGGGACACAGTACACTAATTGGGGTTCCATGTGATGTGACGGAGAAAACAACACTAATGTTTTTGAAAAAAATGTTGTGTCGACCTTTTGTGTGTTGACCATATTTCATGTCGACCTCTTGATGTGTCTGCCTTTTGTACCCGTTGACCTTTTACAGTATCTACCCTTTGACCGTGTCAACCTTATGACCCTTTCAACCTTTTCCATGTCGACCATATGGGGTCGACCTACTGACCGTCGACCTAATTAGGGTCGACCCATTGATCCATACCCCAGCCAATCAGCTCCTGACTGCCATGTTGCAGGCTGCGTTTGAAAATGACAGGAGCCAATTGGCTGGTACTTTATCTCTCTACACTTTATCTCTTGCCAAGGCTTAGTACATTGGGGGTCATTCCGAGTTGCTTGCTAGCTGAAAATGTTCGCTGCGCAGCGATGATGCAAAAATCGGCACTTCTGCGCATGCGGCGCAATGCGCACGCACGACGTACTTTCACAACGGCCGATGTAGTTTCACACAAGGTCTAGCGAAGCTTTTCAGTCGCACTGCTGGCCGCAGAGTGATTGACAGGAAGTGGGCGTTTCTGGGTGTCAACTGACCGTTTTCAGCGAGTGTGTGAAAAAACGCAGACGTGCCAGGAAAAAACGCAGGCGTGGCCGGGCGAACGCAGGGCGTGTTTGTGACGTCAAATCCGGAACTGAACAGTCTGAAGTGATCACAAGCGCTGAGTAAGTTTGGAGCTACTCTAAAACTGCACAAAACACTTTGCCGCCGCTCTGCGATCCTTTCGTTCGCACTTCTGCTAAGCTAAAATACACTCCCAGAGGGCGGCGGCTTAGCGTTTGCACGGCTGCTAAAAACTGCTAGCGAGCGAACAACTCGAGATGACCCCCATAGACCACAAAGTCTTCTGCAGCAGCTGAGGATTCCTACAGACGTTACACAGGAGTCTGTATGTTTGTACATACGGCTAGGCGCGTGCCAGTGATAAATGGCTATTTTGTGAGGACACAATTTCTTTAATAAATAAGATGGGCGGGTGCCAGTCCCGCATTCATTATACATGAAAGCACTGGTCGCACTAATACAGATCGTTACGGTACCACAGGAATTGAGAAGGTGCCATCTCTGCCGTCACCTCAGGCCGCAGAATGACTTGGCACATACGAGGCCAAGAACATCCCCGCCACCTTCATTACTTATGTCTTTCATTTGTGAAATTGCTGCAATACCGCCACAGGTTGAGCTCAGCTAAAGCCTTAACAGCCAATAATTAATCCTCATCGTCAATCTCCCTTCGTTACACAAAGCCCGCCGTGTGCCAGTCTCTGATCTGCCACAATTACTTTCAATTAATTTACTAATTGTTTGTTTCAATCCTGCAATTAGTGAATGCACACAGTCATTTTATCGCAGCCATCAGGACGGCTCTTTCATCCGCCTGGTCTAGACACATTCAAGGCTCCTGTCTACGAGATATTAAAGGTGATGAACATGAAAAAGCAAAAGCTGCTTTATGGCAAATTAATTTAATTGAACTTGAAGTTCTATTAGTTATGCAAAAGAGAACATTATGTGGGCTAAATATCTGGAAACTGCATCTGTTTCCAGAAAGGTTTAAGTGCTGAGCGGAGGATGGAAACTACCTGACAAGTGGGGATAAGTGCGCCGAGTGAGCGACTGACGGGAACAACCTATACAACCCAAGTACAGACAGTGAGAATAAGGGGTCTATTCACGAAGCAGTGATAAGTGTGGAGAAGTGAGCCAGTGGAGAAGTTGCCCATGGCAACCAATCAGCATTGAAGTAACATTTATAATTTGCATACTATACAACTGTACGGAGCGGCTGATTGGTTGCCATGGGCAACTTCTCCACAGGCTCACTTCTCCACTCTTTTCACTGCTTCATGAAGAGACCCCTTAGGGAGGAACAAATCTCTGCCATTAACGGAGCAAACGTGTACGGGGAACAGGGCCGTAACTAGGGCGGTGCTAGTTGTGCTTTCGCACAGGGCTCACTGCCCCACGGCGCCTGCATGTTGTTTACAGGGTCCCTTGAACGACACCGTGCAGCCAGTAGCGCTACTGCAGAACCTTAGACGCTCCGGCCAGGCACCCTGCAACTTGTGGAGCTATAAGAAGTTCTGGCAGCGCTCTACTTCCAAAAGTCGGTGGCCGCGGCTTTGGGAAGTATACATTATTATATTGTTCCAAGAGTTATATAAACCGCGCATGCTTCTCTTGTGTCACATGGTTACATGATATTATGCAGGAATAAGGTGATGCAACTTTTGAATTGATCAATAGCACCGTCTAGCCGCATCCTTGCGCTATCGCCAGGTGTAAGTATACACATTTGTACACCTGATGCAGAAACGTCGCTGCTATTTGGGCTACGTGTACCTTTGGATTGCTGCGACTCAAAATACGTGCGTAAGGCCACAGTTTTGCAACAGACATATTACTGTATGTGTAAATTCACAGCACAAAATGCAGCAAACTCTAACAGGTAACTGCAATATAACATGGTAGCTGACCGATCAATTTAGTAATACCTCTCAGGTGCCTGAAAGGGAGGGGTTATTCTAAACAAAAAGATTTCCCCCAACACACCAAGAGGTATCAGCAATAAGACTTGAACACTACATAATTATAGAAAATTCTGAGATCTTGGTTACATAAACAGTATTTGCAAACATATGGTAAGCCACGAGGCCTCGGCACAGCTTCTCTGATACTAGTGGTCCCTAACCATACATAATAACAGCACCCACTCTGGGCCATATAATTGCTGGTTGTCATGCATGCACCTGAGAGGTGTTACTAAATTGATTTGAGCAGCTACCAGAAGGGACCAGCATTTGGAGGGCATGCTGGTTCTTGTAGTGCCATTTGGAGAATCTAGGGGTAACTTCAGGTGAGTTGGCTGTTAATTTAGATATATGTTTGTATGTGCTATTATCACGTGGCATAGCAATAAGCAATTATATGGCCCAGAGTGGGTGCCATTATCATGCAGCGTTAGGGGCCACCAGTATCAGAGAAACCTTGTGTGGCCTGGTGGCTTAACCATATCTTTGCAAATATATGTAACTAAGATCTCTGAATGTTCTATTATCATGTAGTTTTCAAGTCTTATTGCTGATACCTTTTGGTGTGCTGGGGGGAACTTTTCTTTATCTAACAGGTAACTGTCTCTTCCAGCTTCTGCTCTTCTCACATGTTCTCTTGTTCCTTAGATAGTCAGCTCTTATCACCGAGGCTGATATCCCCATAGCATTTAATATCCTCTCTCTGAGTTGTGATGGGTGCCGGGGACATATCATTAATAATATTAATAGTACATTTTATCTTATTGTTCCAACTAAATCTGCTACATGATCTCTTCACAAAACATCCATACGGTAACACGCTTCTTTTTAAGTCGTCTCAGTGGTTTCGGGGGTAGAAGCATTGTATTTTAATGCTTAAAGTAGCCAATCTGCTATGCCAAATACATTCCCCCTTTCAGTCACTAAGCGCTGCTTTGCTATTGATTGGAGTGGTGTGTAGCCGCTTGGTACAGAGAGAATGCGAGGTGTTACAGCTCTCGTTCAGCCATTGATCGTATCCAGGTGGTTGGTGCCCCTCCAGCTGGGATTTAGCACATTTGCAGAGCATGAAAGCCATTTCACTCTATAAATGTACAAGTTGACTGTGATGCCAATACCATTACCACTAATTCTGTACCCGGCTTCCTGCTTTCAGCGCTGACATGTCTGCAGCTCCCTCCTGATCAGAGAGGGAAGTAGCGGAGGCCTAGGCCAGTACACATAAGTGCACAGAATATGCATTAACCCTTTCAGATGCAGCTGCAACACTACGGATGGTACTACGACTAAGTGCAGAAATAGCTAGAGCAAGATAAGGCTTGGCAGAGGGGATAACAAGGAGGTAGATGGAATTGAAGGTGTTACTGAATGTACTTATTTAAACAACGCGGATTTTTAATACAACAGTAGATGTGTTATTTCCCCCAAGGTCATTATCCAAATGCAAAACCTAGGTAGAGGCCCAGCAATGCCACTGTAGCCTCCGGGGCTAGTGTTCTGCTATGAAACGAGTTGACAGTGGGCCTCGTCTAACCATGCACCCCTACATAAAACGCTGGTCCTCCAGGATTGCTGCGGAGCCAGGGAGGGGGACACCATATATTGTCACACTCACTATAGTGCCGCCACTTTCCTCTGATGTCCCATTACCAGGATGCAGCAATAGGCACAGTAATTCTTCCTGTATAGGGTATGAGAAATCATTAAGTTTGAAGTTACATTAGTTCACGCTAATACTAACGCACGCGTTTCAATTGCACACAAAAAGACGCTATAATTATGCAAAGCGTCTGCTCAGATGGAATGTGACATTGCTCTTAGCACCACAAAACTGTTGCAGGATTGTGATTGGTGGCCAAATAGCAAAAATTATTTCATTATTATATATATATATTTTTTTATTTTTAACACATACTAGTTTTGCATATGGATTAGTAGCAGCCTGTCAGCTATACTGAGCGTAGGGGCCAAGGTCAAGTGGATGCGTGGAGGTCAAAAGCTATTGGTGGCATATAGTTCAGGGACAAACTAGTATTGGATTGGTAAGAGCGTCATTAGTGTATTGTAGTGCTTAATATAATACTCAGATGCGGCTACACTGAGCGGGTGAGTCACTGCAGGCTGCGGGGGCTTGTCATTCCTACTTCTGCAGACTGTATTAAGGAATCACCTAAGTTAAAATCGAAAATGATTACCTTGTTGTGTAAATCATTGGACCCCACCTCTGTATGTAACAGTTATTATATAATCCTTGGCTTAAACCGATCCAATCCAGAGAAGTAGACAAAGAACAGTGTGGAATAAAATATTACAGGATCAATAGTTAACCCTCATCCTTACTTTAAATGTTATATCCTTGTTTCTATTATAGCGAGCATGTTAAAAACATATAGTATGATACGGCGCCATCTACTGCTCATATTAGGAACATCAGCCTGAGGTCAATATCCGTCTGCTCATAAAATTTGCAGATAACTCATAGCACACTTGTGGGATTAGGACGGTCATTCCGAGTTGATTGCTCGCTAGCTACTTTTTGCAGCGCTGCGGTCAGATAGTCGCCGCCTATAGGGGAGTGTATATTCGCTTTGCAAGTGTACGATCGCTTGTGCAGCCGAGCGGTACAAAAACAGTTTGTGCAGTTTCTGAGTAGCTCTGAACTTATTCAGCCGCTGAGATCACTTCAGCCTGTCCGGTCCCGGAATTGACGTCAGACACCCGCCCTGCAAACGCTTGGACACGCCTGCGTTTTTCCAAACACTCCCAGAAAACAATCCCACAAACGCCCTCTTCCTGTCAATCTCCTTGCAAACGGCTGTGCGAACGGATTCTTTGTTAAATTCATCGCTCAGTAACGATCCGCTTTGTACCCGTATGACGCGCCTGCGCATTGCAGTGCATACGCATGCGCACAGGGGCGGATTGGGAACAAAAAGCGGCCCTGGAAAAATTTGTACTAGTGGCCTCACATGGGCAGCACCAGAGGTGTAAGGTCTAGCCATGGGCCATGGCAGCAGCACCCTCCCCCAAAAACTTTCCAGATAGTGGGCATGTCCTGCATCAAAGGGGAAATTAAAAAGAAATAAAATTAAATATTATGAGCACATTATATGATACACCTTCAGAATTTAGGAAACTATATAATTCTATAGAAAGATATATTTTCTTGCTTATTACACCAACCGTATACCAATCACTGGTGGTCATTCCGAGTTGTTCGCTCTGTAATTTTCTTCGCATCGCAGCGATTTTCCGCTAATTGCGCATGCGCAATGTTCGCACTGCGCCAAGTAAATTTGCTATGAAGATTGGTATTTTACTCACGGCATTACGAGGTTTTTTTCTTCGTTCTGGAGATCGGAGTGTGATTGACAGGAAGTGGGTGTTTCTGGGCGGAAACTGGCCGTTTTATGGGTGTGTGTGTAAAAACGCTACCGTTTCTGGGAAAAACGCGGGAGTGGCTGGAGAAACGGAGGAGTGTCTGGGCGAACGCTGGGTGTGTTTGTGACGTCAAACCAGGAACGACAAGCACTGAACTGATCGCACTGGAAGAGTAAGTCTCGAGCTACTCAGAAACTGCACAGAGAAGTCTTTTCGCAATATTGCGAATCTATCGTTCGCAATTTTGATAAGCTAAGATTCACTCCCAGTAGGCGGCGGCTTAGCGTGTGCAAAGCTGCTAAAAGTAGCTAGCGAGCGAACAACTCGGAATGACCACCACTATTCACTCAATCTTATATGTCAGCCAAGCAGGCAGACAGAGCATACACTAGATCATCTGCAATCACAGGCTAAGTGGCAAAGAAATTTTCATATATGCAAATTATTTTGCATCTTATTCATTATGTCTATAAATAGGACCACATGTCCTCAAACAAAACAGGCCCCACGGGTGCAGGGGCGGATCCAGAAAAAAATTACAGGGGGGGCACCATAAGGGGCGTGGCTTCGTTGGAATGGGCGTGGCTTCGTTGGAATGGGCATGGCATTGCAGGAAAAGACTACCTTATACCCCAGTTTTGCAACCTGCACGCCCAGACGTTGGCCACCACAGGAAAGAAAAATAATCCTGATTCATGCCCCTTACATTATTTGTCATTTTTCCTCCTTTTAGTAATGCCCAGTATACATTATGCCACATACTGCAATGGCCCTTAGACATTATGCCACACACAATAATGCACATGACACAGTATGCACACACCGTAATGCCCCCGACACATTATGCCACACACCGTAATGCCCCCGACACATTATGCCACACACTATAATGCCTGTGACACATTATGACAGGAATTGCAATGCCCGTTATACATTATGCTACACACTGCACTGCCCCTGATACATTATAGCACATACAATGTCTGTGACACATTATGACACACACTGCAATGTCCGTGATACATTATACCACACACTGCAATGCCCGATACATTATAGCACATACAATGCCTGTGACACATTATGCCACACACTGCAATGACCTTGAGACATTATACCACAATGCCCGTGATATAGTATACCATACACCGTAATGCCTGTGACACATACCGCAATGCCCGTTATATATTATGCCACACTGCAATGACCCTGAGACATTATACCACATACCACAATGCCCGTGATATAGTATACCACACACCGTAATGCCTGACACATTATGACACACACCGCAATGTCCGTGATACATTATGCCACACACTGCAATGACCCTGAGACATTATACCACATATCACAATGCCAGCGATATAGTATACCATACACCGTAATGCCTGTGACACATTATGACACACACCGCAATGTCCGTGATACATTATGCCACACACCGTAATGCCCATTACACATTAAGTCCTACAGTAAGGCTTCTAATTACTTTTCAAATACCTGCTCGTTGTCAGGGGTTTCATGCACTGGGTGTCATGCTCGTTGCCAGGGGTTTCATGCTCTTGGTTCCATGCACGGTGCCAGGGGTTTTCATGCTCAGGGTGTCATGCTCGTTGCCAGGGGTTTCATGCACTGGGTGTCATGCTCGTTGCCAGGGGTTTCATGCACTGGGTGTCATGCTCGTTGCCAGGGGTTTCATGCACTGGGTGTCATGCTCGTTGCTAGGAGGTAGTCCTTGTTGCTAGGGCTGTGCTCCCAGTGCCACATATGTCCCCAGTGCCAGATATTCCCCCACGGTGCCAGGTACTCACATGCCCCCAGTGCCAAATATAGCCCCCCCCCCCCATGTGCCAGGTACACATATACCCCCCCAGTGCCACATATGCCCCCAGTGCCAGATATTCCCCGACAGTGCCACATATGCCCCCAGTGCCAGATATCCCCCCCCAGTGCTATATATGCCCCCAGTGCCACATATGCCCCAGTGCCAGATATTCCCCCCCAGTGCCACATATGCCCCCAGTGCCAGATATTCCCCCCCCAGTGCCACATATGCCCCCAGTGCCAGGTAATCCCCCCCCCCCAGTGCCATATATGCCCCCAGTGCCAGATATTCCCCCCAGTGCCATATATGTCCCCAGTGCCAGATATTCTCCCCCCGCCCTCCCTGCCAAATATGCCCCCAGTGCCAGATATTCCCCCCCAGTGCCAGATATGCCCCCTCAGTGCGTACCCCCCCCCCCCCCGCCGCTTCCTCCGCCGCCGCCGCTCCCCCCGCTCCCCTGCTGTTAGGAGGGACACGGAGGGCACAGCGCACGCCTCCCTGTGTCCCTCCTGGGTCTCCGGCGGCCGCGGGTCACTCTAATAAAGGAAGTGCTCACGAACGGCACTTCCTTTATGAGACCCGCGGCCGCCGGAGACCCAGGAGGGACACAGGGAGGCGTGCGCTGTGCCCTCCGTGTCCCTCCTAACAGCAGCGGAGGAAACGAGACCGCAGACTGACATGCGGACGCTCGTCCGCATGTCAGTCTGCACTAAATCAGTGGCGCCCCCGCAGCCCCTCGCCCCCAAGCCACCGCGAGGGCTGCGGGGGCAGGAGTTACGCCACTGTACATCCTTCAGGACCAGCAGCAGCAGCCTCATGTCGGGTGGGTGCGCCGCGGCGTGCGCACAAAAGAAAATAAAAAAAAAAATACAAAAATCAACTAAAAATGACAGGGGGGGGCACGTGCCTTGGTGCCCCCCCCTAAATCCGCCACTGCACGGGTGCGTCGGCCCACCGGGAATCTTCCCTGTGGTCCCTATGGCCAATCCACCTCTGCATGCGCAGTTTAGACCTGATCGCACCGCAGCGAAAAAACCTAGCGTGCGACCAGGTTGGAATGACCCCCTAGGTTACCAATGCTATGCCAGCCCTAATGACATAAAGATACATTTGCTTTGTTAACTAATGCAGTTGACATTTTCCATGACGGTCCCGTATGAGCTGATCATGTAATATTTTGCTAGTAAATATATAGGACAGGTGTCACATACTGTATACTGGGAGCTAGCAAGCAGCGCCAATTTGGTCTGTCGGTTAATTCCCAGATCTTTGAAACCCGCTGCATTTGCAATCCATGTCGCCATCCCAGCGTCGGTATTCCAAGCAGTGTTGGGATTCCATGCGTCGGGATTCTGACTGCCGGGATCCAGAACTCAAGGATATGGCTTGGGTAAATATTGTGATGCCCAGAAGTGGGCATTACAGTGCAATGATCCAGCGCAAAGTCCAGGTTTTCCATTAACTAATATGTGCTCTGTCCAAACTAAACACTGACTGCCACATAAATTATTACATGTGATCAGCGACTGCACCAATCCCACAACATATACGTCAAGGACGCGTATCTGGGTTTTACAAGCCTTTCTAGAAATATGCAATGTGTTACGGGAAATTCCGTGAGCGTTTTTATGCAGGGAAAATACTATGATTTTCTGGCTTGGAAACCCAGTATAGCACTGGGAGAACTGGGCTAGATGTGTGTGCGGCCTAATCATGTATCAGCTGCATAACACCTGGGGGTAACTTAGTTCTCTGCCCCCCTGGCTACTTCCTGTCACGCTGTACACAGTGTTATAATCCCAGCATTGTGTGAGGAAACCTTACCTGTGGAATGTGGAAAAGCCTGTGCGGTCATTTCACGCTGCGTGATCGGCGATTCCGTGACTGTCGCTGCAACAATTTATAATTACCACTGATTAGCGCAAAAACATTCTTATTGATAAGGGAGCAAGCACTAGTATCATTTCACCAACAGCGCAGGATCACACGGATTATAACAACGTAGTAAAAGATGTAAAAACCAAGTGTCCACGTATATAAGCAAATTTATATGCAATTATATAATTACTAGGTGATTCATCGCGCCCTACGGGCGTTCTTCACACCGTCGTAAGAGGCTACGCTCCCTTAACCCTTGCACGCCCTTGTGGCGTGCAATATTTTTATTATATGGAGTATTACCTCCAATCAAAATTGTGTGAGTGGTTAAATATTGCACTGACAAAGGGCGTGTAATGGTAAAGGGGTCGTAGCCCCTTGCAACGGCGTGAACAGCGCACACGCAGGGACTGATGAATCATCTAGTAGGTGCTTTGGTTGGGGGAGTGGCAGGTTCGGGGGAGACACGGATGGGGGAGGGGGTCCGGGGGGTGCCGGGGGTGGGGGAGGGGAGGTTGTGGGGGTGCCGCGGGTGGGGGAGGGGCTGCCGTGGTGGTGCCGTGGGTGGGGTAGGGGAGGGTGTGTGGGTGTCAAAGGTGGGGGAGGGGGTCTGGAGCCAGCGCGGGTGGGGGAGGAGCGATTGCGGGGGTGCCACGGGTGGGGGAGGGGTGTGTGCTGTGGTGCCGCGGGTGGGGAAAGGGCGGGTGCGGTGGTGCTGCGTGTGGGGGAGGTGGTCCAGAGCCACCGCGGGTGCTGGAGGGGGGGTGTGGGGGTGTTGCGGATGGGGCGCGGAGGTACTGCGAGTGGGGGAGGGGCAGGTAATGCTTCTCCACCTGGAAGCAGCTAGGCTGCTGTCCTCCCTTTGGCAGTGGCTCTCCCGGAGACTCGCACAGCAGGAAGTCACTATTGTTAGCGCCGGTGTCCCAACGCGCCGCATTACAGGGAAAAAGATACACTCAATAAACTACAGCTCCCAGCAGCCGTAAGGGCCGGAATGCTTCGACGCTAAGTGCTGCTGGGAGCTGTAGTTTATTTAGTGCGTCTACTTCCCTGTAATGCGGCGCGTTGGGACACCGGCGCTAACAATAGTGACTGGCTGGCAGAACTGACTGACTCGCTGAATCACTGTAAAAGGTGAGAGTGCTGTGCAGTGTCAGTGATACTGCACACCCACTGCACTGCACAGCACTGTCACCTTTTACATTGATTCAGGGTCCAGACATTACCCTCCGCGATATCACCCACTCTATCCGTTACATTAGCCATCTCTGGGCTTCCAGGCCGGCAGCCCAGGTGCTGTGTTGCGGAGTCAGGGCCTCTGGGGATCTGGGTGCGGCTGTGGCGGGGAGGCACTTCTGTGACATCACACGCAGAGGAGGCTCCGGGGCTCAGAGAGTATGCGGCGCAGGGAGGGCTATGAAAGCCTTCTGCTGCGCTGCTTTCATACACATCTATGCCGGTGACCGCAGCAGCTTTTGTTCCACCTGCGCCGCGGCTAGGGAGTGGGGATTGTTGATGCCAGAGGGGGCAGGTGGACTGGCAGCAGGACATCAGGGACGTGCAGTCAGGGGAGGTAGGAGGCAGTGCCTCCCCTATCATTACTATTAGTGCTTAAAATAATACAAAGAAGATAGTGATACACAGATTCTGTGTCAGATGTATCTGCTTTGTATTATACTAATAATTGTTACTTTCAAATTAGGTTTGGGATCGGTGCCTCCCGTTGCCAATAGGAAAGGTGCGGGAACGGGGGGGGGGGGTGCAGGGCCAAGCCATTGGCAGTAAAAGGCTATACAAAATAACATGTAAAGCGGCACTTGTATAAGTGTCTTGGTGACAGGGGCGTGCAATCACTGCACAGGAAAGCACGCCCCTGTCAGTCAGCCAGATGTGATTGGACAGCGGATCTGTCTCTGGATATAGCTGTCCAGTGATGGATCTGCTGTCATCACTGCTTGGGCGGCGGGGATGCGGCGGAGGTGCGGGTATTTGCAACGGCGGGACCCGGCGGGGATGGATCCAAGAGGATCCAGTCCCTGCCTGTCATTTTGCAGATTTCGGAAGCGGAGCGGCTCCAATTTAAAAAATGGCGCCATCAGCGTCATTTTTTAAATCTAAGATGGCCGCCACGAGCCAATCACGGCTCGCTGCATCATCGCCCCGCCCCTCAGCGCTGGCTTATATAAGCTGTCAGTCCGCCGGCGGGGAGGGAGTGTGCAAGAACTCCCGAAGACAGAAGACGCCGGAAAGTCCTGGGAGGCAGCGCCCATGGAAAAGAGCTGGCCAAAGGCTACCACCCTCCAGGTGAAGACAGAAGACGCCGGAAAGTCCTGGGAGGCAGCGCCCATGGAAAAGAGCTGTCCAAAGGCCACCGCCTCCCAGGTGAAGACAGAAGATGCCGGGAAGTCCTGGGAGGCGGCGCCCATGAAAAAGAGCTGGCCAAAGGCCGCTGCCCTCCAGGTGAAGACAGATATTTTCTTTACAGGAGGACTACAGTTGCCAGCGGGCCCTGATTGTCCGGGCATGCAGGCACTTGTGGTTGTCCAAGTGCCGACATGCTGGGTTCTGTAGGCCACCTGTATAGAACATTGGGAGAGGAATCAGCAGCAGAAAGAAAGAAGTAATAATGCCACTGTATAGGTCATTGGTACGGCCTCATCTAGAATACTGTATTCAGTTCTGGAGGCCATATCTCCAGAAGGATATTAATACATTAGAAACTGTACAAAGGAGGGCAACTAAAATGGTGCATGGCCTACATCACAAAACATACCCAGAAAGACTAAGAAATCTCAATATGTATAGTTTGGAGCAGAGAAGGGAAAGGGGGGACATGATAGAAACTTTCAAATATATCAAGGGTTTTAACAAAGTCCAGGAGGGAAACATTCTCCAAATGAAGAGAAGCAATAGGACACGAGGACATATACTGAGGCTGGAGGGGGGAGGTTCAGGGGAAATTTGCGGAAAAATTATTTCACAGAAAGGGTAGTGGACAAGTGGATTAGCCTCCCATCGGAGGTGGTAGGGGCTAAGACAGTAGAGCAATGTAAACATGCATGGGATAGACATAAGGATATCCTTACAAAGAAATAAGGATCAAACAAGGTTAGAGATAAAAATAATGTAAAAAAAAAAAAAAGGGGCAGACTAGATGGGCCAAGTGGTTCTTATCTGCCGATAAATTCTATGTTTCTATGTTTCTATGAACCCCGCACCCACCACCACCAGGGGTGCGAGGCATAGCACTGCTGGTTGTTGCTCAGGAAGGGGGACTCTATTTTATTTTTTGAGTCCCCACTTTCTCAGGAATTCCAGCCCTGGGCTAACTGGTTTGGGGGGGGGGGGGGGGTTAATGTTATGGCAGGGGGACCCCACAGCGAGTGTATCCCCTGCTAAGGCTGGTTCAGCCTGGTGCTGGTTTTTGTCAAGTATGGGAAACCCAATATATATATATATATATATACACACACACTGGGGGGGGGGGGGGGGGGCTAGAGTGTCCAAGTGCCTCCCCAGCCAAAGACCTCACCGCACGTCACTGCAGGACATAGGACGCAGCAGTAAAAGGATTTTTTCCCCTGTCTACAGCACAGAGACTTGCTGCAGATGCAGGGGCATATCCTCCAGCTGGACCTTTTTGGCAGGTACAGTACCTTTTTTTATGGTCTGTACCGATTTTTGGCTCTCCAAACTTCTATTGAAAGTATAGGATTTTTCGATTTGGTAGCGATGTTTATGTGTAAAGTATTGGCGGGTGTGTTGCTGCAGATGCAGTGGGACTATTTTGGGGTGTGGGCCTGGAGCTGCAGCTCCATCAGCCCCATTGCTAATCCTGCTCTGTGAAAACACAGCAGCCAAAGGGCAGAGACTCCCATTGGATGTAACCTGTGTGGGAGGGCGTTTCTCGATCAATCAGCTGTGGACTGGGTGTGACAGACCTGCCGCTAACCCAATGAGAGCTCCTAGCCACGCCCAGCGTTATCCACACAGTCACAGAGTGACAGATCTGGGCAATTATATAGGAGATTATTCTGATCATAGCCAGCTTAAGGGGGGGGGGGGGGGCAGCAGGGCATACTGTACCCCAGGCCCCCCTTTGTCAGGGGGCCCCCTGGCCAGAGCACACTGACATCACTAGCTTTCCCTCTTAAGCAGCAGCAGAACCAGAAGCCAGAATGAAGGCAGGACAGTATGTAGTACAGGCAGAGACACAGGACTATCATGTTTCATGAGTTACCAACGGAGCTTTCCGACCAGAGGAGAGATAGGAGGGTGGAGAGAGCTGTAAGTGACCCAGGGATCAGAGCTTCTCCTCCTCCCTGCCTGGGTGTCTGAGTCCTGTGTAACCTGTTATGCAACTAAACCATTTGTGTCTAGAGATAGAGACACACACAGAGAGTCCTCCTGAGTCCTGTCCCAGTGTGTAAGTATTACAGAGGCTACTACTATTCTTGCATGTGACAAGATAAATTATTTTATTTTTCTATGTGTATTTTATAGGTTACGTTGCCTTCGTTCCACTACAAGAAAAGTTTATAAAACAGTTATCTTTCAATTAGGTGGAGCTATAAACAGTACTCAGGCATTATTAAACTATCAGTTAAATCTAATATACATCATTGGTTTAAATGTAATATACACAATCCATACCTCCCAACATGACCCATTCCAGGAGGGACAACATGCTCTCTACCTGGACTTCCTTCCTAATTTATGATTGCAATCACCTGTGGTGAAACACCTTTCTTATCAATTAAATAGTTCAACACAGGTGACACCAATCATATATTAAGAGGGAAGTCCAGGTAGAGAGCATTTTGTCCCTCCTGGAATCGGACATGTTTGGAGGTATGCACAATCTAATATACACCCCCCACCTTCCAACGGGGACCCCCGTCTTAAGTGCCCCGGGCAACCCCACGCTTAATCCGGCCCTGATTCTGATTCCAGACACCTGATAGTATAAAAACAAAGCGTCTGATTGAGAGTTGGGAGCAGAGAGCGCAGTGACACCAGGTACTCACATAACACGGAGAACATAAAGGATGCAGTCAGGTTTCCGGAGGACAGCGTTCTGTGTCTCACAACACATATGGCGGTTGACGTGTGGGTATACGCGTTGATCCGCAGGGTACTGCTGGCTGCGCATCTCTTTCCATCACTGTCAATGGTGTTATTCTTATTACCTTCCAAACAGAAAAGGGACATTTATTACACATCCACGGCAGCCAGGGACTGGCAATTATCCAGCACAGTCTGTAATATCAGGGGATGTCCCTGCTTAGGTGCTGGGGGTTATAGCTTCATCTGTGCAATGCTACCAGGGCACCAGTTTTACATATCATCCTCCCACCCGTCAGATGGCTTACACTTGTGCCCCTGCAACTTGCCCTAAGGACATTGCTTCTTCTAGGTTACAACCCAGCTAGGATAACAGAGTATCCTGGAATGAATCCCTGTGTTGTCTCTAGAGATGTGCACTTGAAATTTTTCGGGTTTTGTGTTTTGGTTTTGGGTTCGGTTCCGCGGCCGTGTTTTGGGTTCGACCGCGTTTTGGCAAAACCTCACCGAATTTTTTTTGTCGGATTCGGGTGTGTTTTGGATTCGGGTGTTTTTTTCAAAAAACACTAAAAAACAGCTTAAATCATAGAATTTGGGGGTCATTTTGACCCCAAAGTATTATTAACCTCAAAAACCATAATTTCCACTCATTTTCAGTCTATTCTGAATACCTCACACCTCACAATATTATTTTTAGTCCTAAAATTTGCACCGAGGTCGCTGGATGACTAAGCTAAGCGACCCTAGTGGCCGACACAAACACCTGGCCCATCTAGGAGTGGTACTGCAGTGTCAGGCAGGATGGCCCTTCCAAAAAATACTCCCCAAACAGCACATGACGCAAAGAAAAAAAGAGGCGCAATGAGGTAGCTGTGTGAGTAAGATAAGCGACCCTAGTGGCCGACACACAAACACCTGGCCCATCTAGGAGTGGCACTGCAGTGTCACGCAGGATGGCTCTTCCAAAAAACACTCCCCAAACAGCACATGACGCAAAGAAAAAAAGAGGCGCAATGAGGTAGCTGTGTGAGTAAGATAAGCGACCCTAGTGGCCGACACAAACACCTGGCCCATCTAGAGATGAGCGGGTTCGGTTCCTCGGAATCCGAACCCGCCCGAACTTCAGCTTTTTTTACACGGATCCGAGCGACTCGGATCTTCCCGCCTTGCTCGGTTAACCCGAGCGCGCCCGAACGTCATCATGACGCTGTCGGATTCTCGCGAGGCTCGGATTCTATCGCGAGACTCGGATTCTATATAAGGAGCCGCGCGTCGCCGCCATTTTCACACGTGCATTGAGATTGATAGGGAGAGGACGTGGCTGGCGTCCTCTCCATTTAGATTAGAAGAGAGAGAGTGAGATTGAGACAGAGACACTTGATTTACTGGAGCTTAGGAGTACTAGAGAGTGCAGAGTTTACTAGTGACTGACCACTGACCAGTGACCACCAGTGCAGTTTTATTTAATATAATCCGTTCTCTGCCTGAAAAAAACGATACACAGTGACTCAGTCACATACCATATCTGTGCTCAGCCCAGTGTGCTGCATCATCTATGTATAATATCTGACTGTGCTCACACAGCTTAATTGTGGGGGAGACTGGGGAGCAGCAGTTATAGGTTATAGCAGGAGCCAGGAGTACATACATATTATTAAAATTAAACAGTGCACACTTTTGCTGCAGGAGTGCCACTGCCAGTGTGACTGACCAGTGACCTGACCACACTGACCACCAGTATAGTATACTATATTGTGATTGCCTGAAAAAGTTAAACACTCGTCGTGTGACTTGTGTGGTGTTTTTTTATTCTATAAAAAAGTTTTAAACTCATTCTGCTGACATAAAGTCAAATCCCCAAAAGGAGGGGAAAGAAAAAAGAAATCAGTTTTTTTGTGCGGTGCACACAACCCAATATCCAATATATTAAAATAATTTTTCTTTATTGATAAATTGTTAAAAAATCCCTATGTGATTCGTATTTATAGGCAAAATTGCCACACTTAATATTTATTAATTTTATGTATAATTAAGGATATTAATCAGACTAGTATTGTCCTGCTGACAGACAGTGTCCAGCAGGTCCGTCATTATATAATATATACCTGTCCGGCTGCAGTAGTGATATATATATATTTTTTATATAATTATTTATCATCCAGTCGCAGCAGACACAGTACGGTAGTTCACGGCTGTAGCTACCTCTGTGTCGGCACTCGGCAGTCCATCCATAATTGTATACCACCTACCCGTGGTTTTTTTTTTCTTTCTTCTTTATACATACTACATCTCATTATCATCCAGTCTATATTAGCAGCAGACACAGTACAGTACGGTAGTCCACGGATGTAGCTACCTCTGTGTCGGCACTCGGCAGTCCATCCATAATTGTATACCACCTACCCGTGGTTTTTTTTTTCTTCTTTATACATACTACATCTCATTATCATCCAGTCTATATTAGCAGCAGACACACTACAGTACGGTAGTCCACGGCTGTAGCTACCTCTGTGTCGGCACTCGGCAGTCCATCCATAATTGTATACCACCTACCCGTGGTTTTTTTTTTTCTTTCTTCTTTATACATACTACATCTCATTATCATCCAGTCTATATTAGCAGCAGACACAGTACAGTACGGTAGTCCACGGCTGTAGCTACCTCTGAGTCGGCACTCGGCAGTCCATCCATAATTGTATACCACCTACCCGTGGTTTTTTTTTTTTTCTTCTTTATACATACTACATCTCATTATCAACCAGTCTATATTAGCAGCAGACACAGTACAGTACGGTAGTCCACGGCTGTAGCTACCTCTGTGTCGGCACTCGGCAGTCCGTCCATAATTGTATACCACCTACCCGTGGTTTTTTTTTCTTTCTTCTTTATACATACTACATCTCATTATCAACCAGTCTATATTAGCAGCAGACACAGTACAGTACGGTAGTCCACGGCTGTAGCTACCTCTGTGTCGGCACTCGGCAGTCCATCCATAATTGTATACTAGTATCCATCCATCTCCATTGTTTACCTGAGGTGCCTTTTAGTTGTGCCTATTAAAATATGGAGAACAAAAATGTTGAGGTTCCAAAATTAGGGAAAGATCAAGATCCACTTCCACCTCGTGCTGAAGCTGCTGCCACTAGTCATGGCCGAGACGATGAAATGCCAGCAACGTCGTCTGCCAAGGCCGATGCCCAATGTCATAGTACAGAGCATGTCAAATCCAAAACACCAAATATCAGTAAAAAAAGGACTCCAAAACCTAAAATAAAATTGTCGGAGGAGAAGTGTAAACTTGCCAATATGCCATTTACCACACGGAGTGGCAAGGAACGGCTGAGGCCCTGGCCTATGTTCATGGCTAGTGGTTCAGCTTCACATGAGGATGGAAGCACTCAGCCTCTCGCTAGAAAACTGAAAAGACTCAAGCTGGCAAAAGCACCGCAAAGAACTGTGCGTTCTTCGAAATCCCAAATCCACAAGGAGAGTCCAATTGTGTCGGTTGCGATGCCTGACCTTCCCAACACTGGACGTGAAGAGCATGCGCCTTCCACCATTTGCACGCCCCCTGCAAGTGCTGGAAGGAGCACCCGCAGTCCAGTTCCTGATAGTCAGATTGAAGATGTCAGTGTTGAAGTACACCAGGATGAGGAGGATATGGGTGTTGCTGGCGCTGGGGAGGAAATTGACCAGGAGGATTCTGATGGTGAGGTGGTTTGTTTAAGTCAGGCACCCGGGGAGACACCTGTTGTCCGTGGGAGGAATATGGCCACTGACATGCCTGGTGAAAATACAAAAAAAATCAGCTCTTCGGTGTGGAAGTATTTCAACAGAAATGCGGACAACAGGTGTCAAGCCGTGTGTTGCCTTTGTCAAGCTGTAATAAGTAGGGGTAAGGACGTTAACCACCTCGGAACATCCTCCCTTATACGTCACCTGCAGCGCATTCATAATAAGTCAGTGACAAGTTCAAAAACTTTGGGCGACAGCGGAAGCAGTCCACTGACCAGTAAATCCCTTCCTCTTGTAACCAAGCTCACGCAAACCACCCCACCAACTCCCTCAGTGTCAATTTCCTCCTTCCCCAGGAATGCCAATAGTCCTGCAGGCCATGTCACTGGCAATTCTGACGAGTCCTCTCCTGCCTGGGATTCCTCCGATGCATCCTTGCGTGTAACGCCTACTGCTGCTGGCGCTGCTGTTGTTGCTGCTGGGAGTCGATGGTCATCCCAGAGGGGAAGTCGTAAGCCCACTTGTACTACTTCCAGTAAGCAATTGACTGTTCAACAGTCCTTTGCGAGGAAGATGAAATATCACAGCAGTCATCCTACTGCAAAGCGGATAACTGAGGCCTTGGCATCCTGGGTGGTGAGAAACGTGGTTCCGGTATCCATCATTACTGCAGAGCCAACTAGAGACTTGTTGGAGGTACTGTGTCCCCGGTACCAAATACCATCTAGGTTCCATTTCTCTAGGCAGGCGATACCGAAAATGTACACAGACCTCAGAAAAAGACTCACCAGTGTCCTAAAAAATGCAGCTGTACCCAATGTCCACTTAACCACGGACATGTGGACAAGTGGAGCAGGGCAGGGTCAGGACTATATGACTGTGACAGCCCACTGGGTAGATGTATGGACTCCCGCTGCAAGAACAGCAGCGGCGGCACCAGTAGCAGCATCTCGCAAACGCCAACTCTTTCCTAGGCAGGCTACGCTTTGTATCACCGCTTTCTAGAATACGCACACAGCTAAAAACCTCTTACGGCAACTGAGGAAGATCATCGCGGAATGGCTTACCCCAATTGGACTCTCCTGTGGATTTGTGGCATCGGACAACGCCAGCAATATTGTGTGTGCATTAAATATGGGCAAATTCCAGCACGTCCCATGTTTTGCACATACCTTGAATTTGGTGGTGCAGAATTATTTAAAAAACGAGAGGGGCGTGCAAGAGATGCTGTCGGTGGCCAGAAGAATTGCGGGACACTTTCGGCGTACAGGCACCACGTACAGAAGACTGGAGCACCACCAAAAACTACTGAACCTGCCCTGCCATCATCTGAAGCAAGAAGTGGTAACGAGGTGGAATTCAACCCTCTTAATGCTTCAGAGGTTGGAGGAGCAGCAAAAGGCCATTCAAGCCTATACAATTGAGCACGATATAGGAGGTGGAATGCACCTGTCTCAAGCGCAGTGGAGAATGATTTCAACGTTGTGCAAGGTTCTGATGCCCTTTGAACTTGCCACACGTGAAGTCAGTTCAGACACTGCCAGCCTGAGTCAGGTCATTCCCCTCATCAGGCTTTTGCAGAAGAAGCTGGAGACATTGAAGGAGGAGCTAACACGGAGCGATTCCGCTAGGCATGTGGGACTTGTGGATGGAGCCCTTAATTCGCTTAACAAGGATTCACGGGTGGTCAATCTGTTGAAATCAGAGCACTACATTTTGGCCACCGTGCTCGATCCTAGATTTAAAACCTACCTTGGATCTCTCTTTCCGGCAGACACAAGTCTGCTGGGGTTGAAAGACCTGCTGGTGAGAAAATTGTCAAGTCAAGCGGAACGCGACCTGTCAACATCTCCTCCTTCACATTCTCCCGCAACTGGGGGTGCGAGGAAAAGGCTCAGAATTCCGAGCCCACCCGCTGGCGGTGATGCAGGGCAGTCTGGAGCGACTGCTGATGCTGACATCTGGTCCGGACTGAAGGACCTGACAACGATTACGGACATGTCGTCTACTGTCACTGCATATGATTCTCTCAACATTGAAAGAATGGTGGAGGATTATATGAGTGACCGCATCCAAGTAGGCACGTCACACAGTCCGTACTTATACTGGCAGGAAAAAGAGGCAATTTGGAGGCCCTTGCACAAACTGGCTTTATTCTACCTAAGTTGCCCTCACACAAGTGTGTACTCCGAAAGAGTGTTTAGTGCCGCCGCTCACCTTGTCAGCAATCGGCGTACGAGGTTACATCCAGAAAATGTGGAGAAGATGATGTTCATTAAAATGAATTATAATCAATTCCTCCGCGGAGACATTGACCAGCAGCAATTGCCTCCACAAAGTACACAGGGAGCTGAGATGGTGGATTCCAGTGGGGACGAATTGATAATCTGTGAGGAGGGGGATGTACACGGTGATATATCGGAGGATGATGATGAGGTGGACATCTTGCCTCTGTAGAGCCAGTTTGTGCAAGGAGAGATTAATTGCTTCTTTTTTGGGGGGGGGTCCAAACCAACCCGTCATATCAGTCACAGTCGTGTGGCAGACCCTGTCACTGAAATGATGGGTTGGTTAAAGTGTGCATGTCCTGCTTTGTTTATACAACATAAGGGTGGGTGGGAGGGCCCAAGGACAATTCCATCTTGCACCTCTTTTTTCTTTTATTTTTCTTTGCGTCATGTGCTGTTTGGGGAGGGTTTTTTGGAAGGGACATCCTGCGTGACACTGCAGTGCCACTCCTAGATGGGCCCGGTGTTTGTGTCGGCCACTAGGGTCGCTTATCTTACTCACACAGTCAGCTACCTCATTGCGCCTCTTTTTTTCTTTTGCGTCATGTGCTGTTTGGGGAGGGTTTTTTGGAAGGGACATCCTGCGTGACACTGCAGTGCCACTCCTAGATGGGCCCGGTGTTTGTGTCGGCCACTAGGGTCGCTTATCTTACTCACACAGTCAGCTACCTCATTGCGCCTCTTTTTTTCTTTGCGTCATGTGCTGTTTGGGGAGGGTTTTTTGGAAGGGACATCCTGCGTGACACTGCAGTGCCACTCCTAGATGGGCCCGGTGTTTGTGTCGGCCACTAGGGTCGCTTATCTTACTCACACAGCTACCTCATTGCGCCTCTTTTTTTCTTTGCGTCATGTGCTGTTTGGGGAGGGTTTTTTGGAAGGGACATCCTGCGTGACACTGCAGTGCCACTCCTAGATGGGCCCGGTGTTTGTGTCGGCCACTAGGGTCGCTTATCTTACTCACACAGTCAGCTACCTCATTGCGCCTCTTTTTTTCTTTGCGTCATGTGCTGTTTGGGGAGGGTTTTTTGGAAGGGACATCCTGCGTGACACTGCAGTGCCACTCCTAGATGGGCCCGGTGTTTGTGTCGGCCACTAGGGTCGCTTATCTTACTCACACAGCTACCTCATTGCGCCTCTTTTTTTCTTTGCGTCATGTGCTGTTTGGGGAGGGTTTTTTGGAAGGGACATCCTGCGTGACACTGCAGTGCCACTCCTAGATGGGCCCGGTGTTTGTGTCGGCCACTAGGGTCGCTTATCTTACTCACACAGTCAGCTACCTCATTGCGCCTCTTTTTTTCTTTGCGTCATGTGCTGTTTGGGGAGGGTTTTTTGGAAGGGACATCCTGCGTGACACTGCAGTGCCACTCCTAGATGGGCCCGGTGTTTGTGTCGGCCACTAGGGTCGCTTATCTTACTCACACAGCTACCTCATTGCGCCTCTTTTTTTCTTTGCGTCATGTGCTGTTTGGGGAGGGTTTTTTGGAAGGGACATCCTGCGTGACACTGCAGTGCCACTCCTAGATGGGCCCGGTGTTTGTGTCGGCCACTAGGGTCGCTTATCTTACTCACACAGCGACCTCGGTGCAAATTTTAGGACTAAAAATAATATTGTGAGGTGTGAGGTATTCAGAATAGACTGAAAATGAGTGGAAATTATGGTTTTTGAGGTTAATAATACTTTGGGATCAAAATGACCCCCAAATTCTATGATTTAAGCTGTTTTTTAGGGTTTTTTGAAAAAAACACCCGAATCCAAAACACACCCGAATCCGACAAAAAAAATTCGGTGAGGTTTTGCCAAAACGCGGTCGAACCCAAAACACGGCCGCGGAACCGAACCCAAAACCAAAACACAAAACCCGAAAAATTTCCGGCGCTCATCTCTAGGCCCATCTAGGAGTGGCACTGCAGTGTCACGCAGGATGGCCCTTCCAAAAAACACTCCCCAAACAGCACATGACGCAAAGAAGAAAAAAAGAAAAAAGAGGTGCAAGATGGAATTGTCCTTGGGCCCTCCCACCCACCCTTATGTTGTATAAACAGGACATGCACACTTTAACCAACCCATCATTTCAGTGACAGGGTCTGCCACACGACTGTGACTGAAATGACGGGTTGGTTTGGACCCCCACCAAAAAAGAAGCAATTAATCTCTCCTTGCACAAACTGGCTCTACAGAGGCAAGATGTCCACCTCATCATCATCCTCCGATATATCACCGTGTACATCCCCCTCCTCACAGATTATCAATTCGTCCCCACTGGAATCCACCATCTCAGCTCCCTGTGTACTTTGTGGAGGCAATTGCTGCTGGTCAATGTCTCCACGGAGGAATTGATTATAATTCATTTTAATGAACATCATCTTCTCCACATTTTCTGGAAGTAACCTCATACGCCGATTGCTGACAAGGTGAGCGGCGGCACTAAACACTCTTTCGGAGTACACACTTGTGGGAGGGCAACTTAGGTAGAATAAAGCCAGTTTGTGCAAGGGCCTCCAAATTGCCTCTTTTTCCTGCCAGTATAAGTACGGACTGTGTGACGTGCCTACTTGGATGCGGTCACTCATATAATCCTCCACCATTCTTTCAATGGGGAGAGAATCATATGCAGTGACAGTAGACGACATGTCCGTAATCGTTGTCAGGTCCTTCAGTCCGGACCAGATGTCAGCATCAGCAGTCGCTCCAGACTGCCCTGCATCACCGCCAGCGTTTGGGCTCGGAATTCTGAGCCTTTTCCTCGCACCCCCAGTTGCGGGAGAATGTGAAGGAGGAGATGTTGACAGGTGGCGTTCCGCTTGACTTGACAATTTTCTCACCAGCAGGTCTTTCAACCCCAGCAGACTTGTGTCTGCCGGAAAGAGAGATCCAAGGTAGGTTTTAAATCTAGGATCGAGCACGGTGGCCAAAATGTAGTGCTCTGATTTCAACAGATTGACCACCCGTGAATCCTTGTTAAGCGAATTAAGGGCTCCATCCACAAGTCCCACATGCCTAGCGGAATCGCTCCGTGTTAGCTCCTCCTTCAATGTCTCCAGCTTCTTCTGCAAAAGCCTGATGAGGGGAATGACCTGACTCAGGCTGGCAGTGTCTGAACTGACTTCACGTGTGGCAAGTTCAAAGGGCAGCAGAACCTTGCACAACGTTGAAATCATTCTCCACTGCGCTTGAGACAGGTGCATTCCACCTCCTATATCGTGCTGAATTGTATAGGCTTGAATGGCCTTTTGCTGCTCCTCCAACCTCTGAAGCATATATAGGGTTGAATTCCACCTCGTTACCACTTCTTGCTTCAGATGTTGGCAGGGCAGGTTCAGGCGTTTTTGGTGTTGCTCCAGTCTTCTGTACGTGGTGCCTGTACGCCGAAAGTGTCCCGCAATTCTTCTGGCCACCGACAGCATCTCTTGCACGCCCCTGTCGTTTTTTAAAAAATTCTGCACCACCAAATTCAAGGTATGTGCAAAACATGGGACGTGCTGGAATTTGCCCATATTTAATGCACACACAATATTGCTGGCGTTGTCCGATGCCACAAATCCACAGGAGAGTCCAATTGGGGTAAGCCATTCTGCGATGATCTTCCTCAGTTGCCGTAAGAGGTTTTCAGCTGTGTGCGTATTCTGGAAACCGGAGATACAAAGCGTAGCCTGCCTAGGAAAGAGTTGGCGTTTGCGAGATGCTGCTACTGGTGCCGCCGCTGCTGTTCTTGCGGCGGGAGTCCATACATCTACCCAGTGGGCTGTCACAGTCATATAGTCCTGACCCTGCCCTGCTCCACTTGTCCACATGTCCGTGGTTAAGTGGACATTGGGTACAACTGCATTTTTTAGGACACTGGCGAGTCTTTTTCTGACGTCCGTGTACATTCTCGGTATCGCCTGCCTAGAGAAGTGGAACCTAGATGGTATTTGGTAACGGGGGCACACTACCTCAAGAAATTGTCTAGTTCCCTGTGAACTAACGGCGGATACCGGACGCACGTCTAACACCAACATAGTTGTCAAGGCCTCAGTTATCCGCTTTGCAGCAGGATGACTGCTGTGATATTTCATCTTCCTCGCAAAGGACTGTTGGACAGTCAATTGCTTGGTGGAAGAAGTAAAAGTGGTCTTACGATTTCCCCTCTGGGATGACCATCGACTCCCAGCAGCAACAACAGCAGCGCCAGCAGCAGTAGGCGTTACACGCAAGGATGCATCGGAGGAATCCCAGGCAGGAGAGGAATCGTCAGAATTGCCAGTGACATGGCCTGCAGGACTATTGGCATTCCTGGGGAAGGAGGAAATTGACACTGAGGGAGTTGGTGGGGTGGTTTGCGTGAGCTTGGTTACAAGAGGAAGGGATTTACTGGTCAGTGGACTGCTTCCACTGTCGCCCAAAGTTTTTGAACTTGTCACTGACTTATTATGAATGCGCTGCAGGTGACGTATAAGGGAGGATGTTCCGAGGTGGTTAACGTCCTTACCCCTACTTATTACAGCTTGACAAAGGCAACCCACGGCTTGACAAATGTTGTCCGCATTTCTGTTAAGATACTTCCACACCGAAGAGCTGATTTTTTTTGTAATTTCACCAGGCATGTCAACGGCCATATTCCTCCCACGGACAACAGGTGTCTCCCCGGGTGCCTGACTTAAACAAACCACCTCACCATCAGAATCCTCCTTGTCAATTTCCTCCCCAGCGCCAGCAACACCCATATCCTCCTCATCCTGGTGTACTTCAACACTGACATCTTCAATCTGACTATCAGGAACTGGACTGCGGGTGCTCCTTCCAGCACTTGCAGGGGGCGTGCAAATGGTGGAAGGCGCATGCTCTTCACGTCCAGTGTTGGGAAGGTCAGGCATCGCAACCGACACAATTGGACTCTCCTTGTGGATTTGGGATTTCGAAGAACGCACAGTTCTTTGCGGTGCTTTTGCCAGCTTGAGTCTTTTCATTTTTCTAGCGAGAGGCTGAGTGCTTCCATCCTCATGTGAAGCTGAACCACTAGCCATGAACATAGGCCAGGGCCTCAGCCGTTCCTTGCCACTCCGTGTGGTAAATGGCATATTGGCAAGTTTACGCTTCTCCTCCGACAATTTTATTTTAGATTTTGGAGTCCTTTTTTTTACTGATATTTGGTGTTTTGGATTTTACATGCTCTGTACTATGACATTGGGCATCGGCCTTGGCAGACGACGTTGCTGGCATTTCATCGTCTCGGCCATGACTAGTGGCAGCAGCTTCAGCACGAGGTGGAAGTGGATCTTGATCTTTCCCTAATTTTGGAACCTCAACATTTTTGTTCTCCATATTTTAATAGGCACAACTAAAAGGCACCTCAGGTAAACAATGGAGATGGATGGATACTAGTATACTTATGGATGGACGAGCGACTGCCGACACAGAGGTAGCTACAGCCGTGGACTACCGTACTGTTTCTGCTGCTAATATAGACTGGATGATAATGAGATGAAATTAATATATATATATATATATATATATAATATCACTAGTACTGCAGCCGGACAGGTATATATATTTATTATGTAATGACTGATGACGGACCTGCTGGACACTGTCAGCTCAGCAGCACCGCAGACTGCTACAGTAAGCTACTATAGTAGTATATATCAAGAAGAAAGAAAAAAAAAAAACCACGGGTAGGTGGTATACAATTATGGATGGACGAGCGACTGCCGACACAGAGGTAGCTACAGCCGTGGACTACCGTACTGTGTCTGCTGCTAATATAGACTGGATGATAATGAGATGAAATTAATATATATATATATATATATATAATATCACTAGTACTGCAGCCAGACAGGTATATATATTTATTATGTAATGACTGATGACGGACCTGCTGGACACTGTCAGCTCAGCAGCACCGCAGACTGCTACTGTAAGCTACTATAGTAGTATGTATCAAGAAGAAAGAAAAAAAAAAAACCACGGGTAGGTGGTATACAATTATGGATGGACGAGCGACTGCCGACACAGAGGTAGCTACAGCCGTGGACTACCGTACTGTGTCTGCTGCTAATATAGACTGGATGATAATGAGATGAAATTAATATATATATATATAATATCACTAGTACTGCAGCCGGACAGGTATATATATTTATTATGTAATGACTGATGACGGACCTGCTGGACACTGTCAGCTCAGCAGCACCGCAGACTGCTACAGTAAGCTACTATAGTAGTATGTATCAAGAAGAAAAAAAAAAAAAAAAAACACGGGTAGGTGGTATACAATTATGGATGGATGAGCGACTGCCAACACAGAGGTAGCTACAGCCGTGGACTACCGTACTGTGTCTGCTGCTAATATAGACTGGATGATAATGAGATGAAATTAATATATATATATATATATAATATCACTAGTACTGCAGCCGGACAGGTATATATATTTATTATGTAATGACTGATGACGGACCTGCTGGACACTGTCAGCTCAGCAGCACCGCAGACTGCTACAGTAAGCTACTATAGTAGTATGTATCAAGAAGAAAGAAAAAAAAAAACACGGGTAGGTGGTATACAATTATATATATATTATATACAATTATATATATATATATATATATATATATATATATATTAAACTGGTGGTGATTAATTAAACTGGTGGTCAGGTCACTGGTCACACTATCAGCAACTTGCAAGTAGTACTCCTAAGCAGACAATCACAATATATACTGGTGGTCAGTGTGGTCACAATGGCAGTGTGGCACTCTGGCAGCAAAAGTGTGCACTGTACGTTAAAATATGTACTCCTGCTCTCACACTCTAACTGCTCCCCACTGTCTCCCCCACAAGTCAGATATACAGTCACACTATCACTTCAGCAAGTAGTAGTACTCCTCCTAATGCTCCCCAAAATTACTAAAGTAAATACTGTGTCTCTCTCTACTCTAGTCTCACTCTCTTCTCTATAAACGGAGAAGACGCCAGCCACGTCCTCTCCCTATCAATCTCAATGCACGTGTGAAAATGGCGGCGACGCGCGGCTCCTTATATAGAATCCGAGTCTCGCGATAGAATACGAGCCTCGCGAGAATCCGACAGCGGGATGATGACGTTCGGGCGCGCTCGGGTTAACCGAGCAAGGCGGGAAGATCCGAGTCGCTCGGCCCCGTGTAAAAAAACCTGAAGTTCGGGCGGGTTCGGATTCCGAGGAACCGAACCCGCTCATCTCTAGTTGTCTCCATGGATAAATATAATAAACAACCAGCGTATGCGCACAATCAGATGCTTGACTGCTCATGCGCAAACCCTAACTTCATTGGACTGCATCTGCTGCAGCCCGTAGAAGCTGCATTAGGCAGACGATCAGGCAGGGAGTGGCGTACTACTGGACGCATGCTCTCTGCTAATCGCAGCCAGGCCTGGCAGTCCCAGAGGGAGGAAACTCCTCCCCATGGGACAGCATGTCCTGCTGGTGACTGGCAGGTAGGATTTCCAATAGGAAGTCACTGCCAGTCACAGTGAAGCCACTGAGCCAGCGCAATCACACAGACTGCAACTGATGTGGTGGATATTACTAGGGGGGGGACTGCAGCCCATAGGTCAAATCCACCACTGTGAACAACTGCATATTGTGCATAACAATAAAAAGTTATGGCTAGGAAGCTAAACGGAGTAACATATATACAGCAAGATCACAAGCCCATACATGAACGTCATCTGCAGGTGGGAAAACCACTTTATTTCCTGTTATTGTAATGAGTGAGACGCTAACAGGTATCACTTGTGTGGGCTGACTGTGATCTGAGGCAAACATGCTTATTTATCAAAGGATATTTATTTGTAGGATATCGCACAAGGGCCCTCATTCCGAGTTGTTCGCTCGCTAGCTGCTTTTAGCAGCTTTGCACACGCTAAGCCGCCGCCTACTGGGAGTGTATCTTAGCTTTGCAGAATTGCGAACGAAAGATTAGCAGAATTGCAAATAGAAATTTCTTTGCAGTTTCTGAGTAGCTCGAGAGTTACTCCTACACTGCGATCAGTTCAGTCAGTTTCGTTCCTGGTTTGACGTCACAAACACACCCAGCGTTCGTCCAGACAGTGACACTCCCCCGTTTCTTCAGATACTCCCGCGTTTTTCCCGCATTTTCAGATACTCCCGCGTTTTTTTACTCACGGCATTACGAGGTTTTTTCTTCGTTCTGGTGATCGTAATGTGATTGACAGGAAGTGGGTGTTTCTGGGCGGAAACTGGCCGTTTTATGGGTGTGTGGGAAAAAACGCTACAGTTTCTGGGAAAAACGCGGGAGTGGCTGGAGAAACGGAGGAGTGGTTGGGCGAACGCTGGGTGTGTTTGTGACGTCAAACCAGGAACGACAAGCACTGAACTGATCGCAGATGCCGAGTAAGGGGGGTCATTCCGAGTTGTTCGCTCGCAAGCTGCTTTTAGCAGCATTGCACACGCTAAGCCACCGCCTACTGGGAGTGAATCTTAGCTTCCTAAAATTGCGAACGAAAGATTTGCATTATTGCGAAAATACATCTCTGTGCAGTTTCTGAGTAGCTCGAGACTTACTCGGCATCTGCGATCAGTTCAGTGCTTGTCGTTCCTGGTTTGACGTCACAAACACACCCAGCGTTCGCCCAACCACTCCTCCGTTTCTCCAGCCACTCCCGCGTTTTTCCCAGAAACTGTAGCGTTTTTTCCCACACACCCATAAAACGGCCAGTTTCCGCCCAGAAACACCCACTTCCTGTCAATCACATTACGATCACCAGAACGAAGAAAAAACCTTGTAATGCCGTGAGTAAAATACCTAACTGCATAGCAAATTTACTTGGCGCAGTCGCACTGCGGACATTGCGCATGCGCATTAGTGACTAATCGCTCCGTTGCGAGAAAAAAATAACGAGCGAACAACTCGGAATGACCCCCAAGTCTCGAGCTACTCAATTACTAAATAACCAATGAATGCATCTGCTGCAGGGCACAGACATTCCACTTACTCCGAGTGTGACTGCAGGGCACAGACATTGCACTGACTCTAAGTGTGACTGCATTGCACAGACATTACACTTACTCCGAGTGTGACTGCAGGGCACAGACATTACACTGACTCCGAGTGTGACTGCAGGGCACAGACATTGCACTGACTCAGAGTGTGACTGCAGGGCACAGACATTACACTGACTCCGAGTGTGACTGCAGGGCACAGACATTGCACTGAATCTAAGTGTGACTGCATTGCACAGACATTACACTGACTCCGTGTGCGACTGCAGGGCACAGACATTACACTGACTCGAGTGCGACTGCAGGGCACAGACATTACACTGACTCCGTGTGCGACTGCAGGGCACAGACATTACACTGACTCAGAGTGTGGCTGCAGGGCACAGACATTCCACTGACTCCGAGTGTGACTGCAGGGCACAGACATTCCACTGACTCAGAGTGTGACTGCAGGACACTGACATTCCACTGACTCAGAGTGTGGCTGCAGGGCACAGACATTCCACTGACTCAGAGTGTGGCTGCAGGGCACAGACATTCCACTGACTCCGAGTGTGACTGCAGGGCATAGACATTACACTGACTCCGAGTGTGACTGCAGGGCACAGACATTACACTGACTCAGAGTGTGACTGCAGGGCACAGACATTACACTGTCTCCGAGTGTGACTGCAGGGCACAGACATTGCACTGACTCTAAGTGTGACTGCATTGTACAGACATTACACTGGCTCCGAGTGTGACTGCAGGGCACAGACATTACACTGACTCTGAGTGTGACTGCAGGGCACAGACATTCCACTGACTCAGAGTGTGACTGCAGGGCACAGACATTCCACTGACTCACCGAACACCTCTGTGTGACTACAGGGCACAGACATTGCACTGACTCTAAGTGTGACTGCATTGTACAGACATTACACTGGCTCCGAGTGTGACTGCAGGGCACAGACATTACACTGACTCCGAGTGTGACTGCAGGGCACAGACATTACACTGTCTCCGAGTGTGACTGCAGGGCACAGACATTGCACTGACTCTAAGTGTGACTGCATTGTACAGACATTACACTGGCTCCGAGTGTGACTGCAGGGCACAGACATTACACTGACTCCGAGTGTGACTGCAGGGCACAGACATTCCACTGACTCAGAGTGTGACTGCAGGGCGCAGACATTACACTGACTCCGAGTGTGACTGCAGGGCACAGACATTCCACTGACTCAGAGTGTGACTGCAGGGCACAGACATTACACTGACTCAGAGTGTGACTGCAGGGCACAGACATTACACTGACTCAGAGTGTGACTGCAGGGCACAGACATTCCACTGACTCCGAGTGTGACTGCAGGGCACAGACATTCCACTGACTCCGAGTGTGACTGCAGGGCACAGACATTCCACTGACTCTGAGTGTGACTGCAGGGCACAGACATTCCACTGACTCTGAGTGTGACTGCAGGGCACAGACATTCCACTGACTCCGAGTGTGACTGCAGGGCACAGACATTCCACTGACTCAGAGTGTGACTGCAGGGCACAGACATTCCACTGACTCAGAGTGTGACTGCAGGGCACAGACATTCCACTGACTCCGAGTGTGACTGCAGGGCACAGACATTCCACTGACTCAGAGTGTGGCTGCAGGGCACAGACATTCCACTGACTCTGAGTGTGACTGCAGGGCACAGACATTCCACTGTCTCCGAGTGTGACTGCAGGGCACAGACATTGCACTGACTCTAAGTGTGACTGCATTGTACAGACATTACACTGACTCTGAGTGTGACTGCAGGGCACAGACATTACACTGACTCCGAGTGTGACTGCAGGGCACAGACATTCCACTGACTCAGAGTGTGACTGCAGGGCGCAGACATTACACTGACTCCGAGTGTGACTGCAGGGCACAGACATTCCACTGACTCAGAGTGTGACTGCAGGGCACAGACATTACTCTGACTCAGAGTGTGACTGCAGGGCACAGACATTACACTGACTCAGAGTGTGACTGCAGGGCACAGACATTCCACTGACTCAGAGTGTGACTGCAGGGCACAGACATTACACTGACTCCGAGTGTGACTGCAGGGCACAGACATTACACTGACTCCGAGTGTGACTGCAGGGCACAGACATTACACTGACTCAGAGTGTGACTGCAGGGCACAGACATTACACTGACTCAGAGTGTGACTGCAGGGCACAGACATTACACTGACTCAGAGTGTGACTGCAGGGCACAGACATTCCACTGACTCACCGAACACCTCTGTGTGGCTGCCGTCCACCAGCCAGGTGAGCCTGGGACAAGGCCAGCTTCCCACTGTCCGACAGTGTATGGCATATTCATCCTTCCTGGCTCTCCCAGGGATATGAGTGACTTCTATCACAGGCTGGGATGGGACAGCTAGGACATAATGACATATATTATATTAGTAACATATCCAATAATAATACTTATTCTAACACGCTGCAATAAGGCGCTATCACCGGACCGTCTGCCCAGAGTGACTTCATGGTAAATGTGCAGTTTGCATCTTCACTGCACTCTGTACAAACGCATATTGCATTGCAATTCTGGGAGCAAATATTGTGCCCAGATCACAATGCATATGCCATTAATGATAAATGGGCAGCTATGTAGGAAGGCCCCATTACAGCCCAGTTATGCAAACCTTGGTTACACGGCACGTGCTGAGCTAGAACACACCATATGTGCTCCGCTAGCTGGCGTATGCTCTGTTCTGCGTCAGGGCCAGAAGAATACCTTGCGCTGTATTAGGGGGGTAATTCAGAGTTGATTGTAGCAGCAAATTTGTTAGCAATTGGGCAAAACCATGTGCACTGCAGGTGTGGCAGATGTAACATGTGCAGAGAGAGTTAGATTCGGGTGGGTTATTTTGTTTCTGTGCAGGGCAAATACTGGCTGCTTTATTTTTACACTGCAATTTAGATTTCAGTCTGAACACACCCCACCCAAATCTAACTCTCTCTGCACCTGTTACATCTGCCCCACCTGCACTGCACATGGTTTTGCCCAACTGCTAACAAATTTGCTGCTGCGAGCAACTCTGAATTAGGCCCAGGGACCGACGCCCAGGAGATACGGCTTAGACCTGGGATACCAGACACCCGTACTTCCCCAGCACTGACGGAGCCCTCACCAGCTGACAGTCTCTATAGGTTTCCTGTACTGAGTCACTTTATTTAGGTTCTTTCCATCTGTCCTGTGTTGCCGGTTTCACTTTCAGAGCTTGTTGTTGTATCCTCATACTGGGAGCTGTCAGTCTCTGGGCCCCACTGTGGCCTATTTGCAGAACTTTGTGAAAAGTTTGTAAAAGTTTATATTGTTCTGAAATCTTATATCTAGAGATGTGCGGGTTCAGATTTACTCGGCTTTTAACACCAAAATTAACCCGAGTTCGGATATATCCGGATATTTCTTTCTTATTGGCTATCCAAAACACGTGACATCCAAGAGCCAATAAGATGCCGGGTAAATACGGGTAAATTTTGGTAAATCCGAACCCGCACATCTCTACTTATTATATCATCAGCAGTGTGCTAATATTTACGTTCAGTCAGGTCCCGCGGGGAATATCCCTGTGTCTGCCACACGTTACGTACTAAGTACACGTTGAGTGTCTAAGTACGTTTCTGCACTTACCCAACACGGTAACCTCCACTTTCTGGCTCTGCACCGGAGAACTGAAGTAAAAACACGTGTAAACTCCGCTGTCCGCGATCGTTATATTGGATAAGCGGATAATTAGCGTATTCCGCAGGTGCCGAACTAACTGGAATCTTCTGTCTTTTAGAACTGCAACGGGTAATTATCTTTGTTATGTAAGTATCAATACAGCGACAATACCTAAATATACATGTAGTATTTGTATTATGTCAATATCAATATGGTAAGGTTACTGAAATATACATGTACTCTAACTTTGGCATGAAACACATATATGCAGGGCCGGCTATACCATTAGGCAGCTGCCTAGGGCGCCAGGATCTGGGGGGGCAGCCCGAAGTCTGCTTATCACAGAATGAAGGATAACTTTGAGAGATGCATCCTTGTTAAACTTAATGCAGACGGCGGCTGTTGAACTTCTTTTTTCTTAATTACTCAGTAAGAAACTTCTGGCCTAGGGGTGCCATGGAAAAGTTTGTGAAGCACTGGGTTAATCTACTGTCAGTAACCTTCCTGATGACTGGCGTGTGAACTCTAATCTGTGTAGTTATATAATCTGATGACTGTCCCTCTTACATATATTTCAATGTGGCCGTGTGCACCTAGAACAGAGTTCTCTTCAATAAATTCTACTCCACCTGCGCCTGTAACAAACATCTGCTACCACTGATATAATAATGTCTGTGGTTACCGCACCCACCTTTCTCCCCGTTAAGGAAAGCCACGTAGCCCCTCGGCGTAAGCCACTGCATAGCAGAGTGGTCCCCCCTCGGAAACTTGCACCTCAGAGTCACCGTCCCTCCTTCTGTCGCAGCGAGGCGAGAGGCGTGAAATTCCGCTGCAAGAAATAGCCGTGGTTAGACCCCCCCACACTGCACAGGATGTGCTCAATGTGTTACTTTGTGTGTCACATACACTGATCTGTGATTCTCCACAGGAAATAATAATATTATAGGGTGAACATCCCCCCCCGTGCATCGGCTAATGGCTAATGGCTACTGGGAAACTACCATCACTCTATCAGGCTGACACACATGACGGGAAAATATGCTCAATAAAATATTCCATACCATGGGCCTGATTCTGTGCCGGACCGTACGCTTGTGTATCTGCCCGTGGCCTTCTGTGCGACTGTCCGTGAGTCGCCCGTCTCTGCCCGCTGTTTTTCCCCAGTTGCAGCCATGCAATGTAGTTTCCCACCAGACCCTCCAACATGACCTCTTCCCATCCAGTATAAATTGCTCTGCACTGTATTTTCCTACCAGACCTTCCAACATGACCCCTTCCACCCAGTATAACTTGCTCAGCACTATAGTTTCCCATCAGACCCTCCAACATGACCCCTTCCCATCCAGTATAAATTGCTCTGCACTGTAGTTTCTCATCAGACCCTCCAAAATGACCCATTCCCATCCAGTATAAATTGCTCTGCACTGTAGTTTCCCATCAGACCCTCCAACATGACCCCTTCCCATCCAGTATAAATTGCTCTGCACTGTAGTTTCTCATCAGACCCTCCAAAATGACCCATTCCCATCCAGTATAAATTGCTCTGCACTGTAGTTTCCCATCAGATCCTCCAACATGACCCCTTCCCATCCAGTATAAATTGCTCTGCACCATAGTTTAGTTTCCCACCAAACTTTACAACATAACCCCTTCCACCCAGTATCATTGCTCTGCACTACAGTTTCCCACCAGACCCTCCAACATGACCCCTTCCACCCAATATAAATTGCTCTGCACTGTAGTTTCCCACCAGATCCTCCAACATGACCCCTTCCGCCCAGTATAAATTGCTCTGCACTGTAGTTTCCCACCAGACCCTCCAACATGACCCCATCCGTCAAGTATAAATTGCTCTGCACTGTAGTATCCCACCAGACCATCCAACATGACCCTTTCCCACTCAGTATAAATTGCTCTGCACTATGTTTTACCACCAGACCCTCCAACATGACCCATTTCCATCCAGTATAAAGTGATCTGCGCTGTAGTTTCCCACCAGACCATTCAACATTACCCCTTCCACCCAGTATAAACTGTTCTGCACCATAGCTTCAACATTACCCCTTCCACCCAGTATAAACTGTTCTGCACCATAGCTTCAACATGACCCCTTCCCACCCAGTATAAATTGCTCTGCACTGTAGTTTCCCACCAGACCCTCCAACATAACTCCTTCCCAACCCAGTATAAATTGCTCCGTACTGTAGTTTCGCACCAGACCCTCCAACATGACCTCTTCCACCCAGTATAAATTGCTCTGCACTGTAGTTTCCAACAAGACCCTCCAACAGTGAGATTGTAGAGCAAGTTGGGTACTGGGCAACTGGAAGTTCCTTTAAATGTGTGCCTTGGGTACAGAATGGGAGGAGGGAAGAAAAGGAGACAATTCACTGAAACATAGGCACAAACACCCACAGTGTACAGACAAAAAACAAACAAACACAGGGGGTAGTTGCACTGTAACAATTCTGTGCAACTGGAATCCCCCACAGGGTTGCCCCTGTAATAACAGACTGTTATGAAAATTGCTCTACAGACAGCTGTGTACACCTGAATGGGGTGGACGAGATATAAGATCATATCAATGCCTTAGATATCCATCCATAACCTTATCCTTGAATTCTAGATTGTCATATTTCCATGTACTGTATAGTATACCATATATACCATGCCTTGACCATTTATATTGTTACCTTATGAAATCAAAATGGATTTATTCTGGGACAGTTACCAGCCATTAACACAATATACTCTGTGGTGTCTTACATTAAAAAGCTTTATTTAACTACTTACAAAAAAAAATTGTATATATATATATATATATATATATTCTTTCTAAGCATATACCCACTATTGTTGAGATATGCTTAAACGAGTGCTTCATGGGTTAAATAACTGATCCTCATCCATCTGTTTACAATTGAAGTTTTAATTGATTCAAAAAGCAAAAACACCTGTTAGGGAGATGTCCCACAGCTGATTTCCAAACAAGAGCTTCATCATGAAGCTACAATATTATTCAAGTCACACCCAAAAAAAGTAATTGGAAAGCACCAATCAGGAAAATTATATAACATGATATGGACAGTTAATATTTCCCAGGGTAAAAGAATAAGGTCAGCGTGTGACTGATATGGAGCCAGTGCCGTCATCCCAGGAGGACTACATTATCTTGGGACCTCAGGGTGGATTGGTAGCATACCTCCCAACATGACCCTCTCCAGGAGGGACACAATGCTCTGCTCCTGGACTTTTCTCTTAATGTATGACTGCTGGCACCTGTGTTGAAACTGTGTTGAACAGGTTCATGGATAAGAAAGGTGTTTCACCACAGGTGAGGGCAATCATACAGTAAGAGGGAAGTCCAGGAGCAGAGCATTCTGTCCCTCCTGGAGAGGGTCATGTTGGGAGGTATGTGGTAGCCTTGGAGGGTAGTGGAGAGATAATGACTGGGACAAGTGATGGGGTAATGGATAGGGTAGTGGGTTGGGTAAAATGTGTCAATCTAGGAAGAAGTTGATTGCAGTCTCCAAGAGACCTATAACTTGGAATTATACTTATATACCAGCAATGCCTCATGCATATACTGTAGCAAAGACACACAGGACTGGGTCAAATACAAAAACTCCTGGAGGAACCTACCCAGAACCCAGACATTACTTGGATGGCTTAAAGAAAAGCGTTACAGAGGATTTATTAATGAGGTGACGCCTGTCCTAATACAGTCCGCCGAACACAGTTGCTATTAATGTGTTTAATTAGACTGTCAGCTCTTTGCCACACAGTGTGGTTACAGCAATATTTTATCATGTCCGTTTATTTCTCTGACTTCTTGTGTAAGTTCTATAGATGGATATATGATAATAACCAGATTATCCCCATTCCCTTTATACTTGCACTCAGTTGGTATTTATACGTGTGTTGATAACTGGGTCTCAGGCGTGATCAGTAGCACAGTAGTGAGTATGACACACTTTATAAAGTATGACTCTTACCTTTCATGGGCAGCAATGACACCAGTATACAGACAGCCACAGTCACAAACATGAGTCCTGAGAGACGCTCTGTACTTCTCCCTCAGCACTTCCTCTGCAGTGACAGCACTGACTCCAGGTCAGGGCTTTAAGGGGGGCACGGAAGTGTCTGACACAAGTACAGCAATGTGTCAGCAAGAGCGCAACACTTTCCACTGTGAGAGAGTGACTGAGCGGTGTGACTCCAGCGAGAGCCTGACCGCAACACAACCTGCCCACCGTACACACTAATACAACACAACCTGCCCGCCGTACACTAATATAACACAACCTGTCCACAATACACTAATACAACACAACCTGCCCACCGTACACACTAATACAACACAACCTGCCCACCGTACACTAATATAACACAACCTGTCCACAATACCCTAATACAACACAACCTGCCCACCCTACACTAATATAACACAACCTGCCCACTGTACACACTAATACAACACAACCTGCCCACCGTACACTAATATAACACAACCTGTCCACAATACACTAATACAGCACAACCTGCCCACCGTACACTAATATAACACAACCTGCCCACAATACCCTAATACAACACAACCTGCCCACCCTACACTAATACAACACAACCTGCCCACTGTACACTAACACACCAAAACCTGCCCACCCTACACTAATACAGCACAACCTGCCCACCCTACACTAATACAGCACAACCTGCCCACTGTACACTAACACACCAAAACCTGCCCACCCTACACTAATACAACAAAACTTGCCCACAGTACCCTAATACAACACAACCTGTCCACAATACCCTAATACAACACAACCTGCCCACCCTACACTAATACAACACAACCTGCCCACTGTAAACTAACACACCAAAACCTGCCCACCCTACACTAAAACAACACAACTTGCCCACCGTACTCTAAAACAACACAACCTGTCCACAATACACTAATACAACACAATCTGCCCACCCTGCACTAATACAGCACAACCTGCCCACCCTATACTAATACAGCACAACCTGCCCACCCTACACTAATACAACACAACCTGCCCACCGTACACTAATACAACACAATCTGCCCACCCTGCACTAATACAGCACAACCTGCCCACCCTACACTAATACAATACAACCTGCCCACCGTACACTAATACAACACAACCTGCTCACCCTACACTAATACAGCACAACCTGCCCACCCTACACTAATACAGCATAACCTGGCCACCCTACTCTAATACAACACAACCTGCCCACCCTACACTAATACAACACAACCTGTCCACCGTACACTAATACATCACTAGCTGCCTACCCTACACTAAAACAACACAACCTGCCCACCCTACACTAATACAGCACAACCTGTCCACCCTACACTAATACAATACAACCTGCCCACTGTACACTAATACAACACAACCTGCCCATCCTACTGTAATACAACACAACCTGCCCACCGTACACTAATACAATACAACCTGACCACCATACACTAATACAGCACAATCAGCCCAACGTACACTAATACAGCACAACCTGCCCACCCTACACTAATACAGCACAACCTGGCCACCCTACACTAATACAACACAACCTGTCTACCGTAAACTAAAGCATCACTACCTGCCTACCCTACACTACTACAACACAACCTGCCCACCCTACACTAATACAACACAACCTGTCCACAATACACTAATACAACACAACCTTCCCACCCTGCACTAATACAGCACAACCTGCCCACCCTATACTAATACAACACAATCTGCGCACCCTGCACTAATACAGCACAACCTGCCCACCCTATACTAATACAGCACAACCTGCCCACCCTACACTAATACAATACAACCTGCCCACCGTACACTAATACAACACAATCTGCCCACCCTGCACTAATACAGCACAACCTGCCCACCCTACACTAATACAATACAACCTGCCCACCGTACACTAATACAACACAACCTTCCCACCCTGCACTAATACAGCACAACCTGCCCACCCTACACTAATACAGCACAACCTGCCCACCCTACACTACTACAACACAACCTGCCAACCGGCGTACACTAATACAACACAACCTGCCCACCATACACTAATACATCACAACCTGCCCACAATACACTAATACAACACAAACTGCCCACCGTACACTAATACAACACAACCTGCTCACCCTACACTAATACAGCACAACCTGCCCACCCTACACTAATACAGCACAACCTGGCCACCCTACACTAATACAACACAACCTGCCCACCCTACACTAATACAACACAACCTGTCCACCGTACACTAATACATCACTAGCAGCCTACCCTACACTAATACAACACAACCTGCCCACCCTACACTAATACAACACAACCTGCCCACCCTACACTAATACAGCACAACCTGTCCACCCTACACTAATACAACACAACCTGCCCACTGTACACTAATACAACACAACCTGCCCATCCTACACTAATACAGCACAACCTGTCCACCCTAAACTAATACAACACAACCTGCCCACCGTACACTAATACAACACAACCTGACCACCATACACTAATACAGCACAATCAGCCCAACGTACACTAATACAGCACAACCTGCCCAACCTACACTAATACAGCACAACCTGGCCACCCTACACTAATACAACACAACCTGCCCACCCTACACTAATACAACACAACCTGTCCACCGTACACTAATACATCACTAGCTGCCTACCCTACACTAATACAACACAACCTGCCCACCCTACACTAATACAACACAACCTGCCCACCCTAAACTAATACAGCACAACCTGTCCACCCTACACTAATACAACACAACCTGCCCATCCTACACTAATACAACACAACCTGCCCACCGTACACTAATACAACACAACCTGACCACCATACACTAATACAGCACAATCAGCCCAACGTACACTAATACAGCACAACCTGCCCACCCTACACTAATACAGCACAACCTGCTCACACTACACTAATACAGCACAACCTGCCCACCCTACACTAATACAGCACAACCTGCCCACAGTTCACTAATACAGCACAATCAGCCCAACGCACACTAATACAGCACAACCTGCCCACCCTACACTAATACAACACAACCTGCCCACCCTACACTAATACAGCACAACCTGCCCACCCTACACTAATACAGCACAACCTGCCCACCCTACACTAATACAGCACAACCTGCCCACCCTACACTAATACAGCACAATCATCCCAACATACACTAATACAGCACAACCTGCCCACCCTACACTAATACAGCACAATCTGCACACCGTAAACTAACACAACCTGCCCACCATAAATTAATACAACACAACCTGCCCACCCTACACTAATACAGCACAATCATCCCAACATACACTAATACAGCACAACCTGCCCACCCTACACTAATACAGCACAACCTGCCCACCCTACACTAATACAGCACAACCTGCCCACCCTACACTAATACAGCACAATCATCCCAACATACACTAATACAGCACAACCTGCCCACGTTACACTAATACAGCACAACCTGCCCACCCTACACTAATACAGCACAACCTGCCCACCCTACACTAATACAGCACAACCTGCCCACCCTACACTAATACAGCACAACCTGCCCACCGTACACTAATACAGCACAACCTGCCCACCCTACACTAATACAACACAACCTGCTCACCGTACACTAATACAACACAACCCTCCCACTGTACACTAATACAGCACAACCTGCCCAGCCTACACTAATACAGCACAATCATCCCAACATACACTAATACAGCACAACCTGCCCACCCTACACTAATACAGCACAACCTGCCCAGCCTACACTAATAAAGCACAACCTACCCACACTACACTAATACAGCACAATCTCCCCACCATAAACTAATACAACACAACCTGCCCACCGTACATTAATACATCACAATCATCCCAACGTACACTAATACAGCACAACCTGCCTACCCTGCACTAATACAGCACAATCAGCTCACCCTACACTAATACAGCACAACCTGCCCACCCTACACTAATACAGCACAACCTGCCCACCCTACACTAATACAGCACAACCTGCCCACCGTACACTAATACAGCACAACCTGCCCACCCTACACTAATACAACACAACCTGCCCACCGTACACTAATACAACACAACCCTCCCACTGTACACTAATACAGCACAACCTGCCCAGCCTACACTAATACAGCACAACCTGCCAACCCTACACTAATAAAGCACAACCTACCCACACTACACTAATACAGCACAATCTCCCCACCATAAACTAATACAACACAACCTGCCCACCGTACATTAATACATCACAATCAGCCCAACGTACACTAATACAGCACAACCTGCACACCCTACACTAATACAGCACAACCTGCCCACCCTACACTAATACAGCACAACCTGCCAACCCTACACTAATAAAGCACAACCTACCCACACTACACTAATACAGCACAATCTCCCCACCATAAACTAATACAACACAACCTGCCCACCGGACATTCATACATCACAATCAGCCCAACGTACACTAATACAGCACAACCTGCACACCCTACACTAATACAGCACAACCTGCCCACCCTACACTAATAAAGCACAACCTACCCAAACTACACTAATACAGCACAATCTCCCCACCATAAACTAATACAACACAACCTGCCCACCGTACATTAATACATCACAATCAGCCCAACGTACACTAATACAGCACAACCTGCACACCCTACACTAATACAGCACAACCTGCCCACCCTACACTAATACAGCACAACCTGCCAACCCTACACTAATAAAGCACAACCTACCCACACTACACTAATACAGCACAATCTCCCCACCATAAACTAATACAACACAACCTGCCCACCGGACATTCATACATCACAATCAGCCCAACGTACACTAATACAGCACAACCTGCACACCCTACACTAATACAGCACAACCTGCCCACCCTACACTAATACAGTACAACCTTCCCACCCTACACTAATACAGCACAACCTGCCCACACTAAACTAATACTGCACAATCTGCCCACCGTACACTAATACAACACAACATGCCCACCGTACACTAATACAGCACAATCAGCCCAACGTACACTAATACAGCACAACCTGCCCACCCTACTCTAATACAGCACAATCTGCACACCGTAAACTAATACAACCTGCCCACCATAAATTAATACAACACAACCTGCCCACCCTACACTAATACAGCACAATCAGCCCAACATACACTAATACAGCACAACCTGCCCACCCTACACTAATACAGCACAATCGGCTCACCCTACACTAATACAGCACAACCTGCCCACCCTACACTAATACAGCACAACCTGCCCACCCTACACTAATAGAGCACAACCTGCCCACCCTGCACTAATACAGCACAATCAGCTCACCCTACACTAATACAGCACAACCTGCCCACTAGAGATGAGCGGGTTCGGTTTCTCGGAAACCGAACCCCCCCGAACTTCAGCCTTTTTACACGGGTCCGAGGCAGACTCGGATCTTCCCGCCTTGCTCGGCTAACCCGAGCGCGCCCGAACGTCATCATCCCGCTGTCGGATTCTCGCGAGGCTCGTATTCTATCGCGAGACTCGGATTCTATATAAGGAGCCGCGCGTCGCCGCCATTTTCACACGTGCATTGAGATTGATAGGGAGATGACGTGGCTGGCGTCCTCTCCATTTAGAGTAGACTAGAGAGTAGTAGAGAGTAGAGACACTTGATTTACTAATTTTGGGGAGCATATTAGGACGGAGTACTACTTGCTGATAGTGTGACCAGTGACCACCAGTTTAATTAATCCGTTCTCTGCCTGAAAAAAAACGATACACAGTGTGACACAGTCACATACCATATATGTGCTCAGCCTCAGTGTGCCCTCAGTGTGCTGCATCATCTATGTAATACTGTATATCTGACTGTGCTGAGTGCTCACTGCTCACACAGCTTAATTGTGGGGGAGACTGGGGAGCAGTTATAGCAGGAGTACATATTTTAACAGTGCACACTTTTGCTGCCAGAGTGCCAGTGCCAGTGTGACTGACCAGTGACCACTGACCACCAGTATATTGTGATTGTCTGCCTGAAAAAGTTAAACACTCGTCGTGTGGTGTTTTTATTCTATAAACGCATTCTGCTGACAGTGTCCAGCAGGTCCGTCATTATATAATATATACCTGTCCGGCTGCAGTAGTGATATATATATATTTTTTATATCATTATCATCCAGTCTATATTAGCAGCAGACGCAGTACGGTAGTCCACAGCTGTAGCTACCTCTGTGTCGGCAGTCGCTCGTCCATCCATAATTGTATACCACCTACCCGTGGTGTTTTTTTTTTCTATCTTCTTGATACTAGTAGCTTACTTTAGGAGTCTGCAGTGCTGAGCTGACAGTGTCCAGCAGGTCCGTCATTATATAATATATACCTGTCCGGCTGCAGTAGTGATATATATATATATTTTTTATATCATTATCATCCAGTCTATATTAGCAGCAGACGCAGTACGGTAGTCCACGGCTGTAGCTACCTCTGTGTCGGCAGTCGCTAGTCCATCCATAATTGTATACCACCTACCTGTGGTGTTTTTTTTTTTTCTATCTTCTTGATACTACTAGTAGCTTACTTTAGGAGTCTGCAGTGCTGAGCTGACAGTGTCCAGCAGGTCCGTCATTATATAATATATACCTGTCCGGCTGCAGTAGTGATATATATATATATTTTTTTTATATCATTATCATCCAGTCTATATTAGCAGCAGACGCAGTACGGTAGTCCACGGCTGTAGCTACCTCTGTGTCGGCAGTCGCTCGTCCATCCATAATTGTATACCACCTACCTGTGGTGTTTTTTTTTTCTATCTTCTTGATACTAGTAGCTTACTTTAGGAGTCTGCAGTGCTGAGCTGACAGTGTCCAGCAGGTCCGTCATTATATAATATATACCTGTCCGGCTGCAGTAGTGATATATATATATATATATATTTTTTTTATATCATTATCATCCAGTCTATATTAGCAGCAGACGCAGTACGGTAGTCCACGGCTGTAGCTACCTCTGTGTCGGCAGTCGCTCGTCCATCCATAATTGTATACCACCTACACGTGGTGTTTTTTTTTTCTTCTATCTTCTTGATACTAGTAGCTTACTTTAGGAGTCTGCAGTGCTGAGCTGACAGTGTCCAGCAGGTCCGTCATTATATAATATATACCTGTCCGGCTGCAGTAGTGATATATATATATATATTTTTTATATCATTATCATCCAGTCTATATTAGCAGCAGACGCAGTACGGTAGTCCACGGCTGTAGCTACCTCTGTGTCGGCAGTCGCTCGTCAATCCATAAGTATACTAGTATCCATCCATCTCCATTGTTTACCTGAGGTGCCTTTTAGTTGTGCCTATTAAAATATGGAGAACAAAAATGTTGAGGTTCCAAAAATAGGGAAAGATCAAGATCGACTTCCACCTCGTGCTGAAGCTGCTGCCACTAGTCATGGCCGAGACGATGAAATGCCAGCAACGTCGTCTGCCAAGGCCGATGCCCAATGTCATAGTACAGAGCATGTAAAATCCAAAACACCAAATATCAGTAAAAAAAGGACTCAAAAATCTAAAATAAAATTGTCGGAGGAGAAGCGTAAACTTGCCAATATGCCATTTACCACACGGAGTGGCAAGGAACGGCTGAGGCCCTGGCCTATGTTCATGGCTAGTGGTTCAGCTTCACATGAGGATGGAAGCACTCAGCCTCTCGCTAGAAAAATGAAAAGACTCAAGCTGGCAAAAGCACAGCAAAGAACTGTGCGTTCTTCGAAATCACAAATCCACAAGGAGAGTCCAATTGTGTCGTTTGCGATGCCTGACCTTCCCAACACTGGACGTGAAGAGCATGCGCCTTCCACCATTTGCACGCCCCCTGCAAGTGCTGGAAGGAGCACCCGCAGTCCAGTTCCTGATAGTCAGATTGAAGATGTCAGTGTTGAAGTACACCAGGATGAGGAGGATATGGGTGTTGCTGGCGCTGGGGAGGAAATTGACCAGGAGGATTCTGATGGTGAGGTGGTTTGTTTAAGTCAGGCACCCGGGGAGACACCTGTTGTCCGTGGGAGGAATAGGGCCATTGACATGCCTGGTGAAAATACCAAAAAAATCAGCTCTTCGGTGTGGAAGTATTTCAACAGAAATGCGGACAACATTTGTCAAGCCGTGTGTTGCCTTTGTCAAGCTGTAATAAGTAGGGGTAAGGACGTTAACCACCTCGGAACATCCTCCCTTATACGTCACCTGCAGCGCATTCATCATAAGTCAGTGACAAGTTCAAAAACTTTGGGCGACAGCGGAAGCAGTCCACTGACCAGTAAATCCCTTCCTCTTGTAACCAAGCTCACGCAAACCACCCCACCAACTCCCTCAGTGTCAATTTCCTCCTTCCCCAGGAATGCCAATAGTCCTGCAGGCCATGTCACTGGCAATTATGACGAGTCCTCTCCTGCCTGGGATTCCTCCGATGCATCCTTGCGTGTAACGCCTACTGCTGCTGGCGCTGCTGTTGTTGCTGCTGGGAGTCGATGGTCATCCCAGAGGGGAAGTCGTAAGACCACTTTTACTACTTCCACCAAGCAATTGACTGTCCAACAGTCCTTTGCGAGGAAGATGAAATATCACAGCAGTCATCCTGCTGCAAAGCGGATAACTGAGGCCTTGGCATCCTGGTCGGTGAGAAACGTGGTTCCGGTATCCATCATTACTGCAGAGGCAACTAGAGACTTGTTGGAGGTACTGTGTCCCCGGTACCAAATACCATCTAGGTTCCATTTCTCTAGGCAGGCGATACCGAAAATGTACATAGACCTCAGAAAAAGACTCACCAGTGTCCTAAAAAATGCAGTTGTACCCAATGTCCACTTAACCACGGACATGTGGACAAGTGGAGCAGGGAAGGCTCAGGACTATATGACTGTGACAGCCCACTGGGTAGATGTATGGACTCCCGCCGCAAGAACAGCAGCGGCGGCACCAGTAGCAGCATCTCGCAAACGCCAACTCTTTCCTAGGCAGGCTACGCTTTGTATCACCGCTTTCCAGAATACGCACACAGCTAAAAACCTCTTACGGCAACTGAGGAAGATCATCGCAGAATGGCTTACCCCAATTGGACTCTCCTGTGGATTTGTGGCATCGGACAACGCCAGCAATATTGTGTGTGCATTAAATATGGGCAAATTCCAGCACGTCCCATGTTTTGCACATACCTTGAATTTGGTGGTGCAGAATTATTTAAAAAACGACAGGGGCGTGCAAGAGATGCTGTCGGTGGCCAGAAGAATTGCGGGACACTTTCGGCGTACAGGCACCACGTACAGAAGACTGGAGCACCACCAAAAACGCCTGAACCTGCCCTGCCATCATCTGAAGCAAGAAGTGGTAACGAGGTGGAATTCAACCCTCTATATGCTTCAGAGGTTGGAGGAGCAGCAAAAGGCCATTCAAGCCTATACAACTGAGCACGATATAGGAGGTGGAATGCACCTGCCTCAAGCGCAATGGAGAATGATTTCAACGTTGTGCAAGGTTCTGCAACCGTTTGAACTTGCCACACGTGAAGTCAGTTCAGACACTGCCAGCCTGAGTCAGGTCATTCCCCTCATCAGGCTTTTGCAGAAGAAGCTGGAGACATTGAAGGAGGAGCTAACACAGAGCGATTCCGCTAGGCATGTGGGACTTGTGGATGGAGCCCTTAATTCGCTTAACAAGGATTCACGGGTGGTCAATCTGTTGAAATCAGAGCACTACATTTTGGCCACCGTGCTCGATCCTAGATTTAAAACCTACCTTGGATCTCTCTTTCCGGCAGACACAAGTCTGCTGGGGTTCAAAGAACTGCTGGTGACAAAATTGTCAAGTCAAGCAGAACGCGACCTGTCAACATCTCCTCCTTCACATTCTCCCGCAACTGGGGGTGCGAGGAAAAGGCTCAGAATTCCGAGCCCACCCGCTGGCGGTGATGCAGGGCAGTCTGGAGCGACTGCTGATGCTGACATCTGGTCCGGACTGAAGGACCTGACAACGATTACGGACATGTCGTCTACTGTCACTGCATATGATTCTCTCCCCATTGAAAGAATGGTGGAGGATTATATGAGTGACCGCATCCAAGTAGGCACGTCAGACAGTCCGTACTTATACTGGCAGGAAAAAGAGGCAATTTGGAGGCCCTTGCACAAACTGGCTTTATTCTACCTAAGTTGCCCTCCCACAAGTGTGTACTCCGAAAGAGTGTTTAGTGCCGCCGCTCACCTTGTCAGCAATCGGCGTACGAGGTTACATCCAGAAAATGTGGAGAAGATGATGTTCATTAAAATGAATTATAATCGATTCCTCCGTGGAGACATTGACCAGCAGCAATTGCCTCCACAAAGTAGTACACAGGGAGCTGAGATGGTGGATTCCAGTGGGGACGAATTGATAATCTGTGAGGAGGAGGATGTACACGGTGATATATCGGAGGATGATGATGAGGTGGACATCTTGCCTCTGTAGAGCCAGTTTGTGCAAGGAGAGATTAATTGCTTCTTTTTTGGTGGGGGTCCAAACCAACCCGTCATTTCAGTCACAGTCGTGTGGCAGACCCTGTCACTGAAATGATGGGTTGGTTAAAGTGTGCATGTCCTGTTTATACAACATAAGGGTGGGTGGGAGGGCCCAAGGACAATTCCATCTTGCACCTCTTTTTTCTTTCATTTTTCTTTGCGTCATGTGCTGTTTGGGGGGTGTTTTTTGGAAGGGCCATCCTGCGTGACACTGCAGTGCCACTCCTAGATGGGCCAGGTGTTTGTGTCGGCCACTAGGGTCGCTTAGCTTACTCACACAGCTACCTCATTGCGCCTCTTTTTTTCTTTGCGTCATGTGCTGTTTGGGGAGTGTTTTTTGGAAGGGCCATCCTGCGTGACACTGCAGTGCCACTCCTAGATGGGCCAGGTGTTTGTGTCGGCCACTTGTGTCGCTTAGCTTAGTCACACAGCGACCTTGGTGCGCCTCTTTTTTTCTTTGCATCATGTGCTGTTTGGGGACTATTTTTTTGAAGTGCCATCCTGCCTGATACTGCAGTGCCACTCCTAGATGGGCCAGGTGTTTGTGTCGGCCACTTGTGTCGCTTAGCTTAGCCATCCAGCGACCTCGGTGCAAATTTTAGGACTAAAAATAATATTGTGAGGTGTGAGGTGTTCAGAATAGACTGAAAATGAGTGGAAATTATGGTTATTGAGGTTAATAATACTTTGGGATCAAAATGACCCCCAAATTCTATGATTTAAGCTGTTTTTTAGGGTTTTTTGAAAAAAACACCCGAATCCAAAACACACCCGAATCCGACAAAAAAATTTCGGTGAGGTTTTGCCAAAACGCGTTCGAACCCAAAACACGGCCGCGGAACCGAACCCAAAACCAAAACACAAAACCCGAAAAATTTCCGGTGCTCATCACTACTGCCCACCCTACACTAATACAGCACAACCTGCCCACCCTACACTAATACAACACAACCTGCCCACCGTACACTAATACAACACAACCCTCTCACTGTACACTAATACAACACAACCTGCCCACCTTACACTAATACAGCACAACCTGCCAACCCTAAACTAATAAAGCACAACCTACCCACACTACACTAATACAGCACAATCTCCCCACCATAAACTAATACAACACAACCTGCCCACCGTACATTAATACATCACAATCAGCCCAACGTACACTAATACAGCACAACCTGCCCACCATACACTAATACAGCACAACCTGCCCACCCTACACTAGTACAGCACAACCTGCCCACCCTACACTAGTACAGCACAACCTGCCCACCCTACACTAATACAATACAACCTGCCCACCGTACACTAATACAGCACAACCTGCCAACCCTAAACTAATAAAGCACAACCTACCCACACTACACTAATACAGCACAATCTCCCCACCATAAACTAATACAACACAACCTGCCCACCGTACATTAATACATCACAATCAGCCCAACGTACACTAATACAGCACAACCTGCCCACCCTACACTAATACAGCACAACCTGCCCACCCTACACTAGTACAGCACAACCTGCCCACCCTACACTAATACAGCACAACCTGCCCATCCTACACTAATACAGCATAACCTGCTCACACTACACTAATACAGCACAATCTGCCCACTGTAAACTAAGACAACACAACCTACCCACCCTACACTAATACAGCACAATCTGCCCACCCTACAATAATATAGCGCAACCTGCCCACCCTACACTAATATAGCACAACCTGCCCACCCTACACTAATACAGCACAACCTGCCCACCATACACTAATACAGCACAATCTGCCCACTGTAAACTAATACAACACAACCTGACCACCCTACACTAATACAGCATAACCTGCTCACACTACACTAATACAGCACAACCTGCCCACCCTACACTAATACAGCACAACCTGCCCACCATACACTAATACAGCACAATCTGCCCACCCTACACTAATACAGCACAACCTGCCCACCCTACACTAATACAGCACAACCTGCCCACCCTACACTAATACAGCACAATCTGCCCACCCTACACTAATACAGCACAACCTGCCGACCCTACACTAATACAGCACAATCTGCCCACCCTACACTAATACAGCACAACCTGCCAACCGTAAACTAAGACAACACAACCTATCCACCCTACACTAATACAACACAATCTGCCCACCTTACACCAATACAGCACAACCTGCCCACCCTACACTAATACAACACAACCTGCTCACCGTACACTAATACAACACAACCCTCCCACTGTACACTAATACAACACAACCTGCCCACCCTACACTAATACAGCACAACCTGCCAACCCTACACTAATAAAGCACAACCTACCCACACTACACTAATACAGCACAATCTCCCCACCATAAACTAATACAACACAACCTGCCCACCGTACATTAATACATCACAAGAGATGTGCACCGGAAATTTTTCGGGTTTTGTGTTTTGTTTTGGATTCGGTTCCGCGGCCGTGTGTTGGATTCGGACGAGTTTTGCCAAAACCTCTCTGAAAATTTTTTGTCGGATTCGGATTTTTTGTTTTGGATTCGGGTGTTTTTTTTACAAAAAACCCTCAAAAACAGCTTAAATCATAGAATTTGGGGGTCATTTTGATCCCATAGTATTATTAACCTCAATAACCATAATTTCCATTCATTTTCAGTCTATTCTGAACACCTCACACCTCACAATATTATTTTTAGTCCTAAAATTTGCACCGAGGTCGCTGGATGGCTAAGCTAAGCGACACAAGTGGCCGACACAAACACCTGGCCCATCTAGGAGTGGCACTGCAGTATCAGGCAGGATGGCACTTCAAAAAAATAGTCCCCAAACAGCACATGATGCAAAGAAAAAAAGAGGCGCACCAAGGTCGCTGTGTGACTAAGCTAAGCGACACAAGTGGCCGACACAAACACCTTGCCCATCTAGGAGTGGCACTGCAGTGTCAGACAGGATGGCACTTCAAAAAAATTGTCCCCAAACAGCACATGATGCAAAGAAAAAAAAGAGGCGCACCAAGGTCGCTGTGTGACTAAGCTAAGCGACACAAGTGGCCGACACAAACACCTGGCTCATCTAGGAGTGGCACTGCAGTGTCAGACAGGATGGCACTTCAAAAAAATAGTCCCCAAACAGCACATGATGCAAAGAAAAAAAGAGGCGCACCAAGGTCGCTGTGTGACTAAGCTAAGCGACACAAGTGGCCGACACAAACACCTGGCCCATCTAGGAGTGGCACTGCAGTATCAGACAGGATGGCACTTCAAAAAAATTGTCCCCAAACAGCACATGATGCAAAGAAAAAAAGAGGCGCACCAAGGTCGCTGTGTGACTAAGCTAAGCGACACAAGTGGCCGACACAAACACCTGGCCCATCTAGGAGTGGCACTGCAGTGTCAGACAGGATGGCACTTCAAAAAAATTGTCCCCAATCAGCACATGATGCAAAGAAAAGAAGAGGCGCACCAAGGTCGCTGTGTGACTAAGCTAAGTGACACAAGTGGCCGACACAAACACCTGGCCCATCTAGGAGTGGCACTGCAGTGTCAGACAGGATGGCACTTAAAAAAAATAGTCCCCAAACAGCACATGATGCAAAGAAAAATGAAAGAAAAAAGAGGTGCAAGATGGAATTGTCCTTGGGCCCTCCCACCCACCCTTATGTTGTATAAACAGGACATGCACACTTTAACGAACCCATCATTTCAGCGACAGGGTCTGCCACACGACTGTGACTGAAATGACTGGTTGGTTTGGGCCCCCACCAAAAAAGAAGCAATCAATCTCTCCTTGCACAAACTGGCTCTACAGAGGCAAGATGTCCACCTCATCATCATCCTCCGATTCCTCACCCCTTTCACTGTGTACATCCCCCTCCTCACAGATTATTAATTCGTCCCCACTGGAATCCACCATCTCAGATCCCTGTGTACTTTCTGGAGGCAATTGCTGGGGAATGTCTCCGCGGAGGAATTGATTATAATTCATTTTGATGAACATCCTCTTCTCCACATTTTCTAGAAGTAACCTCGTACGCCGATTGCTGACAAGGTGAGCGGCTGTACTAAACACTCTTTCGGAGTACACAATGGAGGGAGGGCAACTTAGGTAAAATAAAGCCAGTTTGTGCAAGGGCCTCCAAATTGCCTCTTTTTCCTGCCAGTATACATACGGACTGTCTGACGTGCCTACTTGGATGCGGTCACTCATATAATCCTCCACCATTCTTTCAATGGTGACAGAATCATATGCAGTGACAATAGACGACATGTCAGTAATCGTTGTCAGGTCCTTCAGTCCGGACCAGATGTCAGCACTCGCTCCAGACTGCTCTGCATCACCGCCAGCGGGTGGGCTCGGAATTCTTAGCCTTTTCCTCGCACCCCCAGTTGCGGGAGAATGTGAAGGAGGAGCTGTTGACGGGTCACGTTCCGCTTGACTTGACAATTTTCTCACCAGCAGGTCTTTGAACCTCTGCAGACTTGTGTCTGCCGGAAAGAGAGATACAACGTAGGTTTTAAATCTAGGATCGAGCACGGTGGCCAAAATGTAGTGCTCTGATTTCAACAGATTGACCACCCGTGAATCCTGGTTAAGCGAATTAAGGGCTCCATGCACAAGTCCCACATGCCTGGCGGAATCGCTCTGTTTTAGCTCCTCCTTCAATGTCTCCAGCTTCTTCTGCAAAAGCCTGATGAGGGGAATGACCTGACTCAGGCTGGCAGTGTCTGAACTGACTTCACGTGTGGCAAGTTCAAAGGGTTGCAGAACCTTGCACAACGTTGAAATCATTCTCCACTGCGCTTGAGTCAGGTGCATTCCCCCTTCTTTGCCTATATCGTGGGCAGATGTATAGGCTTGAATGGCCTTTTGCTGCTCCTCCATCCTCTGAAGCATATAGAGGGTTGAATTCCACCTCGTTACCACCTCTTGCTTCAGATGATGGCAGGGCAGGTTCAGGACTGTTTGCTGGTGCTCCAGTCTTCGGCACGCGGTGGCTGAATGCCGAAACTGGCCCGCAATTCTTCGGGCCACCGACAGCATCTCTTGCACGCCCCTGTCGTTTTTTAAATAATTGTTAGGCGCCGGGGTCCGCTCGTCGGTGCGGCCCGGCGCCTAGCAACCAGGGACGCCGTGCGCGTACAGCCGCCGGCTCCCTGGCAACGCTAGACGCCGGGCGCACGGAGCCGCTCTGACCTTAGCAACGGGGACGCCACGTTCGGCCGCGTTCCCCGTTGCTGGGTCTGTTCTAATTACATTGTGGTGTGCTGGCCGTGCAGCATGCAAGCTGCACGGCATTACCTGAGATTACCTTGTCTGGGTCCTGATTGGAGGGTTCCTGAATAAAGGCACTCTCAGGACTTCTTACAGACGCCGGTGATAGCTTCCTGTTTGCCTGTGTCAGCTACAGAGAGTTTCCAGTCCTGCTCAATCCGGTTGTTCCTGTCCTCAGTGATCCTGTACTCGGAAGTTTGTCATCTTTTCCTGGAGTCTGACCGAGCACCTTTAACATCCTGTGGTGTTCGTGAGTCGCGGCGCAGCCGTGTGTTGCGGCTTGTCCGCTTACTGTTTATTATTTAGTTTATTGGTGTTCTGGAGCTTTTGCGGAGGATTCCGCTCCCACAGATCCACTCTGGTATCCAGCGGTGCTGGATAGGAGTAACGGATCAGTGGATCTTTGGTTGTCCTTTTCCCTGGCGGCTAGTCCGCACATACCTTTGGTTTAAGTTAGTTAGCTTGTAACCCCTGGCCTGGTTGCTTAGTCAGAGGGCCCCTTGTTATCACCCTGTCTCGGATTTCCCTTTGTCTCCCATTAAGACCTGCGGGGGCATCGGGGTTGGGCAGACATAATCCGCCCTTCGAACGCGGCTGCCATGGGCTCAAGCAACCATAGTCTCGCAGGGGATTTCTGATAACACGGGCGAGACAACGGAGTTAGGGCGCCAGGGGTTACTAGGCTCTCCTGCTCCCACAACCAGCATATCTTCCCAGTACTCAGACCTCTGCCATAAGATCTCCTCTGGTCTGGAGTACGGGAATCATAACATTATCACCGGCCAGACAAAAGAAAAAATTTAAATTAACAGGAGTTCATTTTTTCACTTATTCAGTTGGGAGATTTTGTCGGCCTCATGAATCCCGCCGGTGTTGGGCCAAATCCTGGCCAGCTTCTAGTTAGTCAGATTCAAGAACTTACTCAGATGGTTCAGGATCTGTCCCTCCGGGTGAGGTCACAGGAAGATCTGTTACGGACTTCCCCAAGGGTCATCCCTGAACCAAAAATGCATCTGCCTGACCGTTTTTCTGGGGATAGAAAACAGTTTTTTAATTTTAAAGAGTCTTGTAAACTTTATTTTCGTTTAAGACCAGTCTCCTCAGGTACGGAGGCTCAGCGGGTTGGAATTATTATTTCTCTGCTTCAGGGGGATCCTCAGACCTGGGCTTTTGGTTTAAAGACAGACGATCCAGCCTTATCGTCTGTAGACGCCTTTTTAAAATCTTTAGGGCTATTGTATGACGACCCTGATAGAGAGGCGTCCGCTGAGAGTCAGTTGCGTGCTCTTAGACAGGGTAGGAATCCCGCAGAGAATTATTGTACGGAGTTTCGCCGTTGGTCGAACGACTGTGGATGGAATGACCCAGCCCTACGCAGTCAGTTTCGCCTCGGCTTATCTGAATCTATAAAAGACAGTCTCCTTCAGTATCCCGCTCCTGAGACTCTCGATAAACTCATGGAGCTCTCTATTAAAATAGATCGTCGGCTCAGAGAGCGGAGGGCTGAAAAAAGGGGCATCTGTCGGGTCTACTCCTTGTGTTCTTTCCATTCCTGTAGAAATGGAGGAGCCTATGCAGATAGGTCTCTCCAAATTGTCTCCTGAAGAAAGAACCAGGAGGCAAAATTCTGGTCTTTGTTTATACTGTGGAGGTAAGGGACATTTTGCCCGTAGTTGTCCGAACAAGTCGGGAAACTTCCTGACCAAGTGAGTTGTGAGGGGGTTCACTTTGGTCTGCAGCTTATCTCCTCAAATAATTCACTGTTGGTTCCTGCTAAAGTTTCCTTTGGCAGCCTCTGTTCCTCGGTCTCTGCTTTTGTGGACAGTGGAGCTGCAGGGAACTTTATGGATTTAACATGGGCCAAGGCCTTAGGTATTCCTCAGTTAACCTTGGGTAGGTGTGTCACCATGCATGGTTTAGATGGGAGTCCCTTGTCCAATGGGGTTATTTCTCTATGTACACCTCCTGTTTTACTCTCGGTAGGAGCTCTGCATTCTGAAAAGATTGAGTTTTTCCTTACCCATTGTCCAGCAGTTCCTGTGGTTCTGGGTCACCCTTGGCTGGCCTTTCATAATCCCATCATTGATTGGCAGTCGGGGGAGATCTTACAATGGGGTACCATCTGTAATAAAGAATGTATTACGCTTCCTATCCGAGTAGCTGCCGCCGTTCCCGCACCCATTCCTGGGGAATACCAGGATTTTGTTGATGTATTTTCCAAGGGCAATGCGGATATTCTGCCTCCCCATAGGCCTTATGATTGTGCCATTGAGCTAATTCCTGGTGCCACGTTGCCTAAAGGAAGGTTATATGCATTGTCTGGTCCTGAAACTGTGGCCATGAATGAGTATGTGAAAGAAAGCCTTGGGAAAGGATTTATCAGGCCATCTAAATCCCCTTTAAGTGCAGGTTTCTTCTTCGTAGAGAAGAAGGATGGTTCACTCAGACCCTGTATTGACTTTAGAGCTTTGAATAAAATCTCGGTAAAGAATACTTACCCTCTGCCGCTGATCTCTGTCCTCTTTGATCAGCTACGTTCGGCTGTGATTTTTTCTAAGATTGACCTGAGAGGAGCATATAACCTCATCAGAATCAAGTCAGGGGATGAGTGGAAAACGGCATTCAGTACTCAGTCAGGCCACTATGAGTATCTGGTTATGCCATTCGGCCTGTCTAACGCTCCGGCAGTTTTCCAGGATCTCATTAACGATGTGCTCCGTGAATTTCTTGGAAGATTCGTTGTAGTCTACTTAGACGATATTTTGATATATTCTGACTCTGTAGAACAACATGTTACCCAGGTGCGTCAGGTTCTAAAGAAATTACGTGAAAATCACCTATATGCCAAGCTGGAGAAGTGTGAATTTCATGTCACGGAGGTATCCTTTTTAGGGTACATTATTTCCCCTCGGGGATTCCGTATGGAACCAAAGAAGCTCCAAGCCATCCTTAGTTGGGCGCAACCCACCAACTTAAAAGCAATTCAGCGCTTTTTAGGGTTTGCGAACTACTACAGAAGATTTATTCACTCTTTTTCTGACCTAGTTGCTCCCATTGTGGCACTGACTAAGAAGGGAGCAGATCCTACCAATTGGTCACGTGAAGCTGAGTTATCTTTCCAGGCCTTGAAACAAGCCTTTGTCTCAGCCCCTGTCCTTAGACATCCCAACCCAGAATTGCCTTTCATTGTTGAGGTTGATGCCTCGGAGGTTGGAGTAGGGGCTATCCTTTCTCAGAAGGATCCGGATTCCCTTGAATTACATCCTTGTGCCTTTATGTCCAGGAAATTCTCATCTGCAGAATCCAACTACGATGTTGGTAACCGGGAATTGCTGGCTATTAAATGGGCTTTCGAGGAGTGGAGGCATTGGCTTGAAGGAGCGACTCATACCATTTCAGTTTTGACTGATCACAAAAATCTTCAATATATTGAATCAGCTAAACGACTGAATGCCCGGCAGGCTCGTTGGGCTTTATTTTTTACTCGTTTCAAATTCATTATCACCTTTAGGCCAGGTTCCAAGAATACTAAGGCAGATGCCCTGTCACGTAGTTTTCTTCCAGTTCAAGACAACAGTCCTGTTACTCCCATACTTCCGTCTTCAGTCATTCGGGCAGGCCTCACACAGGATGTATTTACCCAGTTAAAGCTGCTTCAACATCAAGCTCCTGGAAATACTCCTGCTGGTCGCCTTTTTGTCCCTGAGTTTTTGAGAGCAACTGTTTTGACGGAGTTTCATGATAGCAAAGTTGCCGGGCATCCGGGAATCGCTAAGACTTTGGAATTAGTCTCCCGCTCAGTATGGTGGCCTGGTCTTTCCAAAGACATTAAAGAGTTTGTTTTTTCGTGTCAGGTCTGTGCACAGCATAAAGTTCCCCGTTCTTTGCCTATAGGTCAACTTATGCCCTTGAATGTTCCTCTTAGGCCATGGTCGCATATCTCCATGGATTTTGTGGTGGACCTTCCTCTGTCAGCCGGATGCCGAGTCATATGGGTGGTAGTGGACCGTTTTAGCAAAATGGCCCATTTCATTGCTCTTCCCCGATTGCCATCTGCCCAGGGATTGGCAGTCTTGTTCCTCCGCCATGTTTTCAGACTCCATGGCTTACCCACTGATATTGTTTCTGATTGGGGTCCACAATTCATTGCACAATTTTGGAAGTCTTTTTGTGCTTCGTTAAAGATGAAATTATCTTTAACGTCCGGCTATCATCCCCAATCCAATGGGCAGACTGAGCGAGTTAACCAATCTCTAAAACAATATTTGCGTTTGTACTCGGCCAAACTCCAAAATGACTGGTCTGAGTTTCTTCCATTGGCGGAGTTTGCTTATAATAATGCCTGTCATTCCTCCACCAATGTGTCTCCATTTTTTGCAGTTTTTGGTTTTCACCCCAGAGCTAATTCATTTTTTCAACATTCCTCTGTCTCCTCTCTGGCCCTGACCTCTCATCTTAAATTTATTTGGAGAAAAGTGCACCTGGCTCTCAGAAAAGCAGCATTCCGGGAAAATAAATTTTTTGACAGGCTCCGGCGGCCGTGCACTTTTAAAGTAGGAGACAGGGTGTGGTTGTCGACTCGCAACATTAAACTTCGACAAACCTCAGCCAGATTGGGTCCTAGATTTATTGGACCATTTCACATTATCAAAAAAGTCAATCCAGTTGCTTTCCGGTTACGTTTACCAAAAACTTTACGGATCGGAAATACCTTCCATTGCTCATTGCTGAAACCATATGTTTCGTCTAGTAGATTTCCTCGTAAAATATCTCAGGGGAGATCACCAATAAATGTACAGGGTCAGCAGGAGTTCTTGGTGGAGAAGGTTCTCGATTCCAAGTTGTCCCGGGGTCGGCTTTATTTTTTGGTACATTGGAGAGGTTATGGGCCAGAGGAAAGGTCTTGGGTCCTGGATGAGGATCTTCATGCCCCGAGGCTCAAAAGGGCATTTTTTTGAGAATTTCCTCAGAAACCTGGTTTTAGGGGTTCCTTGACCCCTCCTCAAGGGGGGGGGTACTGTTAGGCGCCGGGGTCCGCTCGTCGGTGCGGCCCGGCGCCTAGCAACCAGGGACGCCGTGCGCGTACAGCCGCCGGCTCCCTGGCAACGCTAGACGCCGGGCGCACGGAGCCGCTCTGACCTTAGCAACGGGGACGCCACGTTCGGCCGCGTTCCCCGTTGCTGGGTCTGTTCTAATTACATTGTGGTGTGCTGGCCGTGCAGCATGCAAGCTGCACGGCATTACCTGAGATTACCTTGTCTGGGTCCTGATTGGAGGGTTCCTGAATAAAGGCACTCTCAGGACTTCTTACAGACGCCGGTGATAGCTTCCTGTTTGCCTGTGTCAGCTACAGAGAGTTTCCAGTCCTGCTCAATCCGGTTGTTCCTGTCCTCAGTGATCCTGTACTCGGAAGTTTGTCATCTTTTCCTGGAGTCTGACCGAGCACCTTTAACATCCTGTGGTGTTCGTGAGTCGCGGCGCAGCCGTGTGTTGCGGCTTGTCCGCTTACTGTTTATTATTTAGTTTATTGGTGTTCTGGAGCTTTTGCGGAGGATTCCGCTCCCACAGATCCACTCTGGTATCCAGCGGTGCTGGATAGGAGTAACGGATCAGTGGATCTTTGGTTGTCCTTTTCCCTGGCGGCTAGTCCGCACATACCTTTGGTTTAAGTTAGTTAGCTTGTAACCCCTGGCCTGGTTGCTTAGTCAGAGGGCCCCTTGTTATCACCCTGTCTCGGATTTCCCTTTGTCTCCCATTAAGACCTGCGGGGGCATCGGGGTTGGGCAGACATAATCCGCCCTTCGAACGCGGCTGCCATGGGCTCAAGCAACCATAGTCTCGCAGGGGATTTCTGATAACACGGGCGAGACAACGGAGTTAGGGCGCCAGGGGTTACTAGGCTCTCCTGCTCCCACAACCAGCATATCTTCCCAGTACTCAGACCTCTGCCATAAGATCTCCTCTGGTCTGGAGTACGGGAATCATAACAATAATTCTGCACCACCAAATTCAATGTATGTGCAAAACATGGGACGTGCTGGAATTTGCCCAGATGTAATGCACGCACAATATTGGTGGCGTTGTCCGATGTCACAAATCGCCAGGAGAGTCCAATTGGGGTAAGCCATTCTGCGATGATGTTCCTCAGTTTCCGTAAGAGGTTGTCAGCTGTGTGCCTCTTATGGAAAGCGGTGATACAAAGCGTAGCCTGCCTAGGAACGAGTTGGCGTTTGCGAGATGCTGCTACTGGTGCCGCCGCTGCTGTTCTTGCTGCGGGAGGCAATACATCTACCCAGTGGGCTGTCACAGTCATATAGTCCTGAGTCTGCCCTGCTCCACTTGTCCACATGTCCGTGGTTAAGTGGACATTGGGTACAACTGCATTTTTTAGGACACTGGTGAGTCTTTTTCTGAGGTCTGTGTACATTTTCGGTATCGCCTGCCTAGAGAAATGAAACCTAGATGGTATTTGGTACCGGGGACACAGTACCTCAATCACGTCACTAGTTGCCTGTGAATTAACGGTGGATACCGGACACACGTTTCTCACCACCCAGGCTGACAAGACCTGAGTTATCCGCTTTGCAGCAGGATGACTGCTGTGATATTTCATCTTCCTCGCAAAGGACTGTTGGACAGTCAATTGCTTACTGGAAGTAGTACAAGTGATCTTCCGACTTCCCCTCTGGGATGACAATCGACTCCCAGCAGCAACAACAGCAGCGCCAGCAGCAGTAGGCGTTACACTCAAGGATGCATCGGAGGAATCCCAGGCAGGAGAGGACTCGTCAGTCTTGCCAGTGACATGGCCTGCAGGACTATTGGCTTTCCTGTGTAAGGTGGAAATTGACACTGAGGGAGTTGGTGGTGTGGTTTGCAGGAGCTTGGTTACAAGAGGAAGGGATTTAGTGGTCAGTGGACTGCTTCCGCTGTCATCCAAAGTTTTTGAACTTGTCACTGACTTCTGATGAATGCGGTCCAGGTGACGTAAAAGGGAGGATGTTCCTAGGTAGTTAACGTCCTTACCCCTACTTATTACAGCTTGACAAAGGCAAAACACGGCTTGACACCTGTTGTCCGCATTTGTGTTGAAATAATTCCACACCAAAGAGGTGATTTTTTTTTGTATTTTGACCAGGCATGTGAATGGCCATATTCCTCCCACGGACAACAGGTGTCTCCCCGGGTGCCTGACTTAAACAAACCACCTCACCATCAGAATCCTCCTTGTCAATTTCCTCCCCAGCGCCAGCAACACCCATATCCTCATCCTGGTGTACTTCAACAGTGACATCTTCAATTTGACTATCAGGAACTGGACTGCGGGTGCTCCTTCCAGCACTTGCAGGGGGCGTGCAAATGGTGGAAGGCGCAAGCTCTTCCCGTCCAGTGTTGGGAAGGTCAGGCATCGCAACCGACACAATTGGACTCTCCTTGGGGATTTGTGATTTAGAAGAACGCACAGTTCTTTGCTGTGCTTTTGCCTGCTTAAGTCTTTTAATTTTTCTAGCGAGAGGATGAGTGCTTCCATCCTCATGTGAATCTGAACCACTAGCCATGAACATAGGCCAGGGCCTCAGCCGTTCCTTGCCACTCCGTGTCGTAAATGGCATATTGGAAAGTTTACGCTTCTCATCAGACGCTTTTAATTTTGATTTTTGGGTCATTTTACTGAACTTTTGTGTTTTGGATTTTACATGCTCTCTACTATGACATTGGGCATCGGCCTTGGCAGACGACGTTGATGGCATTTCATCGTCTCGGCCATGACTAGTGGCAGCAGCTTCAGCACGAGGTGGAAGTGGATCTTGATCTTTCCCTATTTTAACCTCCACATTTTTGTTGTCCATTTTTTAATGTGTGGAATTATATGCCAGTATCAATAGCAATGGCCTACTACTATATATACTGTGCACAACTGAAATGCACCACCAGTATGGATGGATAGTATGTTTGACGACACAGAGGTAGGTAGAGCAGTGGCCTTCCGTACCGTACTGCTATATATACTGGTGGTCACTGTCAGCAAACTGCAAAACTAAAATGCACCACAGGTATAGAATCTAGATGGATAGTATACTTGACGACACAGAGGTAGGTAGAGCAGTGGCCTTCCGTACCGTACTGCTATATATACTGGTGGTCACTGTCAGCAAACTGCAAAACTAAAATGCACCACAGGTATAGAATCTAGATGGATAGTATACTTGACGACACAGAGGTAGGTAGAGCAGTGGCCTTCCGTACAGTACTGCTATATATACTGGTGGTCACTGTCAGCAAACTGCCAAACTAAAATGCACCACAGGTATAGAATCTAGATGGATAGTATACTTGACGACACAGAGGTAGGTAGAGCAGTGGCCTTCCGTACCGTACTGCTATATATACTGGTGGTCACTGTCAGCAAACTGCAAAACTAAAATGCACCACAGGTATAGAATCTAGATGGATAGTATACTTGACGACACAGAGGTAGGTAGAGCAGTGGCCTTCCGTACCGTACTGCTATATATACTGGTGGTCACTGTCAGCAAAACTCTGCACTGTACTCCTCCTATATAATACTGCTGGTCCCCAGTCCCCAAAATAAAGCAGTGTGAGCACAGATATATGCAGCACACTGAGCACAGATATGGAGTGTTTTTCAGGCAGAGAACGGATAAAACTGGTGGTTACTGATCAGCAAAACTCTGCACTGTACTCCTCCTATATAATACAGCTGCTCCCCAGTCCCCACAATTAAGCAATAAGCACAAATATTTGCAGCAACATTAATAAACGGAGAGGACGCCAGCCACATCCTCTCCCTAACATTTCCAATGCACGAGTGAAAATGGCGGCGACGCGCGGCTCCTTATATAGAATACGAATCTCGCAAGAATTCGACCGCGGGATGATGCCGTTCGGGCGCGCTCGGGTTAACCAAGCCATACGGGAGAATCCGAGTATGCCTCGGACCCGTGTAAAATGGGTGAAGTTCGGGGGGGTTCGGTTTCCGAGGAACCGAACCCGCTCATCACTAAGCACAACCTGCCCACCCTACCCTAAAACAGCACAACCTGCCCACCCAACACTAATAAAGCACAACCTGCCCACACTACACTAATACAGCACAATCTGCCAACCCTACACAAATACAACACAACCTGCTCACCGTACACTAATACAACACAACCTGCCCAGCCTACACTAATACAGCACAACCTGCCCACCTTACATTAATACAGCACAACCTGCCCACCCTACACTAATACAATACAACCTGCCCACCGTAAACTACTACAACACAACATGCCCACCCTACACTAAAACAACACAACCTGCCCACCGTACACTAATACAACACAACCTGCCCACCATACACTAATACAGCACAACCTGCCCACCGTATACTAATATTGCGCAACCTGCCCACCCTAAACTAATACACCTCAACCTGCCCACCATACACTAATACTGCACAATCTGCCCACCCTACACTAATACAGCACAACCTGCCCACCCTACACTAATACAGCACGACCTGCCCACCGTACACTAATACAGCACGACCTGCCCACCCTACACTAATACAACACAACCTGCCCACTGTACACTAATACAGCACAACCTGCCCACCCTACACTAATAAAGCATAACCTGCTCACACTACACTAATACAACACAACCTTCCCACCCTACACTAATACAGCACAACCTGCCCACCCTACACTAATACAGCACGACCTGCCCACCCTACACTAATACAACACAACCTGCCCACTGTACACTAATACAGCACAACCTGCCCACCCTACACTAATACAGCATAACCTGCTCACACTACACTAATACAACACAACTTTCCCACCCTACACTAATACTGCACAACCTGCCCACCCTACACTAATACAGCACGACCTGCCCACCCAACACTAATACAACACAACCTTCCCACCCTACACTAATACAGCACAACCTGCCCACCGTACACTAATACAGCACAACCTGCCCACCCTACACTAATACAGCGCGACCTGCCCACCCTACACTAATACAACACAACCTTCCCACCCTACACTAATACAACACAACCTGCCCACCCTACACTAATACAACACAACAACCTGCCCACTGTACACTAATACAGCACAACCTGCCCACCCTACACTAATACAGCATAACCTGCTCACACTACACTAATACAATACAACCTGCCCACCCTACACTAATACAGCATAACCTGCTCACACTACACTAATACAGCACAATCTGCCCACCCTACACTAATACAGCACAACCTGCCCACCCTACACTAATACAGCACGACCTGCCCACCCTACTCTAATACAACACAACCTTCCCACCCTACACTAATACAGCACAACCTGCCCACCGTACACTAATACAGCACAACCTGCCCACCCTACACTAATACAGCACGACCTGCCCACCCTACACTAATACAACACAACCTTCCCACCCTACACTAATACAACACAATCTGCCCACCCTACACTAATACATCACAACCTGCCAACCCTACACTAATACAGCACAACCTGCCCACCCTACACTAATACAGCACAACCTGCCTACCCTACACTAATACAGCACAACCTGCCCACCCTACACTAATACAGCACAATCAGCTCACCCTACACTAATGCAGCACAACCTGCCCACCCTACACTAATACAGCACAACCTGCCCACCCTACACTAATACAGCACAACCTGCCCACCCTACACTAATAGAGCACAACCTGCCCACCCTACACTAATACAACACAACCTGCCCACCCTACACTAATACAGCACAATTAGCTCACCCTACACTAATACAGCACAACCTGCCCACCCTACACTAATACAACACAACCTGCCCACTGTACACTAATACAGCACAACCTGCCCACCCTACACTAATACAACACAATCTGCCCACCGTAAACTAAGACAACACAACCTACCCACCCTACACTAATACAGCACAATCTGCCCACCCTACACTAATACAGCACAACCTGCCCGCGCTACACTAATACAGCATAACCTGCTCACACTACACTAATACAGCACAATCTGCCCACCTTACACTAATACAGCATAACCTGCTCACACTACACTAATACAGCACAATCTGCCCACCGTAAACTAAGACAACACAACCTACCCACCCTACACTAACACAGCACAATTTGCCCACCCTACACTAATACAGCACAACCTGCCCACCGTACACTAATACAGCACAACCTGCCCACCGTATACTAATATTGCGCAACCTGCCCACCCTAAACTAATACACCTCAACCTGCCCACCATACACTAATACAGCACAATCTGCCCACCCTACACTAATACAGCACGACCTGCCCACCGTACACTAATACAGCACGACCTGCCCATCCTACACTAATACAACACAACCTGCCCACCCTACACTAATACAGCATAACCTGCTCACACTACACTAATACAATACAACCTGCCCACCCTACACTAATACAGCATAACCTGCTCACACTACACTAATACAGCACAATCTGCCCACCCTACACTAATATAGCACAACCTGCCCGCCCTACACTAATACAGCACAACCTGCCCACCCTACACTAATACAGCATAACCTGCTCACACTACACTATACAACACAATCTGCCCACCGTGAACTAAGACAACACAACCATCTGCCCACCCTACACTAATACAGCACAACCTGCCCACCCTACACTAATACAGCACAACCTGCCCACCGTACACTAATACAGCACAACCTGCCCACCCTACACTAATACAGCACGACCTGCCCACCCTACACTAATACAACACAACCTTCCCACCCTACACTAATACAACACAATCTGCCCACCCTACACTAATACATCACAACCTGCCCACCCTACACTAATACAGCACAACCTGCCCACCCTACACTAATACAGCACAACCTGCCTACCCTACACTAATACAGCACAACCTGCCCACCCTACACTAATACAGCACAATCAGCTCACCCTACACTAATACAGCACAACCTGCCCACCCTACACTAATACAGCACAACCTGCCCACCCTACACTAATACAACACAACACTAATACAGCACAACCTGCCACCCTACACTAATAGAGCACAACCTGCCCACCCTACACTAATACAACACAACCTGCCCACCCTACACTAATACAGCACAATTAGCTCACCCTACACTAATACAGCACAACCTGCCCACCCTACACTAATACAACACAACCTGCCCACTGTACACTAATACAGCACAACCTGCCCACCCTACACTAATACAACACAATCTGCCCACCGTAAACTAAGACAACACAACCTACCCACCCTACACTAATACAGCACAATCTGCCCACCCTACACTAATACAGCACAACCTGCCCGCGCTACACTAATACAGCATAACCTGCTCACACTACACTAATACAGCACAATCTGCCCACCTTACACTAATACAGCATAACCTGCTCACACTACACTAATACAGCACAATCTGCCCACCGTAAACTAAGACAACACAACCTACCCACCCTACACTAACACAGCACAATTTGCCCACCCTACACTAATACAGCACAACCTGCCCACCGTACACTAATACAGCACAACCTGCCCACCGTATACTAATATTGCGCAACCTGCCCACCCTAAACTAATACACCTCAACCTGCCCACCATACACTAATACAGCACAATCTGCCCACCCTACACTAATACAGCACGACCTGCCCACCGTACACTAATACAGCACGACCTGCCCATCCTACACTAATACAACACAACCTGCCCACCCTACACTAATACAGCATAACCTGCTCACACTACACTAATACAATACAACCTGCCCACCCTACACTAATACAGCATAACCTGCTCACACTACACTAATACAGCACAATCTGCCCACCCTACACTAATATAGCACAACCTGCCCGCCCTACACTAATACAGCACAACCTGCCCACCCTACACTAATACAGCATAACCTGCTCACACTACACTATACAACACAATCTGCCCACCGTGAACTAAGACAACACAACCATCTGCCCACCCTACACTAATACAGCACAACCTGCCCACCCTACACTAATACAGCACAACCTGCCCACCGTACACTAATACAGCACAACCTGCCCACCCTACACTAATACAGCACGACCTGCCCACCCTACACTAATACAACACAACCTTCCCACCCTACACTAATACAACACAATCTGCCCACCCTACACTAATACATCACAACCTGCCCACCCTACACTAATACAGCACAACCTGCCCACCCTACACTAATACAGCACAACCTGCCTACCCTACACTAATACAGCACAACCTGCCCACCCTACACTAATACAGCACAATCAGCTCACCCTACACTAATACAGCACAACCTGCCCACCCTACACTAATACAGCACAACCTGCCCACCCTACACTAATACAACACAACACTAATACAGCACAACCTGCCCACCCTACACTAATAGAGCACAACCTGCCCACCCTACACTAATACAACACAACCTGCCCACCCTACACTAATACAGCACAATTAGCTCACCCTACACTAATACAGCACAACCTGCCCACCCTACACTAATACAACACAACCTGCCCACTGTACACTAATACAGCACAACCTGCCCACCCTACACTAATACAACACAATCTGCCCACCATACACTAATACAGCACAACCTTCCCACCCTACACTAATACAACACAACCTGCCCACCCTACACTAATACAACACAACCTGCCCACTGTACACTAATACAGCACAACCTGCCCACCCTACACTAATACAGCATAACCTGCTCACACTACACTAATACAGCACAATCTGCCCACCCTACACTAATACAGCACAACCTGTCCGCCCTACACTAATACAACACAACCTGCCCACCGTAAACTAATACAACACAACCTGCCCACCCTACACTAATACAGCACGACCTGCCCACCCTACACTAATACAACACAACCTTCCCACCCTACACTAATACAGCACAACCTGCCCACCGTACACTAATACAGCACAACCTGCCCACCCTACACTAATACAGCACGACCTGCCCACCCTACACTAATACAACACAACCTTCCCACCCTACACTAATACAACACAATCTGCCCACCCTACACTAATACATCACAACCTGTTCACCCTACACTAATACAGCACAACCTGCCCACCCTACACTAATACAGCACAACCTGCCTACCCTACACTAATACAGCACAACCTGCCCACCCTACACTAATACAGCACAATCAGCTCACCCTACACTAATACAGCACAACCTGCCCACCCTACACTAATACAGCACAACCTGCCCACCCTACACTAATACAACACAACCTGCCCACCCTACACTAATACAGCACAACCTGCCCACCCTACACTAATAGAGCACAACCTGCCCACTCTACACTAGTACAACACAACCTGCCCACCCTACACTAATACAGCACAATTAGCTCACCCTACACTAATACAGCACAACCTACCCACCCTACACTAATACAACACAACCTGCCCACTGTACACTAATACAGCACAACCTGCCCACCCTACACTAATACAACACAATCTGCCCACCGTAAACTAAGACAACACAACCTACCCACCCTACACTAATACAGCACAATCTGCCCACCCTACACTAATACAGCACAACCTGCCCGCGCTACACTAATACAGCATAACCTGCTCACACTACACTAATACAGCACAATCTGCCCACCTTACACTAATACAGCATAACCTGCTCACACTACACTAATACAGCACAATCTGCCCACCGTAAACTAAGACAACACAACCTACCCACCCTACACTAACACAGCACAATTTGCCCACCCTACACTAATACAGCACAACCTGCCCACCGTACACTAATACAGCACAACCTGCCCACCGTATACTAATATTGCGCAACCTGCCCACCCTAAACTAATACACCTCAACCTGCCCACCATACACTAATACAGCACAATCTGCCCACCCTACACTAATACAGCACAACCTGCCCACCCTACACTAATACAGCACGACCTGCCTACCGTACACTAATACAGCACGACCTGCCCACCCTACACTAATACAACACAACCTGCCCACTGTACACTAATACAGCACAACCTGCCCACCCTACACTAATACAGCATAACCTGCTCACACTACACTAATACAACACAACCTTCCCACCCTACACTAATACAGCACAACCTGCCCACCCTACACTAATACAGCACGACCTGCCCACCCTACACTAATACAGCACGACCTGCCCACCCTACACTAATACAACACAACCTGCCCACTGTACACTAATACAGCACAACCTGCCCACCCTACACTAATACAGCATAACCTGCCCACCCTACACTAATACAACACAACCTTCCCACCCTACACTAATACAACACAATCTGCCCACCCTACACTAATACATCACAACCTGCCAACCCTACACTAATACAGCACAACCTGCCCACCCTACACTAATACAGCACAACCTGCCTACCCTACACTAATACAGCACAACCTGCCCACCCTACACTAATACAGCACAATCAGCTCACCCTACACTAATACAGCACAACCTGCCCACCCTACACTAATACAGCACAACCTGCCCACCCTACACTAATACAACACAACACTAATACAGCACAACCTGCCCACCCTACACTAATAGAGCACAACCTGCCCACCCTACACTAATACAACACAACCTGCCCACCCTACACTAATACAGCACAATTAGCTCACCCTACACTAATACAGCACAACCTGCCCACCCTACACTAATACAACACAACCTGCCCACTGTACACTAATACAGCACAACCTGCCCACCCTACACTAATACAACACAATCTGCCCACCGTAAACTAAGACAACACAACCTACCCACCCTACACTAATACAGCACAATCTGCCCACCCTACACTAATACAGCACAACCTGCCCGCGCTACACTAATACAGCATAACCTGCTCACACTACACTAATACAGCACAATCTGCCCACCTTACACTAATACAGCATAACCTGCTCACACTACACTAATACAGCACAATCTGCCCACCGTAAACTAAGACAACACAACCTACCCACCCTACACTAACACAGCACAATTTGCCCACCCTACACTAATACAGCACAACCTGCCCACCGTACACTAATACAGCACAACCTGCCCACCGTATACTAATATTGCGCAACCTGCCCACCCTAAACTAATACACCTCAACCTGCCCACCATACACTAATACAGCACAATCTGCCCACCCTACACTAATACAGCACGACCTGCCCACCGTACACTAATACAGCACGACCTGCCCATCCTACACTAATACAACACAACCTGCCCACCCTACACTAATACAGCATAACCTGCTCACACTACACTAATACAATACAACCTGCCCACCCTACACTAATACAGCATAACCTGCTCACACTACACTAATACAGCACAATCTGCCCACCCTACACTAATATAGCACAACCTGCCCGCCCTACACTAATACAGCACAACCTGCCCACCCTACACTAATACAGCATAACCTGCTCACACTACACTATACAACACAATCTGCCCACCGTGAACTAAGACAACACAACCATCTGCCCACCCTACACTAATACAGCACAACCTGCCCACCCTACACTAATACAGCACAACCTGCCCACCGTACACTAATACAGCACAACCTGCCCACCCTACACTAATACAGCACGACCTGCCCACCCTACACTAATACAACACAACCTTCCCACCCTACACTAATACAACACAATCTGCCCACCCTACACTAATACATCACAACCTGCCCACCCTACACTAATACAGCACAACCTGCCCACCCTACACTAATACAGCACAACCTGCCTACCCTACACTAATACAGCACAACCTGCCCACCCTACACTAATACAGCACAATCAGCTCACCCTACACTAATACAGCACAACCTGCCCACCCTACACTAATACAGCACAACCTGCCCACCCTACACTAATACAACACAACACTAATACAGCACAACCTGCCCACCCTACACTAATAGAGCACAACCTGCCCACCCTACACTAATACAACACAACCTGCCCACCCTACACTAATACAGCACAATTAGCTCACCCTACACTAATACAGCACAACCTGCCCACCCTACACTAATACAACACAACCTGCCCACTGTACACTAATACAGCACAACCTGCCCACCCTACACTAATACAACACAATCTGCCCACCATACACTAATACAGCACAACCTTCCCACCCTACACTAATACAACACAACCTGCCCACCCTACACTAATACAACACAACCTGCCCACTGTACACTAATACAGCACAACCTGCCCACCCTACACTAATACAGCATAACCTGCTCACACTACACTAATACAGCACAATCTGCCCACCCTACACTAATACAGCACAACCTGTCCGCCCTACACTAATACAACACAACCTGCCCACCGTAAACTAATACAACACAACCTGCCCACCCTACACTAATACAGCACGACCTGCCCACCCTACACTAATACAACACAACCTTCCCACCCTACACTAATACAGCACAACCTGCCCACCGTACACTAATACAGCACAACCTGCCCACCCTACACTAATACAGCACGACCTGCCCACCCTACACTAATACAACACAACCTTCCCACCCTACACTAATACAACACAATCTGCCCACCCTACACTAATACATCACAACCTGTTCACCCTACACTAATACAGCACAACCTGCCCACCCTACACTAATACAGCACAACCTGCCTACCCTACACTAATACAGCACAACCTGCCCACCCTACACTAATACAGCACAATCAGCTCACCCTACACTAATACAGCACAACCTGCCCACCCTACACTAATACAGCACAACCTGCCCACCCTACACTAATACAACACAACCTGCCCACCCTACACTAATACAGCACAACCTGCCCACCCTACACTAATAGAGCACAACCTGCCCACTCTACACTAGTACAACACAACCTGCCCACCCTACACTAATACAGCACAATTAGCTCACCCTACACTAATACAGCACAACCTACCCACCCTACACTAATACAACACAACCTGCCCACTGTACACTAATACAGCACAACCTGCCCACCCTACACTAATACAACACAATCTGCCCACCGTAAACTAAGACAACACAACCTACCCACCCTACACTAATACAGCACAATCTGCCCACCCTACACTAATACAGCACAACCTGCCCGCGCTACACTAATACAGCATAACCTGCTCACACTACACTAATACAGCACAATCTGCCCACCTTACACTAATACAGCATAACCTGCTCACACTACACTAATACAGCACAATCTGCCCACCGTAAACTAAGACAACACAACCTACCCACCCTACACTAACACAGCACAATTTGCCCACCCTACACTAATACAGCACAACCTGCCCACCGTACACTAATACAGCACAACCTGCCCACCGTATACTAATATTGTGCAACCTGCCCACCCTAAACTAATACACCTCAACCTGCCCACCATACACTAATACAGCACAATCTGCCCACCCTACACTAATACAGCACAACCTGCCCACCCTACACTAATACAGCACGACCTGCCTACCGTACACTAATACAGCACGACCTGCCCACCCTACACTAATACAACACAACCTGCCCACTGTACACTAATACAGCACAACCTGCCCACCCTACACTAATACAGCATAACCTGCTCACACTACACTAATACAACACAACCTTCCCACCCTACACTAATACAGCACAACCTGCCCACCCTACACTAATACAGCACGACCTGCCCACCCTACACTAATACAACACAACCTGCCCACTGTACACTAATACAGCACAACCTGCCCACCCTACACTAATACAGCATAACCTGCTCACACTACACTAATACAACACAACCTTCCCACCCTACACTAATACAGCACAACCTGCCCACCCTACACTAATACAGCACGACCTGCCCATCCTACACTAATACAACACAACCTTCCCACCCTACACTAATACAGCACAACCTGCCCACCGTACACTAATACAGCACAACCTGCCCACCCTACACTAATACAGCACGACCTGCCCACCCTACACTAATACAACACAACCTTCCCACCCTACACTAATACAACACAACCTGCCCACCCTACACTAATACAACACAACCTGCCCACTGTACACTAATACAGCACAACCTGCCCACCCTACACTAATACAGCATTACCTGCTCACACTACACTAATACAATACAACCTGCCCACCCTACACTAATACAGCATAACCTGCTCACACTACACTAATACAGCACAATCTTCCCACCCTACACTAATACAGCACGACCTGCCCGCCCTACACTAATACAACACAACCTGCCCACCGTAAACTAATACAACACAACCTGCCCACCCTACACTAATACAACACAACCTGCCCACTGTACACTAATACAGCACAACCTGCCCACCCTACACTAATACAGCATAACCTGCTCACACTACACTAATACAACACAACCTTCCCATCCTACACTAATACAGCACAACCTGCCCACCGTACACTAATACAGCACAACCTGCCCACCCTACACTAATACAGCACGACCTGCCCACCCTACACTAATACAACACAACCTTCCCACCCTACACTAATACAACACAACCTGCCCACCCTACACTAATACAACACAACCTGCCCACTGTACACTAATACAGCACAACCTGCCCACCCTACACTAATACAGCATAACCTGCTCACACTACACTAATACAATACAACCTGCCAACCCTACACTAATACAGCATAACCTGCTCACACTACACTAATACAGCACAATCTGCCCACCCTACACTAATACAGCACAACCTGCCCGCCCTACACTAATACAGCACAACCTGCCCACCCTACACTAATACAGCATAACCTGCTCACACTACACTATACAACACAATCTGCCCACCGTGAACTAAGACAACACAACCATCTGCCCACCCTACACTAATACAGCACAACCTGCCCACCCTACACAAATACAGCACAACCTGCCCACCATACACTAATACAGCACAACCTTCCCACCCTACACTAATACAACACAACCTGCCCACCCTACACTAATACAACACAACCTGCCCACTGTACACTAATACAGCACAACCTGCCCACCCTACACTAATACAGCATAACCTGCTCACACTACACTAATACAATACAACCTGCCCACCCTACACTAATACAGCATAACCTGCTCACACTACACTAATACAGCACAATCTGCCCACCCTACACTAATACAGCACAACCTGTCCGCCCTACACTAATACAACACAACCTGCCCACCGTAAACTAATACAACACAACCTGCCCACCCTACACTAATACAGCACGACCTGCCCACCCTACACTAATACAACACAACCTTCCCACCCTACACTAATACAGCACAACCTGCCCACCGTACACTAATACAGCACAACCTGCCCACCCTACACTAATACAGCACAACCTTCCCACCCTACACTAATACAACACAATCTGCCCACCCTACACTAATACATCACAACCTGTTCACCCTACACTAATACAGCACAACCTGCCCACCCTACACTAATACAGCACAACCTGCCTACCCTACACTAATACAGCACAACCTGCCCACCCTACACTAATACAGCACAATCAGCTCACCCTACACTAATACAGCACAACCTGCCCACCCTACACTAATACAGCACAACCTGCCCACCCTGCACTAATACAACACAACCTGCCCACCCTACACTAATACAGCACAACCTGCCCACCCTACACTAATAGAGCACAACCTGCCCACCATACACTAATACAACACAACCTGCACACCCTACACTAATACAGCACAATTAGCTCACCCTACACTAATACAGCACAAAATGCCCACCCTACACTAATACAACACAACCTGCCCACTGTACACTAATACAGCACAACCTGCCCACCCTACACTAATACAGCATTACCTGCCCACCCTACACTAATACAACACAATCTGCCCACCGTAAACTAAGACAACACAACCTACCCACCCTACACTATTACAGCACAATCTGCCCACCCTACACTAATACAGCACAACCTGCCCGCGCTACACTAATACAGCATAACCTGCTCACACTACACTAATACAGCACAATCTGCCCACCTTACACTAATACAGCATAACCTGCTCACACTACACTAATACAGCACAATCTGCCCACCGTAAACTAAGACAACACAACCTACCCACCCTACACTAACACAGCACAATTTGCCCACCCTACACTAATACAGCACAACCTGCCCACCGTACACTAATACAGCACAACCTGCCCACCGTATACTAATATTGCGCAACCTGCCGACCCTAAACTAATACACCTCAACCTGCCCACCATACACTAATACAGCACAATCTGCCCACCCTACACTAATACAGCACAACCTGCCCACCCTACACTAATACAGCACCACCTGCCCACTGTACACTAATACAGCACGACCTGCCCACCCTACACTAATACAACACAACCTGCCCACTGTACACTAATACAGCACAACCTGCCCACCCTACACTAATACAGCATAACCTGCTCACACTACACTAATACAACACAACCTTCTCACCCTACACTAATACAGCACAACCTGCCCACCCTACACTAATACAGCACGACCTGCCCACCCTACACTAATACAACACAACCTGCCCACTGTACACTAATACAGCACAACCTGCACACCCTACACTAATACAGCATAACCTGCTCACACTACACTAATACAACACAACCTTCCCACCCTACACTAATACAGCACAACCTGCCCACCCTACACTAATACAGCACGACCTGCCCACCCTACACTAATACAACACAACCTTCCCACCCTACACTAATACAGCACAACCTGCCCACCCTACACTAATACAGCACAACCTGCCCACCCTACACTAATACAGCACGACCTGCCCACCCTACACTAATACAACACAACCTTCCCACCCTACACTAATACAACACATCCTGCCCACCCTACACTAATACAACACAACCTGTTCACTGTACACTAATACAGCACAACCTGCCCACCCTACACTAATACAGCATAACCTGCTCACACTACACTAACACAGCACAATCTGCCCACCCTACACTAATACAGCACAACCTGCCCGCCCTACACTAATACAACACAACCTGCCCACCGTAAACTAATACAACACAACCTGCCCACCCTACACTAATACAGCACGACCTGCCCACCCTACACTAATACAACACAACCTGCCCACTGTACACTAATACAGCACATCCTGCCCACCATACACTAATACAGCATAACCTGCTCACACTACACTAATACAACACAACCTTCCCACCCTACACTAATACAGCACAACCTGCCCACCCTACACTAATACAGCACGACCTGCCCACCCTACACTAATACAACACAACCTTCCCACCCTACACTAATACAGCACAACTTGCCCACCGTACACTAATACAGCACAACCTGCCCACCCTACACTAATACAACACAACCTTCCCACCCTACACTAATACAACACAACCAGCCCACCCTACACTAATACAACACAACCTGCCCACTGTACACTAATACAGCACAACCTGCCCACCCTACAATAATACAGCATAACCTGCTCACACTACACTAATACAATACAACCTGCCCACCCTACACTAATACAGCATAACCTGCTCACACTACACTAATACAGCACAATCTGCCCACCCTACACTAATACAGCACAACCTGCCCGCCCTACACTAATACAGCACAACCTGCCCACCCTACACTAATACAGCATAACCTGCTCACACTACACTATGCAACACAATCTGCCCACCGTGAACTAAGACAACACAACCATCTGCCCACCCTACACTAATACAGCACAACCTGCCCACCCTACACTAATACAGCACAACCTGCCCACCATACACTAATACAGCACAACCTGCCCACCCTACACTAATACAGCACAACCTGCCCACCCTACACTAATACAGCACAACCTGCCCACCGAATACTAATATTGTGCAACCTTCCCACCCTAAACTAATACAGCACAACCTGCCCACCCTACACTAATACAGCACAATCTGCCCACCGTAAACGAATACAACACAACTTGCCCACCCTACACTAATACAGCACAACTTCCACACCCTACACTAATACAGCACAACCTGCCCACCCTACACTAATACAACACAACCTGCCCACCCTACACTAATACAGCACAATCTGCCCACCCTACACTAATACAACACAACCTGCCCACCCTACACTAATATAGCGCAACCTCCACACCCTACACTAATACAGCACAACCTGCCCACCCTACACTAATACAGCACAACCTCCACACCCTACACTAATACAGCACAACCTGCCCACCCTACACTAATACAGCACAACCTCCACACCCTACACTAATACAGCACAACCTGCCCACCGTACACTAATACAGCACAACCTGCCCACCCTACACTAATACAGCACAACCTGCCCACCCTATACTAATACATCACAACCTGCCCACCCTACACTGATACAGCACAATCTGCCCACCCTACACTAATACAGCACAACCTGCCCACCCTACACTAATACAGCACAACCTGTGCCCACCCTACACTGACACAGCACAATCTACCCACCTTACACTAATACAGCACAACCTGCCCACCCTGCACTAATACAGCACAATCCGCCCACCCTACACTAATACAGCACAACCTGCCCACCCTGCACTAATACAGCACAATCCGCCCACCCTACACTAATACAGCACAATCTACCCACCCTACACTAATACAGCACAACCTGCCCACCCTACACTAATACAGCACAATCTGCCCACCCTACACTAATACAACACCACCTGCCCACCCTACACTAACACAGCACAATCTACCCACCTTACACTAATACAGCACAACCTGCCCACCCTGCACTAATACAGCACAATCCGCCCACCCTACACTAATACAGCACAATCTACCCACCCTACACTAATACAGCACAACCTGCCCACCCTACACTAATACAGCACAATCTACCCACCTTACACTAATACAGCACAACCTGCCCACCCTACACTAATACAGCACAACCTGCCCACCGTACACTAATACAGCACAACCTGCCCACCCTACACTAATACAGCACAACCTGCCCACCGTACACTAATACAGCACAACCTGCCCACCCTACACTAATACAGCACAATCTACCCACACTACACTAATACAGCACAATCTACCCACCGTACACTAATACAGCACAACCTGCCCACCCTACACTAATACAGCACAATCTACCCACACTACACTAATACAGCACAATCTACCCACCGTACACTAATACAGCACAACCTGCCCACCCTACACTAATACAGCACAACCTGCCCACCGTACACTAATACAGCACAACCTGCCCACCCTACACTAATACAGCACAACCTGCCCACCGTACACTGATACAACACAACCTGCCCACCCTACACTAATACAACACAACCTGCCCACCGTACACTAATACAACACAACCTACCCACCCTACACTAATACAGCACAACCTGCCCACCGTACACTAATATAGCACAACCTGCCCACCCTACACTAATACAATACAACCTGCCCACTGTACACTAATACAACACAACCTGCCCATCCTACACTAATACAACACAACCTGCCCACCGTACACTAATATAGCACAACCTGCCCACCGTACACTGATACAACACAACCTGCCCACCCTACACTAATACAACACAACCTGCCCACCGTACACTAATACAACACAACCTACCCACCCTACACTAATACAGCACAACCTGCCCACCGTACACTAATATAGCACAACCTGCCCACCCTACACTAATACAATACAACCTGCCCACTGTACACTAATACAACACAACCTGCCTATCCTACACTAATACAACACAACCTGCCCACTGTACACTAATATAGCACAACCTGCCCACCGTACACTGATACAACACAACCTGCCCACCCTACACTAATACAAGACAACCTGCCCACCGTACACTAATACAACACAACCTACCCACCCTACACTAATACAGCACAACCTGCCCACCGTACACTAATATAGCACAACCTGCCACCCTACACTAATACAGCTTAACCTGCCCACCCTACACTAATACAGCACAACCTGCCCACCGTGCACTAATACAGCACAACCTGCCCATCCTACACTAATACAACACAACCTGCCCACCGTACACTAATACAGCACAACCTGACCACCATACACTAATACAGCACAACCTGCCCACCCTACACTAATACATCACAACCTGCCCACCCTACACTAATACAGCATAACCTACCCACCCTACACTAATACAGCACAACCTGCCCACCCTACACTAATACAGCACAACCTGCCCACCGTACACTAATACAGCACAACCTACCCACCCTACACTAATACAGCACAATCTCACTTCTCCACTCTTTTCACTGCTTCATGAATAGACCCCTATGTGAGACAGCTGCGCACCAAACAGAAGGGTAACGATGGATTATAGCTATTTATTTGACGCTGAATCCACTCCGGCTTCAGAGTAGGACCGTCTCCCCTGTGATTGGGCCGATGTACGCTCAGCGCGTTACACCACTGGAGCCTGACCCTGAGAGCGCAGTCACATGGTGCACCTGAGATGAGGAACCCTCCCCTGTGATTGGGCTGGCGGAACCTGCAGCGTTTGCATCTTAGTTCTAGAATGGAAGCAAGTGCTGTAACGATCTGCAGGTGCCGGAGAAGCATTTCCCACAGGTAAAAATGAAACGTCACGCACAGTACAAACAGTTTAATACATAAACAGAGGTTCATTCTGGGTATTAGCTGCAGTCTGCTGCAATATGTCATTTCCGTTATGTGTATACAGCCTGGAATAAATAGAGCCCCTCCCCTCACCTGATGTAAAGCAGGAGTGGGCTGCACACAGGGGGCCTGATTCAGAGGTTGGCGCAGAAGCTGGCATTCTGCAACTTTATGCAAATGCCGCTAGAAGTCTGTATGCAAGGACTGAGACGCCCGCTGTCATTGCCCATAGCGCTGATATAAGATTAGTGCGTCTTCAGACAACTGTCCTCCGCAATTGTGTACTCATACGCAACATCGGCGCAATAACGAGCAGCACAGACTCCTAGTTTTGTCCTATGGCTACACAAACTGGCATACCCTCCAACATTTTACACATAAAAATCGCTACAAATTAGGAAAAAGGGGCGTGACCGTGGGCCCGTTTTTCTATACTTTGAATGGAAGTTTGGAGAGCCAAAAATCGGTACAGACCATAAAAAAAAAGTAACTGTACTTGCCAAAAAGGTGCAGCTGGAGGGTATGGACTGGCTGCTGCAGTAGCGGCGCTGGCGCCATGTTTCCGTACATGATCGCAGTACATATAAATGTCTTGAGCACGCCAGTTACACGCCTGCGTTTTTACTGTCACTTCCCATTACCGCCCCCAAACAGTCTCTTCCTGTCAGTCACTCTGCAATCAAATCCTCACTACGAGCGGCATCGCAGAGGTACCCTGGTGCGGCGCAGTGCGGGCGCGGTACATGCGCGGTCTGACGATAATCGCTCTGTTGTGAAAACATCAGTATTGTGTACAAACATGAATGAGGCCCAGAGTGTATAGAGGAGGCTGCACAGAGTGTATAGAGGAGGCTGCCCAGAGTGTATAGAGGAGGCTGCCCAGAGTGTATAGAGGAGGCTGCCCAGAGTGTATAGAGGAGGCTGCACAGAGTGTATAGAGGAGGCTGCACAGAGTGTATATAGGAGGCTGCACAGAGTGTATAGAGGAGGCTGCACAGAGTGTATAGAGGAGGCTGCACAGAGTGTATAGAGGAGGCTGCCCAGAGTGTATATAGGAGGCTGCACAGAGTGTATATAGGAGGCTGCACAGAGTGTATAGAGGAGGCTGCACAGAGTGTATATAGGAGGCTGCACAGAGTGTATATAGGAGGCTGCACAGAGTGTATAGAGGAGGCTGCACAGAGTGTATAGAGGAGGCTGCCCAGAGTGTATAGAGGAGGCTGCACAGAGTGTATAGAGGAGGCTGCACAGAGTGTATAGAAGAGGCTGCACAGAGTGTATAGAGGAGGCTGCACAGAGTGTAGCGTCTGACACCGATGGTACATGGGCCCTCATTCCGAGTTGATCGCTCGCTAGCTGCTTTTAGCAGCCGTGCAAACGCTTAGCCGCCGCCCTCTGGGAGTGTATTTTAGCTTAGCAGAAGTGCGAACGAAAGGATCGCAGAGCGGTACCAAAATATTTTCGAGCAGTTTCTGAGTAGCTCCAGACCTACTCCTAGCTTGCGATCACTGCAGACTATTTAGTTTTTGTTTTGACATCACAAACACGCCCTGCGTTCGGCCAGCCACGCCTGCTTTTCTCTGGCACGCCTGCATTTGTATCTGACACGCCTGCGCTTTTCAGCACACTCCCTGAAAATGGTCAGTTGACACCCAGAAACACCCACTTCCTGTCAATCACTCTGCGGCCAGCAGTGCGACTGAAAAGCGTCGCTAAACCTTGTGTGAAAGTACTACAGCTGTTGTGAAAGTACGTCGCGCGTGCGCATTGCGCGGAATACGCATGCGCAGAAGTGACGCTTTTTTGCCTAATCGCTGCGCTGCGACCGAAAACAGCTAGTGAACAACTCGGAATGACCCCCATAGTGTGATTTTCCCTCGATGGTTTTAAACCATCGACCATCGATGGTAATGTTGTCATTGTCAATGGCCTTCTGTAGGTGGAGTAGGGGGAGGAGGCTGGGAGGAGGATAAGAGGCTATGCAGGGCTGTCACATGGGAGGAAGGAGGTGGCTGCAGACAGGGGCCCAGTCAGTGTAGTAACAGAGGAGGGGAAAGGGATGCACAAGGAGGAGACTGCACACAGTGTGCTAATAGAGGAGGGGGAGGCAGCACAGAGTACACTGTGGTAATAGAGGAGGGGGAGGCAGCACAGAGTACACTGTGGTAATAGAGGAGGGGGGAGGCGGCACAGAGTACACTGTGGTAATAGAGGAGGGGGGAGGCGGCACAGAGTACACTGTGGTAATAGAGGAGGGGGGAGGCGGCACAGAGTACACTGTGATTATAGAGAAGGGGGGAAGCAGCACAGAGTACACTGTGGTAATAGAGGAGGGGGGAGGCGGCACAGAGTACACTGTGGTAATAGAGGAGGGGGGAGGCGGCACAGAGTACACTGTGATTATAGAGGAGGGGGGAAGCAGCACAGAGTACACTGTGGTAATAGAGGAGGGGGGAGGCGGCACAGAGTACACTGTGATTATAGAGAAGGGGGAGGCAGCACAGAGTACACTGTGGTAATAGAGGAGGGGGAGGCAGCACAGAGTACACTGTGATTATAGAGGAGGGGGGAAGCAGCACAGAGTACACTGTGATTATAGAGGAGGGGGGAAGCAGCACAGAGTACACTGTGATTATAGAGGAGGGGGGAGGCGGCACAGAGTACACTGTGGTAATAGAGGAGGGGGGAGGCGGCACAGAGTACACTGTGATTATAGAGGAGGGGGGAAGCAGCACAGAGTATACTGTGGTAATAGAGGAGGGGAGAGGCGGCACAGAGTACACTGTGGTTATTGAGAAGGAAGGGAGGGAGGGGGTGGTGCCTAGAGCTGGATAAATGCAGGAGTCCTGAGTTGCACTGTGGAATGCTGCAGCCTGTGCTTCCCTGGGTAATGTTATATCCGTACAGCCTGGGCCCAGGGCGTCCTGCAGGTCTGTTCGGTTCCTGAGTCTCTGAGAGCTGCAGATCTGGGACCCACCGGTCCAGGACACTATGATCTGTATACTGCTGGTGGCAGGACACGGCACGTTGCTGGAGAGCCACATAAAGGTCCCACATTCCTATTATTACTGTTATGTGTACAGCGGCATAGCATGCATGTGCGGGCGCAGGCAGTAACCCTCCTCCTGGGCACAGCACTAGCTACATAGATCATTCTCAGCATACTGTAGCAATCACTTGGATTGTGGGGGTCATTCCGAGTTGATCGCAGCAGCAAATTTGTTAGCAAATGGGTAAAACCATGGGGGTAATTCTGAGTTGATCGCAGCAGGAATTTTGTAAGCAGTTGGGCAAAACCATGTGCACTACAGGGGAGGCAGATGTAACATGTGCAGAGAGAGTTAGATTTGGGTGGGTTATTTTGTTTCTGTGCAGGGTAAATACTGGCTGCTTTATTTTTACACAGCAAATTAGATTGCAGATTGAACTCACCCCACCCAAATCTAACTCTCTGCACATGTTACATCTGCCTCCCCTGTAGTGCACATGGTTTTGCCCAACTGCTTACAAAATTCCTGCTGCGATCAACTCAGAATTACCCCCCATGTGCACTGCAGGTGGGGCAGATGTAACATGTGCAGAGAGAGTTAGATTTGGGTGGGGTGTGTTCAAACTGAAATCTAAATTGCAGTGTAAAAATAAAGCAGCCAGTATTTACCCTGCACGGAAACAATATAACCCACCCAAATATAACTCTCTCTGCACATGTTACATCTGCACCCCCCCCCCCCTGCAGTGCACGTGGTTTTTCCCAACTGCTAACAAATTTGCTTCTACGAACAGGTCTGAATTACCCCCATTGTGCAGATGTGCAGTGTGTGTCGTGTGGCTGGGGCTGTGTTTGTGTAATGGTTATCCAGACTCTAGATTGACCACTATTGGTCGACATGCATTAGGTCGAAATGACAAAAGGTCTACATGAGTTTAAAAAAAAAAAAAAAATGTCATTTGTTGAACTTTTTCATACTTTACGATCCACATGCACTAGGATTGGGAACGGTAACCTGCCCGAAGCATGGCGAGGGGACGCAGTGCACTAATTGGGGTTTCCAGTCACTCTACGAAGAAAACAACACAAGAAATAATAATGAAAAAACTCCTGCTGACCTTCTGTCATGTCGACCTAATGCTTGTGTCAACCTATTTCAGGTGTCGACTTAGTCAATGTCGACCAATAGTGGAAACGGACACTGTCCACCTACAGTAAGTGTGGTCCACTCTATGACCCCCGTATAATGTATATTTAGGGGCTATCCAACCGCAAAAAAAATGAGATAAAGATAAGGGTGCACGCACAGCGCCCGTTCTGCGCTTGCGCCCACTTTTTCATGCCGGGGGGGGGGCGCGGGCGCAGAAAATTTGATCGCTCCTGCCTGTGAATCAGGCAGTCGACGTGGATTTTTCAACTGTTTTTGGTGTAATTTTTTTCCGTGACATGAACAGGAACCCCAATTAGTGTATCGCTCGGCACAGGTTACTATTCCCAGTTGTAGTCCACATGGATGGTAAAGTATGAAAAAGTTACAAATCTATTTTTTTTTTAAAAGCCATGTCGACCTTTTATGTGCCGGCCCTTTGTCCCTGTCGACCATGTTACTGTCGACCAATAGTGGTTGACCTAATGAGTGTCGTCCTTAACATTAGAAACATCGAATTTGACGGCAGATAAGAACCACTTGGCCCATCTAGTCTGCCCTTTTTTTTTTATCCTTTAGGTAATCTCAACCCTTTTTTAACCTTAATTCTGTGTAAGGATATTCATATGCCTGTCCCAAGCATGTTTAAATTGCTCTACAGTCTTAGCCTCTACCACCTCTGATGGGAGGCTATTCCACTTATCCACTACCCTTTCTGTGAAGTAATTTTTCCTTAAATTTCCCCACCATCTGAACGGATACCATCCCAACTGTCATGTGTTCCGCTCCTAACTGTCACGTGTCTGAAAAATGACAGGAGCTGATTGGCTGAAGCTCCATTTATCACACAATGAGCTTTAGCATCTGCGCCAACGACATGCAGCATCGTAATTCTGACATCAAATGGAAAATCTAATTCCATTTAGTCAAGAGCATCGGTATTTACTAAACACTGACTCCCAACCTATTAATGGGTTAACCACTGATGCTCCGTTTATTTATTTATTTACTTATTTATTTTTACCATCGTGGCAATCCATTGATCGATAAATCACGCAGCTCCATGCATGCATGAACGGAGATTGCTGCCATGTGTGCGCAATACGGAAAATCGATGGTCTTACCATCAGGCCTCCCCCATCAATGATCAAACCATTGACCATTGGGAAGAAACCATGATGAACAAACTATCACTTTTACTCACACTCAAAACATTAAATGGTTTACCACCAATGGCGACGTTCCATAACTAGGTCCCGCCCTTCTGATGGCCACGCCTAGCCCAGGTCTGAGCAATCCCAGGCGTTACTCAGTACCTGGCATTATAGTAACAGTGCCAGGCTCGGCTCTAGGGATGGCCATCGGCCTTACCTCCATCGACAGTTGCCATTGATGGTATGGTTGACACAAACCATCGATGGCAGGTAACTATTCTGTGCATATCCATCAATGGTTTTTCCCATCGGTGTTTATGTACATGTGCGGCTGCAAGCTCTGCTTCTGTGTGAGAACAGGGGCCAGGGCTGAGCTGTGGATGTAAAAGTATTCAACATCGGCCATAGACCATCGATGATTTTGAGTGGTCGATGGAGCTGTCCATCCAGCTCTGGGGCCAGGCAGATGTGATTCTCCATGAATCTCACGGATCCGGGAGGCTGGTCTGACTCTCAGAAGGTTATGTGTGAACTGACTGCCAGGTGCACTAGTGCTGTGTATTATTTCACTCTTGATCCTACAAGGAGATCTGGAAAACCTGCACCGTTACCGTTAGACATATGAGAGGTCAGGGTCAATAAATAACAATGTATCATGTGGATGAGCGCATCATTCATTGTATCTATAATAAAGATAAATCTGCAGTTTATTGTGGTACAGAAAAATTCTAACAACAAATGTACATATCCAGCAACGCTGGAACAGCTCTGGTTGTCTGGAAAAGTTGCTGACTGCACGCTGCCTAATGTTACTAACCTGGATTAATAAAGAATCTGGACAAGTAACAATGATGTCTGCGAGCTTAATTCAGACCTGATTGCAACTGTAAAGTCTTTCTCTAATGGGTAAAACCACTTTGCACTACAGGTGGGGCAGATGTAACATGTGCAGAGAGAGTTAGATTTGGGTGGGGGGTGTTCAGACTAAAATCTAAATTGCAGTGTAAAAATAAAGCAGCCAGTATTTACTCTGCACCAGAAACAATATAACCCACCCAAATCTAACTCTCTCTGCACATGTTACATCTACCCCACCTGCAGTGCACATGGTTTTGCCCATTAGAGAAAGATTTGGCTTTTGCGATTAGGTCTGAATTAGGCCCTGTGTCCGCAGACTGATTTGGCTTTAATGAGTGTAAATAATATTCCTTTTATGAAGTACAGTGGGAATAAACTGCGCCATTGGGTGTATAAAGTACAGAGGATACACCCTGTAAATTCACATTTATTTTCAGGTACATGGAAACTGCAGAAACGTCCGGTACTTTATACAGTAACTGAATGTTTTACCATATATAACGGTCCGGAGATATTATATTATATACAGTTTCTCCAGCACGTTACAGGATTTGGCAGAACTTTGCTAAATTCGGGTATCTTTGTCTCATCCATTGCAGAATGATCAGAGCGGGTTATACAGTTTTCTGGAAGATGTCCCCAAAGCTCTTTTGCCCGGTGTGGGGGGGAAGAAGATTCTGGATTACTGGTGGAAAGCTGTGAACACGTAAGTGTGTAATACCTTACCTTTGGGGCAGTGATGAGGTAAGTGTGTAATACCTTTGGGGCAGTGATGAGGTAAGTGTATGATGCCTGTGGGGCAGTGATGAGGTAAGTGTATGATGCCTGTGGGGCAGTGATGAGGTAAGTGTATGATGCCTGTGGGGCAGTGATGAGGTAAGTGTATGATGCTGTGGGGCAGTGATGAGGTAAGTGCATGATGCCTGTGGGGCAGTGATGAGGTAAGTGCATGATGCCTGTGGTGCAGTGATGAGGTAAGTGCATGATGCCTGTGAGGCAGTGATGAGGTAAGTGTATGATGCTGTGAGGCAGTGATGAGGTAAGTGTATGATGCTGAGGGGCAGTGATGAGGTAAGTGTATGATGCCTGTGGGGCAGTGATGAGGTAAGTGCATGATGCCTGTGGGGCAGTCATGAGGTAAGTGTACAATGTCTGCGGGGCAGTGATGAGGTAAGTGTACAATGCCTGTGAGGCAGTGATGAGGTAAGTGTATGATGCCTGTGGGGCAGTGATGAGGTAAGTGTATGATGTCTGTGGGGCAGTGATGAGGTAAGTGTATGATGCCTGTGAGGCAGTGATGAGGTAAGTGTATGATGGTGGGGCAGTGATGAGGTAAGTGTATGATGCCAGTGGGGCAGTGATGAGGTAAGTGTATGATGCCTGTGAGGCAGTGATGAGGTAAGTGTATGATGTCTGTGGGGCAGTGATGAGGTAAGTGTATGATGCCTGTGAGGCAGTGATGAGGTAAGTGTATGATGCCTGTGAGGCAGTGATGAGGTAAGTGTATGATGCCTGTGGGGCAGTGATGAGGTAAGTGTATGATGCCTGTGGGGCAGTGATGAGGTAAGTGTATGATGCCTGTGAGGCAGTGATGAGGTAAGTGTATGATGCCTGTGAGGCAGTGATGAGGTAAGTGTATGATGCCTGTGGGGCAGTGATGAGGTAAGTGTATGATGCCTGTGGGGCAGTGATGAGGTAAGTGTATGATGCCTGTGAGGCAGTGATGAGGTAAGTGTATGATGCCTGTGAGGCAGTGATGAGGTAAGTGTATGATGCCTGTGAGGCAGTGATGAGGTAAGTGTATGATGCCTGTGAGGCAGTGATGAGGTAAGTGTACGATGCCTGTGAGGCAGTGATGAGGTAAGTGTACGATGCCTGTGAGGCAGTGATGAGGTAAGTGTACGATGCCTGTGAGGCAGTGATGAGGTAAGTGTATGATGCCTGTGGGGCAGTGATGAGGTAAGTGTATGATGTCTGTGGGGCAGTGATGAGGTAAGTGTATGATGCCTGTGAGGCAGTGATGAGGTAAGTGTATGATGGTGGGGCAGTGATGAGGTAAGTGTATGATGCCTGTGGGGCAGTGATGAGGTAAGTGTATGATGCCTGTGAGGCAGTGATGAGGTAAGTGTATGATGCCCGTGGGGCAGTGATGAGGTAAGTGTACGATGCCTGTGAGGCAGTGATGAGGTAAGTGTATGATGCCTGTGAGGCAGTGATGAGGTAAGTGTTTGATGGCAGTGATGAGGTAAGTGTGTAATGGCGCACACTATTATATCTGTAATAACCTGTCTGCAGACATTTTATACCAGTGTTACAGGCTGTAACACGTCTGACAAGGCTGGAAGGATATATAAGTGGCAACATCACAACTTCCTATTCTGCAGCCATTATTTGTGGATTACAGTATACACACGCACTACGCTTACTTGTGTGAAATATTTATACCATACTTTATATACTTTGATTTATTTTTTTATTATTTCTCTGACGTCCTAGTGGATGCTGGGAACTCCGTAAGGACCATGGGGAATAGACGGGCTCCGCAGGAGACTGGGCACTCTAAAAGAAAGATTAGGTACTATATCTGGTGTGCACTGGCTCCTCCCTCTATGCCCCTCCTCCAGACCTCAGTTAGAATCTGTGCCCGGCCAGAGCTGGATGCACCTAGTGGGCTCTCCTGAGCTTGCTAGTAAAGAAAGTATTTGTTAGGTTTTTTATTTTCAGTGAGATCTGCTGGCAACAGACTCACTGCGACGTGGGACTAAGGGGAGAGAAGCAAACCTACCTGCGTGCAGCTAGCTTGTGCTTCTTAGGCTACTGGACACCATTAGCTCCAGAGGGTTCGAACACAGGGCCTGACCTCGATCGTCCGTTCCCGGAGCCGCGCCGCCGTCCCCCTTGCAGAGCCAGAAGACAGAAGAGAAGGAGATGAAATCTGCGGCAGAAGACTCCGGTCTTCATTAAGGTAGCGCACAGCACTGCAGCTGTGCGCCATTGCTCCAAATGCACACCACACACTCCGGTCACTGTAGGGTGCAGGGCGCTGGGGGGGGGGGGGGGCACCCTGGGCAGCAATAAAATACCTTTTGGCATAAAAATACACATAATACAGTCTGTGACTGTATATGTGTAAAACCCCCGCCATTTTTCAGTCAGAAACTGCAGGGAGAAGCCCGCCGCTGAGGGGGCGGGGCCTTCTTCCTCAGCACACCAGCGCCATTTTTCCTTCACAGTTCCGCTGGAAGCAGCTCCCCAGGCTCTCCCCTGCAGTATCCTGATACAAGAAGGGTAAAAAAGAGAGGGGGGGCACATAAATTTAGGCGCAAATAATATATATTAAGCAGCTATTGGGAAAAATCACTCATCATAGTGAAAATCCCTGTGTTATATAGCGCTGTGGTGTGTGCTGGCATACTCTCTCTCTGTCTCCCCAAAGGACTTTGTGGGGTCCTGTCCTCAGTCAGCGCATTCCCTGTGTGTGTGCGGTGTGTCGGTACGGCTGTGTCGACATGTTTGATGAGGAGGGTTACGTGGAGGCGGAGCAAGGGCAGATAAGTGTGGTGTCGCCCCCGACGGGGCCGACACCGGATTGGATGGATATGTGGAAGGTCTTAACAGACAGTGTCAACTCCTTACATAAAAGGTTCGATGACGCAGCAGCCTTGGGACAGCCAGGATCTCAACCCGCGCCTGCCCAGGCATCTCAGAGGCCATCAGGGGCTCATAAACGCCCGCTAGCTCAGATGGTAGACACAGATGTCGACACGGAGTCTGACTCCAGTGTAGATGAGGATGAGACAAATGCACAGTCTACTAAAGCCATCCGATGCATGATTACTGCAATGAAAAATGTATTGCACATTTCTGATATTAACCCGGTTACTACCAAGAAGGGTATTATGTTTGGGGAGAAAAAGCAGCCAGTGACTTTTCCCCCATCCGATGAATTAAATGAATTGTGTGAGGAAGCGTGGAGTTCCCCCGATAAGAAACTAGTGATTTCTAAGAGGTTACTGATGGCGTACCCTTTCCCGCCAACGGATAGGTTACGTTGGGAAACATCCCCTAGGGTGGACAAAGCGCTCACACGCTTATCAAAAAAGGTGGCACTGCTGTCTCAGGATACGGCCGCCTTAAAGGAGCCTGCGGATAGAAAGCAGGAGTCTTTCCTGAAGTCTGTGTATACACACTCAGGTACTGTACTGAGACCTGCTATTGCTTCAGCATGGATGTGTAGTGCTGCAGCCGCATGGTCTGATACCCTGTCAGACAACATTGATTCCCTCGACAGGGATACTATTTTGCTAACCATAGAACATATAAAAGACGTCGTCTTATATATGCGGGATGCACAGAGGGACATTTGCCTGCTGGCATCTAGAATTAATGCAATGTCCATTTCTGCCAGGAGAGTATTATGGACTCGGCAGTGGACAGGTGATGCTGATTCTAAAAGACACATGGAGGTTTTGCCTTATAAGGGTGAGGAATTGTTTGGGGACGGTCTCTCGGACCTCGTATCCACGACAACAGCCGGGAAGTCAACTTTTTTACCTCAGGTTCCCTCACAGCTTAAGAAAGCACCGTATTATCATGTACAGTCCTTTCGGCCTCAGAAAGGCAAGCGGATCAGAGGCGCATCCTTTCTGCCCAGAGGCAGGGGTAGAGGAAAGAAGCTGCACCAGGCAGCCAGTTCCCAGGAACAAAAATCCTCCCCCGCTTCCTCTAAGTCCACCGCATGACGCTGGGGCTCCACAGGCGGAGCCGGGTGCGGTGGGGGCGCGTCTCCGAAACTTCAGTAACCAGTGGGTTCGCTCACAAGTGGATCTCTGGGCTGTTCAAATTGTATCTCAGGGATACAAGCTGGAGTTCGAGGCGACTCCCCCTCGCCGTTACCTCAAATCAGCCTTGCCAGCTGCTCCCAGGGAAAGGGAGGTAGTACTGGCGGCAATTCACAAGCTGTACCTCCAGCAGGTGATAATCAAGGTTCCCCTCCTGCAACAGGGACGGGGTTACTATTCCACAATGTTTGTGGTACCGAAACCAGACGGTTCGGTGAGACCCATTCTAAATTTAAAATCCTTGAACACTTATATAAGGAAGTTCAAGTTCAAAATGGAATCGCTCAGGGCGGCTATTGCAAGCCTGGAAGAGGGGGATTTTATGGTGTCGCTGGACATCAAGGATGCTTACTTGCATGTCCCCGTTTACCCACCTCACCAGGAGTACCTCAGGTTTGTGGTACAGGATTGTCATTACCAATTCCAGACGTTGCCGTTTGGTCTGTCCACGGCACCGAGAGTATTTACCAAGGTAATGGCCGAAATGATGATACTCCTTCGGAAGAAGGGAGTTATAATTATCCCGTACTTGGACGATCTCCTTATAAAGGCGAGGTCCAGAGAGCAGTTGTTAGTCAGCGTAGCACTTTCTCGGGAAGTGTTGCTACAGCACGGCTGGATTCTGAATATCCCAAAGTCGCAGCTGATTCCTGCGACGCGTCTGCTCTTCCTCGGCATGATTCTGGACACAGAACAGAAGAAGGTTTCTCCCGGTGGAGAAGGCCCAGGAATTGTCATCTCTTGTCAGGGACCTCCTGAAACCAAAACAGGTGTCGGTGCATCACTGCGCGCGAGTCCTGGGAAAGATGGTGGCTTCTTACGAAGCAATTCCCTTCGGCAGGTTCCATGCAAGGATCTTTCAGTGGGATCTGTTAGACAATTGGTCCGGATCGCATCTTCAGATGCATCGGTTGATCACCCTGTCCCCAAGGGCCAGGGTGTCTCTGCTGCGGTGGCTGCAGAGTGCTCATCTTCTCGAGGGCCGCAGATTCGGCATACAGGACTGGGTCCTGGTGACCACGGACGCAAGCCTCCGAGGATGGGGGGCAGTCACTCAGGGAAGGAACTTCCAGGGACTGTGGTCAAGTCAGGAGACTTCACTACACATAAATATACTGGAACTAAGGGCCATTTACAACGCCCTGAGTCAAGCAGAGCCCCTGCTTCAGAACCAACCAGTGCTGATTCAATCAGACAACATCACGGCGGTCGCCCATGTAAACTGACAGGGCGGCACAAGAAGCAGGATGGCGATGGCAGAAGCCACAAGGATTCTCCGATGGGCGGAAAATCACGTGCTAGCCCTGTCAGCAGTGTTCATTCCGGGAGTGGACAACTGGGAAGCAGACTTCCTCAGCAGGCACGACCTACACCCGGGAGAGTGGGGACTTCATCCAGAAGTCTTCACGCAGATTGTAAACCGTTGGGAACGGCCACAGGTGGACATGATGGCGTCCCGCCTCAACAAAAAGCTAAAAAAAATATTGCGCCAGGTCAAGGGACCCTCAGGCGATAGCTGTGGACGCACTAGTGACACCGTGGGTGTACCAGTCGGTTTATGTGTTCCCTCCTCTTCCTCTCATACCCAAGGTACTGAGGATAGTAAGAAAGAGAGGAGTAAGAACTATACTCATCGTTCCAGATTGGCCAAGAAGAACTTGGTACCCAGAACTACAAGAAATGATCTCGGAGGAACCATGGCCTCTGCCTCTCAGACAGGACCTGTTACAGCAGGGGCCCTGTCTGTTCCAAGACTTACCGCGGCTGCGTTTGACGGCATGGCGGTTGAAAACGCCAGATCCTAATGGAAAAGGGCATTCCAGATGAAGTGATTCCTATGCTGATAAAGGCTAGGAAAGACGTGACAGCACAACATTATCACCGTATATGGCGAAAATATGTTGCTTGGTGTGAGGCCAGGAAGGCCCCTACAGAGGATTTCCAGCTGGGGCGATTTCTGCACTTCCTACAGTCAGGAGTGACTATGGGCCTAAAATTAGGACCCATAAAGGTCCAGATTTCGGCCCTATCTATTTTCTTTCAAAAAGAACTGGCTTCACTGCCTGAAGTTCAGACGTTTGTTAAGGGAGTGCTGCATATTCAGCCCCCTTTTGTGCTTCCAGTGGCACCTTGGGATCTTAACGTTGTGTTGGGTTTCCTGAAATCCCACTGGTTTGAGCCACTTAAGACCGTGGAGCTAACATATCTCACGTGGAAAGTGGTCATGCTATTGGCCTTAGCTTCGGCTAGGCGTGTGTCAGAATTGGCGGCTTTGTCTTGTAAAAGCCTGTATCTGATCTTCCATATGGACAGGGCAGAATTGAGGACCCGTCCCCAATTTCTCCCTAAGGTGGTATCAGCGTTTCATTTGAACCAACCTATTGTGATGCCTGCGGCTACTCGAGACTTGGAGGACTCCAAGTTACTAGATGTAGTCAGGGCTTTGAAAATCTATGTAGCCAGGACGGCTGGAGTCAGGAAAACTGACTCGCTGTTTATCCTGCATGCACCCAACAAGCTGGGTGCTCCTGCTTCAAAGCAAACTATTGCGCGCTGGATCTGTAACACGATTCAGCAAACTCATTCTGCGGCAGGATTGCCGCATCCTAAATCAGTGAAAGCCCATTCCACAAGGAAGGTGGGCTCTTCTTGGGCGGCTGCCCGAGGGGTCTCGGCTTTACAGCTTTGCCGAGCTGCTACTTGGTCGGGTTCAAACACATTTGCTAAGTTCTACAAGTTTGATATCCTGGCTGAGGAGGACCTTGCCTTTGCTCATTCGGTGCTGCAGAGTCATCCGCACTCTCCCGCCCGTTTGGGAGCTTTGGTATAATCCCCATGGTCCTTACGGAGTTCCCAGCATCCACTAGGACGTCAGAGAAAATAAGAATTTACTCACCGGTAATTCTATTTCTCGTAGTCCGTAGTGGATGCTGGGCGCCCGTCCCAAGTGCGGACTCTCTGCAATACATGTACATAGTTATTGCTTAACTAAAGGGTTATTGTTATGAGCCATCTGTTACTGAGGCTCAGTTGTTGTTCATACTGTTAACTGGGTATGGTTATCACGAGTTGTACGGTGTGATTGGTGTGGCTGGTATGAGTCTTACCCTGGATTCCAAATCCTTTCCTTGTTGTGTCAGCTCTTCCGGGCACAGTTTCCTTAACTGAGGTCTGGAGGAGGGGCATAGAGGGAGGAGCCAGTGCACACCAGATAGTACCTAATCTTTCTTTTAGAGTGCCCAGTCTCCTGCGAAGCCCGTCTATTCCCCATGGTCCTTACGCAGTTCCCACCATCCACTACGGACTACGAGAAATAGAATTACCGGTGAGTAAATTCTTATTTTTTCTTTTAGGAGACAGCTTTTCAGTGAAGTCTACCTAGTGACAAATGCAGACAAGTGAGTGTATAATTGTGTAACACACCTTGTGTATTTGTGTAGACAGGACTGTGAGAATTGCTGGCGTCACTGATACACTGGGCTCCTCCTGTACTTGGCATTTAAATTCTAATTGCAGAAGTGATCTGGCAGTTGTCTGGCGTGAAGATCATTATAGACCCAAACGCGGCCCTCAAGGCACCCCAGCAGGCCAGGTTTTAAGGATATCCATGCTTAGGCACAGGCGACTTAATTAGTACCTCAGTCAGCCTGATCATACCATCTGTGCACAAGCAGGGATATCCCTAAAACCTGGACTGTTGGGGTGCCCTTGAGGACTGCGGTTGGGAACCACTGATCTAGACATAAAGTTGTGTAGTGTACATTGTAGTGTAATGGTGAAAGTGTGAGTGTGTTTGTAGAATGAAGGATGACACCAAAAGTAAAGTGATGTTCGATTTATTAATCTGAATCTACTGAAATATGAAGGGATCAGTAACACATGCTGTATAATATAAAACAATGGCTGGAAACAATGGGGTAAATTCACTAAGATTGGAGTTCTATTTAAGATGGGATGTTGCCCATAGCAACCAATCAGATTCCAGGTATTATCTTCTAGAAGGTGCTATATAAATGAGAAGTAGAATCTGATTGGTTGCTATTAGCAACATCCCATTTTAAATAGAACTCCCATCTTAGTAAATTTTCCCCAATGTGTGTATCAGTTACCATAACACAGTAGTACACTGAACCTTGGTCGTTGCTATTGGCAACACTATAGAGCTTTACTTTAAACTGTGTAATATCAATAATCCAATTGAATAAACGTAATACTGTTACGCTTCCAGGTACTCCGAGTACTTCAATGAACTGTCACACGACCGAAGGCTCAACAGCAATATACACTGTGGCTGTAATACACTTAGGGGCTGGGACATTTACTAAGCAGTGATAAGAGCGGAGAAGTGAGCCAATGGAGAAGTTTCCCCATCAACCAATCAGCTGCTCTGTATCATTTTATAGTATGCAAATCATAAATGTTACTTCAGTGCTGATTGGTTGCCATGGGCAACTTCTCCACTGGCTCACTTCTCCACTCTTATCACTGCTTAGTAAATGTCCCCCTAAAACAGGAATATGTGTAATCACATAAATGACCTGTAAGTGCAGTAGTTCAGATATATTCACAAAATAGCATACATAACATTCACTGTAAATAATGTAACGTAAGACAAACAAAACCAAATAAATCAATAACCTTCAGCAGAATGAGTTATTTTGTAGAACTGGGTGACTCCGTGTCTTCGCTGGCCAGTCCTTGTGTGGGTGCACATGTCACACTGGGGGGGGGGGGGGTGTTAAGAGGACTCTATAATAGGTCACAGCTGGCCAGGGTCGGACTGGCCCACAGGGGTAAAGGGGAAACCACCGGTAGGCCCCACTGCCTGAGTGCCCACTCCTTCCTCTAGGGATCAGGTTCCAGACTGTGCACTTGTATTATACATGGTAGATATGTTGCTTTACACTGCACTAAACTATTGTGTATTTCAAGCCTCTGTGGAAGCTGGCCACACCCCCTTTGTAGGCTGGCCACTCCCAGAAATATGGGCCCCTATAACTGCATTTCGCCGGTGGGCCCTTTATGCCCCAGTCTGACTCTGCAGCTGGCCGTCCTGTAACTCCGGTATAGCAATCAAAGAGAGCAGGATGCTGTCCCAGGTACAATACAATGTCTCGAGCTCTGTGCTCTCCGCCTGCGTACTGCCCAGTGGGACCCACTGCTCAGGGCTCCACTGGGTCCATCTGCCTTCCCTGTATCTCGCTGTGGCACCGGCCGGTGTCCGCTGGGTCCTAGTGCCTGGCAGCAGCCCGCAGCTGCTTGGTATCACACATGTCTGGCCAATTACAGGTGTTCCCTCTGCGTATTGCACCTCTCGGGTCACAGCCCAATACCTTGTGTCTGCCGGCAGAGTGTGCAGGCCTTTTCCAAGCCAGCATCTGAGCCTGCGGTGGACACACTACAGTATGCGGCCCGCCAGGCAGACGGGTCCGGCTCATTGCCTCTTCTCCCTCCACAACCCGTGTGCAGCCCGCTAAAGACATAATGATGTGATTAGAAGGGTTGTTAAGGATGTGCACTGTTGGCACACCCAGGGGGGAGTTCTGAGTACCCAGAAACCCTCAGATAGACCTCTATGGCCCATATTCTCTCCCACCCCTTCACAGCATAATGTCACAATGTGTGAGTCTATGGAGAGGGGTAAGGGCCAATAGGCTGAGCAGCTGAGAGAATCTCGTAAGTTTGGCGCCGCCCTCTCGCCATCAGCAAGCTACAGCATTGACAGTAAATGTAAGGGTGTAATATAATATAAACAACAGGAACACCCCCTATTTCTCTAACGTCCTAAGTGGATGCTGGGGACTCCGTAAGGACCATGGGGAATAGCGGCTCCGCAGGAGACTGGGCACATCTAAAGAAAGCTTTAGGACTATCTGGTGTGCACTGGCTCCTCCCCCTATGACCCTCCTCCAAGCCTCAGTTAGATCTCTGTGCCGAACGAGAAGGGTGCACACTAGGGGCTCTCCTGAGCTTCTTAGTGAAAGTTTTAGATTAGGTTTTTTATTTTCAGTGAGACCTGCTGGCAACAGGCTCACTGCATCGAGGGACTAAGGGGAGAAGAAGCGAACTCACCTGCGTGCAGAGTGGATTGGGCTTCTTAGGCTACTGGACATTAGCTCCAGAGGGACGATCACAGGCCCAGCTTGGATGGGTCCCAGAGCCGCGCCGCCGGCCCCCTTACAGAGCCAGAAGGCAGAAGAGGTCCGGAAAATCGGCGGCAGAAGACGTCCTGTCTTCAACAAGGTAGCGCACAGCACTGCAGCTGTGCGCCATTGCTCTCAGCACACTTCACACTCCGGTCACTGGCGGTGCAGGGCGCTGGGGGGGGCGCCCTGAGACGCAATAATAAACACCTTGGATGGCAAAAAATGCATCACATATAGCTCCTGGGCTATATGGATGCATTTAACCCCTGCCAAAATACATAAAAAAACGGGTGATAAGGCCGCCGATAAGGGGGCGGAGCCTATCTCCTCAGCACACTGGCGCCATTTTCCCTCACAGCTCCGTTGGAGGGAAGCTCCCTGGCTCTCCCCTGCAGTCACTACACTACAGAAAGGGTTAAAAAAGAGAGGGGGGCACAAATTAGGCGCAGTATTAACTATACAGCAGCTATAAGGGGAAAAACACTTATATAAGGTTATCCCTGTATATATATAGCGCTCTGGTGTGTGCTGGCAAACTCTCCCTCTGTCTCCCCAAAGGGCTAGTGGGGTCCTGTCCTCTATCAGAGCATTCCCTGTGTGTGTGCTGTATGTCGGTACTTTTGTGTCGACATGTATGAGGAGAAAAATGAGTGGAGACGGAGCAGATTGCCTGTAATAGTGATGTCACCCCCTAGGGGGTCGACACCTGAGTGGATGAACTGTTGGAAGAAATTACGTGACAGTGTCAGCTCTGTATAAAAGACAGTGGTTGACATGAGACAGCCGGCTACTCAGCTTGTGCCTGTCCAGACGTCTCATAGGCCGTCAGGGGCTCTAAAGCGCCCATTACCTCAGATGGCAGATATAGACGCCGACACGGATACTGACTCCAGTGTCGACGGTGAAGAGACAAATGTGACTTCCAGTAGGGCCACACGTTACATGATTGAGGCAATGAAAAATGTTTTACACATTTCTGATAATACGAGTACCACCAAAAAGGGGTATTATGTTCGGTGAGGAAAAACTACCTGTAGTTTTCCTGAATCTGAGAAATTAAATGAGGTGTGTGATGATGCGTGGGTTTCCCCCGATAACAACTGATAATTTCTAAAATGTTATTGGCATTATATCCTTTCCCGCCAGAGGTTAGGGTGCGTTGGGAAACACCCCCTAGGGTGGATAAAGCGCTCACACGCTTGTAAGGGTTCTATCCTCTCCTGAGATGGCCGCCCTTAAGGATCCTGCTGATAGAAAGCAGGAGGGTATCCTAAAATGTATTTACACACATACTGGTGTTATACTGCGACCAGCAATCGCCTCAGCCTGGATGTGCAGTGCTGGGTTGGCGTGGTCGGATTCCCTGACTGAAAATATTGATACCCTAGATAGGGACAGTATATTTTTGCCTATAGAGCATTTGAAAGATGCATTTCTATATATGCGTGATGCACAGCGGAATATTTGCCGACTGGCATCAAGTCTAAGTGCGTTGTCCATTTCTACCAGTAGAGGGTTATGGACACGTCAGTGGTCAGGTGATGCGTATTCCAAACGGCATTAGGAAGTATTGCCTTATTAAGGGGAGGAGTTATTTGGGGTCGGTCTTTCAGACCTGGTGGCCATGGCAACAGCTGGGAAATCCACGTTTGTACCCCAGGTCGCCTCTCAACATGAGAAGACGCCGTATTATCAGGCGCAGTCTTTTCGTGGATAAGCGGGCAAAAGGTTCCTCATTTCTGCCCCGTGACAGAGGGAGAGGAAAAAGGCTGCAGAAATCAGCTAGTTCCCAGGAACAGAAACCCTCTCCCGCCTCTGCCAAGCCCTCAGTATACGCTGGGGCTTTACAAGCAGAATCAGGCACGGTGGGGGGCCCGTCTCAATGAATTTCAGCGCGCAGTGGGCTCACTCGCAAGTAGACCCCTGGATCCTTCAGGTGATATCTCAGGGGTACAAATTAGAATTCGAGACGTCTCCCCCTCGCCGTTTCCTAAAGTCGGCTTTACCGATGTCTCCTTCTGACAGGGAGACAGTTTTGGAAGCCATTCACAAGCTGTATTCCCAGCAGGTGATAATCAAGATACCCCTCCTGCAACAGGGAACGGGGTATTATTCCACACTGTTGTGGTACCGAAGCCGGACGGCTCGGTGAGACCGATTCTAAATCTAAAATCTTTGAACACTTACATACAGAGGTTCAAATTCAAGATTGAGTCACTCAGAGCAGTGATTGCGAACCTGGAAGAAGGGGACTACATGATATCTCTGGACATCAAGGATGCTTACCTTCATGTCAAAATGTACCCTTCTCACCAAGGGTACCTCAGGTTTATGGTACAGAACTGTCACTATCAGTTCAGACGCTGCCGTATGGATGGTCCACGGCACCCCAGGTCTTTACCAAGGTAATGGCCGAAATGATGATATTCCTTCAAAGGAAGGGAATTTTAGTTATCCCTTACTTGGACGATTCCCTGATAAGGGTAAGATCCAGGGAACAGTTGGAGGTCGGTGTAACACTATCTCAGGTAGTGTTGCTGCAGCACGGTTGGATTCTCAATATTCCAAAATCGCAGCTGGTTCCGACGACTTGTCTTCTGTTCCTAGGGATGATCCTGGACACAGTCCAGAAAAAGGTGTTTCTCCCGGAGGAGAAAGCCAGGGAGTTATCCGAGCTAGTCAGGAACCTCCTAAAACCGAGCCAAGTCTCAGTGCATCAATGCACAAGGGTTCTGGGTAAAATGGTGGCTTCCTACGAAGCAATCCCATTCGGCAGATTCCACGCAAGAACTTTCCAGTGGGACCTGCTGGACAAATGGTCCGGGTCGCATCTTCAGATGCATCAGCGGATAACCCTGTCACCAAGGACAAGGGTGTCCCTCCTGTGGTGGTTGCAGAGTGCTCATCTTCTAGAGGGCCGCAGATTCGGCATTCAGGACTGGGTCCTGGTAACCACGGATGCCAGCCTGCGAGGCTGGGGAGCAGTCACACAGGGAAGGAATATCCAGGACTTATGGTCAAGCCTGGAGACATCACTTCACATAAATATCCTGAAGCTAAGGGACATTTACAATGCTCTAAGCTTAGCAAGACCTCTGCTTCAAGGTCAGCCGGTGTTGATCCAGTCGGACAACATCACGGCAGTCACCCACGTAAACAGACAGGGTGGCACAAGAAGCAGGAGGGCAATGGCAGAAGCTGCAAGGATTCTTCGCTGGGCGGAAAATCATGTGATAGCACTGTCAGCAGTATTCATTCCGGGAGTGGACAACTGGGAAGCAGACTTCCTCAGCACGACCTCCACCCGGGAGAGTGGGGACTTCACCCAGAAGTCTTCCACATGATTATAAACCGTTGGGAAAAACTCGAGAGGTATTGCGCCAGGTCCAGGGACCCTCAGGCCATAGCTGTAGACGCTCTGGTAACACCGTGGGTGTACCAGTCAGGGTATGTGTTCCCTCCTCTGCCTCTCATACCCAAGGTACTGAGATTGATAAGATGGAGAGGAGTAAGCACTATATTCGTGGCTCCGGATTGGCCAAGAAGGATTTGGTAACCTGAACTTCAAGAGATGCTCACGGAGGATCCGTGGCCTCTACCTCTAAGAAGGGACCTGCTCCAGCAAGGACCCTGTCTGTTCCAAGACTTACCGCGGCTGCGTTTGACGGCATGGCGGTTGAACGCCGGATCCTGAAGGAAAAAAGGCATTCCGGATGAAGTCATCCCTATCCTGATCAAAGCCAGGAAGGATGTAACCGCAAAAACATTATCACCGCAATTGGCGAAAATATGTTGCGTGGTGCGAGGCCAGTAAGGCCCGACGGTGGAAATTCAACTGGGTCGATTCCTACATTTCCTGCACACAGGAGTGTCTATGGGCCTGAAATTGGGGTCCATTAAGGTTCAAATTTCGGCCCTGTCAATTTTCTTCCAAAAAGAACTAGCTTCAGTCCCTGAAGTTCAGACGTTTGTAAAAGGGGTACTGCATATACAGCCTCCTTTTGTGCCTCCAGTGGCACTTTGGGATCTCAATGTAGTTTTGGGTTCCAAAAGTCACATTGGTTTGAACCACTTAAATCTGTGGAGTTAAAATATCTCACATGGAAAGTGGTCATGCTGTTGGCCCTGGCCTGGGCCAGGCGCGTGTCAGAATTGGCGGCTTTATCCTAAAAAAGCCCTTATCTGATGTTCCATTCGGACAGGGCGGAATTGAGGACTCGTCCTCAGTTTCTCCCTAAGGTGGTTTCAGCTTTTCACCTGAACCAACCTATTTGTGGTGCCTGCGGCTACTAGGGACTTGGAGGACTCCAAGTTGCTAGACGTTATCAGGGCCCTGAAAATATATGTTTCCAGGAGGGCTGGAGTCAGGAAATCTGACTCGCTGTTTATCCTGTATGCACCCAACCAGCTGGGTGCTCCTGCTTCTAAGCAGACTTTTGCTCGTTGGATTTGTAGTACAATTCAGCTTGCACATTCTGTGGCAGGCCTGCCACAGCCAAAAATCTGTAAATGCCCACTCCACAAGGAAGGTGGGCTCATCTTGGGCGGCTGCCCGAGGGGTCTCGGCTTTACAACTTTGCCGAGCAGCTACTTGGTCAGGAGCAAATGCGTTTGTAAAATTATACAAAATTGATATCCTGGCTGAGGAGGACCTGGAGTTCTCTCATTTGGTGCTGCAGAGTCATCCGCACTCTCCCGCCCGTTTGGGAGCTTTGGTATAATCCCCATGGTCCTTACGGAGTCCCCAGCATCCACTTAGGACGTTAGAGAAAATAAGAATTTACTTACCGATAATTCTATTTCTCGTAGTCCGTAGTGGATGCTGGGCGCCCATCCCAAGTGCGGATTGTCTACAATACTTGTACATAGTTATTGTTACAAAAATCGGGTTATTATTGTTGTGAGCCATCTTTCAGAGGCTCCTCTGTTATCATGCTGTTAACTGGGTTCAGATCACAGGTTATACGGTGTGATTGGTGTGGCTGGTTTGAGTCTTACCCGGGATTCAAAATCCTTCCTTATGGTGTACGCTCGTCCGGGCACAGTATCCTAACTGAGGCTTGGAGGAGGGTCATAGGGGGAGGAGCCAGTGCACACCAGATAGTCCTAAAGCTTTCTTTAGATGTGCCCAGTCTCCTGCGGAGCCGCTATTCCCCATGGTCCTTACGGAGTCCCCAGCATCCACTACGGACTATGAGAAATAGAATTATCGGTAAGTAAATTCTTATTATTCCTGTGTCTGCCTCGGAACTCCTTAACTACTATATCTCAGCCAGATACCTCCGGCTCCTTTATGATACTCTGCCTCGGAGCTCCATAGTACGAGGCTCAGATGTATGGGAGTTCTGGGGGTGGCAGGAAAAAGTAAATAACTCCTTATTGTCGCCAAGGCCTAGGGAGCTGATATTCCAACACTATATATATATATATATATATATATATTCATGTGCAGAGAGCTACAAAACTTTCCAGAGCTTGTGTGAGGTTTATAGAGGGCGTTGCCTATAGAAGCCTATGGGCATCTTTACGCAGGAATTCCTGGAGAGGGATCCAAAAATCCACCTCCTTCCCCCTGACAATTCCGCAGTCTCAGTCTGGCGGTCACAAACGTGCAGTAGGACTCCCGGGTCATAAACCCAGAAGTCAGAACTCACCCGGACAGCTGTATATCGGAAGAGCTGTCCCGGGAGGTAAGTATTCATGCAGACTGGCATTATTAAACCCTGGTAACTATGCATACAATAATGTACAGGATGTACTGCATGGTATAGGAAATACTTCATACATCCCGTCCTTTGGGCCTAATTCAGACCTGATTGTAGCAGCAAATTTGTTAGCTTATGAGCAAAACCATGTGCACTGCAGGGGGGACAGATGTAACATGTGCAGAGAGAGTTAGATTTGGGTGGGTTATATTGTTTCTGTGCAGGGTAAATACTGGCTGCTTTATTTTTACACTGCAATTTAGATTTCAGTTTGAACACACCCCACCCAAATCTAACTCTCTCTGCACATGTTACATCTACCCCACCTGCAGTGCACATGGGGGGTAATTCCGAGTTGATCGCAGCAGGAATTTTGTAAGCAGTTGGGCAAAACCATGTGCACTACAGGGGAGCCAGATGTAACATGTGCAGAGAGAGTTAGATTTGGGTGGGGTGAGTTTAATCTGCAATCTAAATTGCAGTGTAAAAATAAAGCAGCCAGTATTTACTCTGCACAGAAACAATACACCCCACCCAAATCTAACTCTCTCTGCACATGTTACATCTGCCTCCCCTGCAGTGCACATGGTTTTGCCCAATTGCTAACAGAATTCCTGCTGCGATCAACTTGGAATTACCCCCAATCTTCAGTTTGTATATTGAGGAGACGATTGTGTTAGCGGAGTATACAGTATGTCCCTCCGCAATCACCCACAGGTACAAACACTACGAGCGGTGGGCAACAGCCAATGACTTCCCGGTGGAGAATATCATCAATGATGGCACCACCACCTATGACGCCAGGCTTGGTGCAGTCGCTGACCTGGAACTCGCTATTTCCAGCAAGAAGCTAGATGATGACATCATGGTGGTGCGTGCAGCCCTCGCGCTAATTCTTCTACATAGAATGTCCGTCTTTCTTTTCCACTTTTATTTTTTATTTTTTTATAAATCTCAAATGGTGTGTACGGATGGATGGGCCATTCACTACTGGGAAACTGGTTTCCATTATTTTATTTTTTTCATTTAATAGCCTCCAAATAGCAATAAAACTGATAAATAGAACAGGCAAACGGAGAACCCTTGTCTACTGTGATTACAGCGACACAAGGAACACACTGTGTGACTGTCAAACCATCACTGACAACTGAGATACTTCTGGTATAGCAGGGAAACTGCTCTTCACATTGTGTACACTGACTCAGTATGGTTGGACCTGCGCTTACATTTCTAGCTGGGAAATCACATAGTTAAATACTACATTACACATTTACCGATCCCCGCTGATCTGCACTGCCCCCTGCTGGTCCCCGCTGATCTGCACTGCTCCCTGTTGGTCCCTGGTGATGTGCCCTGCCCCCTGCTGGTCCCTGCTGATCTGCACTGCCCCCTGCTGGTCCCTGCTGATCTGCACTGCCCCCTGCTGGTCCCCGCTGATCTGCACTGCCCCCTGCTGGTCCCCGTTGATCTGCACTGCCCCCTGCTGGTCCCCGCTGATCTGCACTGCCCCCTGCTGGTCCCCGCTGATCTGCACTGCTCCCTGTTGGTCCCTGGTGATGTGCCCTGCCCCCTGCTGATCTGCACTGCCCCCTGCTGGTCCCCGCTGATCTGCACTGCTCCCCACTGGTCCCCGCTGATCTGCGCTGGTCCCCGCTGATCTGCACTGCCCCCTGCTGGTCCCTGCTGATCTGCACTGCCCCCTGCTGGTCCCTGCTGATCTGCACTGCCCCCTGCTGGTCCCCGCTGATCTGCACTGCTCCCTGTTGGTCCCTGGTGATGTGCCCTGCCCCCTGCTGATCTGCACTGCCCCCTGCTGGTCCCCGCTGATCTGCACTGATCCCCGCTGATCTGCACTGCTCCCCACTGATCTGCACTGCTCCCTGCTGATCTGCGCTGCTCCCTGCTGATCTGCACTGCTCCCCGCTGATCTGCACTGCTCCCTGCTGGTCCCCGCTGATCTGCACTGCCCCCTGCTGGTCCCCGCTGATCTGCACTGCTCCCTGCTGATCTGCACTGCCCCCTGCTGGTCCCCGCTGATCTGCACTGCTCCCCGCTGATCTGCACTGCTCCCTGCTGGTCCCCGCTGATCTGCACTGCCCCCTGCTGGTCCCCGCTGATCTGCACTGCTCCCTGCTGATCTGCACTGCTCCCTGCTGATCTGCACTGCTCCCCGCTGATCTGCACTGCTCCCTGCTGATCTGCACTGCTCCCCGCTGATCTGCACTGCTTCCCGCTGATCTACACTGCTCCCTGCTGGTCCCCACTGATCTGCACTGCTCCCTGCTGGTCCCCGCTGATCTGCACTGCTCCCTGCTGATCTGCACTGCTCCCTGCTGATCTGCACTGCTCCCCGCTGATCTGCACTGCTCCCTGCTGATCTGCACTGCTCCCCGCTGATCTATACTGCTCCCTGCTGGTCCCCACTGATCTGCACTGCTCCCTGCTGGTCCCCGCTGATCTGCACTGCTCCCTGCTGATCTGCACTGCTCCCTGCTGATCTGCACTGCTCCCCGCTGATCTGCACTGCTCCCTGCTGATCTGCACTGCTCCCCGCTGATCTATACTGCTCCCTGCTGGTCCCCACTGATCTGCACTGCTCCCTGCTGGTCCCCGCTGATCTGTACTGCTCCCTGCTGGTCCCCGCTGATCTGTACTGCTCCCTGCTGGTCCCCGCTGATCTGCACTGCTCCCTGCTGGTCCCCGCTGATCTGCACTGCTCCCTGCTGGTCCCCGCTGATCTGCACTGCTCCCCGCTGGTCCCCGCTGATCTGCACTGCTCCCTGCTGATCTGCACTGCTCCCTGCTGCTCCCCGCTGATCTGCACTGCTCCCTGCTGGTCCCAGCTGATCTGCCCTGCTCCCTGCTGGTCCCAGCTGATCTGCCCTGCTCCCTGCTAGTCCCCGCTGATCTGCACTGCTCTCTGATGGTTCAGGCTCATCTGCACTGCTCTCTGCTAGTCCCCGCTTATCTGCACTGCTCCCTGCTGGTCCCCGCTGATCTGCACTGGTCCCGCTGATCTGCACTGCTCCCTGCTGGTCCCCGCTGATCTGCACTACTTCCTGCTGGTCCCCACTGATCTGCACTGCTCCCTGCTGTTCCCCGTTGATGTGCCCTGCTCCCTGCTGGTCCTCGCTTAGCTGCACTGCCCCCTACTGGTCCCCGCTGATCTGCACTACTCCCTGCTGGTCCCCGCTGATCTGCACTGCTCCCTGCTGGTCCCCGCTGATCTGCACTGCTCCCTGTTGGTCCCTGGTGATGTGCCCTGCCCCCTGCTGGTCCCCGCTGATCTGCACTGCCCCCTGCTGGTCCCCGCTGATCTGCACTGCTCCCTGCTGGTCCCCGCTGATCTGCACTGCTCCTTGCTGATCTGCACTGATCCCCACTGGTCCCCGCTGATCTGCCCTGCTCCCCGCTGATCTGCACTGCTCCCTGCTGGTCCCCGCTGATCTGCACTGCTCCCTGCTGGTCCCCGCTGATCTGCCCTGCTCCCTGCTGGTCCCCGCTGATCTGCCCTGCTGGTCCCCGCTGATCTGTACTGCTTCCTGCTGGTCCCCGCTGATCTGCACTGCTCCCTGCTGGTCCCCGCTGATCTGTACTGCTTCCTGCTGATCTGCCCTGCTCCCTGCTGGTCCCCGCTGATCTGCCCTGCTCCCTGCTGGTTCCCCGCTGATCTGCCCTGCTCCCTGCTGGTTCCACGCTGATCTGCCCTGCTCCCTGCTGGTCCCCGCTGATCTGCACTACTTCCCGCTGGTTCATAGCCAGTTCCTCCTGTGGAGAAGCCATTTCACACCTCATAAGTGGCCACCACTGTTTTATTAGAAGGGCCTGGCCTCATACCTGGGGGTCAGGACAGTAGATTTCTTCTAACTTTACACTTGTAATACATATATACACACACTAATATATATCTGTATACAGTGTATTTATTATACTTACACATGTTTGAAGTGCAGCCTCATTCCTGCAATCAGAAAGTCATTCATTTGTCATCTGAATGTGCGGTTACTGTCTTGCAGCCATATGCACAATGTGCGCATCTATATGTATTTACATTGCATACAAATTGGCTCCTCTAATGGTAGCGGTGTCCCCAGAGTCTCCTAATCAGGATTCTTCTGCTGTCCCTATGATAAGTGTCTTTTCCAGGCCTAATGAGTGCCAAGCGTTCCATTTCTTACAGCTGGGCCCTGTAAATGTGTTTATTTGGACGCCGTCTCTTTGTAATATACTCTGTGTGTGTTCTCTTCAAACTCCAATTGGAAAGAGGAATTAAATTCAGACCTCTCTCTGGGCTGAGGAGATATCATGGCTGAACATGCGATTGTCCAATCAAAAGCAGTTTAGAGATTATGCGATGTCAGCGAAGCAGCCACGCTCTCCTCACGGAGTCTCCTCTCGTCTAATCAGCCGGTTATAGCTTTTTTCCCAGCCCGGCCTTGTTCTTCTCATTTCCCCGGCATAACACCCTGCAGCGCATGCCAGCACACACACCGAAATCTGCTCCAGCATCCAAATCCATTATTCAGAATTCACCAGCCGCACATTGCTGACATTTGTTGAAACTGGTTAATTGTCAATTTCCAGTGTAATTTAGAGGTTTACCTGCATCTGTGATGGAAAAACTGTGCACGATTCCCAGACATTTCCAGCCATCTTGGCTTTATCTCTTGAATATTTTATACTTTTTGTTTGTGCTGTTTCCTTTTCGTCCCACGGTTGTTTTTCTGTTTTTTTCCCTGCATAATAAAGAATAGACAACTGCACTTTATAATACATCCCGCTAAGGTATTGCCTATAGATTATATAATGACCTTTGCTTTCTACCCAGATTGCTGCGGACATGTTGTGCGCGGACCAAAATTTTGACATGGCTCAGGTGCTGAAGTTCTTCAGGCTCAAGGTGAGGCGTGGCGACTGTACTCGCTGACATTTTTATTCTGATTGTCCTTGAGTGTGCTGGGTTTGTTTCTGTGGCTGGTGGTGGTTGCAGTAGTGGCATTGTATTTTGTTTGTGCTGAGATTGTGATGATATTTGTGGTGCTTTTGGGTTGTTTTTATTGGTATTTGCTGTGGTGGTTATGAAGTGGTGTTGATGTTTACTGTGTATGCTGTCCTACACTAGCGGTGGTTGTGCTTGCAGCAGCAGCAGCTGTGAGTGTTGAGGTAGTGGTTGCTTTGAATGCTTTTCTCCAGGGGTGGTGCAGCTGTTTTTGTTGAGGTGGTTGTGTTGGTGGCTGTGAATGTTGAGGTGGTGGTGGTTGTGTTGGCAGTGGCTGTGAGTATTGAGGTTGTGGTGGTTGTGTTGGCAGTGGCTGTGAGTGTTGAGGTGGTGGTGGTTGTGTTGGCAGTGGCTGTGAGTGTTGAGGTGGTGGTGGTTGTGTTGGCAGTGGCTGTGAGTGTTGAGGTGGTGGTGGTTGTGTTGGCAGTGGCTGTGAATGTTGAGGTGGTGGTGGTTGTGTTGGCAGTGGCTGTGAGTATTGAGGTTGTGGTGGTTGTGTTGGCAGTGGCTGTGAGTGTTGAGGTGGTGGTGGTTGTGTTGGCAGTGGCTGTGAGTGTTGAGGTGGTGGTGGTTGTGTTGGCAGTGGCTGTGAGTGTTGAGGTGGTGGTGGTTGTGTTGGCAGTGGCTGTGAGTGTTGAGGTGGTGGTGGTTGTGTTGGCAGTAGCTGTGAGTGTTGAGGTGGTGGGGGTGGATGAAATTAATGCTATTCTCCATTGGTGGTGGTCATGGCTGTGATTGTGGAGGTGAAGGTGGCGGTGAATGCTGTTCCCCAGTGGTGGTGGTGGTGGTGGTGGTTGTGGTGGCAGCAGCTGTAATCTTTGAGGTGGTGGTGATGGTTGCTGTGAATGCTGTTCGACGGTGGTGGTTGTGGTGGCAGCGGCCGAGATTGTTGAGGTGGTGGTTGATGTGAATGCTTTTCTCTGGGGGGTGATGGTTGTTGTGGTGGCTGTAGCTGTGGTTGCTGTCAATGCTGTTCTTCAGTGGTGGTGAAGGTTGCGGTGGCAGCGGCTGAGATTGTTGAGGTGGTGGTTGCTGTAAATGCTGTTCTCCGGTGGTAGTTGTGGTGGCAGCAGCTGTGATTGCTGATGTTGAGGTGATGGTTGCTGTGAATGCTGTTCTCCAGTGATGGTGGTTGTGTTGGCAGCGGCTGAGATTGTTGAGGTGATGGTGGATGTTGCTGTGAATGGTGGTTGTGGTGGCAGTGGTCGTTGAGGTGGTGGAGGTTGCTATAAATGCTGTTCTCTAGTGGTGGTGGTGGCAGCAGCAGCTGTGATTGTTGTCATGGTGGTGGTGGTTTCTGTGAATGCTGTTCTCCGGTGGTGGTTGTGGTGGCAGCGGCTGTGATCACTGAGGTGCTGTAAATGCTGGTCTCCAGTATTGGAGGCTGTGGTGGCAGCGGCTGTGATAGTTGAGGTCATGGTGGTACTTGCTATACAGTATTTATTGTTTCTCTTTAGTGATAGTGGATAGGGTGGTGGTGGTGGAAAGGACTGTTCTAGCGGAGATTTCGGTTTCCGTTTGTTTTTGAAAATAAAAATGTTTATGATTGAAAGTGTGTTTTACTCAAGTGACTGTTTTCATTGTCCTCTATGTGCATAACCTGAAGCAATATTGTATAGCGCAGTTTGTCTATATGCTTCTAGGAGGGAGAGCTGGCAATTTATTATGAGATGGAAGAAGGTGAAAGCACGTCATCACGGGGGATCGTGGAAGTGTGCCCAGATAGTCATCGGTGAGAGCCAAACAGAATTATCATATACTACTAAGATATCAACACCAAGTAATTATGGATTTATTGCAAATATACCTGGAGGAACATGATATAACGTGGCAGCATTCAACCACCACACAATTGTCACTACATACAGTATAACTGAAACCTCCATATCTGTGGCTGCTGATGCCGTGGTGGATAGAGCTAAAGACTCCATGGATGGCATAATTCAGACCATGGTCATAGACGGGTGGACTGTTCCTGCCAGGAATTCTTACAGGGTCCAAAAGACCTATATCTCCCTTTACAGGCGGTGATTTACGGTATATGCAGGCTCAGCAGGGCATGGGGTCTCTGGTGCTGACAGCTCTGCAGCAAGGGATAACTGAAGCTTCTTACCTAGAAGACTTCCATTCTCTTGGCCATGTCCACAGCCTGGTGGGGCTCAGGGATTGGGGCACTATCTGGTAGGTCTCCGTAGCTAAACCTTCCTCTCAGTCCAAACTGGTATTCAAGGGGGTGATTCCGAGCTTTTAGCAGCATTGCACACACTAAGCCGCCGCCCTCTGGGAGTGTATCTTAGCTTAGCAGAATTGCGAACGAAAGATTAGCAGAATTGCGAATAGAAATTTCTTAGCAGTTTCTGAGTAGCTCGAGACTTACTCCTACACTGCGATCAGTTCAGTCAGTTTCGTTCCTGGTTTGACGTCACACACACGCCCAGCGTTCGCCCAGCCACTCCCCCGTTTCTCCAGACACTCCCGCGTTTTTCCCTGAAACGCCTACGTTTTTCCGCACACTCCCAGAAAACGGCCTGTTTCCGCCCAGAAACACCCACATCCTGTCAGTCACACTCCGATCACCAGAACGATGAAAAAACTTTGTTACGCCGTGAGTAAAATACCAAACTTTTGTACTGATTTAATTGGCGCAGGCGCACTGCGAACATTGCGCATGCGCAGTTTGCGACTAATCGCTCCGTAGCGAAAAAAAATAACGAGCGAACAACTCGGAATGACCCCCCCAAGTTCCATCTTAATCAGGACGTTAAGGTCCTTGTTAATTCACAGAAAGAAGTGGTCTCTATCTTTACTATCTGGACGTAGTCAGAGCTTTGATGACCTACAGTATATCCATGATGACCTCTTGGTCAACTTGTGATGCCTGCAAGAGAGGTAAGACGGCATCTAGAAAGACCTTTGCTAGTAAATGACCATGGTAATGTGCCGGACATACATTGGGACAGTGCAGCCTGTTCCCGAAAATGTGACCGCACGTTCTACCAAGTATGGACCCTTGGCTGAGAGCTGTGCCGGGTGGCCACCTGGTCTTATGTAGTCACATTCACTAAATTCAGAATGTTTGTATCCAGAGCTACACATTTTGGCCACAGGATGGTGGGTACTGCAGCTTTCCGGCACACACTCCTGTGGGGGCAGCCTTCCGACATCCCAAGTGTACCCTGCGATGAAAAGAGAAAATGGGAGTATTTGTACTTGTGTTAAACCCTTTTGTCTGAGTCCAGCGGGAGACACGGGATGCCCACCCCTCACACATGGATTTCATGTTCAGTTCTCTTCCTCTGTACTCTCTGTTAGGGTTCTTGTTGGTGGAGGATCTTGTTCTCTCCTCTCTATACAGGAGTCCGCATGTTATGGGATGGAGTTGGTGAGCGTAATGTTTTTTAAATTTCCGGAGTCCCTTTACCTCACTTCTGGTGTTCCTTTACTTACTCCAATAAGAAACTGGGAAGTATAAAAATTCCATTCTAATTAACAAGCGCGAAGGAGCAAACATTTCTCTTCATTCAAGATCCCCACCCCCCCTCTCCCCATGATGACCAGTGCAGGGTTATGGCAGGACCCCCGTCCGTGGTACGTACGTTATATGATAAGAACAGAGAAGCCGCAACTCAGCTTTAATCCAAAATAGTACAAATGTACAATATTTAATGGGGCCCCCGCCGTTCTCTACCAGGTAACCTGGGAGGAGGGGGGGGGGGGGGGGGGGGGGGTAGGGGAACCCAAAATAATCCCATTCATTGCCAGTAAATGAATGACACTTACTGTTTAGTTGTCATGGGTCGTGGTGCATTTGCGGCTTGTTAGTAAATAAGCCCTCTCCGTCTCGTCAAAGGATCACGCGTTTTTTGGAGAAGCCTCAGCAAGGACAGACGAGCTCGAGAATGGCCAGCGTCGTGTTCTACTGTTTCCAGAGACGGACGTTGCCCAGCCTGGAGACGTTCCTGACTGCGTTCCCAAACACAGAAGAGCGAGTGCTGGGAAGATATATGGTAATGCCTCCTTCTCACGGTACATGAACCACTACTTCTAGTGCCACCTTATTACCCTGGCAGGAACAATAAGTAACGTAAGGTTTTCTGTTCTCGGTGGATGGCCTATGAAGGAATGGCTAATAAACACCGCTGGCGTTCCGGTATACGGGATGAAGCTACCTACAGGCTTTCAGCTGATCGGACAAGTGGTAAGTGTCCACTTGTGGTCTGGTGTGAGCTCACAGTAGGTGCAAAATGTGTCCTGAATCTCTGCAACCAATCAGCAGTCAGATGTGACCTGCCTCGTGCAAGCTACAGAATAAAGCGAGGTTCCGGTTGCCGTGACGCAGAGCACACTTTGCATCGGACTGTTCTTATGTATAATATTATTATTATTATTATTATTATTATTATGCATCGAGTGGTAATATTAGAATAGTGTGATCTATCTTAGCTCCCCAGACAAACCCCAGATCCAATGAAATGTTACAATAAAATGTCATTAATAAACGATTTATCGCCCATCGCTGTGTAAATGGAACCGTCCATTATCTTACACCTGGCTATTGTGAATCCTGCTTTTTGCGCAGTATTTGTGAATAAGGGTCAGTGTATCTGATGTCGGGATTATAATTTATTTCCGTAGGGATTACCGGATTACACGAAGTGGCTGGCTCATTACTCTACTCTGAAGAACGAGCCCCGGGTGAAGGCGATCACTTGCCGCGCATACGCCAGGTAGGGGTCACTCTTATTTATTGTGTATTGGAACATAATGCCGTTTTACAGCGTTTGGGGACACCTTCTGAATGACGCTCACCTTGGTATAACAGTCACGATGGCAGACCGCAGCCCCATAGATGCAATCCCCAGCACTTATCGGACACAGGGGGTCATTCCGACCTGATCGCACGCTAGCTATTTTTTTGCAGCGCTGCGATCAGGTCAGAACTGCGCATGCGTATGAACCACAATGCACTGGCGCGTCATATGGGTACAAAAAGGATCGTTGCTGGTCGATGGATTTAACGAAGAAATCATTCGCACAGTCGATCGCAAGGAGATTGACAGGAAGAGGGCGTTTGTCGGTGGCAACTGACCGTTTTCTGGGAGTGGTTGGAAAAACGCAGGCGTGTCCAAGCGTTTGCAGGGCGGGTGTCTGACGTCAATTCCGGCCCCGGACAGGCTGAAGTGATCGCAATGGCTGAGTAAGTTCTGGGTAACTCAGAAACTGCACAAAACTGTTTTTGTACCGCTCGGCTGCACATGCGATCGCACACTTGCAAAGCGAAAAAATACACTCCCCTATGGGCGGTGACTATCTGATCGCAGCGCTGCAAAAAGTAGCTAGCGATCGATCAACTCGGAATGACCCTCCCCCAGTCCAACTGACTATCTCATCGGCCAGCCAGTCCAGCATTGAATGCCCTGCTGACGGGAACCTGCACCTTCCTAAAGGCTAAGCTCTGCCCCAGCTTAATACTGATTGGCTGATTTTAAATATATGGGGGAGATTTATCAAAGCTTGGAGAGAGATACCAACCAAGCAGCTTCTAACTGTCATGTTACTGGCTGTGTTTGAAAAATGAGAGCTATGAGCTGATTGGTACTTTAGCTCTCTCCAATTTATCTCTTTCCAAGGCTTGATGCATCTCCCCCTGTGTATTTTCCTTTTGCTGAGGCTTTAACCGTTCCCTGCTCTCCTATATAAAGCTGGTAAGCCCTGGTGCTCTTTGGCTTGTCTGACTGCAGCCTGTGCAGTGATACTCTCCTTCCAAAGCATGTGGGAAGTCACAGTACATCATTGTCACTGGGGGAATGTCACAATGTATACACAAGTGTCTACAAATGTCTTAACACGTGAGCAGGTTACCTCTGTATCGCCACCTAATGGCCAAGTGTTGTAGTACAGCTCCTGTATTTCGGGAACTATGGTGGTCATTCCGAGTTGATCGGTAGCTGCATTAATTTGCTGTGCAGCGATGAGGCAAAAAAAGGCACTTCTGCGTATGCGGCGCAATGCGCATGCGTATGCGGAGCAGTGCGCACACGCGGCGTAAAAGTACAAAGAAAGATGTCGTTTCACACAAGGTGTAGCAACGCTTTTCAGTCGCACTGCTGGCCGCAGAGTGATTGACAGGAAGAGGGCGTTTCTGGGTGTCTACTGACCGTTTTCAGGGAGTGTTCGGAAAAATGCTGGCGTGCCAGCAAAAACGCAAGCGTGGCTGGCCGAACGCAGGGCGGGTTTGTGACGTCAAATCAGGAACTGTATGGTCTGAAGTGATCGCAAGCGCTGAGTAGGTTTTGAGCTACTCTGAAACTGCACAAAATTATTTTGTAGCCGCTCTGCGATACAACTGTTCGCACTTCTGCTAAGCTAAAATACACTCCCAGTGGGAGGCGGCATAGCGTTTGCACGGCTGCTAAAAACTGCTAGCGAGCGAACAACTCGGAATGACTTACTATAGGTGGAAATCTGTACAGGCCTTTGCAATGTCAGAAAATAATTAATTACAATTATTTAAAAAATACATTTTGTCTTACAGGTTGTAGACTTTAATATTTAACTACATGGAGTGGACAATTATAAAGTAGAAGTAAATGTTTAACCATTGCTCATTCCCCAGGATTGGCATCATTGGGAACCCCTCGGATGGCTATTACGGGAAGACCATCTCTATGACCATCTCCAACTTCTGGGCAGAAGTCACTATCTCCGAGAGTAAACGGCTGGTAATGAGTCTGGTCCCTAGCGCTATTTCTCAGTGTTCCCTCTGCAGCCGGGGAGATGAAAGAACTGGGGACGTGTTTGTAGCTCAGGGCCTACGTCAGCCTCTCACACACATCCTTTGCCGTTATCAGGTCTTATCCCAACAAGCCTCAGATGAGTGAGCAATATGCAGATCTGCCTTTTATCAAAGCCAGAAGAGTCGGGCGCCGTTAGGAAGTCTGTGAAAGCGAGGGCGATCCCCTGGGGTGGAATTAGGAGATGGCGGCCCATTGTTTCAGGGCTGAAGAGCTCGGTCTTATAGCGGTGAAGTCCTCATTTACAGATCCCCCTCCAGCCCAGGTTCAAAGCTTACGGCTTAAGCGGAATCTAAGCTGAGAGTGGTAATAAGGAGGGACGGCTTTTTACATGATTACAGAATTGTAATCAGCGCTAATGGCTCTCCCCCTGCCTCCGCCACATCGTGATCTGAATCTGGGGCCTCCTTTCCCTTAGACCTACTGCAATAATGGGGCTTCTCTGTTACGTAAAGACCTCGACGTGTTATTCTGTTTGTATACTGGCGAAGGAAATTGTGATTTTTCTGCCATTTGGGGCTTTGCCTAAAACCAGTAGATCGTTCGCTGTGAATTAATGAGTTGATAGGTCATGGGCAGTGCAGTGGCACAGTGGTTAGCATTGCTGGCTCACGTGACTGGATGTATGGATTTGATTCCAACTGTGGGCCGGTCAATGTGGAGTTTGTATGTTCTTACCATGTTTTAGATTCCTCTGAGTGCTCTGGTTTCCTTCCACAGTCAACACAGAAAACGTACTGACTGACCTGCAACTCTTCTCCCATCTGTTAGCCACCTCTCACCACTGTTTCCAAGACTTCTCCCGAGCTGCTTCTGGTTTATAGAGCTACTTTCCCCCCACCAGACTCTACCCCAACCTTCATTCCTTCAAGCGCACTCTATAAACCCACCTCTTCCCATTAGACTTCCCCCACCGGAGGCTGCACACCTTCCTGCCACCGCTACTCCTATCCCATTATATTCTATTGTCTCTGCTTCACCCTCTCTCTCTCTAGTCCAGTGTTTCCCAGCCTCGGTCATCAAGGCACAGTAACAGTCCAAGTTTTTGTGATCTCCATCCTTGAGCACAGATAGTTAAATCAACTAAAGTATTAATTAAGTCACCTTTGCTTAAGTATGGCTATCCTTGGACTGTTAGTGTACCTTGAGAACTGTGATTGGGAAACACTGCATTAGACTGTAAGCTCCCGTGAACAGATCTCTCACTGCCCTCTGTCACGTCTGTTCCTCATTCGTCATCCTTGTGTGTATTTGTTGTATTTGCATCTTGCGTGAGTTACAGACAAATCCTTATTAAAGTGTGGGTGGTAGTAGAGTGTAAGCTCCAAGGGTCAGGGAAAGATCTGGGTGATCAGACATTCTCTGTACAATATGGGCCTCTGTATACGATATAAGCCCAGCACTGAGTCTATGGATGATATTTAAGCATAATGATTGAGTTTTCTGAACTGTGTAAAAGAAAATGTTAGAATTGGTTGCTGTGGGTTACGGCAACGTTCTAGAGCCGGTTTTCCCACGTTATGTAGCACTGGGCTGTAACGCCATAAGGCGCCATGTAATATATCCCGCTGCTGATTTGGTGCTCAGACAAGAGGAGCTCCGCTTATATTATACTTCATATACAGTTTCATTGAGTTTCTGAAGTCTACTTCAGTGCGTTTTATTAATCTGTTCCGTTCTATAAGGTTTTGGTCCCGCATCCCTTAAATGACCCGACAGAGTTTGGAAGTTTGCTGGATTTATACTACATCAGCAGGAAGGAAGGGTGAGTACAGTGTCACCCCGTTATCATTTATCAACGCCAAGAGGCACAAAGTGATTGTCATTATCTGTGCAAGCGATGTCATTAAAGGTGTTTGCCTAATTATATTGTTACACTTACAGCAGATCGTGCAATATTGTGTAAAGGCCCCAGAGCCACCGTCACATTACAGATAGCTGACACTACTCCCCCACATTGGAGGAAGACTGTGTATCAAGCCTTGGAGAGAGAGAAAGTAGAAACGTTGCCCAAAGCGTCCAATCAGGTTCTACCGGCCATTGATCTAGCGGGATCCGGACTGAAGATCGACAGTGTCTAGGTCGACAATGTTTAGGTCGACCACTATAGGTCGACAGTCACTAGGTCGACATGGATGGATGGAAGGTCGACGGGGTTTCTAGGTCGACAGGTCTAAAGGTCGACATGAGTTTTTCACTTTTTTTCTTTTTTTATACTTAACGATCCACGTGGACTACGATTGGAACGGTAAAGTGTGCCGAGCGAAGCGGTAGCGGAGCGAAGGCACCATGCCCGAAGCATGGCGAGCGAAGCGAGCCATGCGAGGGGACGCGGTGCACTAATTTGGGATCCCGGTCACTCTACGAAGAAAACGACACAAAAAAAAAAAATCCTCATGTCGACCTTTAGACCTGTCGACCTAGCACATGTCGAGCTAGAAACCCTGTCGACCTTCAATCCATGTCGACCTAGTGACTGTCGACCTATAGTGGTCGACCTAAACATTGTCGACCTAGACACTGTCGATTTGATGAACCACACCCGATCTAGCACAGTATTGGAAATGACAGGAGGTGACTGGTAGCTTTTGGGCAGCTGCTCCTCTTCCTCTATCTCCAAGGCTTGATACCTCTCCCCGTTAGTGAGTGCGGTCGCTGTGACATCATCACTACTTGGCTGTATGAGCCCACAAGTGCACACGTGCATTGCACAGCAAGTCTGCAAAGCTGTCAGTCATTCCGTGTCTGGAGAACGCCCTCCCTCCTGACCTGGCTGCATGGCGGCTTATTCAGGGTAATGAGAAACCCTCCAGTTATTTCATGGATGTTGGTCATCTCTGTGAGAGTGAAAATGTACATAAGGGAACACAACAGTAACATCATATAAAACCATACACAACAGGTCGCACAGTAACATCATATAAAACCATACAAAACAGGTCGCACAGTAACATCATATAAAACCATACACAACAGGTCACACAGTAACATCATATAAAACCAGACACAACAGGTCGCACAGTAACATCATATAAAACCATACACAACAGGTCGCACAGTAACATAATATAAAACCATACACAACAGGTCACACAGTAACATCATATAAAACAATACACAACAGGTCGCACAGTAACATAATATAAAACCAGACACAACAGGTCGCACAGTAACATAATATAAAACCATACACAACAGGTCACACAGTAACATCATATAAAACAATACACAACAGGTCGCACAGTAACATCATATAAAACCAGACACAACAGGTCGCACAGTAACATCATATAAAACCATACACAACAGGTCGCACAGTAACATCATATAAAACCATACACAACAGGTCGCACAGTAACATCATATAAAACCATACACAACAGGTCGCACAGTAACATAATATAAAACCATACACAACAGGTCGCACAGTAACATAATATAAAACCAGACACAACAGGTCGCACAGTAACATAATATAAAACCATACACAACAGGTCACACAGTAACATCATATAAAACCATACACAACAGGTCGCACAGTAACATCATATAAAACCATACACAACAGGTCGCACAGTAACATCATATAAAACCATACACAACAGGTCGCACAGTAACATCATATAAAACCATACACAACAGGTCGCACAGTAGCATCATATAAAACCATACACAACAGGTCGCACAGTAACATAATATAAAACCATACACAACAGGTCGCACAGTAACATCATATAAAACCATACACAACAGGTCGCACAGTGACATCATATAAAACCATACACAACAGGTCGCACAGTAACATCATATAAAACCATACACAACAGGTCGCACAGTGACATCATATAAAACCATACACAACAGGTCGCACAGTGACATCATATAAAACCATACACAACAGGTCGCACAGTAACATCATATAAAACCATACACAACAGGTCGCACAGTAACATAATATAAAACCATACACAACAGGTCGCATAGTAACATCATATAAAACCATACACAACAGGTCGCACAGTAACATCATATAAAACCAGACACAACAGGTCGCACAGTAACATCATATAAAACCAGACACAACAGGTCGCACAGTAACATCATATAAAACCAGACACAACAGGTCGCACAGTAACATCATATAAAACCAGACACAACAGGTCGCACAGTAACATAATATAAAACCAGACACAACAGGTCGCACAGTAACATCATATAAAACCATACACAACAGGTCGCACAGTAACATCATATAAAACCATACACAACAGGTCGCACAGTAACATCATATAAAACCAGACACAACAGGTCGCACAGTAACATCATATAAAACCAGACACAACAGGTCGCACAGTGACATCATATAAAACCATACACAACAGGTCGCACAGTGACATCATATAAAACCATACACAACAGGTCGCACAGTAACATCATATAAAACCATACACAACAGGTCGCACAGTAACATCATATAAAACCAGACACAACAGGTCGCACAGTAACATAATATAAAACCATACACAACAGGTCGCACAGTAACATCATATAAAACCATACACAACAGGTCGCACAGTAACATCATATAAAACCATACACAGCGCAGTTTATACTGGAAAACAGCAATCATTGCAAATATAACATAAACCAAGGTGGATAAAACCCGGGCCGCTCTAGGTGGGTATCCCTACGGAACCAAGAACACTGAACACAGAACAAGGGGCGGATGTACTAAGCCTGAGAGAGATAAAGTACCAGCCAATCGGCTTCTGTCATTTTTCCAACACAGCCTGTCACATGGCAGTTAGGAGCGGATTGGCCGGTACTTTATCTCTCCCTCCACTCTATCACGCTCCTAGGTTTAGTACGTCTCCGCCCAGTAACATAAAAGGGGGATCAATAAACCTTGTGCTCACCTGTAACAGCGGCAGAGATAGAAGACGATACAATAGGATATTTCCCATGAGTGTAAGGAACACGGGGTATGTCGGGAGTGAGACCCCTGGGTGAGGAGACCCCCCCCCCCCTCTCGTCTCTCTGGAACCCTGCACAGAACAGCAATGGCCAATCCGAGTGCACAGAACACAGCCAGAGTCCGAGACGTTTTTACTTGACCTGTTTGTTATACTCCATTTCTGATGTCACTGTTATTTCTACACTTGTAGTCTTTGTTGCTGCATAGAGTAGCGCAGGACCCCGTTACACTGCTGGTATATGGGGTTACTATAACGCAGGAGCCCCTACATACACTAGTGTGGGCTACCCTCACAGATGTCCTCACAGCTAGAATACTCTGTGTCCCAGGACTAGGAGCCTGTGGGATCCAGTCTCTAGGTGACAGTAACTAGGTGACCGTAACTAGGTGGACAGTAACTAGGTGACCGTAACTAGGTGGACAGTAACTAGGTGACCGTAACTAGGTGGACAGTAACTAGGTGACCGTAACTAGGTGGATAGTAACTAGGTGACCGTAACTAGGTGGATAGTAACTAGGTGGATAGTAACTAGGTGACCGTAACTAGGTGGACAGTAACTAGGTGGCAGTAACTAGGTGGACAGTAACTAGGTGGACAGTAACTAGGTGGCAGTAACTAGGTGACAGTAACTAGGTGACAGTAAATAGGTGGACAGTAACTAGGTGACCGTAACTAGGTGGACAGTAACTAGGTGGACAGTAACTAGGTGACAGTAACTAGGTGGACAGTAACTAGGTGGACAGTAACTAGGTGGACAGTAACTAGGTGACAGTAGCTAGGTAGACAGTAACTCAGTAACTAGGTGGACAGTAACTAGGTGGACAGTAACTAGGTGGACACGGTGACAGTAACTAGGTGGACAGTAACTAGGTGGACAGTAACTAGGTGGACACGGTGACAGTAACTAGGTGACAGTAACTAGGTGGACAGTAACTAGGTGGACACGGTGACTAACTTGGTGGACAGTAACTAGGTAGATAGTAACTAGGTGGACAGTAACTAGGTGGACAGTAACTAGGTGGACACGGTGACAGTAACTAGGTGGACAGTAACTAGGTAGATAGTAACTAGGTGACAGTAACTAGGTGGACAGTAACTAGGTGGACACGGTGACAGTAACTAGGTGGACAGTAACTAGGTGGACAGTAACTAGGTGACAGTAACTAGGTGGGAAAAAGTGAATACTGGCGCCGGCTGTTTCTCAAAAATAAAGAACGTGAACAATTATAACAGTTTAAAAAATCTCATATTTAATTAAATCCAAGAAATATATAAGTAGCACATGAATAAATATAAATAAGAATAATAACATAAAAATAAAAATAAAATGAGTAGCAATATTATCCTATTGGAAAATTGAGAGTCTCTCTGATGACTTAATGACCACTTCCGTATATAGGGCAATATCACTGAAGATCTGGCTAGAGCTCTGTCCTCCAAGTAATCCTCATAAATATATAGTAGGAAATATTACCAGGTCTCGGTTGAGGGTCCCCTTGGTTCTCAATTGCAGCAAGGTCCAATAGCAGCAGGGGAACAAATGGAGACGTCTGAAACGGTACCGTTTGTGCAGGTTCTTGAGGATTCGGAAAGAGTCCCAAAGTATTGCCAGGAATGCCAAGTGAAGATCAGTGTGATGCCCGTGGTCAGATGAGAGTAATGGCTCAACGCGTTTCGCTGGTCTATATCCACACCAGCTTCCTATAGACACGGGGACAGTAACTAGGTGGACAGTAACTAGGTGGACAGTAACTAGGTGACAGTAACTAGGTGGACAGTAACTAGGTGACAGTAACTAGGTGGACAGTAACTAGGTGACAGTAACTAGGTGGGCAGTAACTAGGTGGACAGTAACTAGGTGACAGTAACTAGGTGGACAGTAACTAGGTGGACAGTAACTAGGTGACAGTAACTAGGTGACAGTAACTAGGTGGACAGTAACTAGGTGACAGTAACTAGGTGACAGTAACTAGGTGGACAGTAACTAGGTGGACAGTAACTAGGTGGACAGTAACTAGGTGGACAGTAACTAGGTGACAGTAACTAGGTGGACAGTAACTAGGTGACAGTAACTAGGTGACAGTAACTCAGTAACTAGGTGGACAGTAACTAGGTGACAGTAACTAGGTGACAGTAACTAGGTGGACGGTAACTAGGTGGACACGGTGACAGTAACTAGGTGGACAGTAACTAGGTGGACAGTAACTAGGTGGACACGGTGACAGTAACTAGGTGGACAGTAACTAGGTGGACAGTAACTAGGTGGACAGTAACTAGGTGGACACGGTGACAGTAACTAGGTGGACAGTAACTAGGTAGATAGTAACTAGGTGACAGTAACTAGGTGGACAGTAACTAGGTGGACACGGTGACAGTAACTAGGTGGACAGTAACTAGGTAGATAGTAACTAGGTGACAGTAACTAGGTGGACACGGTGACAGTAACTAGGTGGACAGTAACTAGGTGGATAGTAACTAGGTGGATAGTAACTAGGTGGACAGTAACTAGGTGGACACGGTGACAGTAACTAGGTGGACAGTAACTAGGTGGACACGGTGACAGTAACTAGGTGGACAGTAACTAGGTAGATAGTAACTAGGTGACAGTAACTAGGTGGACAGTAACTAGGTAGATAGTAACTAGGTGACAGTAACTAGGTGGATAGTAACTAGGTGGACAGTAACTAGGTGGACACGGTGACAGTAACTAGGTAGATAGTAACTAGGTGACAGTAACTAGGTGGACAGTAACTAGGTGGACAGTAACTAGGTGGATAGTAACTAGGTGACAGTAATTAGGTGGACAGTAACTAGGTGGACAGTATCTAGGTGGACACGGTGACAGTATCTAGGTGGACAGTATCTAGGTGGACAGTAACTAGGTGGACAGTAACTAGGTTAACCACTATTGGGCGACAGGGTCTCTAGGTTGACATGTTCTAGGTCAACAGGTCAAAAGGTCGACATGAGTTTTTCTGAAAAAAAACAACTTTTTTTAACTTTTTCATACTTAACGATCCACGCGGACTACGATTGGGAATAGTAACCTGTGCCGAGCGCAGCGGTAGCAGAGCGAGGCACCTTGCCCGAAGCATGGCGAGCGAAGCGACACGGTGCACTAATTTGGGTTCCCGATCACTGTACGGTGAAAACACCAAAAAAACATAATCATGTCGACCTTTTGACCTGTTGATCTAGACCATGCCAACCTAGAGACCCTGTCGACCTAGTTACTGTCGACCAATATTGGTCGACCTAGACACTGTCGACCTAGTTACTGTCGACCTTCCATACCACACCCGCGTCTATTGTGTATTCCTGAGCCGATCGGTGCAGGCTGGGAAATCACAGGACCTTTTACACCCCAGTCCGAGTCTTACGCCCCAAAGACCCAGAGAGTCAAATTATTTCGTTTTACTGAGTCTTGTGTAATAAATGGATGCCGCAAATAACGTTCCGTCTGTTGACCTGCAACTTACCGTTTTCTCTGTGTCCGCCAGATACCTGGGGGGGCTGCGGCTGCTACAGGCCACCTGCAAAAAGTTTTATCAGTACTGCTCTGAAAAGGGGTAAGGACGTTCCTCCAGATCGCCGGCGCCTCCTACTGCGTCGCTGGGAGACAATGAAATGTGTGATGTTTTATCAGTATATCTAGTGGCTTCAGACACACACAAAACAGGTATTCATAATCTGTGGGGTCTATGTACTAAGCCTTGGAGAGAGCTAAAGTGGAGGGAGATAAAGCAGCAGCCAATCAGCTCCTAACTGTGATGTTACAGGCTGAGCTTGAAAAATGACAGGAGCTGACGGGTAGTTTATATCTCTCCAATGCTTAGTACATCTGCCCCTTCGTGTCTTGAGTGTGAGTTACATACAAGGTGACGTGGATAAACAAGAGGTAAAAATAATTGCTCGACGGCAATTAGCGCTATTCCTGGCCAAACAGATGACCTGGTATGACAGCGTTACATAATACCAACGTCATCGCCGCGCATGCGCCAGAGCGAGGGGAGGATACCAGGAATATGGACGCCAACCCCCTCTTCAGATAAAACGTGTCTGTAGCTCTAGGCGTTGACCTGTTGGCAATGGGCACTGTGCGTGCGTGGTCAGCGTACACCGTAGCCTGCAGGAATCCTGATAGAGAAGGTAAGTGTCCGCTGAGGCCGTGTGTGTGTGTGTGTGTGTGTGTGTGTGTGTGTGTGTGTGTGTGTGTGTGTGTGTGTGTGTGTGTGTGTGTGTGTGTGTGTGTGTGAAATATGCCCCTTAGGACACGTAAACAAGTTATTATATATATATATATATATATATATATATATATACTCTAAGCAGTGATAAACTGTGGCATTACGATGGCATGTAATGACAGTGGTCTGACCTCTGACCCTCCCACCTGTGTCAGTGATGTCACTTCCTGAGAGCTAGGATAACTCCCATCTATCTTCAGTCTCCAAACGCTCCTGCTGTTTCCCATACTTAGGGGGTCTATTCATGAAGCAGAGAAAAGTGTGGAGAAGTGAGCCTGTGGAGAAGTTGCCCATGGCAACCAATCAGTGTTGAGATAACATTTATAAAGTGCATTCTATAAAATCATACGTAGCATCTGATTGGTTGCCATGAGCAACTTCTCCACTGGCTCACTTCTCCACACTTTTCACTGCTTCATGAATAGACCCCTCACTCATCACAGATCATGATGACAACACAAAGGTGGTCATTCCGAGTTGTTCGCTCGGTAATTTTCTTCGCATCGCAGCGATTTTCCGCTATTTGCGCATGCGCAATGTTCGCACTGCGACAAGTAAATTTGCTATGAAGATTGGTATTTTACTCACGGCATTACAAGGTTTTTTTCGTCGTTCTGGAGATCGGAGTGTGATTGACAGGAAGTGGGTGTTTCCGGGCGGAAACTGGCCGTTTTATGGGAGTGTGTGAAAAAACGCTACAGTTTCTGGGAAAAACGCGGGAGTGGCTGGAGAAATGGAGGAGTGTCTGGGCGAACGCTGGGTGTGTTTGTGACGTCAAACCAGGAACGACAAGCACTGAACTGATCGCACTGGAAGAGTAGGTCTCGAGCTACTCAGAAACTGCACAAAGAAGTCTTTTCGCAATATTGCGAATCTTTCGTTCGCAATTTTGATAAGCTAAGATTCACTCCCAGTAGGCGGCGGCTTAGCGTGTGCAAAGCTGCTAAAAGCAGCTTGCGAGCGAACAACTCGGAATGACCACCAAAATCTCCTGATTATAACTCATTCACAACATCACCGCATTATCCATAAACAAACGTATATAACCGCAAAGAAGAAAGGAAAAAGATATAGAGGCACATGCAGAAAGAAAAACACTCAGTAGAGTACAGGTAGATAAGGGGATTGCGTCGCAAAAAGTGCAACAATAAGGATGAGAAGACAAAGGACCTAATTCAGACCCAGACGCAGATGAAGCGATTGTATCATCTGCGCATACGCCGGTACGTGCGTGTGCAAGGTCATGAACGGCTTTCTCTTCAGAACGCAGTTTAAGACCTGGAGGGGGGCGGGAACGGGGTGTCGATGCTTCGTTTATGGACCGTTGCTGGGGCAGGTTGCTGCGGCTGTGTGATGCTCTCACATGTGTGTGGGGGGGGGGGGGGGGGCTAGATCCGGCATGCGGGGCAGACTTACCCTGTGCTAGGCGTGCCCCCCGCGTGTCAAAGAAATTGATCGTACTGCAGATGTGATTTTTTTTCCGCACATCTACGATCAAGTCTGAATTTGGCCCAAAATCAAGTGCTGAGAACAGAAATCTACAGATATGGGAAGGGGGGAGAGATGGTGTAAGAGGGGGAGAGAGAGAATGAGAGAGAGTGTCATGTGACTACTTAGGCAACCACAGTCATCTGGCAAAGGATGTAAGGTTATGGGGGGTCATTCCGAGTTGATCGCTAGCTGCCGTTGTTCGCAGCGATCAGGCTAAAAATCTGCATTTCTGCGCATGCGTATGCACCGCAATGCGCAGGCGTATCGTACGGGTACAATGAGCATCGTGGGTTTGCACAGAGTGTAACGAACATTCCAGTCGCACAGCCAAATGCAGGAAGATTGACATGAAGTGGGCGTTTCTGGGTGTCAACTGATCGTTTTCAGGGAGTGCTTAGAAAAACGCAGGCGTGGCAGAAAAAAAGCAGGTGTGGCTGGGCGTTCGCTGGGCGGGTGTGTGACGTCAAAAGCCGTCTCTCCGTCGTTAGAATCAACGCACACGAAGAGTAACTACAGGGCTGGTCTTGTTTTGCACAAAAAGATTTTGCAGGCGCTCTGCTGCACAAGCGTTCCCACTTCTGCAAAGCGAAAATACACTCCCCCGTGGGCGGCGACAATGCGTTTGCACGGCTGCTAAAAACTGCTAGCGAGTGATCAACTCGGAATGACCCCCATGGGCAAGCGTGATTTTCTACAACTGTCATAAATGTGTCGTGTGATCGCAAAAGTTAATAATAATAATAAGCCGCTATTTCTTTTCAGAATCGCACTGTCCAAGCAGAACTTTACCCTTAAGTACAACGTGAACATCCCCCGACAGGTGGTAAGATGGGGCACATGTGATGCTTAGAGAGCTAGCCTGCGCGCAGCGTTAAGGGAACCTCCTTACTCTCTATTACTGTATGTAGAGCTTTGTAGAAGACTTTAGTATAGAACTTTATTTTAGTAGATATCATTATGCTATACAGATTAAAAAATAAAGTGTTGCTGACATTTGCCTTGAAGCATTTCCCAAGCAGATAGCGTTGCATTATAGACTGTAAGAAGCCAGGTTATGCTGCTGAAGCATGCGTCCCATTTTGCGAATTAACCCGAGAGGTGACGCTCTGTGACAATAAGTGGCGGTAACGTAACTCCTGCTGGTAATGGAACGGTCGCTCAGCCTGGGACTGGTGGAGTGAGGATGAGAGTGATATCCCAGCCCGAGGACTCCATTCACTTAGCCGTCTCCTGGCCTGGAGATCGATGCTCGGCACGGCCTCCGGCGCCTGCCAATCACTGCTGACAGGATAAAGAGGCCCTTTCACAGCGCCGCCGTGCCTCTGTTCAGCTCCACTTCCAGGGTGTGATCCTTCTATTAGAAAATGGTTTTAAGATTAATCCTCAGTAGGCATGTAGATTTACAGGTCCGCACGCCGCGCTACTTATCTAAGAGGATCTAAGTAGGTGGCCAGGGGAGGGCGTTAGCCGGAATTACTGCTCTGTAGTCAGGGGGCCCAGGTCCGATGCTTTGTCCTGGATTCTGCAAAGGTCCCCAATTACTGAATGCTGTGCAGCAGCCCCAAGCTGCATAAACCACGCACTAACATAAGGAAGCGCATTATGGCCCTCATTCCGAGTTGTTCGCTCGGTAAATTTCATCGCATCGCAGCGATTTTCCGCTTAGTGCGCATGAACAATGTCCGCACTGCGACTGCGCCAAGGAAATTTGCTATGAAGTTTGGATTTTTACTTACGGCTTTTTCTTCGCTCAGGCGATCGTAGTGTGATTGACAGGAAATGGGTGTTTCTGGGCGGAAACAGGCCGTTTTATGGGCATGTGGGAAAAAACGCTACCGTTTCCGGAAAAAACGCGGGAGTGGCTGGAGAAACGGAGGAGTGTCTGGGCGAACGCTGGGTGTGTTTGTGACGTCAAACCAGGAACGATAAGCACTGAACTGATCGCAGATGCCGAGTAAGTCTGAAGCTACTCTGAAACTGCTACGAGATGTGTAATCGCAATATTGCGAATCTTTCGTTCGCAATTTTAAGAAGCTAAGATTCACTCCCAGTAGGCGGCGGCTTAGCGTGTGCAATACTGCTAAAATCGCCTTGCGAGCGAACAACTCGGAATGAGGGCCTATATGCAGATATCGTCAGACAAAGCCACGATAACGATAGGAGTTTAGTTATAAGTATCAAACAACAAGGGGAAATGTATCAAGGCTTGGAGAGAGAGAAAGTGCCTAACTCTCGGCTTCTGCCGTGTTACGGGCTGTGTTTGAAAAATGACAGGAGCTGATTGGTCGGTGCCCTGGGGCATATTTATGACAATCCGCATTTTTAATGCAAATGTGATAATATTTTTGCACAAATTCGCAATTTGAAAATGAATATTTTCACGCAAATTTACTAAGATCCTCTTGCCAGGAGACGGGTTCCGATAAGAGACCGTCCTGGTGAAGAGCCGCAAGCAGTGTGGTAGAGTAACGTTGTCACACTGCTTTATGGTGCGGGTCCCCGGCAGCCCATAGGCTACCCTAGGATAACTTCATGTGGCGCTATCCTATCGGGGACAAGCTTCGGAATGAATACGGTAGCACAGCAGATGAAAGATTAATTTACGGATAAAAATGGGGGAAGCGCTGGGATCCTGGCATAGTACATCCGGTGGATCCTTAATATTACCCCCGAAAAGGCTGTTTTGGGGAATAGGCCACAAATATTTAATGATAAATAAGCCCTTTTATCTCTCTCCACTTTATTGATAAATCTACCCCAGTGCAAAGTGCAATGTTTGGATGATGCTGTATCTTTCCTCTCTTTGCAGGGTTTGGCTGGAAGCAGGTAAGTACTTCTGTTTGTCTTTGAGAACTTGGGGGTGCAGTGGGGGGGGGGGGGGGGTTTGAATTATATATATATATTTTTTTTTTGCATGAATCTTTGCAATATGGTTTCTTCATAATGCGTCAGGGCTTATTACCACGTTCCGTATAGAACCTCTTCTAAACATCTCATATGTCATATTTTTAGTCAAGTGCTTCCCAATCTTCATTCGCAATAAAGCATAAATTACTTAAAACTTAAGACCTTTTAGGGGCAATTAATTTAAATGCAATGTTGGGAGGGTGAGTGAACTCCAGTAACGGCACTATACATCACCCGTACAGTGCCGCTACATCATCCATATGACCTCACTCCCCCATAGGGGTGCATAGGAAAATGCACAACGTTGGGCTACCGTATCTCCGAGACATATGCCAATGGCTCATCACCCGTGCCTTGCGCCAGAACATATTATATATTGTATAGAAATGCAACACACACATCCCCTACAGACTGCGCCGCATCCTGCTCAACACAAATATTATATTTCCCCCCCACCTCCTCCCCGCACAATTCATTATGCCCCTCCCCCACCAGTCCAGGACCCCAGCACAGAACCACAGTGCTAGTTTTACAAGATGCATCTCTCAAAGTTTTTCTTCTTTTGCCGTCTGCATAATATGACGGACGCAAATTCCAGCATCTGGTATAATTCCATATACAGATGGGTCCACGGTTATCTTGGCTAGTTTGCTGCGCCTAGGCACAACATGGTTTATTAACATAAACCAGGCATGTCCAAACTGCGGCCCTCCAGCTGTTGAGAAACTACACGTCCCAGCATGCCCTGACGCAGCTTTAGCATTCTCTGACAGCAACACTGTGTCAGGGCATGCTGGGATATGTAGTTTCACAACAGCTGGAGGGCCGCAGTTTGGACATGCCTGACATAAACCCTTCATCCGTTGTTCTCAGCTGCAATACAATACAGAGAACAATACAGCAGGGGATTAAGTCATTACAGCAGGGGATTAAGTCCGACTGGCCAGTCTCAATTGATCCTATTAAAGGCCAAGATAAACATGGACCCATCTGTAAACTGGTATAATTCCAATTACCACCCAATAACGCCTATTCAGCCATAGGTGAGAAGCTATTGAGGTACGTATGACTTGTCCGTAGCTACAACGGTTGCCTATAACAACTGCGATGCATGCTCAGTTTGCACCTGTATAACTGTATCCAGCAAGGAAGGTAATAAACGCATCAGGATGTCTCCAAGGGTCATATAATATCCGGTGCTGTCTCTCGTACTTGTTGGATCATTTTCTCTTTGCTGTTATTTTTGTTATCTATAATAATGTCCATCTCTCGGCTGCTGGGAAATAAGCCGCAGTTTTCTCTAGTTTCCTCCCGCTCTACAATGCTCATTTTAATAACGCTTTCCATTTAAAAATCCCTGTATTGTTGTTGTGGCTTACACGTTCTCATTGTATGTGTAAATTAGCCGGGAGGGAGCGGCAGCTGAGCGTCCCCCTCTGTACACTATGAAGGTATTTACGGCCGTTCTAGGTGGAAGTTTGCAAATTGCTGTTTATTATACAGCCTGTTGTTTCCTCAGGAGCCATGTTCATCTGCCGCAGAGGCTGCGGGATCCCAGCCTCTCGGTCTGTGTATACAGAGGCACACCGTGATTTACTGACACTCCTGCAAATGGCAGTAACACATTCACGAGCGCTTTCCATGTCAGAGGGTATTTAGTCTTAATAGTGGTCTTATTGGGTCATTTCCGGGAATAAATGGGAGCACTTGAGAGACGGCAGGCCCCGCATTTTCTGTATGTCTGCTGCAACGGGCATCCATTACTTGTGTTTGTGTCTGGATGAATTCAATGATGAGATGAAATATTTGACTGACTGTTCTTTCTTTCAGCGCAATTGTGTCGGCGACTCTGAAATGTCTCATGAAGTTCTACAATTTATCAGACGATGTAAGTCTCCTGTAGGGTTGCCGGTCGACCGTTGTCAATATTTTTACAGACTACAAAACTTTACTGACTTCTTGTTGGATTATACCAAAAGGTCTCCAAAAGTATAAAGAGTAGCAAAAGCAGGGCTGGTTTTATCTAAACATTGTGTACACTTACTTGTATTGTGTTCCGAATGTTGTGGCTCTTCTGGGCTTGTGAGGAATGCACAGAGAGGGGGAGATGTATTGCTGGTAGGAAGATGGTAGCCCCACCAATGGTTCACGTACCAGGGTGATGACCATACTGTATATTACAGACAGGTGGCGGTCTTTGGCAATATGGGATGTCCTAGATGAGTTCTGTGTGGATACAAAATCACTAGGACACAGTAGATGGCACTTTGCTTTGAATTCTAACCTAGTTCATAATATTGCAACAGTAGAGGTCTTGGGCAAATTCCAATATTATTATTTCTGTTACTTTATTTTGGTATAGTTCACTTTTTTTGTTTAGTTGTTACTTTTAACTTGGCTATCTCCACCTGACACGACCTTTCCAGATGCTATCGCCTGTAGGGGGCTTCTCCTTCTCCCATACTCTCAGACCTGATGGCCATCATGGTGGTTGTCCAACTGACACCACCTTTCCAGATGCCATCGCCTTTAGGGGGCTTCTCCTCCCATATTCTCAGACCTGATGGCCATCATGGTGGTTGTCCAACTGACACCACCTTTCCAGATGCCATCGCCTGTAGGGGGCTTCTCCTCCCATACCCTCAGACCTGATGGCCGTCATGGTGGTTGAGTCTGGTTCCTCCTACCTTCCCTGCTGCACTTTCCTTGTCATTCGCCCTGAATACTCACTCTCACTCTCTCTGCCTCCATCTATTTTCCCATTGGACCCTCCTCCCAAGTCCTTATACTGTAGTTTCTCTGCCTGGCAGCCGCATTATCTGGGAGGCTTCAACATCCCGATTGGTGATCCCGCAAACTCTGCTGCCACCAAACTCCTCTCCCCTCTTATTTATCCTCTCTCAATGAACCTCTTTCCTCACTGACATCAGCAGCAACTCTCTTAACCTGGTCTTTTCTCACCCCTCTGCTAGCTCCATCTTTAACTGCCCCCTCCCACTCTCCGACTATCAGTTTTTCTACTTTGACATCTTGCTTTCCTTGTCCCTCCTCTGTCTCTAAGGATACTCTTACTTGACACCAGTTTATCCTCGTCTTCTCTCCCCAATTACCAGCTTCTACTGCACTCATACTTGGAGTATGTTTATCCCTTATGGACAATGGTATGGAAACCAGAATTATACTCATAATAACATGCATATATCTATTTTAGGATCTTCCAAAGTCTGTGCGTCCAAATTTTATTCTGGATGTTGAGAAAGAAGAACTGTTTATAACAGCCGGGCTGCAGGATCGGGTTGTTCAGGTAATACTGAAAGTGGCAACTACTCATGTGCCAGGTGTGATATGTATAGTATACAATATGAAACTGATTACATTTAGCATCCAATAGCTATGGCTTCTCCTCCATTCCTTCTCTCTGCTCACATTGTACTTATACTCCTAAAAGCATCTAAAGTATATTAATAAACAGGAGCAAGAGAGACCCTCATCTACAGAGCTGTCACCAACACCTCCCCCTCATACAGCTCTGACCTCATCATGATCTTCTCACCCTCATCTACAGAGCTCTCACCAACACCTCCCTCTCATACAGCTCTGACTTCATCATGAGCTTCTCACCCTCATCTACAGAGCTCTCACCAACACCTCCCACTCATACAGCTCTGACCTCCTCATGAGATACTCACCCTCATCTACTGAGCCCTCACTGACACATACCACTCATACAGCTCTGACCTCATCATGAGCTTCTCACCCTCATCTACAGAGCTCTCACCGACACCTCCCCCTCATACAGCTCTGACTTCATCATGAGCTACTCACCCTCATCTACAGAGTTCTCACCAACACCTCCCTCTCATACTGCTCTGACCTCATCATGAGCTACTCACCATCCTCTACAGAGCTCTCACCAACACCTCCCCCTCATACACCGCTGTCCTCATCATGAGCTATTCACCCTCATCTACAGAGCTCCCACCAACAGCTCCCCCCTCATACAGCTCTGGCCTCATCATGAGCTACTCATCCTCATCTACAGGGCCTCACTGACTCCTCCCTCTCATACAGCTATGTACTCATCATGAGCTTCTGACACTCATCTACAAAGCCCTCACCAACACCTCCCTCTCATACAGCTGTGACCTCCTCATGATATACTTGCCCTCATCTACTGAGCCCTCACTGACTCCTCCCTCTCATACAGCTCTGACTTCATCATGAGCTTCTCACACTCATCTACAAAGCCCTCACTGACACCTCCCCTTCACACCGCTTTGGCCTCCTCATGAGATACTGGCCCATATCTACAGAGCCCTCACTGACTCCTCCCCCTCATACAGCTCTGTCCTCATCATGAGCTTCTAACACTCATCTACAGAGCCCTCACCAACACCTCGCTCTCATACAGCTCTGACCTCCTCATGAGATACTTGCCCTCATCTACTGAGCCCTCACTGACTCCTCCCTCTCATACAGCTCTGACTTCATCATGAGCTTCTCACACTCATCTACAGAGCCCTCACTGACACCTCCCCCTCATACCGCTTTGGCCTCCTCATGATATACTGGCCCACATCTACAGAGCTCTCACTGACACTCCCTCTCATACAGCTCTGACCTCATCATGAGATACTCGCCCTCATCTATAGAGCTCTCACCAACACCTCCCCCTCATACAGATCTGACCTCATCATGAGATACTCGCCCTCATCTATAGAGCTCTCACCAACACCTCCCCCTCGTACAGCTCTGACCTCATCATGATCTTCTCACCCTCATCTACAGAGCCCTCACTGACTTCTCCCTCTTATACAGCTCTGAACTCATCATGAGATACTCGCCCTCATCTACAGAGCCCGCACTGACTTCTCCCACTCATACAGCTCTGAACTCATCATGAGATACTCACCCTCATCTACTGAGCCCTCACTGACACCTCCCTCTCATACAGCTCTGACCTCCTCATGAGATACTCACCCTCATCTACAGAGCTCTCACCAACACCTCCCTCTCATACTGCTCTGACCTCCTCATGAGATACTCACCCTCATCTACAGAGCTCTCACTGACACCTCCCCCTCATACAGCTCTGACTTCATCATGAGCTACTCACCCTCATCTACAGAGCTCTCACCAACACCTCCCTCTCATACTGCTCTGACCTCATCATGAGCTACTCACCATCCTCTACAGAGCTCTCACCAACAACTCCCCCTCATACACCGCTGTCCTCATCATGAGCTACTCACCCTCATCTACAGAGCTCCCACCAACACCACCCCCCTCATACAGCTCTGGCCTCATCATGAGCTACTCATCATCATCTACAGGGCCTCACTGACTCCTCCCTCTCATACAGCTATATACTCATCACGAGCTTCTCACGCTCATCTACAAAGCCCTCACCAACACCTCCCTCTCATACAGCTTTGACCTCCTCATGAGATACTTGCCCTCATCTACTGAGCCCTCACTGACTCCTCCCTCTCATGCAGCTCTGACTTCATCATGAGCTTCTCACACTCATCTACAGAGCCCTCACTGACACCTCCCCCTCACACCGCTTTGGCCTCCTCATGAGATACTGGCCCATATCTACAGAGCCCTCACTGACACCTCCCCCTCACACCGCTTTGGCCTCCTCATGAGATACTGGCCCATATCTACAGAGCCCTCACTGACACCTCCCTCTCATACAGCTCTGGCCTCAACATGAGATACTCGCCCTCATCTATAGAACTCTCACCAACACCTGTCCCTCATACAGCTCTGACCTCATCATGATCTTCTCACCCTCATCTACAGCGCCCTCACTGACTCCTCCCTCTCATACAGCTTTGGCTTTCTCATGAGATACTCGCCCTCATCTACAGAGCCCTCACTGACTCCTCCCCCTCATACAGCTTTGGCCTTCTCATGAGATACTCTCATTTACTGAGCCCTCACTGACACCTCTTTCTCATACTGCTCTGACTTCATCATGAGCTTCTCACCCTCATCTACAGAGCTCTCAGCAACACCTTCCACTCATACAGCTCTGACTTCATCATGAGCTATTCGCCCTCATCTGCAGAGCCCTCACTGACTCCTCCCCCTCATACAGCTCTGACCTCATCATGAGCTTCTCACACTCATCTACAGAGCTCTCACCAACACCTCCCTCTCGTACAGTTCTGACTTCATCGTGATCTATTCGCCCTCATCTACAGAGTCCTCACTGACTCCTCCCACTCATGCAGCACTGGCCTCCTCATGAGATATTCACCTTCATCTACTGAGCCCTCACTGACGCCTCCCTCTCATACTGCTCTGACCTCATCATGAGCTATTCGCCCTCATCTACAGAGCCCTCACTGACTCCTCCCTCTCATACAGCTCTGACTTCCTCATGAGCTACTCGCCCTCATCTACAGAGCCCTCGCTGATTCCTCCCACTCATACAGCTCTGACCTCCTCATGATGATACTCTCCCTCATCTACAGAGCCCTCACTGACTCCTCCCACTCATACAGCTCTGGCCTCCTCATGAGATATTCACCCTCATCTACAGAGCTCTCACTGACTCCTCCCACTCATACAGGTCTGACCCCCTCATGAGATACAAGCCCTCATGTCCCAATAGATCTGCCAATGACATACCTCACCTCCTTCTTGGTAAGTGGTAACCAACTCTCACTTCCACCTCACAAGACTTCTCCTGCACTGTGCCCACTTACAGAACTCTTTTTCAACATTGAATTATTTTTTGAGATCTCTATTTAGGCAGTTTAGCTCTGAGTACTCTGAATGCTTTTTTCTTTGCTAAGTGATGGATTTTCTATGTCTAGATGGCTTCAGATGTTCTACCTCCCCCTATGATTTTGTACTGTTCTATGATGAATGAAGCCGCATGCCTCACAGCTAATGTATTATACAGTATACACCAGTTTATTGTTTCTGGTCATTTAGGGCCTTTATCCAAGGAATGTTCCTCAGTAGGGCGGCAGCTACTAGAGAATATCAAAGGGAATATCCTTTTCTGTAATACTTGAGAGTCCACCCTTTAAACTGCTGCACCGTACCTTCTCTCTTTATGTAGCCAAGATGTCTACTTTCTATGTAATAAGTTCCTCATCTTTATGGTGCCTCAACTGAACTAATGTTGGTTCTCTACAGTATTTTCTTGCCTTCCCTAATCGGGTGACTTGTATCCGTATTTAAGTGTTTCACCTCCTTTGCCTTCTGTATAACAAATGTCTTAATTAAAAGTACTTACAAAAAAAGAAAACCACAACAATATACAGATGAACAGCATGTACATGTTCCCTCGTCTAGGGGCATATTTTGTAATTATCAGGTTTTAGACCCGATAATTAGAATGTATTAGTATCACTATTAATTTGCAGCATTAAGAAATTAGCATTTGCAGGAATGTACTAACAATCACAGAGAGGGGCTTTAATTCTAATTTCCCTTCTATATCCTGAGCCGGGGGCCATTCTGTGCACGCATGGACTGCTGACCACGCGTGTTCTCTGTCCATCATAATTCCTGCATCTTCTCACACAGCCTCCCTGGTACTCTTATTGATCTGCAATACTCTCATAATGCAGGTGATTAGTGGGGGTGTGGTCAACCGGCAAGGAGTATGGGGATGATCAAACTTCCTAAAGAGGTCAAGTGGAAACGTTGTCCATTAGCTTCTAGCTTTCACGTGACAAGTACAGTCTGTAAAATGATGGGTAGCTGATTCACCTGACCAGTTTACAAGGCTCGATAAATCTCCCTCCTATGGAGTATATTTACTAAAATTCGTATTTTTCTGAATGAGGTTAAAGTTCAAACACGAATGACATTGAATGTGTGAATTTGCAACTTTTTGAATTTTGTACGCCTCATTTACTATGCTGTCGTGTTCTGCATTTTCGTTTTTTCCGATGTCGATGTCATTTGTAATTTCGGCCAGTGTTTTATGTGAGTGATTAGTAAAACACTGCCGAACTTAACACAATGAATCCCGTCCGGATCTGTGAGATCCGTGCAGGGCTTCATTGTGTACCTTTAAAACAGTGCTCCATTGTATCCAATGGTGGGAACTTTGCGGTCAGCGGTTGAGGTTACTCGCGGTCAACCGCTGGCCGCAAAGTTCCCACCATTGGATACAATGGAGCGCCTATGCACTATATTGTATCTTCAGTGCCTGACTGACAGCTCAGGAGCGCACAGCCAATCAGGAGAGTGCCACGACGTGGCGCTCCCTGATTGGCTGAAGGGACCCTCTTTGACAGGAGTCACGGGGGGTCCCGCCAGTCGGGGAAAGGGGTCCCATGTGTAAACATGGGACCCCTTTCAGTGCGTGGTTCGGGTTTTCCGGTTTGTTTTTTTGCCAAGTACGTGGATGACAAAGAGGACAGAAGCTACACTGGATTGTGTGAGTATAATTTTATTCACAGGTACCCCGTGGATTCTACATGGAGAAGTGGACCGAGCTTCGTGTGAACATAGGTAAGTATGTGTGTAGGTAGGTGTGCATGTATGTAATAAAGTTTTACTGTCACGGTGTGTGTGTTCTGTTTTTTGTTGGGTATTTTTTTTGTAGTAGTACTACAGGTACCAGCGGGCCCGTTTTTCCACCGCATGCTGGTACTTGTGGTTCTCCAAGTACCAGCTTGCGGGGGAGGCTTGCTGGGACTTGTAGTACTGCTACAAAAAACAAAATTCTTATTTTTACACTAGGCTATCAGCCCCCCATCCGCCGCCTTTGGATGGGGGGGGACAGCCTTGGGCTTCACCCCTGGCCCTTGGGTGGCTGGAGGGGGGGACCCCTTGATTTAAGGGATCCCCACTCCTCCAGGGTACCCCGGCCAGGGGTGACTAGTTAGTGATTTAATGCCAGGGCCGCAGGGACCTATATAAAAGTGTCCCCCGGCTGTGGCATTATCTCTCTGACTAGTGGAGCCCGGTGCTGGTGTTAAAAAATACGGGATGACCCCTACGCTTTTTGTCCCCCGTATTTTTGGCACCAGGACCAGGCGCAGAGCCCGGTGCTGATTGTTCAAATATGGGGGATCCCCAGTCAATTTTTGCCCCATATTTTTACAACCAGGACCGGCTCAAAGAGCCCGAGGCTGGTTATGCTTAGGAGGGGGGACCCCACGCAATTTTTTTCTTTCTGATTTCACACCCCTTCCCACTGATAAACATGCACGGATCCGTCAGATCCTATCAGAACACGGTAAAAAAAAAGCAGGTCTATTTTAAAACTGTTTTTTTTTTTTACGATTTGTATTTTTTCACGGCAGTGTTTTGCTATTGCCGGCAGTGTTTGTGAATTAGAATTTTTAGTAAATTACCGAGGTGTACAGGCGTATTTGACCGATGGTGTATTTATTCGTATTTTTTTTTTCTTTGACTTCCAAAAAAATACGAATGCCCTCATCACTGCTGAGATTTGAGTTTAGTAAATTCCCGAGATGACACTTTGAAGAAAAAACACCAAATCGGTCAAAATCGGGAGCTTAGTAAATATACCCCTATGTCTCACTTTGCAGATGAGTTGTGATGACACCGAAGGGTGGGGCCAGGAGCATAATGTCCATCATGTAGCACCGAGTGCAAGCATAGAGAGATCAGAGAGAGGCTACAGTCCTGGTGATGTGATGGGAACAAGGACTTGTTACTATATAACATGCAGTAGATGAGCTGTGATGACACTGAAGGGTGGGGCCAGGAGCATAATGTCCATCATGTAGCACCGAGTGCAAGCACAGAAAGATCAGAGAGAGGCTACAGTCCTGGTGATGTGATGGGAACAAGGACTTGTTACTATATAACATGCAGTAGATTTAAACTGTTATTGTCTCATTTATTGTTTTTGTGTTTTTTTTGTCTTAGGTCTATGAGGGTCTTATATATATGGACTTCAGCAAATCCATAGTGGAAGAACAGGGCTTTGGTACGTGATTTGTATATACATCACATGCACTGTCTGCAAATATATATATATATATATATATATATATATATATATATATATATATATATGAGAGAGAGACGCTCAAAAATGCCGAACCGGCAACGCAAACGCATTTGCGGCACGGTCAGCTTTGCAGTTCGAAGTGTGGGCTTTCGCTCTTCACAATGAATGTTTTCGGGGTTTTTTTTTACTCATACAACCAAAATAATAGTTTTACTTAATTTAAAAGTGTACATTTTTTAAAAATGTAAATCAGTGTATGAACGCTGCTGCGTCCAGTTCACGCTTCGCATGTGAGGTTCTGTGTTAGTAAGAACCGGCTCAGTCATGGGTGAGCCAGCAAACGGCCTCCATCTGCGCTGATCAGTAGAAACCTCGAATATATTTGGTCTGAGTAAAATATTTAAACTTGCCGAAGCTGAAGAATCCAATCTGTAATTCTGTCTAACCGGAAATGCTGGTAAACTCATCGCCTCCCCCTTTATAGACTGTAATCCTCTATAACACAGCAAGTCTGTGTATACTGTATATATAATAATGAGGATTTGTAGAATTCTGCCATCTACCACAGGAAGTGGCTGATTACGGAACCCCGACCCTTCCTCTAGGTGTCACTCTTTATGTCCCTGACCTATCTGTCATTGATTCTTTCCATAAAGGATTTGTCCTTATCCTGCAGGAAATTACGTTCCGATGGACATCAGTTGTGCCCCTCCCTTTTGGCTTGCCTACCTGCGAGACCCTAGTGATTCGGGAGTGATTCATAATAACGTCCGGCAGCGATGGCTGAATGGTGAGTGGGCACATAATGGCCCATCGGGCTCTTTTTACCGCACTGAAATCTTGTGCTTTCCTGAGAACCTATCGCCCATGAGTACCCCATTACCCTGTAGCTGTCAGGTGGGAGAATGTCTAAGTCTTGTCTCAGTGGAGGCCACCGTGACGTTGGAAAGCCGTGTTTCCCATCTGATTAGCTGTGGTTGGACCTGGGGCTCACTGCTTTCATGTCCAAGCCCAAAGCATCCCTACATTGTCTAGATCTTGCAGCCAGGTCCCCGGGGTGCCCCAAACTTGTTGTCACATGGGGAGATCTATTGGGTTCTCTAAACATAAGAAAAACAAGTTGTCCTTTGTAGCCCTTCCAGTTCTCTCTTCTGTTCTCCGTTCTGCTCATGCTTTGCCTTCTGATATCGTACATGTGCACCAACAGCAGAGATACCTATTCAACATCATGAGTCTATGTTCCTAGCATGCCTATGTGTGGGCCACCAGTCTGGGGCAAATGTCCTCTCTCCATTTATGATGGTGATCCTGGTTACAGGCTCAGGATACCTTTTTATGAGAACTTTCTGTGCTTCGTCTTAAAGTTACAAGTACTTTTATATTGCAGGTGATGCTCATGTTATTGAGGCCATGAAGATCTTTGCAGAACTCACCGATAAAGCAAAGTAAGATATATATTCAATTATATAATCCTATTTTCGGTGTTTCACAATAGAGATGCAGAGAATGCATCTGTCCTCTCCCGGGGCACGCAAGCCCGCAGTCTTCTGTACCAATCTTTTAGTAGTTGTCTTAATTTACATTTAAGGCCTGATTCAGCGGTGAATGCAGTGGCGCTGTCGGACGCAGGTGGCTGATGGTTTTTAGTCTGCGCGTGGGTCTGAGTCGCACTGCCCATGTGTCCCGATGGCTACCACTCAGACGCAGAATTAATGTGGATGCAGGGAGTGTGATTTTCAGTTGGCATTCCTGGGACATAATAAGGGCATGGCTAGCCAGAGGTAGAAGTGTCGCCGACAGCGGTTGCATCTAAAGACGCCGTAGTGCTGACACAAGACGTTATGTTCACATGGCGAAATTTGCGCCTGCCATACAGTTGGTGCAAGTTTCGATGGTGCGTCTTAGTACTTGTTGAGATGGAATAGCACCACTGCCAAGGGGCAACTCTCTAAACTCTGTGTCATTAGTATAAATACATAGGCGCCGTTGCAGCGAAAGACACAGTCGCGTCTGAGTGCACCTCAGAATCGGGAAGCAGACTGGATCAGCTTATTGTTAAAAAAAAAGTATATCTGCATTTCTGCGGCATAGATCTGTAGTCTGTGACTGTGGAATATTACAAGATGTGTACGAAACTATTTATATTTTTATAACCAAAGTTTATTTTTCTTTAATAAAACTTATTGTAACCCTTCAGCTTTCTAGACTGTGTGACTAAATGCCAATTGAATTTATTACCCATGCATGTTTGTTACCAAGCAGTAACTTTTACACCGTATTTCTCAGCTATGGGGGGATAAAAAAAGCCACAGTGTAACGTTGTATCTCTGGAGCATCGCATTATAGCATGGCGGCTCCTGAGCACTTAACCACCAACATATACTGTACTTACGCTTCCCAACCAGATTTAGCATACAGATTGCTGACGCTGTTTACTACCACATCCTGGCCTGCCTGTTGCTTAGCGACCGGGTCGCTAATTTATACACTGCGGCAGTCACATGGCCACATTGCTGATTTCTTTAGCCAAACACTCCTTTATAAGAACATTCCCATGGGGTCGTGGTGGCTACCTGGGATCCTGAATGTGGTTCTTTTATATTACTACTTTATGACCTTGGCTTACTATGATTTTTTGCTGCCTGCCCTGACCATTGGAAAAGGATTTCTCAGTCTGCCTGCCCTGACCATTGGAAAAGGATTTCTGTCTCCCTGCCCTGACCATTGGAAAATGATTTCTCTGCCTGCCCTGACCATTGGAAAAGGATTTCTCTGTCTGCTTGCCCTGACCATTGGAAAAGGATTTCTCTGTCTGCTTGCCCTGACCATTGGAAAAGGATTTCTCTGTCTGCTTGCCCTGACCATTGGAAAAGGATTTCTCTGTCTGCCTGCCCTGACCTTTGGAAAATGATTTCTCTGCCTGCCCTGACCTTTGGAAAAGGATTTCTCTGTCTGCCTGCCCTGACCTTTGGAAAAGGATTTATCTGTATGCCTGCCTGCCTGCCCTGACCCTTGGAAAAGTATTTCTCTGTCTGCCTGCCCTGTGGATTGTTTGACCTTGAATAACTCTGCAGTTGTTGTCAGAGTTGTTTACTACCCTCATCACTCTTATATACTATATATATATATATATATATATATATATATATACTATATATATATGTATATAAAATACTTTACTCTGCTGCTACTATGTCTCCTACCATTCTATATGATATGATGATATATTATTTACTTATACCCTCTGTCTACATTCCTGTACACGTTGTTGGACTTTACAAAGAACAGTATAAAGAAGAGAACATTTGATTTGATACATAAGTCGGATGTTTTAGTAAGATTAAATGTTTCCAGCATTAATGGAGATGATAACATCGTGTTCTTTCAGAAACGCATTAGAGGAGAAGAAGTGGAAGGAGCTGGCGGAACTGATGGACAAGAACTTAGAATTAAGGAGGTTAGTGGGTGTAAATACAAGAATACAGTAAGTGGCATACCTGGCTATGAGGCACCAGGTGCAGCGTTGGGGAACATGTGAGGCGTGGTTTCGGGATCATGGTGCCTCACATGTGAGGTACGTTCCCCGCATCAGGGCGCACATACGAGGCAAAGTCTCCCCCGGGTGCAGGATTTCTTTTTTCTAATTATTTACATTTGTTTGAGATCTGCGCGCGGCTGGGCATGGCGAGACGGCCGGGTCACGCCGCAGCTTTCTCTCATTACCGGAGCATGTGAATTTCTCACTAAGGGGTTTATGGTCTTACGTTAATTCTGAGCGTCTCATCTCATTCATATTATTATAGTGACCGTGACGGGATTTAGCAGATAATGAGATTTGAGGTTCCAGCCTGGATCTTCTCAGATAGACGGTGGATTGTTCTGCGGCAGCGCAGAGAGAGTGCAGAGTGTTACTGGGTAACAGAGCGCTGTTTGGGGTGAGTGTGTCTGCGGCGCTCATAGACCATCTCCCTCTTACCGGCTAGCCCTGGTTCACGTGTGTGTATATCCACACGCCTGCAGCTTGCATGTCTGATCCGTGTCATTGCTGCGTGTGATGTAGCTGGTGTCATGCTGTGTACATCTGTGCGGCGGCACCGCCGCGTTATCTGCCCGCTCTCCTCGCTGTCACCAGTAACCTAGCGGCTTTATTTGCCCTTTTAAATGAAGCAGGATTCAGTCTATTTTGTTGACATGAGTATGTCGACACGCAGCATGTTAATATCAACCATGCCGACGTTCATCGTGTTGGCGCTTATGAAATACAACATGATTAGATAAAATGTTTTTGGCGGTCCAGTGGTGACTTACCTGGTACGGTGGCTCCAGTGGTGTCTTCCGGGTTTGGCGGTCGGCTGATGGTGACCTCTGGCAGTGCTAACCCTAACCCTAACCGTCCCATTAGTGCCTAACTCTAACCCTCCCCCTCCCACAGCCTAACCCTCCCCTCCTGCTGCCTAACCATAATCTCCCATAGCCTAACCATCCGATGCTGCAGCCCATTCCTAACCGTCCCCTAGTGCCTAACCTTAATCTCTCCTCCAGCAGCCTAACCCAAGCCTTTCCTCCTGCAGCCTAAACATAACCCTCCCCTTCTGCAGTCTAACCCTCCCCTACCGCACCCTAACCTTTCCTCCTGCAGCCTAACCCTAACCTTTCCTCCTGCAGCCTAACCCTAACCTTTCCTCCTGCAGCCTAACCCTAACCTTTCCTCCTGCAGCCTAACCCTAACCTTTCCTCCTGCAGCCTAACCCTAACCTTTCCTCCTGCAGCCTAACCCTAAGCCTCCCCTCCTGCAGCCTAACCCTACCCCTCCCCTTCTGCAGCCTAACCCTAGCCTTTCCTCCTGCAGCCTAACCCTAACCCTCCCCTTCTGCAGCCTAACCCTAACCTTCTGCAGCCTAACCCTCCCCTCCCGCAGCCTAACCCTAACCCTCCCCTCCCGCAGCCTATCCCTAACCCTCCCCTCCCGCAGCCTATCCCTAACCCTCCCCTCCCGCAGCCTAACCCTAACCTTTCCTCCTGCAGCCTAACCCTAACCTTCTCCTTCTGCAGCCTAACCCTAACCCTCCCCTCCCGCAGCCTAACCCTAACCTCCCCTCCCGCAGCCTAACCCTCCCCTACTGCAGCCTAACCCTAACCTTTCCTCCTGCAGCCTAACCCTAACCTTCTCCTCCTGCAGCCTAACTCTAACCTTCTCCTTCTGCAGCCTAACCCTAACCCTCCCCTCTTGCAGCCTAACCCTAACCCTCCCCTCTTGCAGCCTAACCCTCACCTTCTCCTCCTGCAGCCTAACCCTAACCTTTCCTTCTATAGCCTAACCCTAACCTTTCCTTCTGCAGCCTAAACATAACCCTCCCCTCCTGCAGCCTAACCCTCACCTCCCGCACCCTAACCTTTCCTCCTGCAGCCTAACCCTAACCATCCCCTTCTGCAGCCTAACCCTAACCTTTCCTCCTGCAGCCTAACCCTAACCCCTGCCATAGCCTGACCTTCCAGTGCTGCAGCCTAACCCTCCCCCTTTTGCCTGACCCTAATTTCCCCTTTTGCAGCCTATCCCTAACCCCTAACATGAGTCCCAAATTACTGTCCTGGGGAAGCTGAAAGTAGGTGGCACCCCCAGCCACCACGCTATAGTAATCACACTGGCAAAGGGACTGAGCAGTAGCGGAAATACCTGGCTGATAACGGTGCCTCAGGGTTTGGATGCCTTTTCTGGCCAGTATGTCCCACTCCTCCCCAGGTCCCTGGCCAGTAACGATAAACATTGCAGCGCTACCTGGGTGGGTCTGGCCCATGTACCGTTCCTGGTCTAGGGGTAATACGCTGGCCCCGGCTGAGGGCCGTATAGAACGTTTACTGTCTATCATTCAACTTCCTCTTCTTCCTTTTCTTACAGATCAATCTTCACGGACGCGTGTTTGGGTCAAGGAAATCTGAAGATGATAGAAATAGCCAGACAGGTAATCTCTGATGCCGGCGGGGATGGTTCTAGAAGCGCTATGGTGGCTGTGGAGTTGCGGCATATTTTTGCATAAATGCCCCCTAATATATTGTATGATGGGGACCCTTCTGCTGTAGCGTGTGCTGGTCTGTCTTTGGTGTTTGATTTGAATTTAACAGTATTGAGAAAGGATAACGAGCAGTGAGATAATGATACAACGGAGTGACGGATAATAACAGTAGCAGCCAGTAGCCCTGGGAGGGGCGGGCAGAAAGGATTCGGGTCACTGAGATAACCCAGAGGTCGGAGGGCCCTGCTAGTGAGAGTTTACAGATTAGGGGTCTGTATATGTAGACACTAAAACTGTCATAGGTAACCTAATATGCATCAGGGGGGCGCATTGGGTGTCCTACCCTTAAATGGTCGCTGCATAACTATTTTCCCAGACCTATTGGGGGTATTTATAATCTTGTAAGTAAGTTCTCCAATAGGGGCATCTTCTAGATAAAATAAACATCAGGGTGTAATTGTATATACATTTATATAAAAATATTTCACGCTGGCTTATTTTTGAATTATCATTTAATTAATCAGTAATCAATCCTAAGGTTCCTGTTGGGAATAGTAAATATTATAGTAACACTGGGGGAATGTTTTGTTAGAAGAGATAAGTATCTGAGCAGATTATATGTCCCGTATCCAGACACCAGTCCCCGAGGGTTCTGTACTAGTTTATGTAATGCTGTGGAGCCACCTTGTGGTCAGGGTGAGTATTACACTGAAGAAGGATTAAATCTGCTTTTCGAACTGATTTTGACATGAATGTGTCCCTTTCCTCAGCACGGGTGTGCGGTCAAGTTCCCGGGCAGTGGTGGAGCTGTAATTGGATTATGCTTTGACCCAAAAATATTGGTATGGAATATTCTTGTATATCGTACTTCTGTTTTATATATATATATATTAAAAAAAAAAAAACTTTTGTAAAATAAACTCTTCTCTGCATTAAGGTGGAGCTAAAGAAATCATACCAAGAGGCCGGCTTTGTGTTCTGCCCTGTGGTTCCCTACGACCCTGAGCATCCGGACCCTAATGCTGGGCCGCCAGCTGGTAGAAGCTGAATCATTTTTTTTATATTACACTGTGAAAAGTTTGTCCTAAAAAAACCAAAAACATTTGCTGTAATTTTCTATAATAAATAAAAAGTGACGGTGTGAAGGAACCGCCCAGCGTAGCGTCATCCATGGCTCATATGAACAATGAGATTGAGAACATATAAGGCCTGTCTATTACATTAATGCATCTACAATGACCCCTCCAATCAAACGTAACCTGGAGGAACAAAACTGGGTCTCATTACAGGCCAAGAATGAGATCCAAAGAGCAGCAGCTGCGTCTAACTCCTTCCAGAGAATAGACCTACCTGAGATCCTCTCCTCATGGCATGAAGTGCCCCTATAGCTTGGCACTCTGCACCCTTCTCTAAGTGACCCCATGTGAAGTCTGGTTTCCACCTGTGTCTCCACTGAGGATTTTATGAAAATGACGAAAGCACAAACTGAATAAAAAACAAAATAAAACTAAACAAGAACAACATCCCAACAAAAGAGAAATCTACTTTGAGGAACAATATTGCGTTATACTGTATGAGAGTAAAATTATAACAAGTGTGGTTATATAACATTAATAGAGGAACAGATTCAGGACCTGTGCCCACCCATCTCCTGGCTGGAGCGTGTCTCCAGTCTTACCCACTGTCACCTCACTTCCACAGGCCTGTGATGTGGGCATCAAGGTCTACACAATTAAGGTGCATCCCAGATCCTGACTGTTTCCAAATGGTCTGCTTATTCCCCTGTAGACAACGCAGTATTTGTATGTGTGATGTTTTGTATGGAACAGCAGCAGAGGGTAAGGATTAGGCTATGGGGGGGAAGGTTAAACTGCCAGGAGGGGAGGGTTAGGCTATGGGAGGAGGGTTAGGGTTAGGCACTAGTGGGATGGTTAGACTATGGGGGAGGGATAGACACTAGGGGGAGGATTAGGGTTAGGCACTAGGGGAAGGGTTAGACACTAGGGGGAGGTTTAGGGTTAGGCACTAGGGGGAGGGTTAGGGTTAGGCACAAGGGGGAGGGTTAGGGTTAGACACTAGGGGGAGGTTTAGGGTTAGGCACTAGGGGGAGGGTTAGGCACTAGGGGGAGGGTTAGGGTTAGGCACTAGGGGAAGGGTTAGGGTTAGACACTAGGGGGAGGTTTAGGGTTAGGCACTAGGGGAAGGGTTAGGATCAGGCACTAGGGGAAGGGTTAGGGTCAGGCACTAGGGGGACGGTTAGGGTTAGGCACTAGGGGAAGGGTTAGGGTTATGCACTAGGGGAAGGGTTAGGGTTAGGCAATAGGGGAAGGGTTATGCACTAGGGGAAGGGTTAGGGTTAGGCACTAGGGGAAGGGTTAGGCACTAGTGTGAGGATTTTGATTCGGGGAGGACAAGGGTTAGGCACTAGGGGGAGGGTTAGGCTATGGGAAGGGCTAGGGTTAGGCACTAGGGGGAGGGTTATGGTTAGGCACTAGGGGAAGGGTTAGGGTTAGGCACTAGGGGGAGGGTTAGGCACTAGGGGAAGGGTTAAGGTTAGGCACTAGGGGGAGGGTTAGGCACTAGGGGAAGGGTTAAGGCTAGGCACTAGGGAAGGGTTAGGTTTAGTTACTAGGGGGAGGGTTAGGCACTAGGGGAAGGGTTAGGCACTAGGGGGAGGGTTAGGGTTAGGCACTAGGGAGGGTTAGGGTTAGGCACTAGGGGAAGGGTTAAGGTTAGGCACTAGGGGGAGGGTTAGGCACTAGGGGGAGGTTAGGGTTAGGCACTAGGGGGAGGTTAGGGTTAGGCACTAGGGGAAGGGTTAGGAACTAGGGGGAGGGCTAGGCACTAGGGAAGGGTTAGGTTTAGTTACTAGGGGGAGGGTTAGGCACTAGGGGAAGGGTTAGGGTTAGGCACTAGGGGGAGGGTTAGGGTTAGGCACTAGGGGGAGGGTTAGGGTTAGGCAATAGGGGAAGGGTTAGGCACTAGGGGGAGGGTTAGGCACTAGGGGAAGGGTTAGGGTTAGGTACTAGTGGGAGGGTTAGGCACTAGGGGGAGGGTTAGGGTTAGGCACTAGGGGGAGGGTTAGAGGTTAGGCACTAGGGGGAGGGTTAGAGGTTAGGCACTAGGGGGAGGGTTAGGCACTAGGGGGAGGGTTGGGCTGTGGGGAGGGCTAGGCACTAGGGCAGGGGTGGGCAATTATTTCAGCTGGGGGGCCGCTTAACACTTCCAGTGAATAGTCGAGGGCCACACACAAAATATCTTGTAAATCGGGTCTGAACTGCGCATGCACCGCAGTCCCTACCCCCTTCCCCTGAACCTATATAGTAGTCCCTACCCCCTCCCCCCCCCCTCCCCTGAACCTATATAGCAGTCCCTACCCCCTCCCCCCCCCCCTCCCCTGAACCTATATAGCAGTCCCTACCCCCCTTCCCTCCCCCCTCCCCTGAACCTTTATAGCAGTCCCTACCCCCCTTCCCCCCCCCCTCCCCTGAACCTTTATAGCAGTCCCTACCCCCCTTCCCCCCCCCCCCTCCCCTGAACCTATATAGCAGTCCCTTCCCCCCCTCCCCTGAACCTTTATAGCAGTCCCTACCCCCCTTCCCCTGAACCTATATAGCAGTCCCTACCCCCCTTCCCCCCCTCCCCTGAACCTTTATAGCAGTCCCTTTCCCCCCCCTCCCCAGAACCTATATAGCAGTCCCTCCCCCCCTCCCCCCCCCTCCCCTGAACCTTTATAGCAGTCCCTACCCCCCTTTCCCCCCCGTCCCCTGAACCTTCATAGCAGTCCCTACCCCCCTTTCCTCCCCCCCTCCCCTGAACCTATATAGCAGTCCCCCCCCCCTCCCCTGAACCTTTATAGCAGTCCCTACCCCCCTTTCCCCCCCCTCCCCTGAACCTTTATAGCAGTCCCTACCCACCTTTCCCCCCACATATATAGCAGTTTTTATGGGGGAGGGTTAGCCACTAGGGGGAGGGTTTGGCCGGTTCCGGTATGAATGGTCGACCATGTTATGGTCGACAGTCATTAGGTCGACCACTATTGGTCGACATTGACATGGTCGACATGGACACATGGTCGACACATTAAAAGGTCGACATGAGTTTTTTAACTTTTTTGGGTGTCGTTTTTTGCGTAAAGTGACTGGGAACCCCAATTAGTGCACCGCGTCCCCTCGCATGGCTCGCTTCGCTCGCCATGCTTCGGGCATGGTGCCTTCGCTCCGCTACCGCTTTGCTCGGCACAGATTACCGTTCCAATCGTAGTCCACGTGGATCGTAAAGTATGGAAAAGTTCCCCAAAAGAAAAAACAGCTAAAAAACTCATGTCGACCTTTTCATGTGTCGACCATTTACATGTGTCGACCATGTGTCCGTGTCGACCATGTCAATGTCGACCAATAGTGGTCGACCTAATGACTGTCGACCATAACATGGTCGACCATGTGAACGGATACCGGTTTGGCCATACATCAGTCATTTTTGTATCTGGTCTGTAGCCAACAATCTACCAAATCCAGGTTCCTATCGATCGGAAAATCCTTACACTAAGCAAACGTGTTATAGTACTTTATGTGGGATATCTGTGCTTTCCATAATATATTCAAAACTTCATCCAATTGGGACTCCACCTGCGTGGCTGGCCAGGGCGTCCCTGCGCGGTGAGTATTATAAATCATGGTCACCTCTCCCCGCTCACGGGGCATTTATGTTATAACGGTTACGAATATTCCAGGTGAGTATATACAGTGATGGTATATTCCCGCAGGACAGTTCCCTCAGGCCAGTCTAAAGGTTTGTCAATCCTTTCATGGCTGGAATTAGTGTAACTTTCCATGGTGGTCAGACAGACGGTAACATAACAGCCGCTCCTGGGCCCAAATGTATTAAGCCTTAAAATGTGATAAAGTGGAGCTGGATAGCTCCCAATAGAGTGCGGCTGTGTCTGTATTCCATCTACTAAGAGGAATCGATGCCTTACCGTCTCTCCGTGCTTCACTGCATTTATCACTGCACAGAGGATGTTATAGCAGCGAAGGGAATTGTAAACAAATACATGTAATTACATTCAAGCTTCTCATGTACAAAGCCCTCACCCTCTCCTCTCCCTGTTCCATCTCCGACCTTACCTCACTTTACACTCCCAGCCGTCCTTTTCACTCTGCTAATGCACGCCGCCTCTCCTGCCTGATTACCTCTTCCCTCATCTACTTCCAAGATGTTTCACGTGCTGCTCCCTACCCCTGGAATTCCCTACCTCTCCCTATCAGACTCCCCACCTCTCTGCAAAACTTTAAACCGGCTCTCAAGACCATACTTGCTTATTATCCTGGATCAGCCGGGAGGCTCCCGAAAAATTGAGTGGCGCTCCCAGCCCCTCGGAAAGGTAGGCAAGTCTCCTGGAGCTGGCCTCTCGCACAAATCCTCCCTCCCCACTCAGCCATCCATGAAAGTGGGCGGTCCGGGGAGGCCGATGACGCCGCAAATCGCACTGAATTGCATCATCATAGCCCTGCCCCCTGCTTTACAATGTTTGTAATCTGGGCATTGAATAGCGGGGGCAGGGCCACAATGACACAACCGTGCATCCACACCCCCGTACCACCCACCCACAATGAGGCCACGATCCCTGTTGTACCAATCTGGCTTCACCCACTCCCATACGTCAGTAAGTATGCTGGAGACCCACTTCTTCATCAAACCCAGTCATCTCTCATCCTAACCCTCTGTCCCACACTCACTGTCTATACATCTGTGTCACCCCTGTCTGTCTGCCCCTCCCCTTCAGAATGTAAGCTCTCACGAGCAGGGCCCTCTCCCCTTATGTGCTTTTTTCTCTCTTAGAATATCGTCCATTCCATACTTCCTACTTCTGCACCTAGCCCTGGGTATCTGCCACCCTGACTCAGCAACGTTTATATACCATGTACCTGTCCTGCATTGTCTCATAGTGTAAGTCGCTGTTCTTGTTTTGCTCATGGGTTTATGTACTGTGTAACGGGCGCTGCGGAACCCTTGTGGCGCCATATAAAGAAAGGATAATAATAACTTATAGTTTATACTAAACTGAAACATCAGGACTGGGCAGAGAACGCTCCTTTAGCCCTCCAGACCATGGTGGTCATTCCGAGTTGATCTCTAGCTGCATTCGTTCGCTGTGCAGCGATGAGGAAATAAAAGGCACTTCTGCGTATGCGGCGCAATACGCACGCGCGACGTACTATTACAACGAACGATGTAGTTTCACACAAGGTATAGCGAAGCTTTTCAGTCGCACTGCTGACCGCAGAGTGATTGACATAAAGTGGGCGTTTCTGGGTGTCAACTGACAGTTTTCAGGGAGTGCTCGAAAAAACGCAGGCGTGCCAGGAAAAACGCAGGCGTGGCTGGGCGTGTTTGTGACGTCAAACCAGGAACTGAATAATCTGAAGTCATCGCAAGCGCTGAGTAGGTTTTGAGCTACTCTAAAACTGCACCAAAATTCTTGGCCGCCGCTCTGCGATCCTTTTGTTCGCACTTCTGCTAAGCTAAAATACACTCCCAGTGGACGGCGGCATAGCGTTTGCACGGCTGCTAAAAACTGCCAGCGAGTGAACAACTCGGAATGACCCCCCCCCCATGCCCTCTCTTCTGTGAACACCCACCTGGGTATATGTTATTATATGGGCATTGTGATCACCTTCATAGGGATATATGCCCCCAGTCACTGACTATTTTCTTACATGAGAATGAACAGAGCCCTGAGATACAGAGAGACATTTATTTCAGTTATCCAACGCATTTTAGGACAAAATACAGAGCTAGTACTGGACTGAAAAGGGAAATATTGTAATCTCCATTTCAGTGACAACGGGTCATTCACATCTGCATTATAATACACGTCAGACACAATACACAAGTGTCGGAATCCAGTGTGAGAAAATCACTATTAATGCTACGATGATCCCTTCAAGCAGATTAGCAGCCTGCAAAGCATAAAAAGTGCAACATAGGACATCGCCGGTCAGTGTCGGCAATTGCAGGCGCGTCAGGATGTCACCTCTCCATATGTGTGACCAGGATGCTGTGCGCTAAACAAGTGACATCCTGAATTCCTGCCCTGCCGCTCTGAACTCTTTATCACTGCTTTACTTCAAGGCACCGTCATGCAAAGTGCATGGGAATGTATCTGATAAGCCAGAAAGTAGCAGCAACGTCGGGGACTGACCTCCGCGAGGTCACCGCGTGGCTGCAGCGTGGATTGGTCTTGTGGAAACGTTTCATACGGTGTGATCTGACCAGGGGGTAAATTTACTAAGATGGGAGTTCTATTTAAGATGGGATGTTGCCCATAGCAACCAATCAGATTCAACTTATCATTCATTTAGCACCTTCTAGAAGATAATACCTGGAATGTGATTGGTTGCTATGGGCAACATCCCATCTTAAATAGAACTCCCATCTTAGTAAATTTACCCCCAGGACTCTTACTGTCCCTGTTTTATCAAAACGCTACTACAATAAGAGGTCCTGAAATAATACAATGTACGGTTTCCTGAAGCCCAATACCCAGACATATAATGTCTAGGAAAACGCTGTATTCGTTTTTTTAAATCGCCCTCCTGCAACTTTTACCAAATCGTTACTTCAATTTAGCATTGTACCTTGGGAGCAGATCTGCGTCATATCCAAGGGCCAAGTGACAGATGAAGCAATGTACATAGTAGAAGTTGCAGGAAGGCGTGGGCAAACAAGGTTAGAGTGACAACCCTTTAACTACATCTACTATGCTGTCTTGGCCATCAGATGACAGTGCCCCCTGGTGGTTTCTCTGTGAACACTCTTTCATTGTCTCTCGAACACAGCTGTAACACAGGTCACCTCATAAAGGCGTCCGCATTTTTTGGTTTGATTGTCATTCTTTAAATAAACATATTTTCATTCTCTAGACTCACAGAATGTAAAAATATAGCAGAACACTCTAATTACAGTGCAATTGTAAAAGAAAACCAGGCTTAGCTCCCTGTGACGGCCCAGTTCCAGCATGCTGGAACTTGTGGTTCAGCCACAGGTTGCCTTACTGTGCTGTAGAGGAATAATTTTTGCTAGGTAGATAACAAGTACTGTGTATGTATATATATATATATATATATATATATATATATGTATATATATGTATATGTGTGTGTATATATATATATATATATATACATACTATATGTGCAAATTCATTCGGACAATAATATATAGTTTAGTATCGCAAACACAGAACAATAGCCCTGAATTCCTGACTGGGTGGTAACTATTTAATAGAACTCCCTCCCGTGTATATTTAGCTATCGGGGACCGGGAGCCTGGATACTGGGGTCTCCCACACATCACAGTTACAGCAATAGCTTTGGAATAAAATTTCTCTAAATTCCGTTTCCTTATTATTACGGCAGATGAGCGTGTCAGCAATAAGTGGATCAGGAGCTAAGTCCCCCATATAGAACCTGCACACTCGATATACTGGGGGGCTGCACTGTAGGATGCTGAATTTAGGAATTCAGGGGTTTATTCATGAAGCAGTGTAAAGCGTGGAGAAGTTGCCCTTGGCAACCCTTTAGCTGCTCCGTATAATTTTATAGAACGCACTTGGCAAATGTTACTTAAAAGCGGATTGGTTGCCATGGGTAACTTCTCCACTCTTTTCACTGCCTCATGAATATACCCCTCGGTTAGAACGGGCTATAAATGAATGCGGAGCGTCCGGCGCACCTGTTTATATTCTTGCTTTATCGCTCTCAGATACATGACTACCTGAACGCCTGACCGCGATCGCTCCGCTGTAATAGTAACGGGAAAGTTTGAATTTGCTGTTAAATGCTTTTGGAGCATTACGAGAAGCATTTACCGCAGTGCCGTGAGACGACCGATTGCGCATGGCGCGGGACAAGCTTCCGTACAATGCGGAACTATACGACGGCGTTTAGCTCCACCTGCGCGCAGCCTGTTCTCTATGGGAGTCTCACGGCACAGAATAAATATGGGCAGCCGCCATATGTGAATGTGTGGGAGTAGCTCTATCTTGCCGTGTCTCTAGGGCCAATCAGGATGAGACGCTATAGACCAGTAGCTGCCAAAACATATTGTACCGCGTAACAAGTAACTTCTGCAATAAGGAATATCCCGAGCGGCCTCCCGTTTCCATCAGCGCTGCCGCCCCCTGACACTCAGTAACTTAGACGCTGCGTCACTACAACACCTATGGTAGGTAAACAGCAACCACAACCCCCGTCATCTTCTCTATTTACACCTCGTGGAAGTCCTTGTACTGCATAGCTAAATGACATGAATGCAGGCGCTGAATGTACATAGAACACGCCCATGCTGAACTGCACGGTAAAGTGCGTCTGTCACGTCTGAGGCCTAGCCCCGAGAGTGCAGCCTATCCATTCACTATAAAGCCGCCATGTCTGACTGGCTCCAGTTCCAGGACAACCCAGGCCCATCCCAGTCTGCATGGACACGCCCAAAACCAGGTTAGGCCACATCCCATTTTTCCAGAGTTACAACAGTGTGTATACCTCAAAAATGGGGGCTGCGGGGGGATGTTACTGCTTCTTCCTAGTGAACAGATACGCTGCATACTCATAAACGTTAGTTTTTGCACACAAAATGGCTCCTACGCCGCGCATTGGGCTTGCCAACCTTTGCAACTGACGGCCGTCTATCTTCCCCCACCTCTTTTTTTTTTTTAATTGGGGTTATTGATTTGTTATTTCAGCTGTTAGCAGGATAATAGGGATAGAAAAATTCATCATTTTAATTGACCTGTTCCTTTTATTGACTAAAACATTTTAATTATTATTACTTTTTAACGGTCAATAAATGGCACAAGGTTGGCAGGCCCTGCTGCGTGTGGGTGACCGGTGCACTGTAACCCCATCCCGTGTAACCAGACAGCTCGCACAGTACCCGGCGGCAGAGAGACAAGATACCATAGCTAATGACTAGAACAGCTCTATAGATCGGTGGATCTGTTATTTTACAGGATTTTGGACAGAATGCGAACTTGCAGTAGCCCATAGCAACCAGATATTTGCGAATAATGAACATATTTCCCCCTCAATATCCCCTCCCATCCAGGGCCAGATCAAGCCTTGGAGGTGCCCGGGGCACTTAAGACAGGAGGGCCCCCTGTGGAAGGAACGGGGGGGGGTATATTAGATGTGCATAACCCCTACATGAGCCATTACAGGAGGGACAAAATGCGTTCTACCTGGACTTCCCTCTTAATATATTATTGGCATCACCCATTGTCACATGCAAGAATAGCAGCAGCCTCTGTACTACTTACACACTGGGACAGGACTCAGGAGGTCTCTCTCTAGAACCTCATTAGATAACAAGTTACATAAGACCCAGGCAGGGAGGAAGAGAGGCTGGGATCCCTGTGTCACTTACAGCTCTCTCCACCCTCCTATCTCTCCTCTGGTTGGAAAGCTCCGTAGGTAGCTCATGAAACCTGTAACTCCTGTGTCTCTGCCTGCACTGCGCACTACCCTGCCCGCATTCTGGCTGCCTGGTTCTGCTGCTACATAAAAGGGAAAGCTAGTGATGTCAGTGTCCTCTGGCTGGGGGCCCTCTGACAAAGGGGGGCCTGGGGTACAGTATGTCCTGCACCCCTCTTTTTAATCTGGTTATGCTCCCATCAGGGAAACTCTGGGTCTGATTCTGATTTGTACGTAATGTCGATATTTTTGTAAATAGACGATGTTTTGCTACTATGCACGCGTGAATATCCTCAGAAACGCAGTTGCGTACTTAATCGCAAGTATATGAGAAGACCATTGCCAATATGCAAATATGGGTGGAGACTGGGCAGTAACTAAAGATAACTGCAAAGAGAGGCTGTTGTGGGCAGGTAGTGGGTGGGTACTGGGTGGGTTGTGGGCGGGTCGTGGGCGGGCTTGTGCAGGCAGCTGAGCGCTCTCTCTTTAGTACCACAGTGGCTATATTTGTTGAAAGTTACAGAATTCTATCTGCATGATCCAGGACTTACGTGAGCCAACGATGTTTAGCCGACGTAGTGCGCACGACCCATCCGGCAGATCTGCACAATACTCGGATAAGGCAGCGTTTTCACTTTGACACGCTCATACATGCCGAGACTTGTTAAAATAGCACTTGCATATTTTAGCACTTTAACTTCGTAAGCGTTCGCATTTGCGGCAGCATTAGCGTCCAAACCAGAATCGTGTCCTCTGATATCAAATAAACCGAGAGGGGGACAATAGCACACAAGAACAAGGAAAACCGTTTTCCAACATGGAACAGATTCCACCAAAAAGCATAAAGGTGGAGAGGGAGCGCAGTGTCCCACAATGATCTCTGACAAATTAAACGGAAGTACAAAAATCCAATTGGATGTCCCAACGCCGCCCCAAAGGGAGGGAATGTGCTAAATTTGCAGAGAACGAGACTTTCTGCCATAACTGGCCTTTTGGGCTCAAAAATATTGAAACCGTAAAATGAGCCTTAATATTCTGAGGAACCAGCTTTCTGAGCATCATCTAGAAGAAACAGGTCTTCTGTCCATCTAATAGTGTGGTCCTATAGCTCATTGGGAGAACCCTCTTTAATTGCTGCGAGGACCCCTTCTTAAAGAATAATTTCTTGATTTAGGTGGAATTTAGATACCACTTTTGGTAAAAAATCTAGATCTTTCAGGACTCAAACAACAAGAGTGGGGGGTAACCAAGTGGTAGTGCTTTGAAAGCCTCTCTTCACGCACCAGGAAATGGGATTCCCAACTCTATGGTAGTTTCTAAGTAGTTCTCCTAGCTTTATACATCGTCTCCAATCAATTACACTGTCCAAGAGGCTTTTTTTCACTTTCAGGATGATAATGAAAAACCATGACCTACGTAGAAGATCTTAGCACCAGCAACTCCATGGCCAGTCCAAATTGACCCAAGTATCCTCTCTCTCTCTTGATCCTTTTGAGGACCCATAGGAAAAAGTTATACTAGCTGAAATTTCCAAGGAACAATGGCTCACTTTGTGGTTATTAACCAAAATGCCAACATCTGCCTGACCCAATGTTAATGTCATTTGGAATGGTTACTGCCTTCCACAACAGTTTAGTTTTCAACCTTGCTCTTGGCTCTAGAACCTCCATGGGAAGTTTTGACTCCTCCTGGGACAAGAATCAATCTAGACAGCACTGAGTGGTATAGTATATAGTAGCTGTTATTAAAATAATCCAGTACCAATTTGTGAAGGGACAGCTCATGAGGTTATGGCCCCTCAGTCTCTTGGTACCTGGTAGACCTTATTAGTGCCTGTAGATCTAAGATCTTTAAATAAACAAGAATACTTTCTGATTAGCAGTCCCAGAAGTACTATTTGTTGGAATGTAGCAATGCCATCCATGTGACTCCAGAGATTAGGTTGTCACCTGTCTGTCGGGCAGGAGTAAGGAGGAGGATCCTGCTTTGATTTATAGGTCCAGCGGTTAGGGAACCACCGTTACCACCCCCCGCTCTATGAAAGGGAGGACATCACCACCATAATCTACTTGAATGCTCTGGGCTCTGTAGCCAAGATGAAGAGAAAATAACAAAATTACTCTTGGAGATTCCTGACTGAGGTGATTTTCAGGTGGTCTATAATGCAGCCTTACTTCATTATTCCTCTATCCAGGCATCCAAAACTGAGCAGAGTACCGAGGAGAGGGAACAGGATTCCCAACCTAGGAACCCTTTTGTGGTCCAAGAGCCTATAAGCCAAGCTGCCAATATCCAAACCCACTTGTGTTTATGAGAGGGTTTGGATATTGGTCACTTGGCTGGCAAAGCCTTTTGTGGTGCTCCACATGAGATGGAAGATTGTCCCCTAGACCTACCTGAGAAAAGAAAGGATTGATAACCTTGTGTTTGGTAACGTTAACTGGAAAAAGGAACCATTCCTTTCTATGGGCTGACTGGTCAACTCTTTTAACTCGACCTAAAGATGACACTACTTTAAGAAGGAAGAGTTTGAAGTATCCATTTACGACTTTACACCCGCATCTCTTTATCTGAGCCAGACTGTACCATTGCAGTAACCACAAAGGTCAACATCCAGGCCCACATCAAGGCAGCAGTTGGATTCGGAATTATGGTGGGTTTTAAGAGACTCACAAGTGGTGCATTCGCCTATGTCGGGGACACCAAGTTTGTAGTATCCTCACTAGGCAAAATTAGAGTACCTGGAATCTATTTGGAATGTGAAATTTCCTGCGAAATCTTCTCCAGGCTACACTGCCTAACTTCCTCCATTGAGAAGAAAACTTACAGAAAGTTGCATTTGGCAACTGGTGTGGAAGAGACTCTTCTTTGAAGGCACCTAGTTGAAATGGAGTGTCCCTGAGGGGAAGGGGAGGTTTTTGAATTTGCCCCTGTCAGCCAATCAGATTGCATCATTTTGTTTTGCACAATTTAGAAAATGAGCCCAAATATCTGGTTGTTAGGAGCAGCTCAACTCTTCCGGAACAGGTTTCATAACTCTCCTCCAAAGTATGCTAACCAGGGATGGGGACTTTGTAGGGGGCCTGCCCAAGCGTAGGGGTAGATGAGAACAGGAATGGTTTATATAAGGCTTTGGGGCCATGTATGACCATTTAATAACACCACCACCCCCCACCGTACCAGAGCCAAACATTTTACCTCAGGATTTGTACGAAATCCATACTGATCCACTATTCCAAGGACTCTGTCAGGAGAATCTCCCTCACAATCTTACACTCAGGAAGGGTTCATTCCAAGGGATAATATTTTGTTACTCTGCCACAGGAGGACTTACTGTATGAGCTGGATAACACACGGTAACCTGGGTCCGATAAAGCCCAACAGCCGTGACGGAGTAACGGGTGCAGCACATAATACGATGAGCGGGAAGACGAGAGCTCTGTCAGCCCAATGCCAGGGAGCTCTGCAGACAGAACGTAAGCTGCGCTCGGACTCACAGACATTGATTTGAGGTTTAGCTTGTATAAAGTGGCTGCGGATTCATGCTCTATTTACACTTCCAGCACTGGGCCGGCACATATCCGCTTAATATACATATATATCACTTTAACCTGGTAAATATTGATTTTCAACAAAAATAACTATTATAAACCTCACATTATACTATATATATATATATATATATATATATATATATCAGACATGTAATACATTGGTATAATTAGGCAGCGCCGTGATGCTTTGCCTGCATTTGCATACAAAGGCAATATGTTCTACAGTTTGATATGGATAAATAGCTTGGTCCTTCCTCAGCGTTCATTCCTGAAGTAATGTTTCCCTCCAGTTAAAGCCGCCGGTTGGTCCGTGAGTGAGGGGGAGTATCGGGGGATCAGTCAACTGCCAGAGGCCGGAGTCTCCGAGCTCTTCGCAACAGCAAAACCCCAAGTACGGGATCTGGAATGAGACAGAGGAGCATCAGAGTTTTGTCACCTCTTCAGATAAATGAAAGCATGTGCCCTAAGAGGTCACCAAATAATGCCAGGCTGATGGAGATGTCCCGGATATCTCACAAATGGTATCCAATAGGGAGAGTGTAAGGGGGCACCACAAGCCACAGACTAATGTGTTCCAGTCACATATCCTTGTCCACATGCAAGGACGCCTAAAAAATGACTGACAGTGACTGGGGTAGGTTGTCCCATGGCTAAAGTTAATGAATGTTACCACTTTTTCATCTGTAGCTATCTGTGGTATAAGTACCTTTACACGCTAATGGCCCCATCAGTTCAATGATCAATGCTAGGGGATATTTTCTAACTTCGCAATCTTAGAATATGACAATGTTACGGCTGCACAACCCAGAATGGTTAAACTATAGAACGTCCCAGAAAGTGAGCAGTCTCTCAGTCGCTGTTGCAGTCCCATAATTCCCCAGGGCTCACGGAGCAGAGTGTAAATGGTAACGCTGCATGGGACTAAAGGAGTCCGTGAAAGTCGGTTGCTCTGGAACGGTCACCATAGTCATACTTTAAGGACAGATTTTTTTTTTTTTAATGAAGCAGTGAAAAGAGTGGAGAAAAGGACCCGTGAAGTTGCCCATGACAACCAGTCAGCTTTGAAAGAAGCCTTTATCAAGTACATTCTATAAAATGTAAGGGAGATGCTGACTGGTTGCCATGGCCAACTTCTCCACTGGCCAGTGGAGAAGTTGCCCATGACAACCAATCAGCATTGACGTAACATTTATAATTTGCATACTATAAAAAGTATACAGAGCAGCTGATTGGTTGCCATGGGCAACTTCACCACTGGCTCTCTTCTCTACTTTTATCACTGCTTAGTACATCTCCCCCCAAACCAGGTTAGTTTTGACACTTTAAATCCAGCATCTAAATCGCGCTAGTGCCTGCAAGCCCCCGGCTGTTACATTGGGGCCAAACAGGTGGAGAGGCCGCAATTACAGGCACTTTCTCCGATCGTCAGACAGGTGCGCACATTCTAATCACATTGGGTCTTATACTGGGGGGCACATGTACCATTCAGCACTTGTCAGAGTACCACATTTAAAGAAACAGGCATGTTACGTACTTAATGTTATTGCCCCTACATTATTACAGTCCCGCTGCCCCCTGCCTGCCATAACCAATAGAAGACACAACGTGGGGCTAAACTGAGGATTATTATAGGAGACTGCAGGAAAGATGGAATTAATGAACGGTGGGATCCTGCAGTGTTAGCAGTTTAGTACACCCGATAAACCCAACCTCATGTACCAGAGCCGACAGTAACATATAATAACACATTCCCCCACTCCAAATGCTGCAACACTGGAGAGCGCAACCCCGCGGCTACTCACCTTTCTGACAACCTGCACAAAGTCCTTGGCATTCTGTAGGGCGAGACCCTGCAGCTGGCGGGTGCAGGCTTCCAGGGAGGAGGCATGAGCCACGATGAGGATGTTGCTACCTGGGGGGCAGAGTAATGGGGGAACAGATCTCAGAAACGCCTCTCTACCTCCAGGCGACCACACTCACCAGTGAGTTCTGCAGATCGTGAGACACTATGGGGGAGATTTACTAAGCCTTGGAGAGAGATAAAGCACCAACCAATCAGCTACTGGCATTTTTCTAACACAGCCTGTAACATGGCAGTTAGGATCTGATTGGCCAGTACTTTATCTCTCTCCACTTTCTCTCTCTCTCTCTCTCTCTCTCTCTCTCTCTCTCTCTCTCTCCAATGCTTAGTACATCTCCCCTTACAATGACACCCTCTGGGGATGCAAAATCCCTGTAATGCCATCAGCAGTAGCTGGGTGTATTGTTGGCAGGACATTAGTACGGGGGCTGGCGTCTCACCATGGAACGCGGTCTCACCTTTGCTCTTGCACTCGCTCAGGATGTCCCGGGTCACCTGGAAGCTGCGACTCATGTAAGTGTCATACGTCTCGGATACCACCAGCTTGCTGATAGAGAAGTGAGGTCTGGGGGGGAGAGGAGCAGTAGCCATGTAACACACGTCACACAGCAAGAGATGTATTTATAGAGTACACACGTTCATACTTACCCACTGCCTGCGGGTAGGAAGGATTAGGCTGTAGCCAAACTGCAGTAAGTAATTAACACTCCAGCCTTCTAATTGCAGATGATTTTAAATGGATATATCAAAGTATTTTACATTTTTTATTCAGTGTTTCAGGGGTGGGGGCATGGAATAAAACTCAGAACATGAAAGCAGCTGCATGTAGTATGTACACTATTCCAGTGCAGGATTTACATTGAACATTATAATCTGCATACAATATGTATGGGTGGAGTGCTGATTGTGTGCACACTCCTGTGAGAACCCGAAGGCTCCTATAACTCACTCCTGGCCACACATTGTGTATCAGTATGTCATCCACATTTCGGGGCTGATTTTATTTGTATGCAATGATAAGTGTGCCAATGGTACGTAGGATAAATGTGCCAATGGGGCACCAGTGTGTAGGATAAGTGTGCAAATGGGGTGACGGTGTGTAGGATAAGTGTGCCAGCACTAACATTCTGCATGGGTAGGAGGTACTAACATGCTGCATGGTTGTGGGGGCTAACATGCTATATGGGTGGGGGCACGAACATGCTGCATGGTTGTGGGGGCTAACATGCTATATGGGTGGGGGCATGAACATGCTGCATGGTAGTGGGGGCAATAACATACTCTATGGGTGGGGGCACTAACATGCTGCATGGTGGGGGGGCACTGACATGCTGTATGGGTGGGGGTGTTGCGTTCAGATAGATACGACTGCCCCTGATTATAGACATAAAGCCGTATTTATTCCAGAACACGGAAAGTGCCACCTGGATGCCGGCACCAGGATGTCTCCTGAGTCCCAGTTACATTCACCTGTCTCCATGCTGACTGTCGCCCATATGGGGCGCACTGTCACTGGCCAGAAACACCCTACCAATAAAGCAGGTATGTATCTGTCCCCAGCCTATAGAACACATCATTATGCAGCCGCCCGGAGGGGTAGGTAGGAGGCCTGTGCTGACCTGTAGGTACCTGGCCCCGCGTACACCCAGGTAAGTGCATCCAGCGGAAGCTGAGCTGGAGAAATCCATATGAGGAATATCCTGCAGGCTGGATGGGATAATGAGGGTAATAATAATGTATGCTGATTAATCAGCAGTCACTTCTATAGAGGATCACAGAACACAGGCAGCACATCTGATAGAAGCAGCGGATTCCAGTCACTCGCCAGCACCACGCAGTGCAGAACATTAATCACTATTACCGTGTCGCCGCGCTGGGTGCTTACCTCTCTCGCTGGAATTAAGACTCCACAATGAATGTGACATTGTCTGCCCTGCCGCTCACCCAGAATTATTGTGTGCCCGGGGGCAGAGGGTCTGTGCACCCCGTGCCTCCCCTGACCTGGGACGTGGGATCCACTGACGCAGGCAGCTCTTCCAGTGCCCTCAGCTACTGAGCATTACACTGTAACAGGGGAGATGGCTCGCTGGTATGAGAAATACCCCGCTGGGGCATTATCATGGGGAATTAGTGGGCACTTGTCACCTAAGCAGTGTGGAGGCAGCCAATGCGGGGGCTGAAGCAGTATCCAGCCTCAGTTGTATTGCTGAGGTATGATGCATGAGGCACTTAGTGCCTCAACCATGCCACAAGTTCTTAGTGACATAAGTTGTTGAGTGAGGTATCACTGGATCATAGTGAATGGTAAGCTGCGTCCTTGTGCTGTGTTCAGTGATGTCACTGGTTCCTCGGGAATATATCAGTCACATGGAACTTATCACTAGTGAAAGATACACTCAGTGTAAACAGATATTATATCACACGGGGGAGGGGGCTGGCTGATACAGTATCCCCAATGTATATTATATACTGCAGGGTGTAGGTGTCTTTCTTTCCTTCTCACTGTACATTTGGAGCAGCCTTTGTTTCACCGCTTAGTCACGATTTACAAGTACTGATATTACATCTTTTACAATGGATTAGGTTGAGCGATGAGGATTGCGCTGCACCAAGTAATATGCACTAAAGTCAACTTCATCAGAACATTTCCATATTGCTACCATGGCTCGTTATTATTTTCTCTTAATTTCAGAGCAACAGCACAAGCATAATACGCACTATAACTACCTGGTCTTGCTCATGAGAGCTTACACTCTAAAGGGGAGTGGGAAGAAGATGGTGGTTGGCTGGGGGGGTCACTGTGAATGTTCGGAACTCTGGTATATGTTAGCGCTATAAATGAATATAGGTTAATAATACTATTTTGATAGTTGGTAGACTAAATGTAGAAGGGATACATGAATGCATTGACCAGCCCATACCACGTGTGAAACCCCAGACTGCCTAACTGGGGAGATCCCGGACCCCCACCTAGTGAGACTCCGCAGCCCGTGCCTGTGGAGACCCCCCGCACCCACCACCTGGAGAGTCACCCCCCCTGCCTGGGGACATCCGGCCCACCCCCGCCTGGACTGGACTTCTGGGGAGACCTCACACACTCCCGCCTAGGGAGACTCCACACCCCGTGCCTGGGGAGACCCACCACCTGGAGAGAGACCCCCCCCTACCTGGGGAGACCCACACACTCCCGCCTAGGGAGACTCCGCACCCCATGCCTGGGGAGACCCACCACCTGGAGAGACACCCCCCCCTACCTGGGGAGACCTCACACACTCCCGCCTAGGGAGACTCCGCACCCCGTGCCTGGGGAGACCCCCCCCACCCACCACCTGGAGAGACACCACCCCGTGCCTGGGGAGACCCCTCCCAACCACCACCTGGAGAGACACCCCCCCTGCCTGGGGAGATCCTGCCCACCCCCGCCTGGACTGCACTTCTGGGGAGACCTCACACACTCCCGCCTAGGGAGACTTCGCACCCCGTGTCTGGGGAGACCCACCACCTGGAGAGACCCCCCCCCCCAGTGGCGTAACTACTGCCCCCGCAGCCCTTGCGGTGGCTTGGGGGCGAGGGGCTGCGGAGGCGCCGCCACTGATTTAGCGCAGATTGACACGCATGTCAATCTGTTGTCACTAACCCTCCCTGCTGTAAGGAGGGACACGGAGGGCACAGCGCGCGCCTCTCCTGTGTCCCTCCTGCGTCTCCGGCGGGTCTAATAAAGGAAGTGCCGTTCGTGAGCTCTGATTGGCTCACGAACCGGCACTTCCTTTAACAGACCCGCCGGAGACCCAGGAGGGACACAGGAGAGGCGCGCACTGTGCCCTCCGTGTCCCTCCAACACAAAGCAGCGGGGGAGCGCGAGGGGGGGGGGGGGGGGCACTGAGGGAGCATATGTGGCACTGAGGGGGGTATATGTGTACCTGGCACATGGGGGAGGGCTATATTTGGCACTGGGGGCATGTGAGTACCTGGCACCGTGGGGGAATATCTGGCACTGGGGACATATGTGGCACTGGGAGCACAGCCCTAGCAACAAGCACTACCCCCTAGCAACGAGCATGACACCCAGTGCATGAAACCCCTGGCAACGAGCATGACACCCAGTGCATGAAACCCCTGGCAACGAGCATGACACCCTGAGCATGAAAACCCCTGGCACCGTGCATGGAACCAAGAGCATGAAACCCCTGGCAACGAGCAGCTAATTTAAAAGTAATTAGAAGCCTTACTGTAGGACTTAATGTGTAATGGGCTTTACGGTGTGTGGCATAATGTATCACGGACATTGCGGTGTGTGTCATAATGTGTCACAGGCATTACGGTGTGTGGCATACTATATCACGGGCATTGTGGTATGTGGTATAATGTCTCAGGGGCATTGCAGTGTGGCATAGGGTATAACGGGCATTGCGGTATCTGTCACAGGCATTACGGTGTATGGTATACTATATCACGGGCATTGTGATATGTGGTATAATGTCTCAGGGTCATTGCAGTGTGTGGCATAATGTATCACGGACATTGCGGTGTGTGTCAATGTGTCAGGCATTACAGTGTGTCGTATACTATATCACGGGCATTGTGGTATGTGGTATAATGTCTCAGGGTCATTGCAGTGTGGCATAATGTATAACGGGCATTGCGGTGTGTGGCATAGGGTATAACGGGCATTGCGGTATGTGTCAGGCATTACTGTGTGTTGTATACTATATCACGGGCATTGTGGTATGTGGTATAATGTCTCAGGGTCATTGCAGTGTGTGTCATAATGTGTCACAGACATTGTATGTGCTATAATGTATCAGGGGCATTGCAGTGTGTAGCATAATGTATAACGGGCATTTCGATTCCTGTCATAATGTGTCACAGGCATTACGGTGTGTGGCATAATGTGTCACAGGTATTACAGTGTGTGCATATTGTGTCATGTGCATTATTGTGTGTGGAATAATGTCTAAGGGCCATTGCAGTATGTGGCATAATGTATACTGGCCATTACTATAAGGAGGAAAAATGACAAATAATGTAAGGGGCATGAATCAGGATTATTTTTCTTTCCTGTAGTGGCTAACGTCTGGGCGTGCAGGTTGCAACACTGGGGTATAAGGAAGTCTTTTCCTGCAATGACACGCCCCTTTATGTGAAGCCACGCCCATCCCAACGAAGCCACGCCCCCTTCAGCGCGCGCATTTTTGTCCCTTTAATAGTGCCAATTATGGGGGATGGGGGGCGCTGAAGAATTTTTTGGCTTGGGGGAGAAAAATTTCTAGTTACGCCACTGACCCCCCCCCCCCCCCCCCCCCTGCGCCTGGCAAAACCCTGCACTGCACATTTGGGGAGACCCCACACACTCCCGCCTAGGGAGACTCCGCACCCCGTGCCTGGAGAGACCCCCCACCCACCTGGAGAGACCCCCCCCACCCACCACCTGGAGAGACACCCCCCTGCCTGGGGAGACCCACACACTCCCGCCTAGAGAGACTCCGCACCCCGTGCTTGGGGAGACCCCCCACCCACCACCTGGAGAGACCCCTACCTGCCTGGGGAGACCGTGCACTGCACATCTGGGGAGACCCCACACACTCCCGCCTAGGGAGACCCCGGCTTTGGCTGCTGGAGAGTATATATATATATATGTATGATGAGGATCCAGGTCAGAGAACTGCCGATGTGCATCTCAGGATCTATATAGTAGTATCACTATACACAGACTCTCCATTATATAGGACAGTATATACACACACATTACGGCCCCGGTGGCTAGGTCACGTACCTGTACGTTGTATCTACACTTAGATTTGCAGCCGCTAATTCTGTGGGCGACAGCCAGGCGGGGAGAGCGTTGCCAGATACCCACTTGGTCCATTCAAATAAGCCAGGTTCTATGCGAATCTTTCCCTTATTCTCTTGCTTGAGCCCTTGAAGAGATGAAATGCAGCAGACGTTATATAGATGCATTCAGGGTGTAATGTCACTGCCCATAGCATGGATACAGGATTTCCCTGCCCTATATATACTGTATATTATAGCCACAATTAGCCTGCTAGATACAAGCTGGGACTAAACCCACAGACCTGACTCCGTAAGACCAGCTGATAAGATGCACGTGTGTATGAAATGGCAGCGGCTGGGTTATTGTTATATCCCACCTCCCGGTGCGCTGTCTGTGCTGGGTGCAGCTAAGTATGGCTACGCTATTGTGACCGCAGAGATGGGATGTAATAAACAGGCCATTATTACAGGTATATAGCACTTCCAGCCAGCATGTATAACCAGGCAAAGTATGCTGGGACTTGCAGTTTCAAAACAGTCAGAGAGCCACCACTTGCCTTAAGCAGCCACCTTGTATAATTAATATCCCTGCAATATCTGGCCAGAGTGTTCTGGAGAGGTCTGGTGTGTAAATAACCATGTAATCTCTGTCTAGAGTGGTCTGGAGAGGCCTGGGGTGTAAATAACCCTGTAATCTCTGTCTAGAGTGGGCTGGTGAGGCCTGGGGTGTAAATAACCCTGCAATCTTATCCTAGAGTTTCTGGAGATATCTGGTGTGTAAATAACCCTGTAATCTCTGTACAAAGTGTTATGGAGACATCTGGGGTGTAAATAACCCTGTAATCTCTGTCTAGAATGTTCTGGAGAGGTCTGGGGTGTAAATAACTCTGTAATCTCTTTCTATAGTGTTCTGGAGAGGTCTGGGTGTAAATAACCCTGTAATCTCTGTCTAGAGTGTTCTGGAGAGGTCTGAGGTGTATATAGCCCTGTAATCTCTGTCTAGAGTTTTCTGGAGAGGTCTGAGGTGTATATAGCCCTGTAATCTCTGTCTAGAGTTTTCTGGAGAGGTCTGGGGTGTAAATAACCCTGTAATCTCAGCCTAGAGTGTTCTGGAGAGGCCTGAGGTGTAAATAACCCTGTAATCTCTGACTAGAGTATTCTGGAGAGGTCTGGTGTGTAAATAACTCTGTAACCTCTGTCTAGGGTGTTCTGGAGAGGTCTGAGGTGTAAATAACCCTGTAATCTCTTTCTAGAGTGTTCAGGAGAGGTCTGGGTGTATATAACCATGTAATCTCTGTCTAGAGTGTTCTGGAGAGGTCTGGGTGTAAATAACCCTGCAATCTCTTTCTAGAGTGTTCTGGAGAGGCCTGAGGTGTAAATAACCCTGTAATCTCTGACTAGAGTATTCTGGAGAGGTCTGGTGTGTAAATAACTCTGTAACCTCTGTCTAGGGTGTTCTGGAGAGGTCTGAGGTGTAAATAACCCTGTACTCTCTTTCTAGAGTGTTCAGGAGAGGTCTTGGTGTATATAACCATGTAATCTCTGTCTAGAGTGTTCTGGAGAGGTCTGGGTGTAAATAACCCCTGCAATCTCTTTCTAGAGTGTTCTGGAGAGGCCTGAGGTGTAAATAACCCTGTAATCTCTGTCTAGGGTGTTCTGGAGAGGCCTGGTATGTAAATAACCCTTTACTCTCTATCTAGAGTGTTCTGGAGAGGCCTGGTGTGTAAATAACCCTGTAGTCTCTGTCTAGGGTGTTCTGGAGAGGCCTGGGGTGTAAATAACCCTGTAATCTCTGTCTAGAGTGTTCTGGAGAGGTCTGGGTGTAAATAACCCTGTAATCTCTGTCTAGAGTGTTCTGGAGAGGCCTGATGTGTAAATAACCCTGTAATCTCTTTCTAGAGTGTTCTGGAGAGGTCTGGAGTGTAAATAACCCTGTAATCTCTGTCTAGAGTGTTCTGGAGAGGTTTGGTGTGTAAATAACCCTGTAACCTCTGTCTAGGGTGTTCTGGAGAGGTCTGAGGTGTAAATAACCCTGTAATCTCTTTCTAGAGTGTTCTGGAGAGGTCTGGGTGTAAATAACCCTGTAATAGAGTGTTCTGGAGAGGTCTGGTGTGTAAATAACCCTGTAATCTCTGTCTAGAGTGTTCTGGAGAGGTCTGGGGTGTAAATAACCCTGTAATCTAGAAAACGATGAAAGAAAAAGAGGCACCACCATTTCTTTACAGCACTTTTCCATCTTAAATCATGACAATGACAGCAAGCGGCCATAGTGACAGCCTATTCTAGATCTCACTGAAGACGCTGGTGCCTATCACCTACTTACCTTTCAGTATGTTGTGTGCAGTTTGTACACAGCGCAGTGACGGGGAACAGTACACGAAATCTACAACAGTGTTACTCTCCAGCAGCGCTTCCCCTGCAATACACAGAATGCCCATCACACATCAGACACGCATAGCATATGTGCACACGTGTTCCTCCCATAGAGCGAGGGGAAACTCACCGATAAGCTGTGCTTGTGTGCACCCGAAGACCGTTATCGGAGCGTCCTTCTCATATTCCCGGTAGCCGCCACTCCTCTGCGGTAAACTGGGCAGCATGTTCAGGTTCGTCCGCACATATCGGCCTGCGAATGACCAGAACAAAGTAACAAGTACTGACAGACACAGGAAACATAGGAGATTGCTTACTGCGCTATACCATATCGTATGCAGAACTGTGAGGCCATGACATGACAGGCGGCTAATGTCGGAGGTATTCCTCTATGACTGAAGGGAATCCCTCGTTATGTTTATTAATATGGGGGGGTCATTCCGAGTTGTTCGCTCGCAAGCTGCTTTTAGCAGCTTTGCACACACTAAGCCGCCGCCTACTGGGAGTGTATCTTAGCTTATCAAAATTGCGAACGAAAGATTAGCAGAATTGCGAATAGACACTTCTTAGCAGTTTCTGAGTAGCTCCAGACTTACTCGGCATCTGCGATCAGTTCAGTCAGTTTCGTTCCTGGTTTGACGTCACAAACACTCCCAGCGTTCGCCCAGCACTCCTCCGTTTCTCCAGCCACTCCCGCGTTTTTCCCAGAAACGGTAGCGTTTTTTCAAACACACCCATAAAACGGCCAGTTTCCGCCCAGAAACACCCACTTCCTGTCAATCACAGTACGATCACCAGAACAAAGAAAAAACCACGTAATGCCGTGAGTAAAATACCTAACTGCATAGCAAATTTACTTGGCGCAGTCGCACTGCGGACATTGCGCATGCGCATTAGCGACTAATCGCTCCGTTGCGAGAATAAAATAACGAGCGAACAACTCGGAATGACCCCCCTGGTTGGCACAACAGGGCCTTCTATCTCCGTATAGTGACCACCATATACGGTTATATAATGGACACTGACCTTTTGCATCAAAGCACTGAGATAGCCAATATTTCCCGAAGACCACATCCATCCGTTCCCCATGGCGGCACACGAAGAGACAGCGCTTCTTCAGGCCCAGCTGGCTGTTCATTCGCAGAGGCTGCGCAAGAAGTGTTTCATATGAGCAGAGTTTATCATTTCTAGATACTGTATAATTAAGTAAATGTAATAAAACATCATTGGACACGCTGATTTGCTTCCCCCTCCCCCCATCCCATAATAAGCACAAATGTCCCCAGTCAGGTAATTCAGGCAATTGTGCATACCGTCATTCATTCATTACACGGCCACTAGGGGGCAGTCTCTCACCATGAATGGAGTGTGCAGCCAGCACATACTGTACAGCTGACTTCTGTACACACACAATACACTGCAATGCGACCTAACAATGAAACGTATAATACACAACTTCCAGTAAGTAATGCAGACACCGCGTGTGTAGACCTCAGCATTACACAATTAGCTGTTTACAGGCGGAGCGACTACACACAACATTTTCCATTTCCTCATGAGGGTAAATGAGAACCAGAAGTCATTTGGAGAAGTAAAGGGGTCACTTCCAGCTTACGGCTAATTGTGTACTAAATATATCAGCGCTCTGTTCCGGCGTCCTTTCACGCTCTCATCGGGTATGCGGAATACAGAGAGGTGAATGTGCTTACTGAACTCGATACGCACACTCCTCTCTTCCCGGAATATCAGGGTTCCAAAATATAATCCCAGATTTACAAGGACACATACTGACATACCGGTGATCTGCTCTGTAGTATAGATTTCATTTAACGTATGTTCCTGGGTTTTCCAGGGTATAAAAAGTATTTCAAATAAGCAGCATATGCTGGCAAATAGGAGGGTCTCACTGCTGGCTCATAGGAACGTCTCACTGCTGGCTCATAGGGGGGTCTCACTGCTGACTCATAGGGGTCTCACTGCTGGCTCATAGGGGGTCTCACTGCTGGCTCATAGGGGGGTCTCACTGCTGGCTCATAGGAAGGTCTCACTGCTGGCTCATAGGGGGTCTCACTGCTGGCTCATAGGGGGGTCTCACTGCTGGCTCATAGGGGGGTCTCACTGCTGGCTCATAGGGGGTCTCACTGCTGGCCATAGGAAGGTCTCACTGCTGGCTCATAGGGAGGTCTCACTGCTGGCTCATAGGGAGGTCTCACTGCTGGCTCATAGGGAGGTCTCACTGCTGGCTCATAGGAACGTCTCACTGCTGGCTCAAAGGAAGGTCTCACTGCTGGCTCATAGGGGGTCTCACTGATGGCCATAGGAAGGTCTCACTGCTGGCTCATAGGGAGGTCTCACTGCTGGCTCATAGGGAGGTCTCACTGCTGGCTCATAGGGAGGTCTCACTGCTGGCTCATAGGGAGGTCTCACTGCTGGCTCATAGGGAGGTCTCACTGCTGGCTCATAGGGAGGTCTCACTGCTGGCTCATAGGAGGGTCTCACTGCTGGCTCATAGGAAGGTCTCACTGCTGGCTCATAGGAAGGCCTCACTGCTGGCTCATAGGGGGGGTCTCACTGCTAGCTTATAGGGGGTCTCACTGCTGGCTCATAGGGGGGTCTCACTGCTAGCTTATAGGGGGTCTCACTGCTAGCTCATAGGGGGGTCTCACTGCTGGATCATAGGAGGGTCTCACTGCTGGCTCATAGGGAGGTCTCACTGCTGGCTCATAGGGAGGTCTCACTGCTGGCTCATAGGGAGGTCTCACTGCTGGCTCATAGGAGGGTCTCACTGCTGGCTCATAGGAAGGTCTCACTGCTGGCTCATAGGAAGGCCTCACTGCTGGCTCATAGGGGGGGTCTCACTGCTAGCTTATAGGGGGTCTCACTGCTGGCTCATAGGGGGGTCTCACTGCTAGCTTATAGGGGGGTCTCACTGCTAGCTCATAGGGGGGTCTCACTGCTAGCTCATAGGGGGGTCTCACTGCTAGCTTATAGGGGTCTCACTGATGGCTCATAGGAAGGTCTCACTGATGGCTCATAGGGGGGTCTCACTGATGGCTCATAGGGGGGTCTCACTGATGGCTCATAGGAGGGTCTCACTAATGGCTCATAGGGGGGTCTCACTGATGGCTCATAGGGGGGTCTCACTGATGGCTCATAGGGGGGTCTCACTGATGGCTCATAGGGGGGTCTCACTGCTGGCTCATAGGAAGGTCTCACTGATGGCTCATAGGGGGGTCTCACTGCTGGCTCAAAGGGGGGTCTCACTGCTGGCTCATAGGAAGGTCTCACTGCTGGCTCATAGGAGGGTCTCACTGATGGCTCATAGGGGGGTCTCACTGATGGCTCATAGGAAGGTCTCACTGCTGGCTCATAGGAGGGTCTTACTGATGGCTCATAGGGGGGTTTCACTGATGGCTCATAGGAAGGTCTCACTGCTGGCTCATAGGAGGGTCTCACTGATGGCTCATAGGGGGGTCTCACTGATGGCTCATAGGAAGGTCTCACTGCTGGCTCATAGGAGGGTCTCACTGATGGCTCATAGGGGGGTTTCACTGATGGCTCATAGGAAGGTCTCACTGCTGGCTCATAGGAGGGTTTCACTGCTGGCTCATAGGAGGGTCTCACTGCTGGCTCATAGGAGGGTCTCACTGCTGGCTCATAGGTGGGTCTCACTGCTGGCTCATAGGTGGGTCTCACTGCTGGCTCATAGGTGGGTCTCACTGCTGGCTCGTCTCACTGCTGCCACATAGGAGGGTCTCATTGCTGGCTCATAGGAGGGTCTCATTGCTGGCTCATAGGGAGGTCTCACTGCTGGATCATACTTGAGTGTCACCCTGAGCGTCCAGCACAGTGTTGTTTGAAGAAAAGTTGCACTAGAGACGACCTACAGTAATTAGTAGGTAGAGATATGGAGGCTGCTTTGTCCAACACAGTTTTATACCCAGGCCTAAGGCAGCGATTAGTGCCGCCACGGCTACCTCTGGTGCTGGCAAGGACATGTCTATGTTTTTATTCTGGTTAAAGAGTATCGCATATAAATTACACGAAGACACTTGCACGGCGGTGGCATTTTCTGGGCGTCCAGAACTGATGGCGCTGTGTCGTTTTGTGTTATAAACGTGACACACTGAGGCTTTGTGAAGGTTCACGTGTATACTCAGAGGAAAGCCGGGCGGCGACGAGCTGGAATTCCAGGTCATATTTATCCACACACCTGAGCGTGCGAGACATGTATAGTCTTACATGTATGTTACATGTTCCTCACCTGCATGGGCTGGCAGATAATGGTAAGTGCCGCCGTTTCCCCCAGACCGTGTTCATCCTGCTGTCTCCTGTCCAGCCCAGCGTCACTCAGAGGGTAAGAGGAGGCACACGCCGCGTTGAGGAGTGAGTATGACCTGCAAAGCACAAGGAGGGCCCAGCATGCAGCAGAATGTACATTCGCAGAGACACAAAATAAATATATATATATAGGTCTAGCTGACACAGTGTAATAAGGTCTAACTTACGCGTGAAACACCCAGCTGCCACATTCATCAGCCTTCATGACATAATTTTCCGGTAAGAGGCCGGAACAGCCCGTTGCCAGCGAGGACCCATAGATCCAACCTTCACTGGCGATCGTCTGCTCCACTGGTGACATGAAGATAAAATCCCCGGGAACCAACTCCAGTTCATCGTCGTTTTGTGGCAGATACGGGTATAAAACCTGTAGCGTCTGAGCCAAAGAAAAACAAAATACCAAAAGTTACACCATAGATGGAAAATTACCCCAAATCACAGACAAACGGCTATCCGGTAAAGCATTGCAGCATATGTGTCATATACCAGCTTGCCGGGCGGAGCCTGCAACACGCCTGATATAGTGTTCATTCTAGCACCCTGCACCTTTCAAAATCCATGCAGTTCTTCTTTCCTGCCTGAGGTGTCGCTCTCTGCTCTGGTGCTTCTCAGAACACTTTGGTCTGTATCTCAGCATTGAACTACAGACCAGAATGGACTGCACAGGTTTTGAAAGGTGCAGGGTGCTAGAATGAACGAAAGGTGCAGGGTGCTAGAATGAACACTATGATATATATGCAGTAAGTCATCTCTAGGCTATAACTATTCATGAACAGCATCGAAACTTCATTTCATGTTATCCCTGAAGCTCCGGGGGTGCTAGGCGGACGCCGGCCGTTCACTTCATCCAGGAGTCAGTAGCATGACCTGGTAACAGAGATGAGGCTAGGGGGCAACCAAAAAGCTATCGTTTTTCTATTGCATACAAGAATACAATGGACAAAATCTGATCGGTTGCCATGGGCAACACCATCACTTTTCATTTTAGGACCTTCCCCTAGAAATCTTTGCTGCCTAACTCGTGGCCGCCTGTCAAGGTAACACAAGGTCCAGGGGGGGGGTTGGATCTGGTACCAGCCATTACCCTATGTCTAGTATCAACTATGAGTATGAGGATATGAAATATAAGGCAGTACTTACCTCGTGGTTGGCATAGCGGATGTCCCGGGAGAATATTGCAGCGACCCAATCACAGCCAAGGTTTAAGTCGATGTTCTTGGACAGTTTCTCCAGCGTGGGCAGGTGATTCGCCTGGAAGTGATAAGCCAGCGTCACATGTAACTGCTTCTTGTGAGGCTCCACGCGGACATCTGAAATAGATGGTGCTATCATCCAGCAACACATTACTCTCACCTCCGCTGACAACAGGAAGTCTCCCGGGTACTGTCCCGGGCGCTACTGCTAAGGTGTGGTATAGAAAGTCTACAGTGTCTAGGCAGGCCGCCATTAGGTGGACAGGGTCAGAAGGTGGACAGGTAAAAAGTAGACTGTGGGTAAGGTCGACATTACAATGTTCAGCACAGAAATGGTCGACACAGAAATTGTCAACACAAGTTTTTTTTATTTTTTGGGTGTCATTTTGTATGTTTCCTCGTATGCAAGCACAATCTGTGGAAACATGTACCCTCACGGGCTCGCTTTGCTCACCACGCTTGCCGATAACGCTGCGCTCGCCACCGTGGGCGAATTTAGTGGCCAGGCCGCCCCTAGGTAAAATATCGTTGGTCGCCCCTCATCAAGTCACTGACTCCTGTGCCCCCTCATGTCGGGGCCTGTCCCAGTACCTCTAGACCGCCAAAGCAGACCCAACCTCACCCCCCACCACCTCCTGCGACACAGTTTACTGTCATTTGATCCCCCTCCCTCCCACTACCAGTTGCAAAATATAAAACGTTGTAATGATGAAAACAAAAATGAATCAACAGCCTCATCTGGCCGTGCCGGCCCTCAGTAATTGCCGACCCTCAGTAATTGCCGACCCTCAGTAATCGCCGCCCCTCAGTAATTGCTGCCCCTCAGTAATTGCCGCCCCTCAGTAATTGCCGCCCCTCAGTAATTGCTGCCCCGCCCCTCAGTAATTGCTGCCCCGCCCCTCAGTAATTGCCGCCCCTCAGTCATTGCCGCCGCCGCCCCTCAGTAATTGCAGCCCCTCAGTAATTGCTGCCCTGCACCTCAGTAATTGCTGCCCCTCAGTAATCGCCGCCCCTCAGTAATTGGCGCCGCCACCCCTCAGTAATTGCAGCCCCTCAGTAATTGCTGCCCCGCACCTCAGTAATCGCCGCCCCTCAGTAATTGGCGCCGCCGCCCCTCAGTAATTGCAGCCCCTCAGTAATTGCCGCCCCGCCCCTCAGTAATTGCTGCACCTCAGTAATTGCTGCCCTGCCCCTCAGTAATCGCCGCCCCTCAGTAATTGGCGCCGCCGCCCCTCAGTAATTGCAGCCCCTCAGTAATTTCCGCCCCTCAGTAATTTCCGCCCCTCAGTAATTGCTGCAGCCCCTTAGTAATTGCTGCAGCCCCTCAGTAATTGCAGCCCCTCAGTAATTGCCGCCCCTCAGTAATTGCAGCCCCGCCCCTCAGTAATTGCTGCCCCTCAGTAATTGCTGCCCCTCAGTAATTGCCGCCCCTCAGTAATTGCCGCCCCTCAGTAATTGCTGCCCCGCCCCTCAGTAATTGCTGCCCCGCCCCTCAGTAATTGCCGCCCCTCAGTAATTGCCGCCGCCGCCCCTCAGTAATTGCAGCCCCTCAGTAATTGCTGCCCTGCACCTCAGTAATTGCTGCCCCTCAGTAATCGCCGCCCCTCAGTAATTGGCGCCGCCACCCCTCAGTAATTGCAGCCCCTCAGTAATTGCTGCCCCGCACCTCAGTAATTGCTGCTCCTCAGTAATCGCCGCCCCTCAGTAATTGCAGCCCCTCAGTAATTGCCGCCCCGCCCCTCAGTAATTGCTGCACCTCAGTAATTGCTGCCCTGCCCCTCAGTAATTGCTGCACCTCAGTAATTGCTGCTCCGCCCCTCAGTAATTGCTGCACCTCAGTAATTGCTGCCCCGCCCCTCAGTAATTGCTGCCCTGCCCCTCAGTAATTGCAGCCCCTCAGTAATTGCCGGCCCTAGGCACGTGACCAGTGGGAAATCCGTGTATAGTAAATCAAGCAAAAGTTGGAAAAACATGTTAAAAAAAACCCAAAAACCTTGTGTCCACCATTTGTGTGTGGCCATTGTCACTTCAAACTTTTGAACTTGTTGACGTTTTGTACCTATTGATTAATGCATGTCTGCCTTTTACCTGTCGACCTTTTATCTATGTCGATCATATGGTGTCGAGTCTGTCGACCTATTGACCTATCATCCGTATACCATTGCTAAGCCACTATCTTAATAAACCAATGTGGTGTACATAGCAAAAGTTGCAGGAAGCTATATGCAAATTAAGGGGGACATTTACTAAGCAGTGATAAGAGTGAAGTGAGCCAGTGGAGAAGTTGCCCATGGCAAACAATAAGCACTGACGTATTATCTATAATTTGCATACTATAAAATTATACAGAGCTGCTGATTGGTTGATGGGGAAACTTCTCCACTGGCTCACTACTCCGCTCTTATCACTGCTTAGTAAATGTCCCCCTAAATGACTTAAGCCATCTGCAGGGGCACAAACAGGAGCAGATCATTGTCACACATCTCACAGACACCTCTCATTTATTGCATTGTCCTGTAAAGCGAACAGCAGGCGTACCCGACGAGCCGCACTACAACATGCAGATTGGCGGGTATGTAATATGAGGGGAGATGTAGGGATAGTAACACGGATAGGATCCCCTCACACATACACAAGGTCTCTCTTTAATCATAGAAACCAGCTGTGGACTGCACTGACTGTTTCCATGGCTGCAGAAGATAAGGAGCGCCAGTTCTTACTGCCCCACCTGTCAGATGTCAGCAACAGTGTGTTTCCGAGACTTAATCAGGCAATTTCAGCTGGATGTCCCACTTCAAGAATCAGGGGATATTCCAGCAAGATTCAAAAAGCGGGAACCTCCATCCTGGCTCATGGAGCCGCACGGATGGACACGACGGAAGGAGTTTACATAAACTCCGCTAACAGACGCTGCTGCATGTGACGCAGAATCAGACCCTAAATCGCCAACAGCAACTACTGTAGGTATCTAGGGCAGACTCTGACAGATATATGGCAGTGTGAAGTGAGCAAACACACAGTAAACCCTGCTTTAATAATACATTGGGGGTTAGTTTCATTATAAATAACTGGTTATAAGCACTGCTGTGATCCACCTCTGCGACATAACCACGACGACAGGAAATAGACACCCAGGATGCACATTGCCCCTCCAATGCCACCCTTGTATCTCAGACTCACCATGGGGCCCTGTGATCGTCCTACATACAGGGCCCCCCCTCTATTACACCTCCCGCGCTACACCAGCCCTGATCCCCTAATAAAGGTACATGAGGCTGGATATATATTTCTACGACAGGCCGCGCCGGTTTATGTCGCTGGTGTAGATTCTCCTCACCTGTTTTTATCAAGGCTTCCTCTGCAAAGTCTGCGGCAAACTTCTTTAGGATCTCAGCGCAGTCGTCGTTTACAAAGAGGCCGATGAAGTTGGAGGAGGTGTAGAGCTCCAGCGGTAGGGGGTTGGGGAATTTGGATTTCCAGTGAGTGACGGTGGTCTGTAACGCTTCGCACAGCGCATCCACGTTTTTATCCTCGCACTGCGGAAAGAGAAGACCAATCATATTGCAGATAGGATTCAATCAGAGTCGTCAGCAGTGCCCTCTGACCTCACGCGTTACTGGGGATGACAGACCCGAAACGCATTGTTATACTAATCCTGATTGGCTGGAAGTCTCACCTGCAGGGTTATTTCTAACAAATAATGCAGGTTTAGCAACAGGACCTAACAGTGGCGTCATGCCACCTAGATCTACTACAAGGAGCAGCATGCCCCAGCAATGTCCCACAGGTCCGCCGCCAAACTACGCCTGTACGTCACTTTTGCGCGGTGGCATTAGGAACAAACACTGCATTATTAGGAGTGGGGGGCGAGATGTTAAGTGTCTACATTTCAATTGCTAGGACCTAAAATACACCACACCTTGTGGGCGGCGCCAAGTTCTACTTTCTGTTAGCGCGAGTGACCTCGGTTGACCTAAGGAAGAAGTCCCGGCTGAATGTAGCGTGTCACCAGTTCCAGGCTGTAACAGTTACTCGCAGGACCTACCATGAAGAACTGGCAGAGCGTGATGTGGGGGAATATATTATGGGCCTTGTTCTTGCCGCACAGCTGCTTCGATTGTTGCCAGAAGTCCGAGAGTTTCTGGGCGAGGGGACCCATGGGCCGTAGGTAAAGGACATACTCGCGAGGCAGGGGGTCATCCAAGAAGGGGTCATCTATATGCGAGAACAGCCTGCAAGACAGCAACATCGACTCATAAATAGGCCTCTCCTACCGGTTACACTAACACTCACCGCTTTGTCACCCCAGGCCCCCCTCCTCCCCCCTCTTACCCTCCTGCCCCCTGGGCCCCGTATCGGCAGAGGTGGAAGTTCCGCCACGTGCTGGGCTGTCACCTGGGGCAGATGTAACAACGAGTGATATTCATAACTCACTCACAAATCACTAACTGTCATTTGTCAAACACATGAGAGGGCCTGATTGGCCGGATCACCATTTCTCTTCTGGAACGAGTGATAACGAGAATATCGCTCGTCGTTACCTCTGCCCCTATGTGTGACATAAATAGGCCCAGGTCAAGCAAAAATAGCTCATAGCTGCCCCATCCATCCCTTGTGGGGCAGTTAGAGACTGCCAGAAATTGCCCCGATGGGGTCGACATGTGACTTCTGATGGAGCAGGGGCAAACTGAACATAATATGAACCAATTACATTCAGTTTCATTAAATACACAGCAGACTGGCACATACAAAGAGAAGGAAGACATTTACTTATATAGCAACCGGCGCACTCACTTGGGAGGTGAAGGGGGGGGGAGGGGGGGACCAGTAGGTCATAAGGACGCAGGATGATCAGTGGGGTTCATCACTAAAGATTTGGGGGTCTATTTATTAAACATTGGAGAGAGATAAAGTGGACAGTGATAATTACTAGATAACCAGCGTCTAACTGTCATTTGTCAGGAGCTGATTGGCTGATACTTTATCTCTCTCCAAGACTTAGTACATAGATCCCTTGACACCACAATTTGGATTGGCCTCAGCTCTATACGTTTCTATACCGCAGCGTACGCAGCCATAGATGGAGGACTGAGCCGACAGTGACAATGTGACAATCAGGACGCTTCCTCTGCACCCGGCGCGGCCAGCGAGGAAATGAGTAACCGCCACAATATCGTATCCCGATAGGCTGGCGACACAGAACTGGTAGTACCCTTATTATGCTGATAAATGCCAGGGATTGGGCCCCGGGGCTGATACTCTGCCGCAACCCATCTGATGTGCATGTAGGAAAAGCACTGCACGTATGGCCGCAGCGCAGAACATACACGCGAGCTAGTGTCCACTGTTATCAGCCATCCCAGACGGAGGACGGAGCCTGTATCATTACTGCAGCACAGAGCGCGCGGCTCACACCTGCATCTATAGCGCAGAGCTTGTATCGTTACTGCAGCACGGAGCAGGCGGCTCACACCTGTATCTATAGCGCAGAGCTTGTATCGTTACTGCAGCACGGAGCAGGCGGCTCACACCTGTATCTATAGCGCAGAGCTTGTATCGTTACTGCAGCACGGAGCGCGTGGCTCACACCTGTATCTATAGCGCAGAGCTTGAATCGTTACTGCAGCACGGAGCGCGTGACTCACACCTGTATCTATAGCGCAGAGCTTGTATCGTTACTGCAGCACGGAGCGCGTGGCTCACACCTGTATCTATAGCGCAGAGCTTGTATCGTTACTGCAGCACGGAGCAGGCGGCTCACACCTGTATCTATAGCGAGGAGCTTGTATCGTTACTGCAGCACAGAGCGCGTGGCTCACACCTGTATCTATAGCGCAGAGCTTGTATCATTACTGCAGCATGGAGCGCGTGGCTCACACCTGTATCTATAGCGCAGAGCTTGTATCGTTACTGCAGCACGGAGCGCGTGGCTCACACCTGTATCTATAGCGCAGAGCTTGTATCGTTACTGCAGCACGGAGCGCGTGGCTCACACCTGTATCTATAGCGCAGAGCTTGTATCGTTACTGCAGCACGGAGCGCGTGACTCACACCTGTATCTATAGCGCAGAGCTTGTATCGTTACTGCAGCACGGAGCGCGTGGCTCACACCTGTATCTATAGCGCAGAGCTTGTATCGTTACTGCAGCACGGAGCGCGTGGCTCACACCTGTATCTATAGCGCAGAGCTTGTATCTTTACTGCAGCACGGAGCGCGTGGCTCACACCTGTATCTATAGCGCAGAGCTTGTATCGTTACTGCAGCACGGAGCGCGTGGCTCACACCTGTATCTATAGCGCAGAGCTTGTATCGTTACTGCAGCACGGAGCGCGTGGCTCACACCTGTATGTATAGCGAGGAGCTTGTATCATCACTGCAGCACGGAGCGCGTGGCTCACACCTGTATCTATAGTGCAGAGCTTGTATCGTTACTGCAGCACGGAGCAGGCGGCTCACACCTGTATCTATAGCGCAGAGCTTGTATCGTTACTGCAGCACGGAGCGCGTGGCTCACACCTGTATCTATAGCGAGGAGCTTGTATCGTTACTGCAGCATGGAGCACGTGGCTCACACCTGTATCTATAGCGCAGAGCTTGTATCGTTACTGCAGCACGGAGCGCGTGGCTCACACCTGTATCTATAGCGCAGAGCTTGTATCGTTACTGCAGCACGGAGCGCGTGGCTCACACCTGTATCTATAGCGAGGAGCTTGTATCGTTACTGCAGCACGGAGCGCGTGGCTCACACCTGTATCTATAGCGCAGAGCTTGTATCGTTACTGCAGCACGGAGCGCGTGGCTCACACCTGTATCTATAGCGCAGAGCTTGTATCGTTACTGCAGCACAGAGCGCGTGGCTCACACCTGTATCTATAGCGCAGAGCTTGTATCGTTACTGCAGCACAGAGCAGGCGGCTCACACCTGTATCTATAGCGCAGAGCTTGTATCGTTATTGCAGCACGGAGCGCGTGGCTCACACCTGTATCTATAGCGAGGAGCTTGTATCGTTACTGCAGCACGGAGCGCGTGGCTCACACCTGTATCTATAGCGAGGAGCTTGTATCGTTACTGCAGCACGGAGCGCGTGGCTCACACCTGTATCTATAGCGCAGAGCTTGTATCGTTACTGCAGCACAGAGCGCGTGGCTCACACCTGTATCTATAGCGCAGAGCTTGTATCGTTACTGCAGCACAGAGCAGGCGGCTCACACCTGTATCTATAGCGCAGAGCTTGTATCGTTACTGCAGCACGGAGCACGTGGCTCACACCTGTATCTATAGCGAGGAGCTTGTATCGTTACTGCAGCACGGAGCGCGTGGCTCACACCTGTATCTATAGCGCAGAGCTTGTATCGTTACTGCAGCACGGAGCGCGTGGCTCACACCTGTATCTATAGCGCAGAGCTTGTATCGTTACTGCAGCACGGAGCGCGTGGCTCACACCTGTATCTATAGCAAGGAGCTTGTATCGTTACTGCAGCACGGAGCGCGTGGCTCACACCTGTATCTATAGCGCAGAGTTTGTATCGTTACTGCAGCACGGAGCGCGTGGCTCACACCTGTATCTATAGCGCAGAGCTTGTATCGTTACTGCAGCACAGAGCGCGTGGCTCACACCTGTATCTATAGCGCAGAGCTTGTATCGTTACTGCAGCATGGAGCGTGTGGCTCACACCTGTATCTATAGCGAGGAGCTTGTATCGTTACTGCAGCACGGAGCGCGTGGCTCACACCTGTATCTATAGCGCAGAGCTTGTATCGTTACTGCAGCACAGAGCGCGTGGCTCACACATGTATCTATAGCGAGGAGCTTGTATCGTTACTGCAGCACGGAGCGCGTGGCTCACACCTGTATCTATAGCGCAGAGCTTGTATCGTTACTGCAGCACGGAGCAGGCGGCTCACACCTGTATCTGTAGTGCAGAGCTTGCATCGTTACTGCAGCACGGAGCGCGTGGCTCACACCTGTATCTATAGCGAGGAGCTTGTATCGTTACTGCAGCACGGAGCGCGTGGCTCACACCTGTATCTATAGCGCAGAGCTTGTATCGTTACTGCAGCACAGAGCGCGTGGCTCACACCTGTATCTATAGCGCAGAGCTTGTATCGTTACTGCAGCACAGAGCGCGTGGCTCACACCTGTATCTATAGCGAGGAGCTTGTATCGTTACTGCAGCACGGAGCGCGTGGCTCACACCTGTATCTATAGCGAGGAGCTTGTATCGTTACTGCAGCACGGAGCGCGTGGCTCACACCTGTATCTATAGCGCAGAGCTTGTATCGTTACTGCAGCACGGAGCGCGTGGCTCACACCTGTATCTATAGCGAGGAGCTTGTATCGTTACTGCAGCACAGAGCGCGTGGCTCACACCTGTATCTATAGCGAGGAGCTTGTATCGTTACTGCAGCACGGAGCGCGTGGCTCACACCTGTATCTATAGCGAGGAGCTTGTATCGTTACTGCAGCACAGAGCGCGTGGCTCACACCTGTATCTATAGCGAGGAGCTTGTATCGTTACTGCAGCACGGAGCGCGTGGCTCACACCTGTATCTATAGTGCAGAGCTTGTATCGTTACTGCAGCACGGAGCGCGTGGCTCACACCTGTATCTATAGCGAGGAGCTTGTATCGTTACTGCAGCACGGAGCGCGTGGCTCACACCTGTATCTATAGTGCAGAGCTTGTATCGTTACTGCAGCACGGAGCGCGTGGCTCACACCTGTATCTATAGCGAGGAGCTTGTATCGTTACTGCAGCACGGAGCGCGTGGCTCACACCTGTATCTATAGTGCAGAGCTTGTATCGTTACTGCAGCACGGAGCGCGTGGCTCACACCTGTATCTATAGCGCAGAGCTTGTATCGTTACTGCAGCACGGAGCGCGTGGCTCACACCTGTATCTATAGCGCAGAGCTTGTATCGTTACTGCAGCACGGAGCGCGTGGCTCACACCTGTATCTATAGCGAGGAGCTTGTATCGTTACTGCAGCACAGAGCGCGTGGCTCACACCTGTATCTATAGCGCAGAGCTTGTATCGTTACTGCAGCACGGAGCGCGTGGCTCACACCTGTATCTATAGCGCAGAACTTGTATCGTTACTGCAGCACGGAGCAGGCGGCTCACACCTGTATCTATAGTGCAGAGCTTGTATCGTTACTGCAGCACAGAGCGCGCGGCTCACACCTGCATCTATAGCGCAGAGCTTGTATCGTTACTGCAGCACGGAGCAGGCGGCTCACACCTGCATCTATAGCGCAGAGCTTGTATCGTTACTGCAGCACGGAGCAGGCGGCTCACACCTGCATCTATAGCGCAGAGCTTGTATCGTTACTGCAGCATGGAGCAGGCAGCTCACACCTGTATCTATAGCGCAGAGCTTGTATCGTTACTGCAGCACGGAGCGCGTGGCTCACACCTGTATCTATAGCGCAGAGCGCAGAGCTTGTTTCGTTACTGCAGCACGGAGCAGGCGGCTCACACCTGCATCTATAGCGCAGAGCTTGTATCGTTACTGCAGCACGGAGCAGGCGGCTCACACCTGCATCTATAGCGCAGAGCTTGTATCGTTACTGCAGCACGGAGCAGGCGGCTCACACCTGTATCTATAGTGCAGAGCTTGTATCGTTACTGCAGCATGGAGCGCGTGGCTCACACCTGTATCTATAGCGAGGAGCTTGTATCGTTACTGTAGCACGGAGCGCGTGGCTCACACCTGTATCTATAGCGCAGAGCTTGTATCGTTACTGCAGCACGGAGCGCGTGGCTCACACCTGTATCTGTAGCGAGGAGCTTGTATCGTTACTGCAGCACAGAGCGCGTGGCTCACACCTGTATCTATAGCGCAGAGCTTGTATCGTTACTGTAGCACGGAGCGCGTGGCTCACACCTGTATCTATAGCGCAGAGCTTGTATCGTTACTGCAGCACGGAGCGCGTGGCTCACACCTGTATCTATAGCGCAGAGCTTGTATCGTTACTGCAGCACGGAGCGCGTGGCTCACACCTGTATCTATAGTGCAGAGCTTGTATCGTTACTGCAGCACGGAGCAGGCGGCTCACACCTGTATCTATAGCGCAGAGCTTGTATCGTTACTGCAGCACGGAGAGCGTGGCTCACACCTGTATCTATAGTGCAGAGCTTGTATCGTTACTGCAGCACGGAGCGCGTGGCTCACACCTGTATCTATAGCGCAGAGCTTGTATAGTTACTGCAGCACGGAGCGCGTGGCTCACACCTGTATCTATAGCGAGGAGCTTGTATCGTTACTGCAGCACGGAGCGCGTGGCTCACACCTGTATCTATAGCGCAGAGCTTGTATCGTTACTGCAGCACGGAGCAGGCGGCTCACACCTGTATCTGTAGTGCAGAGCTTGCATCGTTACTGCAGCACGGAGCGCGTGGCTCACACCTGTATCTATAGTGAGGAGCTTGTATCGTTACTGCAGCACGGAGCGCGTGGCTCACACCTGTATCTATAGCGCAGAGCTTGTATCGTTACTGCAGCATGGAGCGCGTGGCTCACACCTGTATCTATAGCGAGGAGCTTGTATCATTACTGCAGCACAGAGCGCGTGGCTCACACCTGTATCTATAGCGCAGAGCTTGTATCGTTACTGCAGCACGGAGCAGGCGGCTCACACCTGTATCTATAGCGCAGAGCTTGTATCGTTACTGCAGCACGGAGCGCGTGGCTCACACCTGTATCTATAGCGCAGAGCTTGTATCGTTACTGCAGCACGGAGCGCGTGGCTCACACCTGTATCTATAGCGCAGAACTTGTATCGTTACTGCAGCACGGAGCAGGCGGCTCACACCTGTATCTATAGTGCAGAGCTTGTATCATCACTGCAGCACGGAGCGCGTGGCTCACACCTGTATCTATAGCGAGGAGCTTGTATCGTTACTGCAGCACGGAGCGCGTGGCTCACACCTGTATCTATAGCGCAGAGCTTGTATCGTTACTGCAGCACGGAGCGCGTGGCTCACACCTGTATCTATAGCGAGGAGCTTGTATCGTTACTGCAGCACGGAGCGCGTGGCTCACACCTGTATCTATAGCGCAGAGCTTGTATCGTTACTGCAGCACGGAGCGCGTGGCTCACACCTGTATCTATAGCGCAGAGCTTGTATCGTTACTGCAGCACGGATGCGCGTGGATCACACCTGCATCTATAGCGCAGAGCTTGTATCGTTACTGCAGCACGGAGCAGGCGGCTCACACCTGTATCTATAGCGCAGAGCTTGCATCGTTACTGCAGCACGGAGCGCGTGGCTCACACCTGTATCTATAGCGAGGAGCTTGTATCGTTACTGCAGCACGGAGCGCGTGGCTCACACCTGTATCTATAGCGCAGAGCTTGTATCGTTACTGCAGCACGGAGCGCGTGGCTCACACCTGTATCTATAGCGCAGAGCTTGTATCGTTACTGCAGCACGGATGCGCGTGGATCACACCTGCATCTATAGCGCAGAGCTTGTATCGTTACTGCAGCACGGAGCAGGCGGCTCACACCTGTATCTATAGCGCAGAGCTTGTATCGTTACTGTAGCATGGAGCAGGCGGCTCACACCTGTAACTATAGCGCAGAGCTTGTATCGTTACTGCAGCACAGAGCGCGCGGCTCACACCTGCATCTATAGCGCAGAGCTTGTATCGTTACTGCAGCACGGAGCAGGCGGCTCACACCTGCATCTATAGCGCAGAGCTTGTATCGTTACTGCAGCACGGAGCAGGCGGCTCACACCTGCATCTATAGCGCAGAGCTTGTATCGTTACTGCAGCATGGAGCAGGCAGCTCACACCTGTATCTATAGCGCAGAGCTTGTATCGTTACTGCAGCACGGAGCGCGTGGCTCACACCTGTATCTATAGCGCAGAGCGCAGAGCTTGTTTCGTTACTGCAGCACGGAGCGCGTGGCTCACACCTGTATCTATAGCGAGGAGCTTGTATCGTTACTGCAGCACAGAGCGCGTGGCTCACACCTGTATCTATAGCGCAGAGCTTGTATCGTTACTGTAGCACGGAGCGCGTGGCTCACACCTGTATCTATAGCGCAGAGCTTGTATCGTTACTGCAGCACAGAGCGCGTGGCTCACACCTGTATCTATAGCGCAGAGCTTGTATCGTTACTGTAGCACGGAGCGCGTGGCTCACACCTGTATCTATAGCGCAGAGCTTGTATCGTTACTGCAGCACAGAGCGCGTGGCTCACACCTGTATCTATAGCGCAGAGCTTGTATCGTTACTGCAGCACGGAGCAGGCGGCTCACACCTGTATCTATAGTGCAGAGCTTGTATCGTTACTGCAGCACGGAGAGCGTGGCTCACACCTGTATCTATAGTGCAGAGCTTGTATCGTTACTGCAGCACGGAGCGCGTGGCTCACACCTGTATCTATAGCGCAGAGCTTGTATAGTTACTGCAGCACGGAGCGCATGGCTCACACCTGTATCTATAGCGCAGAGCTTGTATAGTTACTGCAGCACGGAGCGCATGGCTCACACCTGTATCTATAGCGAGGAGCTTGCATCGTTACTGCAGCACGGAGCGCGTGGCTCACACCTGTATCTATAGCGAGGAGCTTGTATCTTTACTGCAGCACGGAGCGCGTGGCTCACACCTGTATCTATAGCGCAGAGCTTGTATCTTTACTGCAGCACGGAGCGCGTGGCTCACACCTGTATCTATAGCGCAGAGCTTGTATCGTTACTGCAGCACGGAGCGCGTGGCTCACACCTGTATCTATAGCGAGGAGCTTGTATCGTTACTGCAGCACGGAGCGCGTGGCTCACACCTGTATCTATAGCGCAGAGCTTGTATCGTTACTGCAGCACGGAGCAGGCGGCTCACACCTGTATCTATAGCGCAGAGCTTGTATCGTTACTGCAGCACGGAGCGCGTGGCTCACACCTGTATCTATATCGCAGAGCTTGTATCGTTACTGCAGCACGGAGAGCGTGGCTCACACCTGTATCTATAGTGCAGAGCTTGTATCGTTACTGCAGCACGGAGCGCGTGGCTCACACCTGTATCTATAGCGCAGAGCTTGTATAGTTACTGCAGCACGGAGCGCATGGCTCACACCTGTATCTATAGCGAGGAGCTTGTATAGTTACTGCAGCACGGAGCGCGTGGCTCACACCTGTATCTATAGCGCAGAGCTTGTATCGTTACTGCAGCACGGAGCACGTGGCTCACACCTCTATCTATAGCGAGGAGCTTGTATCGTTACTGCAGCACGGAGCGCGTGGCTCACACCTGTATCTATAGCGCAGAGCTTGTATCGTTACTGCAGCACGGAGCGCGTGCCTCACACCTGTATCTATAGCGCAGAGCTTGTATAGTTACTGCAGAACGGAGCGCGTGCCTCACACCTGTATCTATAGCGCAGAGCTTGTATAGTTACTGCAGCACGGAGCAGGCGGCTCACACCTGTATCTATAGTGCAGAGCTTGTATCGTTACTGCAGCACGGAGCGCGTGGCTCACACCTGTATCTATAGCGAGGAGCTTGTATCGTTACTGCAGCACGGAGCGCGTGGCTCACACCTGTATCTATAGCGCAGAGCTTGTATCGTTACTGCAGCACAGAGCGCGTGGCTCACACCTGTATCTATAGCGCAGAGCTTGTATCGTTACTGCAGCATGGAGCGCGTGGCTCACACCTGTATCTATAGCGAGGAGCTTGTATCGTTACTGCAGCACAGAGCGCGTGGCTCACACCTGTATCTATAGCGAGGAGCTTGTATCGTTACTGCAGCACGGAGCGCGTGGCTCACACCTGTATCTATAGCGCAGAGCTTGTATCGTTACTGCAGCACAGAGCGCGTGGCTCACACCTGTATCTATAGTGCAGAGCTTGTATCGTTACTGCAGCACGGAGCGCGTGGCTCACACCTGTATCTATAGCGAGGAGCTTGTATCGTTACTGCAGCACGGAGCGCGTGGCTCACACCTGTATCTATAGTGCAGAGCTTGTATCGTTACTGCAGCACGGAGCGCGTGGCTCACACCTGTATCTATAGCGAGGAGCTTGTATCGTTACTGCAGCACGGAGCGCGTGGCTCACACCTGTATCTATAGCGCAGAGCTTGTATCGTTACTGCAGCATGGAGCGCGTGGCTCACGCCTGTATCTATAGCGCAGAGCTTGTATCGTTACTGCAGCACGGAGCGCGTGGCTCACACCTGTATCTATAGCGCAGAGCTTGTATCGTTACTGCAGCACGGAGCGCGTGGCTCACACCTGTATCTATAGCGAGGAGCTTGTATCGTTACTGCAGCACAGAGCGCGTGGCTCACACCTGTATCTATAGCGCAGAACTTGTATCGTTACTGCAGCACGGAGCAGGCGGCTCACACCTGTATCTATAGTGCAGAGCTTGTATCGTTACTGCAGCACAGAGCGCGCGGCTCACACCTGCATCTATAGCGCAGAGCTTGTATCGTTACTGCAGCACGGAGCGCGTGGCTCACACCTGTATCTATAGCGCAGAGCGCAGAGCTTGTTTCGTTACTGCAGCACGGAGCAGGCGGCTCACACCTGCATCTATAGCGCAGAGCTTGTATCGTTACTGCAGCATGGAGCAGGCAGCTCACACCTGTATCTATAGCGCAGAGCTTGTATCGTTACTGCAGCACGGAGCGCGTGGCTCACACCTGTATCTATAGCGCAGAGCTTGTATCGTTACTGTAGCACGGAGCGCGTGGCTCACACCTGTATCTATAGCGCAGAGCTTGTATCGTTACTGCAGCACGGAGCGCGTGGCTCACACCTGTATCTATAGCGCAGAGCTTGTATCGTTACTGTAGCACGGAGCGCGTGGCTCACACCTGTATCTATAGCGCAGAGCTTGTATCGTTACTGCAGCATGGAGCAGGCAGCTCACACCTGTATCTATAGCGCAGAGCTTGTATCGTTACTGCAGCACGGAGCGCGTGGCTCACACCTGTATCTATAGCGCAGAGCTTGTATCGTTACTGCAGCACAGAGCGCGTGGCTCACACCTGTATCTATAGCGCAGAGCTTGTATCGTTACTGCAGCACGGAGCAGGCGGCTCACACCTGTATCTGTAGTGCAGAGCTTGCATCGTTACTGCAGCACGGAGCGCGTGGCTCACACCTGTATCTATAGTGAGGAGCTTGTATCGTTACTGCAGCACGGAGCGCGTGGCTCACACCTGTATCTATAGCGAGGAGCTTGTATCGTTACTGCAGCACAGAGCGCGTGGCTCACACCTGTATCTATAGCGCAGAGCTTGTATCGTTACTGCAGCACGGAGCGCGTGGCTCACACCTGTATCTATAGCGCAGAGCTTGTATCGTTACTGCAGCACAGAGCGCGTGGCTCACACCTGTATCTATAGCGCAGAGCTTGTATCGTTACTGCAGCACGGAGCAGGCGGCTCACACCTGTATCTATAGTGCAGAGCTTGTATCGTTACTGCAGCACGGAGAGCGTGGCTCACACCTGTATCTATAGTGCAGAGCTTGTATCGTTACTGCAGCACGGAGAGCGTGGCTCACACCTGTATCTATAGTGCAGAGCTTGTATCGTTACTGCAGCACGGAGCGCGTGGCTCACACCTGTATCTATAGCGCAGAGCTTGTATCGTTACTGCAGCACAGAGAGCGTGGCTCACACCTGTATCTATAGTGCAGAGCTTGTATCGTTACTGCAGCACGGAGCGCGTGGCTCACACCTGTATCTATAGCGCAGAGCTTGTATAGTTACTGCAGCACGGAGCGCATGGCTCACACCTGTATCTATAGCGAGGAGCTTGTATCGTTACTGCAGCACGGAGCGCGTGGCTCACACCTGTATCTATAGCGAGGAGCTTGTATCGTTACTGCAGCACGGAGCGCGTGGCTCACACCTGTATCTATAGCGCAGAGCTTGTATCGTTACTGCAGCACGGAGCGCGTGGCTCACACATGTATCTATAGCGAGGAGCTTGTATCGTTACTGCAGCACGGAGCGCGTGGCTCACACCTGTATCTATAGCGCAGAGCTTGTATCGTTACTGCAGCACGGAGCAGGCGGCTCACACCTGTATCTGTAGTGCAGAGCTTGCATCGTTACTGCAGCACGGAGCGCGTGGCTCACACCTGTATCTATAGTGAGGAGCTTGTATCGTTACTGCAGCACGGAGCGCGTGGCTCACACCTGTATCTATAGCGAGGAGCTTGTATCGTTACTGCAGCACAGAGCGCGTGGCTCACACCTGTATCTATAGCGCAGAGCTTGTATCGTTACTGTAGCACGGAGCGCGTGGCTCACACCTGTATCTATAGCGCAGAGCTTGTATCGTTACTGCAGCACGGAGCAGGCGGCTCACACCTGTATCTATAGTGCAGAGCTTGTATCGTTACTGCAGCACGGAGAGCGTGGCTCACACCTGTATCTATAGTGCAGAGCTTGTATCGTTACTGCAGCACGGAGAGCGTGGCTCACACCTGTATCTATAGTGCAGAGCTTGTATCGTTACTGCAGCACGGAGCGCGTGGCTCACACCTGTATCTATAGCGCAGAGCTTGTATCGTTACTGCAGCACGGAGAGCGTGGCTCACACCTGTATCTATAGTGCAGAGCTTGTATCGTTACTGCAGCACGGAGCGCGTGGCTCACACCTGTATCTATAGCGCAGAGCTTGTATAGTTACTGCAGCACGGAGCGCATGGCTCACACCTGTATCTATAGCGAGGAGCTTGTATCGTTACTGCAGCACGGAGCGCGTGGCTCACACCTGTATCTATAGCGAGGAGCTTGTATCGTTACTGCAGCACGGAGCGCGTGGCTCACACCTGTATCTATAGCGCAGAGCTTGTATCGTTACTGCAGCACGGAGCGCGTGGCTCACACATGTATCTATAGCGAGGAGCTTGTATCGTTACTGCAGCACGGAGCGCGTGGCTCACACCTGTATCTATAGCGCAGAGCTTGTATCGTTACTGCAGCACGGAGCAGGCGGCTCACACCTGTATCTGTAGTGCAGAGCTTGCATCGTTACTGCAGCACGGAGCGCGTGGCTCACACCTGTATCTATAGTGAGGAGCTTGTATCGTTACTGCAGCACGGAGCGCGTGGCTCACACCTGTATCTATAGCGCAGAGCTTGTATCGTTACTGCAGCATGGAGCGCGTGGCTCACACCTGTATCTATAGCGAGGAGCTTGTATCGTTACTGCAGCACGGAGCGCGTGGCTCACACCTGTATCTATAGCGCAGAGCTTGTATCGTTACTGCAGCACGGAGCAGGCGGCTCACACCTGTATCTATAGCGCAGAGCTTGTATCGTTACTGCAGCACGGAGCGCGTGGCTCACACCTGTATCTATAGCGCAGAGCTTGTATCGTTACTGCAGCACGGAGCGCGTGGCTCACACCTGTATCTATAGCGCAGAACTTGTATCGTTACTGCAGCACGGAGCAGGCGGCTCACACCTGTATCTATAGTGCAGAGCTTGTATCATCACTGCAGCACGGAGCGCGTGGCTCACACCTGTATCTATAGCGAGGAGCTTGTATCGTTACTGCAGCACGGAGCGCGTGGCTCACACCTGTATCTATAGCGCAGAGCTTGTATCGTTACTGCAGCACGGAGCGCGTGGCTCACACCTGTATCTATAGCGAGGAGCTTGTATCGTTACTGCAGCACGGAGCGCGTGGCTCACACCTGTATCTATAGCGCAGAGCTTGTATCGTTACTGCAGCACGGAGCGCGTGGCTCACACCTGTATCTATAGCGCAGAGCTTGTATCGTTACTGCAGCACGGATGCGCGTGGATCACACCTGCATCTATAGCGCAGAGCTTGTATCGTTACTGCAGCACGGAGCAGGCGGCTCACACCTGTATCTATAGCGCAGAGCTTGCATCGTTACTGCAGCACGGAGCGCGTGGCTCACACCTGTATCTATAGCGAGGAGCTTGTATCGTTACTGCAGCACGGAGCGCGTGGCTCACACCTGTATCTATAGCGCAGAGCTTGTATCGTTACTGCAGCACGGATGCGCGTGGATCACACCTGCATCTATAGCGCAGAGCTTGTATCGTTACTGCAGCACGGAGCAGGCGGCTCACACCTGTATCTATAGCGCAGAGCTTGTATCGTTACTGTAGCATGGAGCAGGCGGCTCACACCTGTAACTATAGCGCAGAGCTTGTATCGTTACTGCAGCACAGAGCGCGCGGCTCACACCTGCATCTATAGCGCAGAGCTTGTATCGTTACTGCAGCACGGAGCAGGCGGCTCACACCTGCATCTATAGCGCAGAGCTTGTATCGTTACTGCAGCACGGAGCAGGCGGCTCACACCTGCATCTATAGCGCAGAGCTTGTATCGTTACTGCAGCATGGAGCAGGCAGCTCACACCTGTATCTATAGCGCAGAGCTTGTATCGTTACTGCAGCACGGAGCGCGTGGCTCACACCTGTATCTATAGCGCAGAGCGCAGAGCTTGTTTCGTTACTGCAGCACGGAGCGCGTGGCTCACACCTGTATCTATAGCGAGGAGCTTGTATCGTTACTGCAGCACAGAGCGCGTGGCTCACACCTGTATCTATAGCGCAGAGCTTGTATCGTTACTGTAGCACGGAGCGCGTGGCTCACACCTGTATCTATAGCGCAGAGCTTGTATCGTTACTGCAGCACGGAGCGCGTGGCTCACACCTGTATCTATAGCGAGGAGCTTGTATCGTTACTGCAGCACAGAGCGCGTGGCTCACACCTGTATCTCTAGCGCAGAGCTTGTATCGTTACTGCAGCACGGAGCAGGCGGCTCACACCTGTATCTATAGTGCAGAGCTTGTATCGTTACTGCAGCACGGAGAGCGTGGCTCACACCTGTATCTATAGTGCAGAGCTTGTATCGTTACTGCAGCACGGAGCGCGTGGCTCACACCTGTATCTATAGCGCAGAGCTTGTATAGTTACTGCAGCACGGAGCGCATGGCTCACACCTGTATCTATAGCGCAGAGCTTGTATAGTTACTGCAGCACGGAGCGCATGGCTCACACCTGTATCTATAGCGAGGAGCTTGCATCGTTACTGCAGCACGGAGCGCGTGGCTCACACCTGTATCTATAGCGAGGAGCTTGTATCTTTACTGCAGCACGGAGCGCGTGGCTCACACCTGTATCTATAGCGCAGAGCTTGTATCTTTACTGCAGCACGGAGCGCGTGGCTCACACCTGTATCTATAGCGCAGAGCTTGTATCGTTACTGCAGCACGGAGCGCGTGGCTCACACCTGTATCTATAGCGAGGAGCTTGTATCGTTACTGCAGCACGGAGCGCGTGGCTCACACCTGTATCTATAGCGCAGAGCTTGTATCGTTACTGCAGCACGGAGCAGGCGGCTCACACCTGTATCTATAGCGCAGAGCTTGTATCGTTACTGCAGCACGGAGCGCGTGGCTCACACCTGTATCTATATCGCAGAGCTTGTATCGTTACTGCAGCACGGAGAGCGTGGCTCACACCTGTATCTATAGTGCAGAGCTTGTATCGTTACTGCAGCACGGAGCGCGTGGCTCACACCTGTATCTATAGCGCAGAGCTTGTATAGTTACTGCAGCACGGAGCGCATGGCTCACACCTGTATCTATAGCGAGGAGCTTGTATAGTTACTGCAGCACGGAGCGCGTGGCTCACACCTGTATCTATAGCGCAGAGCTTGTATCGTTACTGCAGCACGGAGCACGTGGCTCACACCTCTATCTATAGCGAGGAGCTTGTATCGTTACTGCAGCACGGAGCGCGTGGCTCACACCTGTATCTATAGCGCAGAGCTTGTATCGTTACTGCAGCACGGAGCGCGTGCCTCACACCTGTATCTATAGCGCAGAGCTTGTATAGTTACTGCAGAACGGAGCGCGTGCCTCACACCTGTATCTATAGCGCAGAGCTTGTATAGTTACTGCAGCACGGAGCAGGCGGCTCACACCTGTATCTATAGTGCAGAGCTTGTATCGTTACTGCAGCACGGAGCGCGTGGCTCACACCTGTATCTATAGCGAGGAGCTTGTATCGTTACTGCAGCACAGAGCGCGTGGCTCACACCTGTATCTATAGCGCAGAGCTTGTATCGTTACTGCAGCACGGAGCGCGTGGCTCACACCTGTATCTATAGCGATGAGCTTGTATCGTTACTGCAGCACGGAGCGCGTGGCTCACACCTGTATCTATAGCGCAGAGCTTGTATCGTTACTGCAGCACGGAGCGCGTGGCTCACACCTGTATCTATAGTGCAGAGCTTGTATCGTTACTGCAGCACGGATGCGCGTGGCTCACACCTGTATCTATAGTGCAGAGCTTGTATCATCACTGCAGCACGGAGCGCGTGGCTCACACCTGTATCTATAGCGAGGAGCTTGTATCGTTACTGCAGCACGGAGCGCGTGGCTCACACCTGTATCTATAGCGATGAGCTTGTATCGTTACTGCAGCACGGAGCGCGTGGCTCACACCTGTATCTATAGCGAGGAGCTTGTATCGTTACTGCAGCACGGAGCGCGTGGCTCACACCTGTATCTATAGCGCAGAGCTTGTATCATTACTGCAGCACGGAGCGCGTGGCTCACACCTGTATCTATAGCGCAGAGCTTGTATCGTTACTGCAGCACGGAGCACGTGGCTCACACCTGTATCTATAGCGCAGAGCTTGTATCGTTACTGCAGCACGGAGCGCGTGGCTCACACCTGTATCTATAGCGCAGAGCTTGTATCGTTACTGCAGCACGGAGCGCGTGGCTCACACCTGTATCTATAGCGAGGAGCTTGTATCGTTACTGCAGCACAGAGCAGGCAGCTCACACCTGTATCTATAGCGCAGAGCTTGTATCGTTACTGCAGCACGGAGCGCGTGGCTCACACCTGTATCTATAGCGCAGAGCTTGTATCGTTACTGTAGCACGGAGCGCGTGGCTCACATCTGTATCTATAGCGCAGAGCTTGTATCGTTACTGCAGCACGGAGCGCGTGGCTCACACCTGTATCTATAGCGAGGAGCTTGTATCGTTACTGCAGCACAGAGCGCGTGGCTCACACCTGTATCTATAGCGCAGAGCTTGTATCGTTACTGCAGCACGGAGCGCGTGGCTCACACCTGTATCTATAGCGAGGAGCTTGTATCGTTACTGCAGCACGGAGCGCGTGGCTCACACCTGTATCTATAGCGCAGAGCTTGTATCGTTACTGCAGCACGGAGCGCGCGGCTCACACCTGTATCTATAGCGCAGAGCTTGTATCGTTACTGCAGCACAGAGCGCGTGGCTCACACCTGTATCTATAGCGCAGAGCTTGTATCGTTACTGCAGCACGGAGCGCGTGGCTCACACCTGTATCTATAGCGCAGAGCTTGTATCGTTACTGCAGCACGGAGCAGGCGGCTCACACCTGTATCTATAGTGCAGAGCTTGTATCGTTACTGCAGCACGGAGCGCGTGGCTCACACCTGTATCTATAGCGAGGAGCTTGTATCGTTACTGCAGCACGGAGCGCGTGGCTCACACCTGTATCTATAGCGCAGAGCTTGTATCGTTACTGCAGCACGGAGCGCGTGGCTCACACCTGTATCTATAGCGAGGAGCTTGTATCGTTACTGCAGCACGGAGCGCGTGGCTCACACCTGTATCTATAGCGCAGAGCTTGTATCGTTACTGCAGCACGGAGCGCGTGGCTCACACCTGTATCTATAGCGCAGAGCTTGTATCGTTACTGCAGCACGGATGCGCGTGGCTCACACCTGTATCTATAGCGCAGAGCTTGTATCGTTACTGCAGCACGGAGCGCGTGGCTCACACCTGTATCTATAGCGCAGAGCTTGTATCGCTACTGCAGCACGGAGCAGACAGCTCATACCTGTATCTATAGTGCAGAGTGCAGAGCTTGTATCGTTACTGTAGCACAGAACAGGCATCTCACACCTGTATCTATAGCGCAGAGCGCAGAGCCTGTATCTTTACTGCAGCACAGAGCAGGCAGCTCACACCTGTATCTATAGCGCAGAGCGCAGAGCTTGTATCGTTACTGCAGCACAGTGCAGGCAGCTCATACCTGTATCTGTAGTGCAAAGCGCAGAGCCTGTATCGTTACTGCAGCACGGAGCAGACAGCTCACACCTGTATCTATAGTGCAGAGCCTGTATCATTACTGCAGCACAGAGCAGGCAGCTCACACCTGTATCTATAGCGCAGAGCACAGAGCTTGTATCGTTACTGCAGCACAGAGCAGGCGGCTCACACCTGTATCTATAGCGCAGAGCACAGAGCCTGTATTGTTACTGCAGCACAGAGCAGGCAGCTCCCACCTGTATCTATAGTGCAGAGCGCAGAGCCTGTATGGTTACTGCAGCACAGTGCAGGCAGCTCACACCTGTATCTATAGCGCAGAGCTTGTATTGTTATTGCAGCACAAAGCAGGCAGCTCACACCTGTATCTATAGCGCAGAGCTTGCATCGTTACTGCAGCACAGAGCAGGCTGCTCACACTTGTATCTATAGCGCAGAGCTTGTATCGCTACTGCAGCACGAAGCAGGCAGCTCACACCTGTATCTATATAATGCAGAGCTTGTATCGTTACTGCAGCACGGAGCAGACAGCTCACACCTGTATCTATAGTGCAGAGCGCAGAGCCTGTATCGTTACTGCAGCACAGAGCAGGCAGCTCCCACCTATATCTATAGTGCAGAGCGCAGAGCCTGAATCGTTACTGCAGCACAGAGCAGGCAGCTCACACCTGTATCTATAGCGCAGAGCGCAGAGCTTGTATCGTTACTGCAGCACAGAGCAGGCGGCTCACACCTGTATCTAGAGCGCTGAGCTTGTATTGTTACTGCAGCACAGAGCAGACAGCTCACACCTGTATCTATAGTGCAGAGCGCAGAGCTTGTATCGTTACTGCAGCACAGAGCAGGCGGCTCACACCTGTATCTATAGCGCAGAGCTTGTATCATCACTGCAGCACGGAGCGCGTGGCTCACACCTGTATCTATAGCGCAGAGCTTGTATCGTTACTGCAGCACGGAGCGCGTGGCTCACACCTGTATCTATAGCGAGGAGCTTGTATCGTTACTGCAGCACGGAGCGCGTGGCTCACACCTGTATCTATAGCGCAGAGCTTGTATCGTTACTGCAGCACGGAGCAGACAGCTCATACCTGTATCTATAGTGCAGAGTGCAGAGCTTGTATCGTTACTGTAGCACAGAACAGGCATCTCACACCTGTATCTATAGCGCAGAGCGCAAAGCCTGTATCTTTACTGCAGCACAGAGCAGGCAGCTCACACCTGTATCTATAGCGCAGAGCTTGTATCGTTACTGCAGCACAGTGCAGGCAGCTCATACCTGTATCTGTAGTGCAAAGCGCAGAGCCTGTATCGTTACTGCAGCACGGAACAGACAGCTCACACCTGTATCTATAGTGCAGAGCGCAGAGCTTGTATCGTTACTGCAGCACAGAGCAGGCAGCTCACACCTGTATCTATAGCGCAGAGCACAGAGCTTGTATCGTTACTGCAGCACAGAGCAGGCGGCTCACACCTGTATCTAAAGCGCAGAGCACAGAGCCTTTATTGTTACTGCAGCACAGAGCAGGCAGCTCCCACCTGTATCTATAGTGCAGAGCGCAGAGCCTGTATGGTTACTGCAGCACAGTGCAGGCAGCTCACACCTGTATCTATAGCGCAGAGCTTGTATTGTTATTGCAGCACAGAGCAGGCAGCTCACACCTGTATCTATAGCGCAGAGCCTGTATCGTTACTGCAGCACAGTGCAGGCAGCTCACACCTGTATCTATAGTGCAGAGCTTGCATCGTTACTGCAGCACAGAGCAGGCTGCTCACACTTGTATCTATAGCGCAGAGCTTGTATCGTTACTGCAGCAGGAAGCAGGCAGCTCACACCTGTATCTATATAATGCAGAGCTTGTATCGTTACTGCAGCACGGAGCAGACAGCTCACACCTGTATCTATAGTGCAGAGCGCAGAGCCTGTATCGTTACTGCAGCACAGAGCAGGCAGCTCCCACCTATATCTATAGTGCAGAGCGCAGAGCCTGAATCGTTACTGCAGCACAGAGCAGGCAGCTCACACCTGTATCTATAGCGCAGAGTGCAGAGCGCAGAGCTTGTTTTGTTACTGCAGCACAGAGCAGACAGCTCACATCTGTATCTACAGTGCAGAGCGCAGAGCTTGTATCTTTACTGCAGCACAGAGCAGGCGGCTCACACCTGTATCTAGAGCGCTGAGCTTGTATTGTTACTGCAGCACAGAGCAGACAGCTCACACCTGTATCTATAGTGCAGAGCGCAGAGCTTGTATCGTTACTGCAGCACAGAGCAGGCGGCTCACACCTGTATCTATAGCACAGAGCTTGTATCGTTACTGCAGCACGGAGCAGGCAGCTCACACCTGTATCTATAGTGCAGAGCTTGTATTGTTACTGCAGCACAGAGCAGGCGGCTCACACCTGTATCTATAGCGCAGAGCTTGTATCGTTACTGCAGCACGAAGCAGGCAACTCATACCTGTATCTATAGTGCAGAGCCTGTATCGTTACTGCAGCACAAAGCAGGCAGCTCCCACCTGTATCTATAGTGCAGAGCGCATAGCCTGTATCGTTACTGCAGCACAGAGCAGGCAGCTCACACCTGTATCTATAGTGCAGAGCGCAGAGCTTGTATCGTTACTGCAGCACAGAGCAGGCGGCTCACACCTTTATCTATAGCGCAGAGCTTGTATCGTTACTGCAGCACGAAGCAGGCAGCTCACACCTGTATCTATAGCTCAGAATGCAGAGCTTGTATCGTTACTGCAGCACGGAGCAGGAGGCTCACACCGGTATCTATAGCGCAGAGCTTGCATCGTTACTGCAGCACAGAGCAGGCAGCTCACACCTGTATCTATAGCTCAGAATGCAGAGCTTGTATCGTTACTGCAGCACGGAGCAGGCAGCTCACACCTGTATCTATAGCGCAGAGCTTGTGTCGTTACTGCAGCACAGAGCAGGCAGCTCACACCTGTATCTATAGTGCAAAGCTTGTATTGTTACTGCAGCATGGAGCAGGCGGCTCACACCTGTATCTATAGCGCAGAGCTTGTATCGTTACTGCAGCACAAAGCAGGCAGCTCCCACCTGTATCTATAGTGCAGAGCGCAGAGCCTGTATCGTTACTGCAGCACAGAGCAGGCAGCTCACACCTGTATCTATAGTGCAGAGCGCAGAGCTTGTATCGTTACTGCAGCACAGAGCAGGCGGCTCACACCTTTATCTATAGCGCAGAGCTTGTATCGTTACTGCAGCACGAAGCAGGCAGCTCACACCTGTATCTATAGCTCAGAATGCAGAGCTTGTATCGTTACTGCAGCACAGAGCAGGCAGCTCACACCTGTATCAATAGCTCAGAGCTTGTATCGTTACTGCAGCACAGAGCAGGCAGCTCACACCTGTATCTATAGCTCAGAATGCAGAGCTTGTATCGTTACTGCAGCACAGAGCAGGCAGCTCACACCTGTATCTATAGCGCAGAGCTTGTATCGTTACTGCAGCACAGAGCAGGCAGCTCACACCTGTATCTATAGCGCAGAGCTTGTATCGTTACTGCAGCAGGGAGCATGTGGCTCACACCTGTATCTATAGTGCAGAAAGCAGAGCTTGTATCATTACTGCAGCATGGAGCAGGCAGCTCACACCTGTATCTATAACGCAGAGCCTGTATCATTACTGCAGCACGGAGCAGGCGGCTCACACCTGTATCTATAGCGCAGAGCCTGTATCGTTACTGCAGCACGGAGCAGGCAGCTCACACCTGTATCTATAGCTCAGAATGCAGAGCTTGTATCGTTACTGCAGCACGGAGCAGGCAGCTCACACCTGTATCTATAGTGCAGAGCGCAGAGCCTGTATCGTTACTGCAGCACAGAGCAGGCAGCTCCCACCTATATCTATAGTGCAGAGCCTGAATCGTTACTGCAGCACAGAGCAGGCAGCTCACACCTGTATCTATAGCGCAGAGTGCAGAGCGCAGAGCTTGTATTGTTACTGCAGCACAGAGCAGACAGCTCACATCTGTATCTATAGTGCAGAGCGCAGAGCTTGTATCGTTACTGCAGCACAGAGCAGGCGGCTCACACCTGTATCTAGAGCGCTGAGCTTGTATTGTTACTGCAGCACAGAGCAGACAGCTCACACCTGTATCTATAGTGCAGAGCGCAGAGCTTGTATTGTTACTGCAGCACAGAGCAGGCGGCTCACACCTGTATCTATAGCGCAGAGCTTGTATCGTTACTGCAGCACGGAGCAGGCAGCTCACACCTGTATCTATAGCGCAGAGCTTGTATCGTTACTGCAGCACAGAGCAGGCAGCTCACACCTGTATCAATAGCTCAGAGCTTGTATCGTTACTGCAGCACAGAGCAGGCAGCTCACACCTGTATCTATAGCGCAGAGCTTGTATCGTTACTGCAGCAGGGAGCATGTGGCTCACACCTGTATCTATAGTGCAGAAAGCAGAGCTTGTATCATTACTGCAGCATGGAGCAGGCAGCTCACACCTGTATCTATAACGCAGAACCTGTATCATTACTGCAGCACAGTGCAGGCAGCTCACACCTGTATCTATAGCGCAGAGCCTGTATCGTTACTGCAGCACAGTGCAGGCAGCTCACACCTGTATCTATAGTGCAGAGCTTGTATCGTTACTGCAGCACGAAGCAGGCAGCTCACACCTGTATCTATAGCTCTTATGCAGAGCTTGTATCGTTACTGCAGCACGGAGCAGGAGGCTCACACCTGTATCTATAGCGCAGAGCCTGTATCGTTACTGCAGCACGGAGCAGGAGGCTCACACCTGTATCTATAGCGCAGAGCGCAGAGCCTGTATCGTTACTGCAGCACGGAGCAGGCAGCTCACACCTGTATCTATAGCTCAGAATGCAGAGCTTGTATCGTTACTGCAGCACGGAGCAGACAGCTCACACCTGTATCTATAGTGCAGAGCGCAGAGCCTGTATCGTTACTGCAGCACAGAGCAGGCAGCTCCCACCTATATCTATAGTGCAGAGCGCAGAGCCTGAATCGTTACTGCAGCACAGAGCAGGCAGCTCACACCTGTATCTATAGCGCAGAGTGCAGAGCGCAGAGCTTGTATTGTTACTGCAGCACAGAGCAGACAGCTCACATCTGTATCTATAGTGCAGAGCGCAGAGCTTGTATCGTTACTGCAGCACAGAGCAGGCGGCTCACACCTGTATCTAGAGCGCTGAGCTTGTATTGTTACTGCAGCACAGAGCAGACAGCTCACACCTGTATCTATAGTGCAGAGCGCAGAGCTTGTATCGTTACTGCAGCACAGAGCAGGCGGCTCACACCTGTATCTATAGCGCAGAGCTTGTATCGTTACTGCAGCACGGAGCAGGCAGCTCACACCTGTATCTATAGTGCAGAGCTTGTATTGTTACTGCAGCACAGAGCAGGCGGCTCACACCTGTATAGCGCAGAGCCTGTATCGTTACTGCAGCACAAATCAGGCAGCTCCCACCTGTATCTATAGTGCAGAGCGCAGAGCCTGTACCGTTACTGCAGCACAGAGCAGGCAGCTCACACCTGTATCTATAGTGCAGAGCGCAGAGCTTGTATCGTTACTGCAGCACAGAGCAGGCGGCTCACACCTTTATCTATAGCGCAGAGCTTGTATCGTTACTGCAGCACGAAGCAGGCAGCTCACACCTGTATCTATAGCTGAGAATGCAGAGCTTGTATCGTTACTGCAGCACGGAGCAGGAGGCTCACACCGGTATCTATAGCGCAGAGCTTGCATCGTTACTGCAGCACAGAGCAGGCAGCTCACACCTGTATCTATAGCTCAGAATGCAGAGCTTGTATCGTTACTGCAGCACAGAGCAGGCAGCTCACACCTGTATCTATAGCGCAGAGCTTGTATCGTTACTGCAGCAGGGAGCATGTGGCTCACACCTGTATCTATATAGTGCAGAAAGCAGAGCTTGTATCATTACTGCAGCATGGAGCAGACAGCTCACACCTGTATCTATAGCGCAGAGCTTGTATCGTTACTGCAGCATGGAGCGGGCAGCTATAGCGCAGAACGCAGACCTCGTTACTGCAGCACTTGAATACAGACACTTAGATTTCTCTTACGATCATTAGGCTGGAGCCTTGTCACTTCCTGCGATTGCTTTGGGGACGGTGTTACTTCCTAATTAAGAAGTCATTATCGCTGTGGTATAACGGGTGACACAGTTACAGTTGTGCATTCCGTTACTTCTGCATATGGTGAATTAGCCCAGGCTGCGTTATTCCGTCTCCAACGCCATTGGATGTTTCTTTTGATGTTTATTGCATTTTTATATTTAAGCTTTATATTAAAATTCTTTGATTTATCAGCCAATTTTATATTGTCTTTCTGTAATGCGCCATTATCTTTAATTATATATATTGTACCTCTTATTTATTTATAGGTATCCGTTTGGCACTATTGGTCGACCTTAACATGGTCGACCATTCACACCGGAACCATATTTATAACCTCTCGGCGCTTGTGCGCCTTTATACAGCTGGCTTGGTTTACATCGGAGCTCCTGAAGGGAAGCTGGTTGGTCCCCATGATCTCCTGTCCTGTAGGAGTGAGTGGGGATGGAGCAGACGTTGGGTGTGACTGCTATGGTGGGGCCTAAGCTTTCCTGCCCGCTGTACAGTATATACACATATATACCCATCATTTGTGCACACACCCTGGGGCCGCTGCATCTCTCTATGCCTTACACAGAGTATCACTGAGTCTGCATTTCAGTCGCCACTTGCTCCCGGCCTGTCACTCACACTGCGCTGGGAAGAATATTCCCACATTCTATAAACTGCGCCGCAGTTATTCCTAGGAATAGTGGAGGGGATATAAATAGATATACCAGCGGAACAGACGTTTAGTAACAACAACAGAAGAATATTATGCCCCAAAGTTCACATCTTCCGTCTCCAAAATAAAACAGACTGCGCGGCGGCCGCAGAGAGAGAATAGCGATGTGCGGACAGTGTATATTTATCAGGTGAATATTCCAAGAAAGAGTAAAATACAGTATACCAACCAGTCACAGGCCGCCTGTACGCTTCTCCCGCCCGTCGATGCCAGAGCTTTCTGCCTAAAATCAAACAAATACAGACATTTAAGAACGTATCATAAGTCATAGTCACTGGAAAAACAAATTCCCACCCAGCAATCTACACGGGTGGTGCAATACGTAAGGGAACAGGACTTGTCATGTGTGTAATGTTCTCTATTTCATGCTAATTCCCCGCCAGGCCAGAGCAGGTAGACCGCCGCTTCCCCCTCACGGCCGTTAGACGACGCCTCATGTCAGCCATACTGTCCCCGCATCAGGTGTGAGATGGCGGCTGGCGGAGACACTGAGGTGCGTAGTGTGGTCCGATCTCTGCATGTAAAGGGCACATCTGCAGCTGATACTCATCGCGGTGTACGGTGATGGCGTCATGTCACGGAAACGGGTTTGGTGCACTTCCTGCAATAACGGCAGGGCAGGCATAAGTTGTTACGGCGCTACCATTGGGAGGTACTGCACCATCCGTCCTCCAGCCCTGACCTGGGACCAGGTGGTTTCCATGTCTTTGAACCACTGAAAAAGCAGCGGGCGGAAGAAGATTCGCAGCTGACGGTGAATAGATAGATGCCTTGGTGCACCATTGGAACAAATGCTTAGACGAGTATGGGGACAATGCGAAAATAATCTGTACCAAGGCCATGCTCAGTGGCGGAACTTGTGAGTGGTGGGCCCAGGTGCAAAAATATAATATGGGCCCACAAAATGGCCTGCAGGAAGGGGGATGATGGGAAGGCAGTGGTGGGCCACTTAGTCCTCAGGGGCTCCGATGCAATGCAACTGCCACACCAATGCTAGTTCAGGCTCTGGCCATACCATTGATTATACATCTATTTACCAGTTGAATAAATGTAAGCAATGAGAGTTCTTGTAATCTTATTTATTGAACCCCCCTCGTATTAATAATACAGAATATCTCACAAAGCATTCGGTGACATATGATGACCACTGGCAGACACTAGGGTAATGCGGGTCACACAATGTACACACAGAAAGGCCCTTTTATTCCCTCAGTCTTCAGTCAAATGCCGCAATGTCATTATTCAGGTCGGCCACAAGCATAGGCTAAAGCAGAAGACATGCTATACACCTCTTCGATTGTAAGCTCACATGGGCAGTCTTTATATGTCATAATCCCCTCACTGTACACCGCTGCCTAATACGTCAGTGATTTATAAATAGAAGATCATCAGATTTCACCTGTTTTATTTTTTTACTTCCATATCGTCGGAATCTCCTCATATAACAGGTGCGGAATGTATTTCTTTACTCAGACACAGGACAAGGTAAGTCGTCATATATCAGGTACAGCTACTCCCCGTCCTGCCCATATACACATATTATAGACAGGTTATGCTGTAGGGTGCAGAGCATTATTTCCGGGCGGTCATAGGCACAATAGTAGCTCTATAATAAACATGAACCATGACAAATAAGAGAGATGACACGTGTGTCCGGTAAGGAAAGGTCATTATAGACCCTAAGCTCGGCACTCTGGTAATGGTAGGGCTAAACGCAAAACTCGTTAGCAAAAGTCCACTGTGGAGAGTTGCACTGAACAGCAGATCCTCAGCGCAGATTGAACGGAACGAGACACTCTAATTTTTCAGGTGGCTCAGCTTTGAAGGAACAAAAACAGCATTTCACATAACTGTTATATATTCTCGTTATCACTGGTTACTAATCTTAAAAGCTGCCCCAGCCAATCAGCTGCTTGCTGTCATGTTTCAGATGCATAACAGGAGCTGATTGGCTGGAGCACCATTTAAGATTAGTAACGAGCAGAGTTGGACTGGTCCACAAGGTTACAGGGAAACCACCGGTAGGCCCCACATCCTGGGAGCCCACCCCCTCTTCTAGAGTTCAGGTTCTAGACTGTGCACTTGAATTATACATATGTTACCTTACAGTATATTGCACAGGACCAGAGCCGGCCCTAACCAATATGATGCCCTAGGAAAGATTTTGGCTGGTGCCCCCTACCACCGTCACTAGTTCCGCCTCTGACCCTGTGCCCCTTTCCCAGCGCCATCACCCCTCACCCATAGCAGTCCTTATTTTGGTGCTCCTACCCCCTATATTTTAAATACGAAGAGTGCCCACATTTGGCCAACCCTAACCCTATTCACAATTTATCATGCAATAGTGTCCCTCATTCATATTACATCACACATAATAATAGGCTCAATGTAGACCTATAGTCATTACTATAACTATTACATGAGAGCACCTCAAAATCTGCTTTCATTTAGATCTCCCAATCAGGGCCGGTTCCGGGGCTTCTTGCGCCTCGGGCGGCATTAGGGGGCGTGGCTTCATACAGGGGGCGTGGTCAGTTACGCCCCCTGTACTGTAGTAGGATGTGCGGTGCGCGTCGACGTCATCGCGCACCGCACAGCAAAGGTCCACTCCACGAAGGAAAACTAGACGCTAAGCGTCTAGTTCCTTTCGTGGAGAGGACCTTTGCTGTGCGTTGCACCGCACATCATTACAGTAAAGGTCCTCTCCACGAAGGGAAACTAGTTTCCCTTCACAACGGGCAGCCGACGAAGGGAAACTTGACGCGTAGCATCTAGTTTCCCTTCACAGCGGGCAGTGGCAGCGGGGGGCACAGCAGCAGCAGATCTTGCCATGGTGCGGCGCCCTCCGGAAGGCGGTGCCCCGGGCAAAAATCCTGCTTGCCCGTGACAAGATCCGCTACTGCTCCCAATTTATAGCAGGATGAAGTCTGTGCGACGAAACGCGTTGGACCACCTGGACTGACCTCATATCCAGATAAGATATTTACCTCTCTTAAAAAAGTTTTTTTAAATATCTTATTTTCATTTTTAACCTATTAACTTGGTGTATGTACCTTTTATCCCATTTTTCTAAGATTATGTATTACCGTGATATTTTTGAGAATATTGTTTAAATAAACTGATTTAATTTTTAAATTTGGTAAGCCACCTGATTTGAGACACCACTGGTCGCTTTACACTTCCCATAATATTCTCGCTATATATATATATATATATATATATATATATATATAAAATAGAACATTTATCAAAGTGGAGAGATAGAGGTTGTGGGAATAGCGTACGTCTCTGAGTACCTACAATCCCTGTAGGTTACTTTATGTGTGTGTACCGCCTTGTAGTGTTTATACCTGTGCTCTGCGGCCCAAAGTCTCCAAAATAAATTCACTTGTTAAATATTTACTGGACTCGGGGTGAAGTGTGCGCTGTAATCTATTATCTGCATCTATTAGTCTGCAACGCGGCCGGGAAACTAGGTCAAGCAGAACCGCTCAACATATTAATTTGTGAAGCTAAAAATATTGAGACAGGAGAGAAAAACTAGAAAGAGAGAGAGAGAGAGAGAGAGAGAGAGAAGTGTTTCGTCCCTTCCTTACTCCATGTGGAACACACATACTACTAACTATATATAGCACTATATATACACTGTAATAAACACAAAGCTACCAATACATTCATAATTCACTTATACTGATCCATTACATCTTCGTAAGCTGTAGATACTTCTTACCGAGCCACCAAGGAGTTTCTTATACAGCGAATTGTTAGCCCTGTGGGTTCTGGAATTATACACTCGTACCCATAAAATAACCACAAAAGGCCCAAGGCCTGCTCGTCAATTAATTTGTAATGTTTTATTCTTGGTAAAAAAATAATTGACAATAAAAACGCTTGCGCAGCACTTTATAAAGGTGCCATATTTTTTCACCAAGAATTAGGAAGAGATGTAACCACCCAGTCTGCACCCAGGAACGGGTGTGAGATCCACCACAGTGACTTCAACAATGGTGGGAAAATACAACACCAACCACCCAACGCGTTTCATCCCTTAGATGGGACTTCTTCAGGGGTATATCAAAATCACAGATGTGTAATAGGGGGTAAATGTGTCTTACTTATATTGCACAAAGCAAGAATGCCTCTTTACAATCATCCGTAGCTTATCAGTATGCTCCAGGCTGTGTATATATATATATATATATAGTGAGAGAGAGAGTGCCTGAATTATTGTACCGGACTCCAGTAAAATATTACCACATCAATGATGGATGGGCGGATAGATATCCTCCCCCGCAGCGTATTTATAATGGCTGCAGGGTGTGCTGGGGCCAACACCACACACTATGCACCCATATAGTTATACTTAACCCTCTGGAGTCCCACGGTGGCCAGTACTGGTGACATAAATCACCTGGAAAATGGCACGGTGGCCATTTTCCCTGTGATTTAGCGTATGTGCATTAGATATGTCCCCAGGAATGAGGTGCAGACACCATTTTCCCAGAGACCTGCACATGTGCAGAAAGCCACAGTCTACAGCGCTGTGGCCCCTGCCAGAGAGGAGCCTGCACACTGACCTTCCTCTCTTATTCTTCCCCGGTAGTGTGGCCACAGATGTCATAGAGCAATCATGCCCCCAGCGCCCCACTCTGATTTGCCCAATGGTAGGCGTTATATAGGGAACTGGGGCAAGAGGGGGATGTAAAGCTCAGGATGTTATAAACTAGAAGCAGTTACCAGTGGTTACTACACAGCAGGAACACTGGGGAATGCCCACACCTGAGACGTATGAAGCTAACCCTTAAATGGAGCCGATGTGTTAGATGGCAGTGACACACAACGCAGCGGAGACGGTTCTAGCTGTGACTGAGAGCATGTCTGCGTGGGACACGCTAAGCTCTCCCGTGTTGTACAACAGTCTGCAGCTGACAGACTATGATTGTGCTGGGATGACAGCTGCTCAGACAAACCTGGCTGCTGCCCAATCAGTCAGTCAGCCAATGCACACAGATATGTCAGCAGCCGACGGGAAAACCGTAACAGCTCGCTCATGAACGCTAGCACGCACGTCAGACGTGTTCTAGCAAAGCCTTTTTAACACATTTAAGGGGAGATGTTTCAAGCCTTGGAGAGAGCTACAGGGGAAGTTGCCCAGAGCAACCAACGAGCCCCTGTCAATTCAGACAAATGACAGCTGGAAGCGGATTGCTTTGGGCAACGTCTCGACTTTATTTCTCTCCAAGGCTTGGTACATCTCCCCCTTATACTTTACGAATGATATTAGATTGCACTGGTGGGAACAAGCCCATGTTAAAAGTGAGAAAACATTATATTGAAAGACTCAGCCATGCAGCGTTCGCCATCAGCATTCTCTAAGGGGTCAATTCAATTAGGGGTGAAGGGAGTGAGCTGCCATTGCAATGGTCTATGAACGCCGGCAATTGCAGCAGAACTCACCCCCTTCGCAGCCCAATCTCACCCCGGACTCACTGATTTTACTATTCAGCCCTACAGGGCTGCAAACAAAATTCTGCACATTCGGTGGCACTGTGAGTGAAGCATACAGTATAACCACATGTACTCGAAGGGGTGAGAGCATCACCCCTAATTGAATTGAACTCCCTTAATGTCTTTTTGAAACTCCACTTTTTGGAAGATTGGATCAAACAATCAGTCATTTACCTGTAATAGCCGTAACAAACTATTGATTTGTAGCGTGGTATTTTGGCGTACACTAACAGCGGGTTGGTGTGAATGAGCCCTACAGTATAGGAGATCAGAGATCTCTATCTTGTGCAGGTTTAATCATGGCTGACTTGACGTGTGATTGTAGAGGTCAGGCCACAGGTCAGGTCACCCAGAATTCGGAACCCCAGCTATACTGTATATGGTTCTTACTTACAGTATAAGTTTTATTATAAAAAGTATTTTAAAAAAAAAGTGACACTGGAATAGCAACAAAGTAACAAAGAAGGTGATAGACTAGAAATAGTAATCCAGTTTCTAAAATAAATATATATATATACTGTATTTATACAAGCACGCACATACATACATATCTAACGCTGCTCCTCACCTCTACGGGGGGGGGGATTTAAGTGTTTTGCGCGCCGGCGGCCACTAGATGGCGTCTGATAGAGCAATTCAATTGTTGCTCTGTTTGGGCGCGCCAGCCGCCAGCGCTGACATTACTATTTCGAGCTGGCAGAAATGAGCGAACAGTGACCTGTTTGAGCACTGAAACGGGACTTTTCACGCTGCACCCATTACTTTGGTTGGGATTAGCTGCTTTACGCGGTTAAACCAAACCTTTCTGGGTGCGACAATGTTACGTCATTGTAACAGGCTGGTAACTAGTACTGTCGCACAACCACTGAGTACGGGATCGCAGCTGCGACGGCATTTGCCAGCATATGTGAATCAAGCGTCAATAAGCACTCGTACAGAACTCTGTTACACTGTGCCAGGTGGTGTCAGTGCTGGTGCAGACTGCGGGCACAGGGCCTAATTCAGACCTGATCACAGCAGCAAATTTGTTCTCTAATGGGAAAAAATAAGATTTTACTTACCGGTAAATCTATTTCTCGTAGTCCGTAGTGGATGCTGGGGACTCCGTAAGGACCATGGGGATAGACGGGCTCCGCAGGAGACATGGGCACTTTAAGAAAGAATTTAGGTTCTGGTGTGCTCTGGCTCCTCCCTCTATGTCCCTCCTCCAGACCTCAGTTAGAGAAACTGTGCGTAGAAGAGCTGACAGTACAAGGAAAGGATTTTGGAATCCAGGGCAAGATTCATACCAGCCACACCAATCACACCGTATAACATGTGTTTATAACAACCAGTTAACAGTATGACAAACAACAGAGCATCAGGTCAAACCCTGATGCAACCATAACATAACCCTTATTGAAGCAATAACTATATACAAGTATTGCAGAGGAAGTCCGCACTTGGGACGGGCGCCCAGCATCCACTACGGACTACGAGAAATAGATTTACCGGTAAGTAAAATCTTATTTTCTCTAACGTCCTAGTGGATGCTGGGGACTCCGTAAGGACCATGGGGATTATACCAAAGCTCCCAAACGGGCGGGAGAGTGCGGATGACTCTGCAGCACCGATTGAGCAAACAAGAGGTCCTCCTCAGCCAGGGTATCAAACTTGTAGAACTTTGCAAAAGTGTTTGAACCTGACCAAGTAGCCGCTCGGCAAAGTTGTAAAGCCGAGACCCCTCGGGCAGCCGCCCAAGAAGAGCCCACCTTCCTAGTGGAATGGGCCTTAACTGATTTTGGCAGCGGCAATCCAGACGCAGAATGAGCCTGCTGAATCGTGTTACAGATCCAGCGAGCAATAGTCTGCTTTGAAGCAGGAGCACCCAGCTTGTTGGATGCATACAGGATAAACAACGACTCTGTTTCCTTACCCTAGCCATTCTGGCTACATAAACCTTCAAAGCCCTGACCACATCAAGCAACTCGGAATCCTCCAAGTCACGAGTAGCCACAGGCACCACAATAGGTTGGTTTATATGAAAAGATGAAACCACTTTCGGCAGAAATTGCGGACGGGTCCGCAATTCTGCTCTATCCACATGGAAAACCAGATAGGGGCTTTTATGTGACAAAGCCGCCAACTCTGACACATGCCTAGCCGAAGCCAAGGCTAATAGCATGACCACGTGAGATATTTCAACTCCACCGTTTTAAGTGGTTCAAACCAGTGGGATTTCAGGAAACTTAACACCACGTTAAGATCCCAAGGTGCCACTGGAGGCACAAAAGGAGGCTGAATATGCAGCACTCCCTTTACACACGTCTGAACTTCAGGTAGAGAAGCCAACTCCTTTTGAAAGAAAATGGATAGGGCCGAAATCTGGACCTTAATGGAACCCAATTTTAGGCCCAAATTCACTCCGGACTGTAGGAAGTGAAGGAAACGGCCCAGCTGGAATTCCTCCGTAGGAGCATTCCTGGCCTCACACCAAGAAACATATTTTCGCCATATACGGTGATAATGTTTAGCCATCACGTCCTTCCTAGCCTTTATCAGCGTAGGAATGACCTCATCCGGAATGCCCTTCTCTGCTAGGATCCGGCGTTCAACCGCCATGCCGTCAAACGCAGCCGCGGTAAGTCTTGGAACAGACAGGGCCCCTGTTGCAACAGGTCCTGTCTCAGAGGAAGAGGCCACGGGTCCTCTGTGAGCATTTCTTGCAGATCTGGATACCAAGTCCTTCGTGGCCAATCTGGAACAATGAGGATTGTTCTCACTCCTCTTTTTCTTATTATCCTCAGCACCTTGGGTATGAGAGGAAGAGGAGGAAACACATAGACCGACTGGAACACCCACGGTGTCACCAGGGCGTCCACAGCTACCGCCTGAGGGTCTCTTGATCTGGCGCAATACCTCTATAGCTTTTTGTTGAGGCGGGATGCCATCATGTCCACCTGTGGCAGTTCCCACCGACTTGTAATCTGTGCGAAGACTTCCTGATGAAGTCCCCACTCTCCCGGGTGGAGGTCGTGTCTGCTGAGGAAGTTTGCTTCCCAGTTGTCCACTCCCGGGATGAACACTGCTGACAGTGCGCTTACGTGATTCTCCGCCCAGCGAAGAATTCTGGTGGCTTCCGCCATCGCCACCCTGCTCCTTGTGCCGCCTTGTCGGTTTACATGAGCCACTGCGGTGATGTTGTCTGACTGAATCAGAACCGGTTGGTTGTGAAGCAGGGTCTCCGCTTGACGTAGGGCGTTGTATATGGCCCTTAGTTCCAGGATGTTGATGTGAAGGCAAGTCTCTTGACTTGACCACAGACCTTGGAATTTTTTTCCCCGTGTGACTGCTCCCCAACCTCGGAGGCTTGCGTCCGTGGTCACCAGGACCCAGTCCTGAATGCCGAATCTGCGGCCCTCGAGAAGGTGAGCACTCTGCAGCCACCACAGGAGTGACACCCTGGCCCTGGGGGATAGGGTGATTAACCGATGCATCTGAAGATGTGATCCGGACCACTTGTCCAGTAAGTCCCATTGAAAGGTCCTCGCATGGAACCTGACGAAGGGAATGGCTTCGTATGATGCCACCATCTTTCCCAGGACTCGAGTGCAGTGATGCACTGACACCTGTTTTGGTTTTAATAGGTTCCTGACCAGTGTCATGAGTTCCTGAGCTTTCTCTATCGGGAGATAAACCCTTTTCTGGTCTGTGTCTAGAATCATGCCCAGGAAAGGCAGACGAGTCGTAGGAACCAACTGCGACTTTGGAATATTTAGAATCCAGCCGTGTTGCCGTAACACTTCCAGAGAAAGTGCTACGCTGATCAGCAACTGCTCTCTTGATCTCGCTTTTATGAGGAGATCGTCCAAGTATGGGATAATTGTGACCCCTTGCTTCCGCAGGAGTACCATCATTTCCGCCATTACCTTGGTAAATATTCTCGGTGCCGTGGAGAGACCAAACGGCAACGTCTGAAATTGGTAATGACAATCCTGTACCACAAATCTGTGGTACGCCTGATGAGGTGGATAAATGGGGACATGAAGGTATGCATCCTTTATGTCCAGAGACACCATAAAATCCCCCCCTTCCAGGCTTGCGATGACCGCTCTCAGCGATTCCATCTTGAACTTGAACCTTTTCAGGTATATGTTCAGGGATTGTAAATTCAATATGGGTCTCACCGAACCGTCCGGTTTCGGGACTACAAACATGGTCGAATAATAACCCCTTCCTTGTTGAAGGAGGGGAACCTTGACCACCACCTGTTGAAGATACAATTTGTGAATTGCAGTTAACACTATTTCCCTCTCATGGGGGGAAGCTGGTAGGGCCGATTTGAGGTATCGGTGAGGGGGCATCTCTTCGAATTCCAGCTTGTATCCCTGAGACACAATATCTATTGCCCAGGGATCCAACTGGGAGTGAACCCACTTGTGGCTGAAATTTCGAAGACGTGCCCCCACCGGGTCTAGCTCCGCCTGTGGAGCCCCAGCGTCATGCGGTGAATTTTGTAGAGGCCGGGGAGGACTTCTGTTCCTTGGAACTAGCTGTGTTGTGCAGCTTCTTTCCTCTGCCCCTGCCTCTGGCAAGAAAGGACGCACCTCGGACTTTCTTGTTTTTCTGTGATCGAAAGGACTGCATTTGATAATACGGTGCTCTCTTAGGCTGTGAGGAAATATATGGCAAAAAATTTGACTTTCCAGCAGTAGCTGTGGAGACCAGGTCCGAGAGACCCTCCCCAAACAATTCCTCACCCTTGTAAGGTAAAGCCTCCATATGCCTTTTTGAGTCGGCATCACCTGTCCATTGCCAAGTCCACAGGACCCTTCTGGCAGAAATCGACATAGCATTTATTCTAGAACCCAGTAGACTAATGTCTCTTTGAGCATCTCTTATATATAGGACAGCATCTTTAATATGCCCCAAGGTCAACAATATAGTATCCTTGTCTAAGGTATCAATTTCCTCAGATAAGGTATCCGTCCATGCTGCTACAGCACTACACACCCAGGCCGACGCGATCGCCGGCCTCAGTAAGGTACCTGAATGTGTATAAATGGACTTCAGGGTAACCTCCTGTTTGCGATCCGCAGCATCTTTGAGAGTAGCCGTATCCTGTGACGGCAGGGCCACCTACTTGGATAAGCGTGTTAAAGCTTTGTCCACCCTAGGGGAGGATTCCCAGCGTAACCTGTCCGTTGGCGGGAAAGGATACGCCATAAGAATCCTTTTGGAAATCTGCAGTTTTTTATCTGGAGATTCCCAAGCCTTTTCACATAACTCATTTAGCTCGTGTGAGGGGGGAAAGGTTACCTCCGGCTTCTTTTCCCCATACATATGTACCCTCTTGTCAGGGACTGGGGTTTCCTCTGTGATGTGCAACACATCCTTAATTGCTATAATCATATAACGGATGGATTTAGCCAATTTTGGCTGTAACTTTGCATCATCGTAATCGACACTGGAGTCAGAATCCATGTCGGTATCTGTGTCAACAATTTGGGATAGTGGGCGCTTCTGAGACCCTGACGGCCTCTGCGACATAGGATCAGGCACGGGTTGGGACCCTGACTGTCCCGAGGCTTCAGCTTTTTCTAACCTTTTATGCAAGGAATTAACATCATCATTTAAAACCTTCCACATATCCATCCAATCAGGTGTCGGCGCCGTCGGCGGAGACACCACATTCATTTGCTCCCGCTCTGCTTCCACATAGCCTTCCTCATCAGACATGTCGACACAAGCGTACCGACACACTACACACAGGGAATGCCCTTTTTGAAGACAGTTCCCCCACAAGGCCCTTTGGAGAGACAGAGAGAGAGTATGCCAGCACACACCCCAGCGCTATAAACCCAGGAATAACACAGTAACATAATGTTAACCCAGTAGCTGCTGCTTATATTGTGTTTTGCGCCTAATTATGTGCCCCCCCCTCTCTTTTTTCCCTCTTCTACCGTGTATCTGCAGGGGAGAGCCTGGGGAGCTTCCTCTCAGCGGAGCTGTGGAGAAAAAATGGCGCTGGTGAGTGCTGAGGAAGAAGCCCCGCCCCCTCGGCAGCGGGCTTCTGTCACGCTTAAATATGCAATTATTTTTTTTTGGCGGGGGCTCATACATATATACAGTGCCCAGCTGTATATATGTTTAACTTTTGCCAAACGAGGTCCCAAATGCTGCCAAGGGCACCCCCCCCCTGCGCCCTGCACCCTTACAGTGACCGGAGTATGTGAGGTGTGTGGGAGCAATGGCGCACAGCTGCAGTGCTCTGCGTTACCTCAGTGAAGATCATGGAGTCTTCTGCCGCCTGTGAGGTCTTGTTTGCTTCTCATACTCACCCGGCTTCTGTCTTCCGGCTCTGCGAGGGGGACGGCGGCGCGGCTCTGGGAACGGACGGCGAGGGTGAGATCCTGCGTACGATCCCTCTGGAGCTAATGGTGTCCAGTAGCCTAAGAAGCAGGACCTAGCTTCAGAGAGTAGGGCTGCTTCTCTCCCCTCAGTCCCACAATGCAGGGAGTCTGTTGCCAGCAGAGCTCCCTGAAAATAAAAAACCTAACAAAATACTTTCTCTCAGCAAACTCAGGAGAGCTCACTGAAAAGCACCCAGCTCGTCTGGGCACAGTATCAAACTAAGGTCTGGAGGAGGGGCATAGAGGGAGGAGCCAGTGCACACCAGAACCTAAATTCTTTCTTAAAGTGCCCATGTCTCCTGCGGAGCCCGTCTATCCCCATGGTCCTTACGGAGTCCCCAGCATCCACTAGGACGTTAGAGAAACCATGTGTACTGCAGGTGGGGCAGATGTAACATGTGCAGAGAGAGTTAGATTTGGGGGAGTTATATTGTTTCTGCCCAGGCTACTTTATTTTTACACTGCAATTTAGATTTCAGTTTGAACACACCCCACCCAAATCTAACTCTCTCTGCACGTTACATCTGCCCCACCTGTACTGCACATGGATTATTTTTTATCTTTGGCCCTCATTCCGAGTTGATCGGTCGCAAGGCGATTTTAGCAGAGTTACACACGCTAAGCCGCCGCCTACTGGGAGTGAATCTTAGCTTCATAAAATTGCGACCGATGTAATCGCAATAATGCGATTACTAACTACTTAGCAGTTTCAGAGTAGCTCCAGACTTACTCTGCCTGTGCGATCATTTCAGTGCTTGTCGTTCCTGGTTGACGTCACAAACACACCCAGCGTTCGCCCAGGCACTCCCACCGTTTCCCCGGCCACTCCTGCGTTTTTTCCGGAAACGGTAGCGTTTTCAGCCACACGCCCCTGAAACGCCGTGTTTCCGCCCAGTAACACCCATTTCCTGTCAATCACATTACGTTCGCCGGAGCGAAGAAAAAGCCGTGAGTAAAAATACTTTCTTCATAGTAAAGTTACTTGGCGCAGTCGCAGTGCGAACATTGCGCATGCGTACTAAGCGGATTTTCACTGCGATGCGATGAAAAATACCGAGCGAACAACTCGGAATGAGGGCCTTTATTTTTAAAGTTGGCTTGTTTGCATATCCCCCCAGACTGGGAAGGTGAAGCGTCACCACTCCAGGTCGGTATCACTCAGCTTGTGGACGATATTTTATTGGTAAATGTAGCAAAAACAGATTTTCTATTGCGGCGATAGAAAATCATTGTCGTTACCATTTTTTTTAAAGGCAACGCTGGTTTTGCAGAGACTTGATTGCAGCGGTACGTGTGGTGACAACACGGTCCGGATCTGTATCCCCGGAAATCTGTACCGGACCTTAAACCAGAGGTTCCCAATCTCCGTTAATACAGTCCAGTTTTAAGGATATACATGCTTGAGACCAGGTGGTTAAATCACACTGACTAAGGTACTAGTAAAGTCACCTGTGTTCAAGCATGTATATCCTTAAACCCTGGACTGTAATGGCGGAGCTTAGGAAACCCTGCTGTATTGTGATGAGGAAACTGTGAAATTTCTTTTGGATGGATTTTGTTCAATTGCAAATATTACACACATACATACATATATTATATATACATATATAGAGAGAGAGAGAGAGAGAGAGAGACACACACACACACACACACACACACACACATTTATATGTTCTATTAGTGTTCCGCCTGTACAATACACCACGTCGGTACAGTTCCTCTCGCTTGGGGACGGCACCACTGTAACCACTCTGCAGCATCTCACCTCCTACACAATGGAAACACCTTTTCAGATACGTGAAAACCAGTCAGAGTATTCGTAGTCGCTAGAATGGAGAGGACACTTGTTTGCTTCTGGTCTTCCTAAGTAGATTGTCTCTGCCGTCTGCAGGGAGTAGTGGCAGTGATACAATGCTGATGCTTTATCTGTAGAACTGAAGTGTATTAAGCCATACTTACCAACTCTCCCTGATTGTCAGGGAGATTCCCTATAAGAGTAGCAATCTCCCTAACTCCCTGAAAGAGCAGAAATCTCCCTGAGAGAGCAGCAATCTCCCTGAAAGAGCAGCAATCTCCCTGAGAGAGCAGCAATCTCCCTGATTCCCTGAAAGAGCAGCAATCTCCCTGACTCCCTGAAAGAGCAGCAATCTCCCTGACCCCCCGAAAAAGCAGCAATCTCCCTGACTCCCTGAAAAAGCAGCAATCTCCCTGACTCCCTGAAAGAGCAGCAATCTCCCTGACCCCCTGAAAGAGCAGCAATCTCCCTGACCCCCTGAAAGAGCAGCAATCTCCCTGACCCCCTGAAAGAGCAGCAATCTCCCTGACCCCCTGAAAAAGCAGCAATCTCCCTGACTCCCTGAAAGAGCAGCAATCTCCCTGACTCCCTGAAAGAGCAGCAATCTCCCTGACTCCCTGAAAGAGCAGCAATCTCCCTGACTCCCTGACTCCCTAAAAGAGCAGCAATCTCCCTGACTCCCTAAAAGAGCAGCAATCTCCCTGACTCCCTGAAAGAGCAGCAATCTCCCTGACTCCCTGAAAGAGCCGCAATCTCCCTGACTCCCTAAAAGAGCAGCAATCTCCCTGACTCCCTAAAAGAGCAGCAATCTCCCGGACTCCCTGAAAGAGCAGCAATCTCCCTGAAAGAGCAGCAATCTCCCTGCAAGAGCAGCAATCTCCCTGAAAGAGCAGCAATCTCCCTGAAAGAGCAGCAATCTCCCTGACTCCCTGAAAGAGCAGCAATCTCCCTGACTCCCTGAAAGAGCAGCAATCTCCCTGACTCCCTGAAAGAGCAGCAATCTCCCTGACTTCCTGAAAGAGCAGCAATCTCCCTGACTTCCTGAAAGAGCAGCAATCTCCCTGACTCCCTGAAAGAGTAGCAATCTCCCTGACTCCCTGAAAGAGTAGCAATCTCCCTGACTCCCTGAAAGAGCAGCAATCTCCCTTACTCCCTGAAAGAGCAGCAATCTCCCTGAAAGAGCAGTAATCTCCCTGACTCCCTGAAAGAGCAACAATCTAACTGACTCCCTGAAAGAGCAGCAATCTACCTGACTCCCTGAAAGAGCAGCAATCTCCCTGAAAGAGCAGCAATCTCCCTGATCCCTGAAAGAGCAGCAATCTCCCTGACTTCCTGAAAGAGCAGCAATCTCCCTGACTTCCTGAAAGAGCAGCAAACTCCCTGACTCCCTGAAAGAGCAGCAATCTCCCTGACTCCCTGAAAGAGCAGCAATCTCCCTGACTCCCTGAAAGAGCAGCAATCTCCCTGAAAGAGCAGCAATCTCCCTGACTCCCTGAAAGAGCAGCAATCTCCCTGACTCCCTGAAAGAGCAGCAATCTCCCTGACTCCCTGGAAGAGCAGCAATCTCCCTGACTCCCTAAAAGAGCAGCAATCTCCCGGACTCCCTGAAAGAGCAGCAATCTCCCTGAAAGAGCAGCAATCTCCCTGAAAGAGCAGCAATCTCCCTGACTCCCTGAAAGAGCAGCAATCTCCCTGACTCCCTGAAAGAGCAGCAATCTCCCTGACTCCCTGAAAGAGCAGCAATCTCCCTGACTCCCTGAAAGAGCAGCAATCTCCCTGACTTCCTGAAAGAGCAGCAATCTCCCTGACTCCCTGAAAGAGTAGCAATCTCCCTGACTCCCTGAAAGAGTAGCAATCTCCCTGACTCCCTGAAAGAGCAGCAATCTCCCTGACTCCCTGAAAGAGCAGCAATCTCCCTGACTCCCTGAAAGAGCAGCAATCTCCCTTACTCCCTGAAAGAGCAGCAATCTCCCTTACTCCCTGAAAGAGCAGCAATCTCCCTGAAAGAGCAGCAATCTCCCTGATCCCTGAAAGAGCAGCAATCTCCCTGACTTCCTGAAAGAGCAGCAATCTCCCTGACTTCCTGAAAGAGCAGCAAACTCCCTGACTCCCTGAAAGAGCAGCAATCTCCCTGACTCCCTGAAAGAGCAGCAATCTCCCTGACTCCCTAAAAGAGCAGCAATCTCCCTGACTCCCTGAAAGAGCAGCAATCTCCCTGACTCCCTGGAAGAGCAGCAATCTCCCTGAAAGAGCAGCAATCTCCCTGACTCCCTAAAAGAGCAGCAATCTCCCTGACTCCCTGAAAGAGCAGCAATCTCCCTGACTCCCTGAAAGAGCAGCAATCTCCCTGAGTTCCTGAAAGAGCAGCAATCTCCCTGACTCCCTGAAAGAGCAGTAATCTCCCTAACTCCCTGAATGAGCAGCAATCTCCCTGACTCCCTGAAAGAGCAACAATCTAACTGACTCCCTGAAAGAGCAGCAATCTCCCTGACTCCCTGAAAGAGCAGCAATCTCCCTGAAAGAGCAGCAATCTCCCTGATCCCTGAAAGAGCAGCAATCTCCCTGACTTCCTGAAAGAGCAGCAATCTCCCTGATTCCTGAAAGAGCAGCAATCTCCCTGACTCCCTGAAAGAGCAACAATCTAACTGACTCCCTGAAAGAGCAGCAATCTCCCTGACTCCCTGAAAGAGCAGCAATCTCCCTGAAAGAGCAAGCAGCAATCTCCCTGACTCCCTGAAAGAGCAGCAATCTCCCTGACTCCCTGAAAGAGCAACAATCTAACTGACTCCCTGAAAGAGCAGCAATCGCCCTGACTCCCTGAAAGAGAAGCAATCTCCCTGAAAGAGCAGCAATCTGCCCGACTCCCTGAAAGAGCAGCAATCTCCCTGACTCCCTGAAAGAGCAGCAATCTCCCTGACTCCCTGAAAGAGCAGCAGTCTCCCTGAGTTCCTGAAAGCGTAGCAATCTCCCTGACTTCCTGAAAGAGCAGCAATCTCCCTGACTCCCTGAAAGAGCCGCAATATCCCTGACTCCCTGAAAGAGCCGCAATCTCCCTGACTCCCTGAATGAGCCGCAATCTCCCTGACTCCCTGAAAGAGCCGCAATCTCCCTGACTCCATGAAAGAGCCGCAATCTCCCTGACTCCCTGAAAGAGCAGCAATCTCCCTGAAAGAGCAGCAATCTCCCTGACTCCCTGAAAGAGCAGCAATCTCCCTGACTCCCTGAAAGAGCAGCAATCTCCCTGACTCCCTGAAAGAGTATCAATCTCCCTGACTCCCTGAAAGAGTAGCAATCTTCCTGACTCCCTGAAAGAGCAGCAATCTCCCTGACTCCCTGAAAGAGCAGCAATTTCCCTGAAAGAGCAGCAATCTCCCTGAAAGAGCAGTAATCTCCCTGACTCCTTGAAAGAGCAGCAATCTCCCTGAAAGAGCAGCAATCTCCCTGACTCCCTGAAAGAGCAGCAATCTCCCTGAAAGAGCAGCAATCTCCCTAACTCCCTGAAAGAGCAGCAATCTCCCTGACTCCCTGAAAGAGCAGCAATCTCCCTGACTCCCTGAAAGAGCAACAATCTAACTGACTCCCTGAAAGAGCAACAATCTAACTGACTCCCTGAAAGAGCAGCAATCTCCCTGAGTTCCTGAAAGCGCAGCAATCTCCCTGACTCCCTGAAAGAGCAGCAATCTCCCTGACTTCCTAAAAGAGTAGCAATCTCCCTGACTCCCTGAAAGAGCAACAATCTCCCTGACTCCCTGAAAGAGCAGCAATCTCCCTGACTCCCTGAAAGAGCAGCAATCTCCCTGACTCCCTGAAAGAGCAGCAATCTCCCTGACTCCCTGAAAGAGCAGCAATCTCCCTGACTCCCTGAAAGAGCAGCAATCTCCCTGACTCCCTGAAAGAGTAGCAATCTCCCTGACTCCCTGAAAGAGTAGCAATCTCCCTGACTCCCTGAAAGAGTAGCAATCTCCCTGACTCCCTGAAAGAGCAGCAATCTCCCTGACTCCCTGAAAGAGCAGCAATCTCCCTGACTCCCTGAAAGAGCAGCAATCTCCCTGACTCCCTGAAAGAGCAGCAATCTTCCTGACTTCCTGAAAGAGCAGCAATCTCCCTGACTCCCTGAAAGAGCAGCAATCTCCCTGACTCCTTGAAAGAGCAGCAATCTCCCTGAAAGAGCAGCAATCTCCCTGATCCCTGAAAGAGCAGCAATCTCCCTGACTCCCTGAAAGAGCAGTAATCTCCCTGACTCCCTGAAGAGCAGCCATCAGTAGTGTTACACAGAGGTTCATGTATTAAATGGAGAAAAGCCCTTTCATCTGTGTTTTCGCCAAGTGTAGGGGTTATCTCATACTTACCTACTTTCTGTTTGCCAAATCGGCAGTGCGTGATGGTGCGATCGCGTCATTGCTTGCTATACAATGCCGCGCTTGCTGTATTGTAAAGTGGGTAGCTGGGCCATGATGATACCATTCACCAAGTAATGCAACATCACACCACCCACTCTTTCCACACGGTAAGTGGGCAGCACCTGGCAGTCGTGGGGGGGGGGGGGGGGGGGGGGAAGTGCGACTCTGGGAGACTTGCCCAGTTTTCTAGGCATCTGTGACCAAGCACAAGCGTGATCCAACCGCAGCCGGCACTAGCCATCAGGGCTCAGCCACAGGTGCTCACCATCAGTGGCCTACCATCAATGGTGGAACTATTCACCTCCTCCACCAGTCCAGGTACATACCCTACTCTGGGCTGGACTACGACTCCCCCCAATGTTTCTTTGGCACTTGTACAGGCCCCTGGGCAAATTAATCCCTGGCTATAGCAGATTCTCCTTTGGCAGTCTTGCAGGTAGCACTAACAATCTTAGAGCTCTGCAAATACACTGGAACCCCTTGTGGCCAGACACTGTGGACGTATCTTCCTCCTGTACTGCTTATTTCCTTTTCTTTCCCCCCTTCTGGAGCCCAAAGCCCCATATAGGGCAGACTCAGATGTAATTACCTGGCTCCTTGTAGCTCAGGTGTGTTGGGAATTGTGGTTTCTAGCACCCGTGGCTGTATTACACTGCCTCCTGCTGCTGGTAATTCTGCCCACCTTGAAGGGCAACCCATAGAATCTGACCCTTGCCCTTACGTGAACCCTAACTCTGAGAGTTGCACCATGAAAAAAGCAATTGACAAAAGAATCAACATGTATGAAATAAGAAGTACGAAACTTCCAAGAGGTTAAATGGAGGTGTCATTCGAGGCTGGAGCGACCATGATGTTTCCATGGTAACCATGAAGACGAAGAAAGCAAATGTTTCAGTTCTGTACGTTTTAAGAGGAAGATATATATGTGACTTCAGTTATTTGTGGACAATTAGAAAAGCAGATATTGGGAGAATGTAAGCACCAAGGCCAGTTCTCACAGGCCGACCCACTAAGCGGGGGAGGTGGGGTACTTGCGCCACAGGTCTCTGCCTGCGATAAGGTTACTGAACACTGGCCCTCATTCTGAGTTGTTCGCTCGGTATTTTTCATCGCATCGCAATGAAAATCCGCTTAGTACGCATGCGCAATGTTCGCACTGCGACTGCGCCAAGTAACTTTGCTATGTAGAAAGTAATTTTACTCACGGCTTTTTCATCGCTCCGGCGATCGTAATGTGATTGACAGGAAATGGGTGTTACTGGGCGGAAACACGGCGTTTCAGGGGCGTGTGGCTGAAAACGCTACCGTTTCCGGAAAAAACGCAGGAGTGGCCGGAGAAACGGTGGGAGTGCCTGGGCGAACGCTGGGTGTGTTTGTGACGTCAAACAGGAACGACAAGCACTGAACTGATCGCACAGGCAGAGTAAGTCTGAAGCTACTCTGAAACTGCTAAGTAGTTAGTAATCGCAATATTGCGAATACATCGGTCGCAATTTTAAGAAGCTAAGATTCACTCCCAGTAGGCGGCGGCTTAGCGTGTGTAACTCTGCTAAATTCGCCTTGCGACCGATCAACTCGGAATGAGGGCCTCTGATTTAAAGGTATAAACATTGCACTTCAATAAAAACACAGCGCTAGCAGCGGGTCCTATCCTGTGGATCGGATCCAACTAATTAGCCCAGAGTGATGCCGCGCTTCCTAGCCAAAGCTCCGGACAACATTTGCATTATTAACTGTATCGTACATGTGAATAATGCAAAATAAAAGTGCACAAAGAATCAGACTCAACTTGTTAAATGAAAGCTTAATCAATAAATGATCAATTGTATCATTATTATTAGCCTACAACACGGGGGATTCTTACCCCTAGGGGTAAGGACCGTCTAAGTCAGGAGTGCGAGAAGGGTTCCATCATTGACAATTTTTTACTTCGAGAGGGAGCTGCGCAGTTCCTCCTGCCCTTTGCGACCACCCACTTGTGCAAAGCAGGTTCTTCAACGCTCGCGCATATAAAAGCACAGGCCAGGACACGCTTGGATGGAGGTGATGGACAGACGTGTGGCTATTTAAAATGAATAAATAACCTTGTCTCCGCACCATCCTAGAAGATAGACAAGAAAAAGGCGACTGTGTCTGCTTGCACCGTGTATTATGCATATAGGAGGCCACATAGGAGGCCATTTATCAATGAGTGATAAAACTCGTTGTGAATGATAAATGCTGCTGCCGCCAAACAGCTCCCAACTGTCACTTTTTCAAACACATGACAGTTAGAAGCTGAGCACATGACAGTTGTGAGCTGATTGGCTGGAGCACCACTTATCATACGCAACGAGTTTTATCACTCATTGATAAATAAGCCCCTAAGTATATCTATGCTCTATTTACGCGAATACAATTACGCATTATAAGAGGTGATGAGGGGCCCAACAACATGTTATAAAAACTGAAGGGTTCCGAGCACTTAAAAAGGGTAAGAAACCACCGGGCTAAACTGTACTTTATATTTAGAGAGTAACATCGTTGATGCATGAAAGACGCCTCATCTTCTCCCCCGTCTCCATCACCTAACCACCCGGCGCTCAGAGTGATATCAGGTATCATTACATCACAGGCGGCAGGAAGAGACTTGTTTTCCCAGACACAATCTTTCAATAAATAATTCAGAAGAAACGGCTAAAAGATCTGATTGTGCAATATATAAAGAGTCAAACAGGAAGCCCTCTCCAGGGATCTGAGACACCGATGCGCCATAGCGGCCATAGAGGCTTCTGGGTACAGGTCCCTCTCGCTGAGGTAAATTTACTAAGGTGGGAGTTTTTTTAGAACTGGTGATGTTGCTCGTAGCAACCAATCGGATTCTACTTAACATTTATCTAGCTGCTCTATGGAAGATAATAGATAGAATCTGATTGGTTGCCACGCTCAACATCACCAGTTATTAAAAAAAAACTCCCACCTTAGTAAATTTAACCCACTGTCCGGCACTCGTCCTGCATCACACTCACAGAAAGCACAATAGACCGATTTAGGGATTCGATGCGGTCATCGGTACTTTACATGGATGGCAGGAAACCATCGACAGAAAATCATTAATTACTTTAACCCTTAAAGGGTATCACTACTGCGGGATGTTTGAATACGGCGGGCCAATCAGAGAAGGTGACAGGGCTATGGGGGTCATTCCGAGTTGTTCGCTCGCAAGCTGCTTTTAGCAGCTTTGCACACGCTAAGCCGCCGCCTACTGGGAGTGAATCTTAGCATATCAAAATTGCGAACGAAAGATTATCAGAATTGCGAATAGACACTTCTTAGCAGTTTCTGAGTAGCTCCAAACTTATTCGGCATCTGCGATCAGTTCAGTGCTTGTCGTTCCTGGTTTGACGTCACAAACACACCCAGCGTTCGCCCAGACACTCCTCCGTTTCTCCAGCCACTCCCGCGTTTTTCCCAGAAACTGTAGCGTTTTTTCACACACTCCCATAAGACGGCCAGTTTCCGCCCAGAAACACCCACTTCCTGTAAATCACACTCCGATCACCAGAACGAAGAAAAAACCTCGTAATGCCGTGAGTAAAACTCCAAACTGCATAGCAAATTTACTTGGCGCAGTCGCAGTGCGGACATTGCGCATGCGCATTAGCGACTAATCGCTCCGTTGCGAGAGAAAAATAACGAGCGAACAACTCGAAATGACCCCCTAAGTGCAGCGTGTAATGCGACAAAAAAATAAATTGTTGCATCACCATCGGACCTCTACCATCGATAGGCTTTATAACTAAATATTTATTAGTACTGTTGCATTTAAAAAGCAGAACCAATAATGATGCAGTTATGTTCAGCAAACATGATTATATTAGTGGTGCAGGCCTAGACATAAGCCTGAGGCCAGCAGCAGGTCTCCCCCTCTGCCTGCATTGGTGCAGCGAGTACCAGCACTGCAGCAGCCAGAGCAGGCTGCGTCCTCTCTGCGCCACGTCACGCAGGGACAGGAGACACCGACTATCAGATGTGACTCAGTGTGATTCTGCAGCAGGAAGTGGGATGGAAGGCAGCCTGAGAAATGAATGACGAGCACCGCGCCAAGTCTGTCTTCTTCACACGGCCTAAGCATTGCAGAGGAACAATGTACACATTACAGCACTCTGTATGACCTATCTACTTGTGAGCTGACGTTTCAGACAAGAAGGCAGTGTGGCGGGGGAAGGGGGGGGGGAGAGATTATTTCCAGCGCCATTCCTGTGAAACGAGCCGGTATGTACTAAGTACAGGCCTATAGAGGAATAGCGGCGTGTACAAGCCAGGCGTCGCAACTGATGCAGCGATAGAGCTCCCAGTACACCCAGCGCGCCCACTGTCTAATTGCAGTCAGCAGATTACCAGCTCCGGGAGCTCGCTGCCTCAGCACAGCTCTGAATGGAGATCGTAATGGGAGCCCAGAGGCCCCCCATCTGCTGATGTGATGAGCTAAACAGCTGCATGGCCTGACCAGTGGATTACTGGCGTGCAGCGCACAGGCCGCAGAGATAGCAGGCCGCATCCAGTATGGAGGTAACATGTGAGAAAGCCATTCTGCTCCAGATGGACAGGAACCGGAGGGCCCCCGACATGTAAAACCCACCCAAAGCCTGGACTGGCCATTATGTTCTCAGTTTCCATTAAAACCCCCCGAAGAGCTTATTACAGACAATGAGATTTCCTCTGCGAAGACATCAAGCACTGTGTGGGCTGTGCATCATCAAGGACAGCCACTGCATTATGTTTAAGGGACTGCTGAACACATACCGCAAGTTCCCTTACATAAAGAAGCCATTAACAGTGATATAAGTAAAAGTTTCCATACCTTGAAACAACTTGAAGTCAGTATGTCACGTTGCATTGCTATGTGTGAGTGAGGGAGGGCTGCAGCAGGGGTTACTGTCAGGAAGCCCACTGTGTGCTGCCAAATACCTACCCCCATGGTGCTAAATTACCTCAGACATCTTCGCTTCAGATTATCTCCTGCAACACATATGTGTGTACGCGTATACAAAATGGCCACAATTAAAGTTTCCCTATTCAGAGTTCTCTGTCAGGGGCGGCTTAAGAGTAGGGGCCCCATGTGAAGTCTCTGTGCGGGACCACCCTTCTCTCACAGAGTGTACTGCGCATGCACAGCATGCACATAATGGCGGCTGCACCATTATCCCGGTGATTTCTGCAGCACCGGACTCCACGGCTGTATGCCTACGTGCTGGATGTGCGGTGTGGGTCCCCATGTGCACCGCAAACCCTGAACCCGTTGTGGAATACACATTTCAGGAGCATCTTATTGAAACGCTGGTGTTTCATTACTGCCGTTATCAATAAACACTGTGTAGTAGTTAAGCATTTATGCGGCGTGTTCCCGGCCTAGGCTACCCACGCAGCCTCCTCGTTAATAAATATTTGTGGGAAAACTGGTGGTGCTAAGTATATAGTCAGTGCGTCTAATCACACTACGATCACCAGAACGATGAAAAATCTTCGTTACGCCGTGAATAAAATACCAAACTTTTGTGCTAATTTACTTGGCGCAGGCGCACTGCGAATTTTGCGCATGCGCAGTTTGCGACTAATCGCTCCGTAGCAAAAAAAATTAACGAGCGATCAACTCGGAATCACCCCCATCTAGAGGAGTGGAATTGTGACAAGTGGTCCATGCAATATCGCCCTCATTCCCTATGTGGCCCTTTCTCTGGTGGAGTCTGTCCGCAAATGCCCATTTATCATACTGTCTATTACACAAACCTCCGCTATCATTCTCGTTGCCCCAATACTGTACTATACCCATCCCGCCACGGTCCCATCGGTTATTATAGATTATAACCTGTACATAATGTGGAATGCACACATACAGGGTGGAGGTATTGGTTTATACTGTATAAGCCAATCCCAATGCCTCTCATTTTTCTGCGAGTCAGCACAAACACGTCATAGACTGACCTCCACAAATAAGGTATGTGCCTCTGCCCTTTGCACGCTTCCATATCTCCCCAACTCTGCAGTACTCAAAGCAATAGGCCTCCCCACTAAATCCATTATGCAGCTAACCAAATCCCCTCTGTTGTCGGTGCAACAGGATGGATGCAAAGGTCAGGCTGGTCCGTATACACACCACTAACCCGCAAATCATGTCCAACACACCCTTCCTCTCCTCAGCTCCTCCTCTCCTCAAATGTCCACCTCATATCCAACACACCCTTCCACTCCTCAGCTCCTTCTCTCCTCAAATGTCCACCTCATGTCCAACACACCCTTCCTCTCCTCAGCTCCTTCTCTCCTCAAATGTCCACCTCATGTCCAACACACCCTTCCACTCCTCAGCTCCTTCTCTCCTCAAATGTCCACCTCATGTCTACATGTCATGTCGAGCACACCCTCAGCTCCTCCTCTCCTCAAATGTCCACCTCATGTCTACATGTCATGTCCAACACACCCTTCCTCTCCTCAGCTCCTCCTCTCCTCAAATGTCCACCTCATGTCTACATATCATGTCCAACACACCCTTCCTCTCCTCAGCTCATCCTCTCCTCAGATATCCACCTCATGTCTACATGCCATGCCCAACACACCCTTCCTCTTCTTAGCTCCTCCTCTCCTCAAATGTCTACCTCATGTCTACATGTCATGTCCAACACACCCTTCCTCTCCTCAGCAGCATGCACAATGGCGCAAATTGTGTAACCACTCTGCAATGTTCCTGGTTCAGAGCAGTACACAGTGCCTAAGCCCGCGGAGTTGAGGGTTTTTTATGCTAAAGGCGTACCAAGCGGTATTACAGCGTCTACTGGTGCTCATAGTGGGCGTCTCAGTCCTTGCACAGTCATACGTCTCAGTCCTTGCATTTGTATAAGGTTGCTGACGGGCACTCAGGCCCAATGACTGGTTTGCATCAGCACACATGCGAGAACGGGCTCATCTTCATACACCCCACCCCACCACCTGAGGGAACTGCAGATGTTCTCAGGAGTCCGGTATTGCTTTATATAAGCACGTTTGCCCTCTGTTAGGCTAATAGAGGTTGCACAACCTGGGCCCAGCAGAAGTATCACCTTACTGAGCTATTGTGCTTGGAGGTATCAATCGCAGCAATCAAGGAGGAGCTGTAAATATCTCTCATTTATAAAAATAAGTCTAGTAATAAAATATGAATAATTCACTATCATTGATGGGAATGAGGCTTTTAGCTGCGCGCGGGGGGGGGGGGGGGGCACTAAGTATATATTAGGTTACTTGCAGAAGGCAGCGTCGCATTAATTGATGCTCGCTGTTTAAGCGAGGCTGTTTTCACTGGCGCACAAATACTCAGCAAACTATGTGTATGGGCGGAATGCTTTTGTTTATAAATATTTGAACAGTTTCCGGCTTCATTATGTCAGGAATAAAAGCCCTCTATGTCTTTGTGGTGGCTGCAATATTACAAGAAGTGGGAATCAGCGAGATAGAGAGGAAGCTCGGCCATCGCCGGGGGCAGTGAATGAGGGGCTTGCTTCCCTAAATGTACATATAAAAGGGGGCTATTTATCTATCTGCTGACCTTCTCCGCTAAGGCCCAGCTATTATTAGCCTATGATGTTGTTTTACAGACACTGAAACTACAATTCAGCATTGTGCCATTATTTTAGGGGATCAACTTTTTTTTTCCGCAAGGAACCAAAACCATTTGGTCAGCGGCTTCGGTACGTGTGACTGGTCGCCGGAGTTGATGAATCCGACTTTTACCGGTGGTTTAAAGCCTTGGAGGGTAATAAAGTGGAGAGAGATAAACTACCAACCAATCAGCTCCTAACGGTCATTGTGTTTTCGGACCCACGTGGTCAGATTCAACGCCGCAACCCCATGTCATAGTAACATTGTCAGATAAATGACTATCTGCAACCGGTGTAGGTTAGTTTATTTCATGTTTGCCAACTCTCCCAGAACGTCTGGGACACTCCCAAAAGTTGGGGAGCCATCACGGGTCCCCTGACCCCCCCCCCCCCCCCACCCCCTTCTGGCATCTCCCGAGCAAGAAGCCGGCCGGTATGGTTTATGTTCCTTGCTGTAAATTTACTAAGATGGGAGTTCTATTTAAGACAGGATGTTGCCTATAGCAACCAGTCAGATTAAAGGTATTATCTTCTAGAAAGGTGCAAGATAAATGAGAAGTAGAGTCTGATTGGTTGCTATGGACAACATCCCATCTTAAACAGAACTCCCATCTTAGTAAATCTACCCCTTTGTCTACCACAGGGAGTTTCCGAGTGCGGCGCGTTGTACGTCGCTGTATAAAGATGATAAACAAATACAGCTGCTTCCTACTGTCCAAGCATTACGCTCCATTGAGCTGACTGATCCGGGAGCCCCGGGCAAAGTGAATTTCACAGTGAAGGAAGTGAAAATTCCTTACATGGCTTTAGCTCTCACAAAGAGAGTGTCTGTGGGACATGTGACTGCCAGCTGTCTCGGGAGAGAGTGAGATGGGTAAATGCTGCTGATATACGCTGCTCCAGAGACAGTCTGTGTATACAGAGGGATAACCTTTCTTATGTTCCCGTGTATGTTTATTAAACGTGTGGCAGCAAAGACAATGCAAATGCAAATTATTTGGTAATCAAATCAATGGCTATTTATATAACGTCACCCACTAAGAAGCGGTTTACAAGGAATAGTTTCAGTCTCACATCAGAGAGCGGTCGTGCTTCCACGCACTCGCTATATATAAGATAGCTAGAACATGCACGCTTAGACGCACTCGCTATACACAAGACAGCTAGAACATGCGCGCTTATATGCACTCGCTATACATAAGACAGCTAGAACATGCACGCTTAGACGCACTGACTATACACAAGACAGCTAGAACATGCGCGCTTAGACGCACTCGCTATACACAAGACAGCTAGAACATGCGCGCTTATATGCACTCACTATACATAAGACAGCTAGAACATGCACGCTTAGACGCACTGACTATACACAAGACAGCTAGAACATGCGCGCTTAGACGCACTCGCTATACACAAGACAGCTAGAACATGCACGCTTAGATGCTCTCGCTATACATAAGACAGCTAGTACATGCACGCTTAGACACACATGCTATACACAAGACAGCTGGAACATGCACGCTTAGACACACTCACTATACACAAGACAGCTAGAACATGCACGCTTAGACGCACTGACTATACACAAGACAGCTAGAACATGCGCGCTTAGACGCACTCGCTATACACAAGACAGCTAGAACATGTGCGCTTAGACGCACTCGCTATACACAAGACAGCTAGAACATGTGCGCTTAGATGCACTCGCTATACACAAGACAGCTAGAACATGTGCGCTTAGACGCACTCGCTATACACAAGACAGCTAGAACATGCGCACTTAGACGCACTGACTATACACAAGACAGCTAGAACATGCGCGCTTAGACGCACTGACTATACTCAAGACAGCTGGAACATGCGCACTTATACGCACTCACTATACACAAGACAGCTAGAACATGCACACTTAGATGCACTTGCTATACATAAGACAGCTAGAACATGCACGCTTAGACGCACTCACTATACACAAGACAGCTAGAACATGCGTGCTTAGACGCACTCGCTATACACAAGACAGCTAGAACATGCACGCTTTTATGCACTTGCTATACATAAGACAGCTAGAACATGCACGCTTAGACGCACTCGCTATACACAAGACAGCTAGAACATGCGCGCTTAGACGCACTGACTATACACAAGACAGCTGGAACATGCCCGCTTAGACGCACTCGTTAAGAGTCGTTATACACAAGAAAGCTGGAACATGCACGCTTAGACGCACTCACTATACACAAGACAGATGGAACATGCGCGCTTAGACGCACTCACTATACACAAGACAGCTAGAACATGCGCGCTTAGACGCACTCACTATACACAAGACAGCTAGAACATGCGCGCTTAGACGCACTCACTATACACAAGACAGCTAGAACATGTGCACTTAGACGTACTGACTATACACAAGACAGCAGGAACATGCACGCTTAGACACACACGCTATACACAAGAAAGCTTGAACATACACGCTTAGACGCTCTCGCTATATACAAGACAGCTAGAACATGCGCGCTTAGACGCACTCGCTATACATAAGACAGCTAGAACATGTGCACTTAGACGCACTCGCTATACACAAGAAAACTTGAACATGCATGCTTAGACGCTCTCGCTATACACAAGACAGCTAGAACATGCACGCTTAGACACACTCACTATACACAAGACAGCTGGAACATGCGCGCTTAGACGCACTCACTATACACAAGACAGCTAGAACATGCACGCTTAGACGCACTCACTATACACAAGACAGCTAGAACATGCGCGCTTAGACGCACTCACTATACACAAGACAGCTAGAACATGCGCGCTTAGACGCACTCACTATACACAAGACAGCTAGAACATGCGCGCTTAGACGCACTGACTATACACAAGACAGCTGGAACATGCCCGCTTAGACGCACTCGTTAAGAGTCGTTATACACAAGAAAGCTGGAACATGCACGCTTAGATGCACTCACTATACACAAGACAGCTGGAACATGCGCGCTTAGACGCACTCACTATACACAAGACAGCTAGAACATGCGCGCTTAGACGCACTCACTATACACAAGACAGCTAGAACATGCGCGCTTAGACGCACTCACTATACACAAGACAGCTAGAACATGCGCGCTTAGACGCACTCGCTATACACAAGACAGCTGGAACATGCACGCTTAGACGCACTCGCTATACACAAGACAGCTAGAACATGCGCGCTTAGACGCACTCGCTATACATAAGACAGCTAGAACATGTGCACTTAGACGCACTGACTATACACAAGACAGCTAGAACATGCGCGCTTAGACACACTCACTATACACAAGACAGCTAGAACATGCGCGCTTAGACGCACTCACTATACACAAGACAGCTAGAACATGCGCGCTTAGACGCACTGACCATACACAAGACAGCTGGAACATGCACGCTTAGACGCACTCACTATACACAAGACAGCTGGAACATGCGCGCTTAGACGCACTCACTATACACAAGACAGCTAGAACATGCGCGCTTAGACGCACTCACTATACACAAGACAGCTAGAACATGCGCGCTTAGACGTACTCACTATACACAAGACAGCTAGAACATGCGCGCTTAGACGCACTCGCTATACATAAGACAGCTAGAACATGTGCACTTAGACGCACTGACTATACACAAGACAGCAGGAACATGCATGCTTAGACACACACGCTATACACAAGAAAGCTTGAACATGCACGCTTAGACGCTCTCGCTATATATAAGACAGCTGGAACATGCATGCTTAGACGCTCTCGCTATACATAAGACAGCTAGAACATGCACGCTTAGACACACATGCTATACACAAGACAGCTGGAACATGCACGCTTAGACGCACTCACTATACACAAGACAGCTGGAACATGCGCGCTTAGACGCACTCACTATACACAAGACAGCTAGAACATGCGCGCTTAGACGCACTCGCTATACATAAGACAGCTAGAACATGTGCACTTAGATGCACTCACTATACACAAGACAGCTGGAACATGCACGCTTAGACGCACTCACTATACACAAGACAGCTGGAACATGCGCGCTTGGACACACTCACTATATACAAGACAGCTAGAACATGCGCGCTTAGACGCACTCGCTATACATAAGACAGCTAGAACATGCGCGCTTAGACGCACTCGCTATACATAAGACAGCTAGAACATGCGCACTTAGACGCACTCGCTATACATAAGACAGCTAGAACATGTGCACTTAGATGCACTCACTATACATAAGACAGCTAGAACATGTGCACTTAGATGCACTCACTATACACAAGACAGCTGGAACATGCACACTTAGACGCACTCTCTATACACAAGACAGCTAGAACATGCGTGCTTAGATGCACTCGCTATACATAAGACAGCTAGAACATGTGCAATTAGACGCACTCGCTATACACAAGACAGCTAGAACATGCGCGCTTAGACGCACTCACTATACACAAGACAGCTAGAACATGCACACTTAGACGCACTCACTATACACAAGACAGCTAGAACATGCACGCTTAGACACACTCGTTATACATAAGACAGCTAGAACATGCATGCTTAGACGCACTCGTTATACATAAGACAGCTAGAACATGTGCACTTAGACGCACTCACTATACACAAGACAGCTGGAACATGCACGCTTAGACGCACTCGTTATACATAAGACAGCTAGAACATGTGCACTTAGACGCACTCGCTATACACAAGAAAGCTGGAACATGCACGCTTAGACGCACTCACCATACACAAGACAGCTAGAACATGCGCGCTTAGACGCACTCACTATACACAAGACAGCTAGAACATGCACGCTTAGACACACTCGTTATACATAAGACAGCTAGAACATGTGCACTTAGACGCACTCACTATACACAAGACAGCTAGAACATGCACGCTTAGAAGCACTCGTTATACATAAGACAGCTAGAACATGTGCACTTAGACGCACTCACTATACACAAGACAGCTAGAACATGCACGCTTAGACGCACTCGTTATACATAAGACAGCTAGAACATGCACGCTTAGACACACTCACTATACACAAGACAGCTAGAACATGCACGCTTAGACGCACTCGTTATACATAAGACAGCTAGAACATGTGCACTTAGACGCACTCGCTATACACAAGACAGCTAGAACATGCACGCTTAGACGCACTCGCTATACATAAGACAGCTAGAACATGTGCACTTAGACACACTCGCTATACACAAGACAGCTAGAACATGCACGCTTAGACGCACTCACTATACACAAGACAGCTGGAACATGCACGCTTAGATGCACTCGCTATACATAAGACAGCTGGAACATGCACGCTTAGACGCACTCACTATACACAAGACAGCTGGAACATGCGCGTTTAGACGCACTGACTATACACAAGACAGCTAGAACATGCGCGCTTAGACGCACTCACTATACATAAGACAGCTGGAACATGCACGCTTAGACGCACTCGCTATACATAAGACAGCTAGAACATGTGCACTTAGACGCACTCGTTATACATAAGACAGCTAGAACATGTGCACTTAGACGCACTCACTATACACAAGACAGCTGGAACATGTGCACTTAGACGCACTGACTATACACAAGACAGCTAGAACATGCGCGCTTAGACGCACTCGCTATACATAAGACAGCTAGAACATGCACGCTTAGACGCACTCGCTATACATAAGACAGCTGGAACATGCACGCTTAGACGCACTCGCTATACATAAGACAGCTAGAACATGTGCACTTAGATGTACTCGTAATACATAAGACAGCTAGAACATGTGCACTTAGACGCACTCGCTATACACAAGACAGCTAGAACATGCGCGCTTAGACGCACTCGCTATACATAAGACAGCTGGAACATGCACGCTTAGACGCACTCGCTATACATAAGACAGCTAGAACATGTGCACTTAGACGCACTCACTATACACAAGACAGCTAGAACATGCGCGTTTAGACGCACTGACTATACACAAGACAGCTAGAACATGCGCGCTTAGACGCACTCACTATACACAAGACAGCTAGAACATGCGCGTTTAGACGCACTGACTATACACAAGACAGCTAGAACATGCGCGCTTAGACGCACTCACTATACACAAGACAGCTAGAACATGCGCGTTTAGACGCACTGACTATACACAAGACAGCTAGAACATGCGCGCTTAGACGCACTCACTATACACAAGACAGCTAGAACATGCGCGTTTAGACGCACTGACTATACACAAGACAGCTAGAACATGCGCGCTTAGACGCACTCACTATACACAAGACAGCTAGAACATGCCCGCTTAGACGCACTCACTATACACAAGACAGCTAGAACATGCACGCTTAGACGCACTCACTATACACAAGACAGCTAGAACATGTGCACTTAGACGCACTCTCTATACACAAGACAGCTGGAACATGCGCGCTTAGACGCACTGACTATACACAAGACAGCTAGAACATGCGCGCTTAGACGCACTCTCTATACACAAGACAGCTAGAACATGCACGCTTAGACGCACTCTCTATACACAAGACAGCTAGAACATGCACGCTTAGACGCACTCACTATACACAAGACAGCTAGAACATGTGCACTTAGACGCACTGACTATACACAAGACAGCTGGAACATGCACACTTAGACGCACTCGCTATACATAAGACAGCTAGAACATGCACGCTTAGACGCACTCACTATACACAAGACAGCTAGAACATGCGCGTTTAGACGCACTGACTATACACAAGACAGCTAGAACATGCGCGCTTAGACGCACTCACTATACACAAGACAGCTAGAACATGCCCGCTTAGACGCACTCACTATACACAAGACAGCTAGAACATGCGCGCTTAGACGCACTGACTATACACAAGACAGCTAGAACATGTGCACTTAGACGCACTCTCTATACACAAGACAGCTGGAACATGCGCGCTTAGACGCACTGACTATACACAAGACAGCTAGAACATGCGCGCTTAGACGCACTCACTATACACAAGACAGCTAGAACATGTGCACTTAGACGCACTCTCTATACACAAGACAGCTGGAACATGCGCGCTTAGACGCACTGACTATACACAAGACAGCTAGAACATGCACGCTTAGACGCACTCACTATACACAAGACAGCTGGAACATGCACACTTAGACGCACTCACTATACACAAGACAGCTGGAACATGCACACTTAGACGCACTCTCTATACACAAGACAGCTAGAACATGCACGCTTAGACGCACTCTCTATACACAAGACAGCTAGAACATGCACGCTTAGACGCACTCTCTATACACAAGACAGCTAGAACATGCACGCTTAGACGCACTCACTATACACAAGACAGCTGGAACATGCACACTTAGACGCACTCACTATACACAAGACAGCTAGAACATGTGCACTTAGACGCACTGACTATACACAAGACAGCTGGAACATGCACACTTAGACGCACTCTCTATACACAAGACAGCTAGAACATGCACGCTTAGACGCACTCTCTATACACAAGACAGCTAGAACATGCACGCTTAGACGCACTCTCTATACACAAGACAGCTAGAACATGCACGCTTAGACGCACTCACTATACACAAGACAGCTGGAACATGCACACTTAGACGCACTCACTATACACAAGACAGCTGGAACATGCACACTTAGACGCACTCACTATACACAAGACAGCTGGAACATGCACACTTAGACGCACTCACTATACACAAGACAGCTAGAACATGCACGCTTAGACGCACTCTCTATACACAAGACAGCTAGAACATGCACGCTTAGACGCACTCTCTATACACAAGACAGCTAGAACATGCCCGCTTAGACGCACTCACTATACACAAGACAGCTGGAACATGCACACTTAGACGCACTCACTATACACAAGACAGCTGGAACATGCGCACTTAGACGCACTCGCTATACATAAGACAGCTAGAACATGCACGCTTAGACGCACTCTCTATACACAAGACAGCTAGAACATGCACGCTTAGACGCACCGACTATACACAAGACAGCTAGAACATGCGCACTTAGACGCACTGACTATACACAAGACAGCTAGAACATGTGCACTTAGACGCACTCACTATACACAAGACAGCTAGAACATGTGCACTTAGACGCACTGACTATACACAAGACAGCTGGAACATGCACACTTAGACGCACTCTCTATACACAAGACAGCTAGAACATGCACGCTTAGACGCACTCTCTATACACAAGACAGCTAGAACATGCACGCTTAGACGCACTCTCTATACACAAGACAGCTAGAACATGCACGCTTAGACGCACTCACTATACACAAGACAGCTAGAACATGCACGCTTAGACGCACTCACTATACACAAGACAGCTGGAACATGCACACTTAGACGCACTCACTATACACAAGACAGCTAGAACATGCACGCTTAGACGCACTCACTATACACAAGACAGCTAGAACATGCACGCTTAGACGCACTCGCTATACATAAGACAGCTAGAACATGCACGCTTAGACGCACTCTCTATACACAAGACAGCTAGAACATGCACGCTTAGACGCACTCACTATACACAAGACAGCTAGAACATGCACGCTTAGACGCACTCACTATACACAAGACAGCTGGAACATGCACACTTAGACGCACTCACTATACACAAGACAGCTAGAACATGCACGCTTAGACGCACTCACTATACACAAGACAGCTAGAACATGCACACTTAGACGCACTCACTATACACAAGACAGCTAGAACATGCACGCTTAGACGCACTCACTATACACAAGACAGCTAGAACATGCACGCTTAGACGCACTCACTATACACAAGACAGCTGGAACATGCACACTTAGACGCACTCACTATACACAAGACAGCTAGAACATGCACACTTAGACGCACTCACTATACACAAGACAGCTAGAACATGCGCGCTTAGACGCACTCGCTATACATAAGACAGCTAGAACATGTGCACTTAGACGCACTCACTATACACAAGACAGCTAGAACATGCGCGCTTAGACACACTCACTATACATAAGACAGCTAGAACATGTGCACTTAGACGCACTCGCTATACACAAGACAGCTAGAACATGCACACTTAGACGCACTCGCTATACACAAGACAGCTAGAACATGCACGCTTAGACGCACTCACTATACACAAGACAGCTGGAACATGCACACTTAGACGCACTCACTATACACAAGACAGCTAGAACATGCACACTTAGACGCACTCACTATACACAAGACAGCTAGAACATGCGCGCTTAGACGCACTCGCTATACATAAGACAGCTAGAACATGTGCACTTAGACGCACTCACTATACACAAGACAGCTAGAACATGCGCGCTTAGACACACTCACTATACATAAGACAGCTAGAACATGTGCACTTAGACGCACTCGCTATACACAAGACAGCTAGAACATGCACGCTTAGACGCACTCACTATACACAAGACAGCTGGAACATGCACACTTAGACGCACTCACTATACACAAGACAGCTAGAACATGCACACTTAGACGCACTCACTATACACAAGACAGCTAGAACATGCGCGCTTAGACGCACTCGCTATACATAAGACAGCTAGAACATGTGCACTTAGACGCACTCACTATACACAAGACAGCTAGAACATGCGCGCTTAGACACACTCACTATACATAAGACAGCTAGAACATGTGCACTTAGACGCACTCGCTATACACAAGACAGCTAGAACATGCACACTTAGACGCACTCGCTATACACAAGAAAGCTGGAACATGCGCGCTTACAAATCATTTACTGACAATGCTTGTTTTCACATCGTTCACACTCCATATTTACCCAGTAGCAGGAGAGGTGAGTATAGGTTGTTATAACTACATAGGCAGTTCCAAAGAAAAGCAAGGGGTGACCATATTACCTGAGTAAATGTAAGGACACACGGGGGCTACATGTAATAGCCTCTGAATTGCTGTAGGTGCGGTGCTTTCTGCGAGTCTGCCCGTTTTTGAAAGCAGCAATCGTTTGCAATGCAAACCCGCAGAAAGTCCTGCACCTCCGGCAACTCAGAGATTACATTTAGCACATGGAGTTCTCAGTTATTAATTGTAAAATAATGAGGGCCCCATGCTAATTAAGGTAGAACCATTTACGGTGGCAGTGACGTCTGTGAGGTGCTGGGAGACGGTGTGCTAGGGGTGGGGGGTAATTTCCATACACTTCCACTGTATTCTGTCATATAGATATCAGATGCTAGCACAGGAAGAGAGGAAATTGTTAAAAGCAGGTTATGTAACAACACATTCAAGTCTATTGATCCTATTTCTAATGCATTTTTAAAAGCCAACAGGAGATTTAGTCATATTACAGTGCACCTGTCACTTACACACAGTAAAAGCAGTCATTGTGTTGGATAAACCAATATCGATGAGAATGCAGCCTTATCAGTTTACTAGGAACCAGTCTAATCACTGACAATAGAGCCTATCCATTCACTATAACCAGTGACATCACAGAGAGAGTGCAGCCTATCCATTCACTATAACCAGTGACATCACTGAGAGAGAGTGCAGCCTATCCATTCACTATAACCAGTGACATCACAGAGAGAGTGCAGCCTATCCATTCACTATAACCAGTGACATCACAGAGAGAGTGCAGCCTATCCATTCACTATAACCAGTGACATCACTGAGAGAGAGTGCAGCCTATCCATTCACTATAACCAGTGACATCACAGAGAGAGTGCACTATAACCAGTGACATCACAGAGAGAGTGCAGCCTATCCATTCACTATAACCAGTGACATCACTGAGAGAGAGTGCAGCCTATCCATTCACTATAACCAGTGACATCACTAAGAGAGAGTGCAGCCTATCCATTCACTATAACCAGTGACATCACTAAGAGAGAGTGCAGCCTATCCATTCACTATAACCAGTGACATCACTAAGAGAGAGTGCAGCCTATCCATTCACTATAACCAGTGACATCACTAAGAGAGAGTGCAGCCTATCCATTCACTATAACCAGTGACATCACTGAGAAAGAGTGCAGCCTATCCATTCACTATAACCAGTGACATCACTAAGAGAGAGTGCAGCCTATCCATTCACTATAACCAGTGACATCACTAAGAGAGAGTGCAGCCTATCCATTCACTATAACCAGTGACATCACTGAGAGTGCAGCCTATCCATTCACTATAACCAGTGACATCACTGAGAGAGAGTGCAGCCTATCCATTCACTATAACCAGTGACATCACAGAGAGAGTGCAGCCTATCCATTCACTATAACCAGTGACATCACTGAGAGAGAGTGCAGCCTATCCATTCACTATAACCAGTGACATCACTGAGAGAGAGTGCAGCCTATCCATTCACTATAACCAGTGACATCACAGAGAGAGTGCAGCCTATCCATTCACTATAACCAGTGACATCACTGAGAGAGAGTGCAGCCTATCCATTCACTATAACCAGTGACATCACTAAGAGAGTGCAGCCTATCCATTCACTATAACCAGTGACATCACTGAGAGAGAGTGCAGCCTATCCATTCACTATAACCAGTGACATCACTGAGAGAGTGCAGCCTATCCATTCACTATAACCAGTGACATCACTGAGAGAGAGTGCAGCCTATCCATTCACTATAACCAGTGACATCACAGAGAGAGTGCAGCCTATCCATTCACTATAACCAGTGACATCACTGAGAGAGAGTGCAGCCTATCCATTCACTATAACCAGTGACATCACCTAGAGAGAGTGCAGCCTATCCATTCACTATAACCAGTGACATCACTGAGAGAGAGTGCAGCCTATACATTCACTATAACCAGTGACATTACTGAGAGAGAGTGCAGCCTATCCATTCACTATAACCAGTGACATCACTGAGAGAGAGTGCAGCCTATCCATTCACTATAACCAGTGACATCACTAATACCCCTTTTACACTCGCACACCCGGGCCACTCCCGGGATGCGTCCCAGGATGCATTCCCGGGACTGACCCCTTTCACACTGCACTAAGACCTGGGATTGACCCGGGACAGCCCCATTTACACTGATCCCGGGATATCCCTGCAAATGCATATGTATGTCATTAGAAATGGCCTTTTTCTGGCTCACATAGATGAGGTCACAGTAGTCAACAAAGGGAGGGGTGGTGCCTGCTCACACCATTGCTGCAGTCATGGCCGACGGAGAACCAGTGTGTATGCCTGAGCTCGTGATTATTTCTGCTTTGCAGATGTTTCATACAGCCAGTGACAGCATGATGCAGCTTGTCACACTGTGCAGTATACTGCACATATATTTTATGAGGAGGAGGAGGGCGCAATTTATGCTGGATAGGGATGCTAGTCGCCGCCAGTATTTGCGCAGGAGGAGAGCCCTCATATCATCCAGGATGAGTACCATCCTGAGCGTGAGTATGGGCCCTAACCGCTCATTTTGGTCCAGAGATCGCCGGCACGGAGAAGCCTTTATGAGGACCGTGGAAGCTTACCAGGATGAGGAGTGGATGGCTAACTTCCGTGTGTCTCGTGCAACCTTTAACTACATCCTGGAATTACTTACCCCAGCACTTGACATGCAGACCACCAGGCTTAGGAGACCCATCGAGGCACGCAGGAGGCTAGCTATTGCATTGTGGTGGTATGTGCAGTGTACTGTGAACTGGAAGACAGACTCACCGGACTGCATATAGCTGTGTTTCCAAAGATATTTGCACAGATGTCATAGTACTGCCAGTCGATACGGCCAACCCCGCTCTTTTTCCTGTTGTTGTCATGCACCTTCAGGAACTGCTTTTTAAGAGTTTTCATTTTGTTTAACACTTGCTGCTGTGTGCGGATGATTCCTCTGGCTTCCAGCATCTTGGAGATGTTTTTATAAATCACTGCATCTTTAACTGTGCCTGTGATCTGCCTCATTATTTCCTCCTCTCCCCTAATGCTCAACAACTCTCTCACCTCCTGGTCTGTCCAGGTCGCCATGCTGCCTTCCTCACACGCATCCAGGACGCTCCCCAGGGCTCTGAAAGATGACATCATCTTTTCTGAGCCCATGAAAGCTCCAATCGGAGGCCTTTTAACAGTGCCGGGTAGTGAATCCCGGGACGGGCCCTTTCACACTACCCAGCTTCCCGGGACGGTCCCGGATTCAAACCTGGTCGAGACCTGGGTTGAAATCCCGGGATGCTCGACCCGGGAAATTGTCCCTGTACCCTTTCACACTGACAAAAAACCCGGGATGATGCGCGTTCACGTGCTATATCCCGGGATTTTCATGCGAGTGTAAAAGGGGTATAAGAGAGAGTGCAGCCTATCCATTCACTATAACCAGTGACATCACTGAGAGTGCAGCCTATCCATTCACTATAACCAGTGACATCACTAAGAGAGAGTGCAGCCTATCCATTCACTATAACCAGTGACACCACTAAGAGAGAGTGCAGCCTATCCATTCACTATAACCAGTGACATCACTGAGAGTGCAGCCTAGCCATTCACTATAACCAGTGACATCACTGAGAGAGAGTGCAGCCTATCCATTCACTATAACCAGTGACATCACAGAGAGAGTGCAGCCTATCCATTCACTATAACCAGTGACATCACTGAGAGAGAGTGCAGCCTATCCATTCACTATAACCAGTGACATCACGGAGAGAGAGTGCAGCCTATCCATTCACTATAACCAGTGACATCACTGAGAGAGAGTGCAGCCTATACATTCACTATAACCAGTGACATCACTGAGAGAGAGTGCAGCCTAGCCATTCACTATAACCAGTGACATCACTGAGAGTGCAGCCTATCCATTCACTATAACCAGTGACATCACAGAGAGAGTGCAGCCTATCCATTCACTATAACCAGTGACATCACTAAGAGAGAGTGCAGCCTATCCATTCACTATAACCAGTGACATCACTGAGAGAGAGTGCAGCCTATCCATTCACTATAACCAGTGACATCACTGAGAGAGAGTGCAGCCTATACATTCACTATAACCAGTGACATCACTGAGAGAGAGTGCAGCCTATCCATTCACTATAACCAGTGACATCACTGAGAGAGAGTGCAGCCTATCCATTCACTATAACCAGTGACATCACAGAGAGAGTGCAGCCTATCCATTCACTATAACCAGTGACATCACTAAGAGAGAGTGCAGCCTATCCATTCACTATAACCAGTGACATCACTGAGAGAGAGTGCAGCCTATCCATTCACTATAACCAGTGACATCACTGAGAGAGAGTGCAGCCTATACATTCACTATAACCAGTGACATCACAGAGAGAGTGCAGCCTATACATTCACTATAACCAGTGACATCACTGAGAGAGAGTGCAGCCTATCCATTCACTATAACCAGTGACATCACTAATACCCCTTTTACACTCGCACACCCGGGCCACTCCCGGGATGCGTCCCAGGATGCATTCCCGGGACTGACCCCTTTCACACTGCACTAAGACCTGGGATCGACCCGGGACAGCCCCATTTACACTGATCCCGGGATATCCCTGCAAATGCATATGTATGTCATTAGAAATGGCCTTTTTCTGGCTCACATAGATGAGGTCACAATAGTCAACAAAGGTAGGGGTGGTGCCTGCTCACACCATTGCTGCAGTCATGGCCGACGGAGAACCAGTGTGTATGCCTGAGCTCGTGATTATTTCTGCTTTGCAGATGTTTCATACAGCCAGTGACAGCATGATGCAGCTTGTCACACTGTGCAGTATACTGCACATATATTTTATGAGGAGGAGGAGGGCGCAATTTATGGTGGATAGGGCTGCTAGTCGCCGCCAGTATTTGCGCAGGAGGAGAGCCCTCATATCATCCAGGATGAGTACCATCCTGAGCGTGAGTATGGGCCCTAACCGCTCATTTTGGTCCAGAGATCGCCGGCACGGAGAAGCCTTTATGAGGACCGTGGAAGCTTACCAGGATGAGGAGTGGATGGCTAACTTCCGTGTGTCTCGTGCAACCTTTAACTACATCCTGGAATTACTTACCCCAGCACTTGACATGCAGACCACCAGGCTTAGGAGACCCATCGAGGCACGCAGGAGAATAGCTATTGCATTGTGGTGGTATGTGCAGTGTACTGTGAACTGGAAGACAGACTCACCGGACTGCATATAGCTGTGTTTCCAAAGATATTGGCGCAGATGTCATAGTAATGCCAGTCGATACGGCCAACCCCGCTCTTTTTCCTGTTGTTGTCATGCACCTTCAGGAACTGCTTTTTAAGAGTTTTCATTTTGTTTAACACTTGCTGCTGTGTGCGGATGATTCCTCTGGCTTCCAGCATCTTGGAGATGTTTTTATAAATCACTGCATCTTTAACTGTGCCTGTGATCTGCCTCATTATTTCCTCCTCTCCCCTAATGCTCAGCAACTCTCTCACCTCCTGGTCTGTCCAGGTCGCCATGCTGCCTTCCTCACACGCATCCAGGACGCTCCCCAGGGCTCTGAAAGATGACATCATCTTTTCTGAGCCCATGAAAGCTCCAATCGGAGGCCTTTTAACAGTGCCGGGTAGTGAATCCCGGGACGGGCCCTTTCACACTACCCAGCTTCCCGGGACGGTCCCGGATTCAACCCTGGTCGAGACCTGGGTTGAAATCCCGGGATGCTCGACCCGGGAAATTGTCCCTGTACCCTTTCACACGGCCAAAAATCCCGGGATGATGCGCGTTCACGTGCAATATCCCGGGATTTTCATGCGAGTGTAAAAGGGGTATAAGAGAGAGTGCAGCCTATCCATTCACTATAACCAGTGACATCACTGAGAGTGCAGCCTATCCATTCACTATAACCAGTGACATCACTAAGAGAGAGTGCAGCCTATCCATTCACTATAACCAGTGACATCACTAAGAGAGAGTGCAGCCTATCCATTCACTATAACCAGTGACATCACTAAGAGAGAGTGCAGCCTATCCATTCACTATAACCAGTGACATCACTGAGAGAGAGTGCAGCCTATCCATTCACTATAACCAGTGACATCACTGAGAAAGAGTGCAGCCTATCCATTCACTATAACCAGTGACATCACTAAGAGAGAGTGCAGCCTATCCATTCACTATAACCAGTGACATCACTAAGAGAGAGTGCAGCCTACCCATTCACTATAACCAGTGACATCACTAAGAGAGAGTGCAGCCTATCCATTCACTATAACCAGTGACATCACTGAGAGAGAGTGCAGCCTATCCATTCACTATAACCAGTGACATCACTGAGAAAGAGTGCAGCCTATCCATTCACTATAACCAGTGACATCACTAAGAGAGAGTGCAGCCTATCCATTCACTATAACCAGTGATATCACTGAGAGAGAGTGCAGCCTATCCATTCACTATAACCAGTGACATCACTGAGAAAGAGTGCAGCCTATCCATTCACTATAACCAGTGACATTACTGAGAGAGAGTGCAGCCTATCCATTCACTATAACCAGTGACATCACTGAGAGAGAGTGCAGCCTATCCATTCACTATAACCAGTGACATCACTAAGAGAGAGTGCAGCCTATCCATTCACTATAACCAGTGACATCACTGAGAGAGAGTGCAGCCTATCCATTCACTATAACCAGTGACATCACCGAGAGAGAGTGCAGCCTATCCATTCACTATAACCAGTGACATCACTAAGAGAGAGTGCAGCCTATCCATTCACTATAACCAGTGACATCACTGAGAGTGCAGCCTATCCATTCACTATAACCAGTGACATCACTGAGAGAGTGCAGCCTATCCATTCACTATAACCAGTGACATCGCTAAGAGAAGAGTGCAGCCTATCCATTCACTATAACCAGTGACATCACTGAGAGAGAGTGTAGCCTATCCCATCAATATAACCAGTGACATCACTGAGAGAGAGTGAAGCCTATCCATTCACTATAACCAGTGACATCACTGAGAGTGCAGCCTATCCATTCACTATAACCAGTGACATCACTGAGAGTGCAGCCTATCCAGTCACTAGGAGCCGGTGAAATCACTGAGAGTGCAGCCTATCCAGTCACTAGGAGCCAGTGACATCACTGAGAGTGCAGCCTATCCAGTCACTAGGAGCCGGTGACATCACTGAGAGTGCAGCCTATCCAGTCACTAGGAGCCAGTGACATCACTGAAGCATTAGGGAAGATCCCCAAATATGACACTAGAAGAATTAAGTCCTGCTTGTATAAAAAGTTCCTCATTTTAAAGTCAGTGTTTGAACATAATATGTGACGTTCGGCCTTTCTGATGACTTAGAGACTTGGGGTTATATCGCTGTTGGGATCCGGACTGAAAGTCGACAGTAACTAGGTCGACAGGGTGTCTAGGTCGACAGGGTCTTTAGGTCGACAGGTCAAAAGGTCGACATGAGTTTTTCACAATTTTTTTCTTTTTTTGAACCTTTTCATACTTAACGATCCACGTAGACTACGATTGGAACGGTAATCTGTGCCGAGCGAAGCGGTAGCGGAGCGAAGGCACCATGCCCGAAGCATGGCGAGCGAAGCGAGCCATGCGAGGGGACGCGGTGCACTAATTGGGGTTCCCTGTCACCCTACGAAGAAAACGACACCAAAATAACATTAAAAACTCATGTCGACCTTTTGACCTGTCGACCTAGAACATGTCGACCTAAAGATCCTGTCGACCTAGACACCCTGTCGACCTAGTTACTGTCGACAATAGTGGTCGACCTAGTTACTGTCGACTTTCAATACCACACCCTCGCTGTTAATGCACTAAAGCTGCTAAGTGCTGATGTTACAGTAGTAAAAGTGTGGAATATACATTACTGTACGCACCGGCACCTCATGCAGTCCCCAGGGGGGGGAATCAATGTCTGTGGCTGTAGGGAGGCATCAGATCAGCAATGTCAGGGTGCCCTGCCAGCCACAGACAGAACGGGCATATGGAACATTATAATACAATGGAATATCTTGTGTATTATAATGAGGATTATTCATTGTAATCTGTTACAGTATTATAACAACATTAAATATCATGTGCATTATAATAAGGATGAATTTTCATTGTACTCTGCTAAAGTGGAATATACTGTGTATTATAATAACATTAAATAGTCTATGTACTATGGGTTCAGTATGATTTGCAGATGGACGGGATGCCGGGTGTCAGTATATCAACGCCCAGAATCCCGATCTCGCTGAAAGTAGGATCGGGATTCCAGGCGTCGGTATTTACGCCGGCATCCCGAGTTTGGTTACTATAATAAATGGGTAATGCTGTGTACCATGGAGAAAACTCTGTGTATTATAATGCTGGATGTTTGGTTACTATAATAAATGGGCAATGCTGTGTAACATGGAGAATAATCTGTGTATTGTAATGGTGGATGTTTGGCTACTATGATAAATGGGCAATGCTGTGTACCATGGAGAATAATCTGTGTACAATAATGGTGAATATTTGGCTACTATAATAAATGGGCAATGCTGTGTACCATGGAGAATAATTTGTGTACTATAATGGTAAATTTGTGGTTATTATAATAAATGGACAATGCTGTGTACCATGGAGAATAATCTGTGTACTATAATGGTGGATGTTTGGTTACTATAATAAATGGACAATGCTGTGTACTATGGAGAATAATCTGTGTACTATAATGGTGGATGTTTGGTTACTATAATAAATGGGCAATGCTGTGTACCATGGAGAAAACTCTGTGTACTATAATGGTGGGTGTTTCGTTACTATAATAAATGGGCAATGCTGTGTAACATGGTGAATAATCTGTGTACTATGATGGTGGATGTTTGGTTACTATAATAAATGGCTAATGCTGTGTAACATGGAGAATAATCTGTGTACTATAATGGTGGATGTTTGGTTACTATAATAAATGGGCAATGATCTGTACCATGGAGAATAATATGTGTACTATAATGGTGGATATTTGGATACTATAATAAATGGACAATGCTGTGTACCATGGAGAATAATCTGTGTACTATAATGGTGGATGTTTGGTTGCTATAATAAATGAGCATGATATGTATCATGGAAAATAATCTGTGTACTATAATGGTGGATGTTTGGTTACTATAATAAATGGACAATGCTGTGTAACATGGATAATAATCTGTATATTATAATGGTGGATGTTTGGTTACTATAATAAATGGACAATGCTGTGTACCATGGAGAATAATATGTGTACTATAATGGTGGATATTTGGTTACTATAATAAATGGGCAATGCTGTGTACCATGGAGAATAATATGTGTACTATAACGGTGGATATTTGGTTCCTATAATAAATGGGCAATGCTGTGTAACATGGATAATACTCTGTGTACTATAATGGTGGATGTTTGATTACTATAATAAATGGACAATGCTGTGTAACATGGTAAATAATCTGTGTACTATAATGGTGCATGTTTGGTTACTATAATAAATGGGCAATGCTGTGTAACATGGAGAATAATCTGTGTACTATAATGGTGGATATCTGGTTACTATAATAAATGGGCAATGCTGTGTACCATGGAGAATAATCTGTGTACTATAATGGTGGATGTTTGGTTACTATAATAAATGGGCAATGCTGTGTACCATGGATAATAATCTGTGTACTATAATGGTGGATATCTGGTTACTATCATAAATGTGCAATGCTGTGTACCATGGAGAATAATCTGTGTACTATAATGGTGGATGTTTGGTTACTATAATAAATGGGCAATGCTGTGTAACATGGATAATAATCTGTGTACTATAATGGTGGATATCTGGTTACTATAATAAATAGGCAATACTGTGTACCATGGAGAATAATCTGTGTACTATAATGGTGGATGTTTGATTACTATAATAAATGGACAATGCTGTGTAACATGGTAAATAATCTATGTACTATAATGGTGCATGTTTGGTTACTATAATAAATGGGCAATGCTGTGTAACATGGAGAATAATCTGTGTACTATAATGGTGGATATCTGGTTACTATAATAAATGGGCAATGCTGTGTACCATGGAGAATAATCTGTGTACTATAATGGTGGATGTTTGATTACTATAATAAATGGACAATGCTGTGTAACATGGTAAATAATCTGTGTACTATAATGGTGCATGTTTGGTTACTATAATAAATGGGCAATGCTGTGTAACATGGAGAATAATCTGTGTACTATAATGGTGGATGTTTGGTTACTATAATAAATGGGCAATGCTGTGTAACATGGAGAATAATCTGTGTACTATAATGGTGGATGTTTGGTTACTATAATAAATGGGCAATGCTGTGTAACATGGAGAATAATCTGTGTACTATAATGGATATTTGGTTATTATAATAAATGGGCAATGCTGTGTACCATGGAGAATAATCAGTGTATTATTATAATGGTGCATATTTGGTTCCTATAATAAATGGGCAATGCTGTGTAACATGGAGAATAATCTGTGTACTATAATGGTGGATGTTTGGTTACTATAATAAATGGGCAATGCTGTGTAACATGGAGAATAATCTGTGTACTATAATGGTAGATGTTTGGTTACTATAATAAATGGGCAATGCTGTGTAACATGGTGAATAATCTGTGTAATATAATGGTGCATGTTTGGTTACTATAATAAATGGGCAATGCTGTGTAACATGGATAATAATCTGTGTACTATAATGGTGGATATGTGGTTACTATAATAAATAGGCAATGCTGTGTACCATGGAGAATAATCTGTGTACTATAATAGTATATATTTCGTTATTATAATAAATGGGCAATGCTGTGTAACATGGTGAATAATCTGTGTAATATAATGGTGCATGTTTGGTTACTATAATAAATGGGCAATGCTATGTAACATGGAGAATAATCTGTGTACTATAATGGGGGATGTTTGGTTACTATAATAAATGGGCAATGCTGTGTAACATGGAGAATAATCTGTGTACTATAATGGTGCATGTTTGGTTACTATAATAAATGGGCAATGTTGTGTAACATGGAGAATAATCAGTGTATTATTATAATGGTTCATATTTGGTAACTATAATAAATGGGCAATGCTGTGTACCATGGATAATAATCTGTGTACTATAATGGTGGATGTTTGGTTACTATAATAAATGGGCAATGCTGTGTATCATGGAGAATAATCTGTGTAATATAATGGTGCATGTTTGGTTACTATAATAAATGGGCAATGCTGTGTACCATGGAGAATAATCTGTGTACTATAATGGTGGATGTTTGGTTACTATAATAAATGTGCAATGCTGTGTAACATGGTGAATAATCTGTGTACTATAATGGTGGATGTTTGGTTACTATAATAAATGGGCAATGCTGTGTGCTGTGCGCAGTATTCTGTGTATTATAAATACGTGGAATATAACGTGAGGCCTAATGAATGGCGGGTACATCTGTGAATGAGAAACGCTGTCTATCCAGAGGGGAAACAGATGGACGGAGTCTCATTATTTCTCTCCTGCGCTATATAAAGTACAGACACAAACACTTTCCATGTGCAGGGCTGCAGAGGGCCTTGGCAAGAGGGGGCTTGTTTACAGCATGGATGTTTTTACAATAAGAGGAAGCAAACACCGCTCCCTTTCTGTGAAACTCATCCCCCCCCCCCCCCTTCTATCCTTGCAGACTATTCCCACTGCGCAGACCGTCCCATCCATCATTATCCTCCAGTCATTACTCAATAAGGATAACTGAAGCTTCTCTGCAGAATCCAATAACAAAGGGATGCACCCCCCATACATCTCAGCAGTATACTGTGCTCCTAATTACTAACACAATTGTAGTCTATTTTCTCCAGGAAAATGTGTTTCTTCTCCGGTTTCACATCTTGGATACGGACGAGTCTCCCCTCTCCTGTGCCGTGTCTACACAGTACAAGTCGTTGTTTTAATTCATATCCTCCAATTTATAAGAACGATTGTTATTCATTTTCTGCTAATATGCTTATTAACGCCGATGCGCTATTAATGCACGTGGTCATTAACGCCTGAGATGCGCACTACGTAATTTAGTAGCCTCTCCGCCCGTTACCGCCCACAAACGGCGCCTGACTGTCAACCACTTTGCGAATAAATCCTCTGAATAGCAAGACCATCGCCGCACCTGCGCAGTGGCAAGTATCGCTCCACTGCGTGCAAAAATCGCCATTGCGTAACTCCTGCGGCAACGCACTCTGCCAGTAATCACAGCAAAATTAATTTTTGCCCATTTTCCCAGTGCATGTGCCTGAACGAGCCCTAAGGGTTATAGAGCATGGGGGCTTATTTACTAAAGTGTGTGAAGCCATAAATCTTCGTCGTTTCAGCAGGATTATGGCACAATTACGTAAATTCCTGTTTATTACTGCAATGAAGCCAGAGATAATCACAGACTCTTCTGCATTTACTAAACTGTGACAACGTTCCGCAGTCCCGTAGTTCTCAGTGGAGAGACGGCGCGATGGGACTATTTAACTAACTCGGAAGGAGTTACCAGCCTGTCTGCGGTGCCGAGTTGTGACTGTTTCCAGAGAGCTACAATATTGTTGCAACAAATTAACAGTTCACAATATTACAGCAATGAGCAGGGAAGGGAGGGCTGTGTGAGCTCGGATGTCTGTCTTTTCAACGGTTGGGTATGTTAGGTTGAAACTATGGGGGTAATTCAGACTGGATTGCTGCAGAGGTGGTTGCAGGGCGGGAAGGGGCGTGCCAACGGCGTTGGTGAGGCGCGGTCCGGACAACGCAGGCGTGTCCACACCATTGCAAGCCGCGGTGGCTGTGTGACATCACACGCAGCCGCTGTGACTCGGGACACGGCGAGTAGCCACCTGCCAGTGCAGCTAGGCTGCGCAGGCAAGGAGCTACTCAGCGGTTGCAAAATCATCACCGCCGTGTGATCCTTTTGGACCCTTGCGGGGGAAAGTAGGGCCTGACATGCGGGGCGGACTAACCCTGTGCTGGGTGTCACCCCGCATGTCAGATGTGCTAAAGTTAGCACATCTACAATCAGATCTGAATTTCCCCCTATGTGCCTAATGCAGACCTGATCGTAGCAGCAAATTTGTTAGCTAATGGGCAAAACCATGTGTACTTCAGGTGGGGCAGATGTAAAATGTGCGAGCGACCCGGCGGCGGGGGGGCAGTGACGGGGGGAGTGAAGTTTCTGCACTCCCACCGTCACGCGGCTGCATTGAAGTGCAGGCAAATATGGACGAGATCGTCCATATTGGCCTGCATGCACAGCCGACGGGAGACCAGCGATGAACGAGCGCGGGGCCGCACATCGTTCATCGCTGGAGTCTCCACACTGAAAGATATGAACGAGTTCTCGTTCATTTATGAACGAGATCGTTCATATCTTTCAAAAAATCGGCCAGTGTGTAGGGCCCTTTACACACATGGCTGGTACTTAGGGCCTGTCAGAGCGCGGACTGGGGGGATGTGCAGGCTGGGGGTGTTTTTCACAATGAAATAATATATATATTGACATGCAGAAATGTCACAACTGCTTTGCACATGCTGAAGCGGAATTATATTGTCAAAGTCGAAAAATATCGTAATACATATGCCTTGTACTAACCCCATGCACATGCCCGCTGCGCGTGCACTCGCTCTGCCGTGCGTGCGCATATCCGCACTTTGCGTAACGGAGCTTTCACGGCAATGCGCCTTGGCGCGTGGTATGCGCATTTACGGTAGGGTTTGTGAGCGTGTAGCGTGTTATTAGAACATTACATATTTAACCCATATAGCGTATATTTTAGATATAGTTCCCTTAGACCATGTCAGCGAGTATTTTTAGTTTAAACTGTTCCTGGACAGAGAGATTCCTCTTTGCATGATAGGAAGGGTCAGATAAAGGTTGGAAGGTGATGTCTAGTATCCAGCTGTAGGGTATTTTGAGGGTAACATTCCGGTGGTAGTTAGAGAAAGATCGCTTGCTACTGCATATAGTTATGTACAAAAGTAGATTATGAACATTAACTGTATTTACTGTAAATTACATATGCGGCGGGAATCCAGAGGATACCTCCCACCAGAGCAGTTGGAACAGACATTGCCCACCTTTTCAAATCCACCTATGACCTTTGCTGTAATGTGGAGACATATCTCTGTGTCCAATGAACAATGAGATTACAGTGACCATTGTATTGTGTATGCATGTTGTGTATAAAAGGACCATTGTTGCCTGGCCGGTCAGAGGACTCTAAACGCTATCTGTATGACCAGCGGAGGACCGAGTTCGGGTTGCGCTTGCGAATATTCTCACGTACGTACATTCTCTGTAGCCATTATTTCTGTTTAGATTTACTTGTTAGCCTGTAGTGTATAAACTGTATTGTTTTATCTTTTGGAATCAATCCACGGAGGCCTTAGAACCCTGTGGTTTCAACTACAAACGGTGTTGTGTTTTCACTTTCCTGCATGGGTTTTAAAGTAGATTTATCTGTTTAAGGTATATAAGCATTGTTAAGGTGTACGCACTGCGGATACTTTGTATCGCCAGCGCTATTTAAGGTTTAAAGGTATAAAATCGTTGCAGTACTTTGCTGCCAAAGGTTTAAAGTATAAGCATATCATGACATTGTATCATTAACAAGGTTTAGAGGTTATCCATTGTGTGAGTGCTCGCTGTGTGTACTCCTTACACTCAGCGCAGCGTGCGTACGCCAAGTACGTACCACGTGCAGGACTCTGTACGCAAATAGCGTACAAAGTGCGCAGCACGTGCACGTAGTCTAGCGGCCATAGCGGCTCAACGGTAATAGTGTACAAAAGGGTATAGCTTTGCGGTCTAAGATAATACCGACATTATCAATATGTAGGCGCAAATTGCGACGGTGGGTCTAATTTAGATCTGATCCCAGCAGCAAATTTGTTAGCAGTTGGGCACAACCATGTTGCACTGCAGAGAGGGCAGATGTAACATGTGCAGAGAGAGTTAGGTTTGGGTGGGGGGTGTTCAGACTGAAATCTAAATTGCAGTGTAGAAATAAAGCAGCCAGTATTTACTCTGCACAGAAACAATATAACCCACCCAAATCTAACTCTCTCTGCACGTGTTACACCTGCCCCCCCTGCAGTGCACATGGTTTTGCCCGTTAGCTAACACATTTGCTGCTGCGATCGGATCTGAATTAGGCCCTGTGTGCAGGAACTACAGGCCAGCAAGCCATGATGCAGGACATGGGTGCGAATGGACAAGTAAATGCAGTGGGGGGAAATACCATCGGATAACAGGTCTGCATGGCTGAATTACCACCAGCCCTGAGCTGACCCCTCCACCACTGATCGCTCTGCGCTTAATGCAACACACGAGGTTATATATTTATAGGACACAAACTTCAGCATGAAAAGAGGAAGCGCTTCTACTTCCTGGCTGATAGAGGGAAATGTTCCAGGGACAGGAGATAAATAGATCTTTATTACACATATGAATGACTACTCCGAATGGATTATGGCTTTACAGTGAACTGAACCATATAATTATTTCTGTGTAATCTCCTTACAGATCCGTCCTGTCCTCTGTGCCATCTCTCTACAGCATCCCAGCGCTTGTTTGCCTTAAAGCCCAGCGCAGAACCATTTTGGACCCACCTTGTACCTCGAATTGTGCGCGTGGGCCTAGATTTCCCAGCATGGGGCGTACGTTATTGAGCACAATGTGGAGGCAGACCGGAGGCATGTCTAGCGAAGCACGGAGTGGTCACATGGGCGCGCCTAGTCCAGGAAATTATACTGGTAATGTGGACATTGATTTTCAGGCCCCATCATGGCGGCATTTGTGCGCTTCTGGGAAATCCTTGTTAGATAAGTGCGCTGCATTTTCAATTGTATTTTGCGCTGCACAGTCATTGCAATCACCCGAAGGCGGTGGAGAAAGCACACGTTGTGCATTGCCCGTTTATTGGGGGGGGAGCACCAAGCACTGGTGGGAAACATTCTTTCAGTTGCACTGTAGTGGAAAATTAACATTTCAAGACGCATGTAGTGCAACGTACTGGAAACATTTACACACCCACAAATGAGGCGTGATAGTTCCATTGTCCCGCACGCTCAGGATTAATCTAAGACAGAAAAAAGTATAAGCCGTGCAGTGTTTTATAAGACAACGGAAAAACGGACTTCAATGAAGGGGCAATGCTAGGGGTGGGCGTAACTCAGAACCGGTAAATGCCCTTTGTGATAGTGAGCTCACGAGAAGGCCACAAGGCCACACTACACAAGATATGACCACTTTATAGTGGGCGGTGCCCTGAGCCCCCATAACGCAACCTCAATTCATGCAGCCACCCATTGCCGGTACGTCCATCCATTGGATGGGCACTGGTCAGCGGGACAAACCTAAACTCTCCTCAAATTTGGGCTGATGTCCTTATCCGTGAGACGGCGGGACAGCCACTGCAAAGCACTCCCAACTTTTGTATACGTGTAACAGCACAAAAGAAGGTGACATTCAGGAGACCTTTTTTTATATGGGAAAGATTTAATTAATTCCTTCCAACGTTTCGGCCTCAGCCCCTCATCAGGCCTTACATGCGTGGCAGAGGCTGCACAACCCACCTTTATGTAAGTATGTGTGTCTATTGTCTCATCTGTGAGAAGCAGAATGAGAGCATAGGTGCCGGGAAGATGGCGGTGGAGCGGCTTAAGAGGGAGGGGCAGCAGGCGGCCCACGGGTCAGTGGCGGGAAGAAAGGGTGTTGGGCTGGTATGGGGCAGGTGGGTCTTTGCAGCGGAGAGAGAGCAACACAGTGAGCAACTTTATATGGTGTCTCAGAGTCTTTTTTGGGGGGGGGGTTTAACGAGCTGGTTAGTGGGGACGCCGTGGGCCGACCTCTCCCCCTTTTAAATAAATGCTTGCTGGTGGGCCTGTCTATATGCACCTTACACGGTGGCAAATTGACCTATTTTCCAGCTTAATCTTATCTAAATACTCCATCAGTTCATAACCAGATACCTCCGCCTCTGTTCAGCAGTTCTGCTGACCCAAATACACTTTTCGACACTAAAATAGCCTGGCCACCCTCCAGCTCCCACCGCATACATATCTCGCCCTCAGCACAAGCGCTGAGAGAACCTCTTCTCTTCCCCACAACAGACATATATTCCCTTTCCAGAGAATTTACAGTGCAGAACACCAGCGAGCTGTCACATAGAGGAGAAATCATTGTTAGCTGAAAGCAGCTGACTCAGAACAAGGAGACGGAAAACGGGAAGTCCACATAATTGACATTTTCTATTTATATCCCCCAACTTTGTGCTGCATTCCGGAAGATGAATGGCCCTATATGCAGAATATAATACCATCCCAAAATTATTATTAGTCTTTATAACAAACAACCCCCTACACCAGCTCTAGCAGAAAGGCTGGGGGCTCATGCCATCAGACCAACGCAGTTTGGGAGGGTACTCCCCTACCCCTTAAATGCTGTGTCGGGGAGCGCTGTGTTAGTATCTAACACTAAGGGGGGGCAGGGAGCACTGGAGGGGTGTAATGGCCCCCAAAATACTGTGATCTCTCTCTCTCTCTCTCTCTCCCATCCCTGCTCCCTGCTGGAAAACTTTTACAGCATTGCCTTGTGGTTACAATGTTGCTGCACTCTGCAAAACAGTTCATTTCAGAGCTGCTGAGACAATGAGACGGTTAAACGTTTCTCAGCCGAAGGAAGCAGGAAAATCAATACAAGATATTTTCACATCCATTTACCAATTTGGGAACATGCTTCTGATATATTGTTTTATTACTCCATAAAATATTCTGGCGTTGAATAATTTATCTCCGGTGCTTTGTAGCTTCGGCCAACTTGTGCTCTGCGGTACGGGGCAAAGCGGAGTTAGAAAACGGTTTGGTTCTAGTAAAGGGTACGGAGTCTGGGAGATACGTATAGGGCAACGGGTGACTTTGGGGCAATTACTGGTGAGCATTTCTTGGATACCGACTCCCAGGCTAGCTGATGGTAAATAAGATAATTTCATGCGTATCGGAACAATAGACCGTTCTCGTCGTGCTGCGCTGGTAGGGAGCTACTCTTCAAGTACAAAAGCATCGCCGCTGTGCAATGCTTTTGTACTTGGCCGAATTAGGCCCATTATAATGCCAATAAACTGGCCCTGAAGAAATCACTTGTGGTCTTTAGAAACGCGCAGGAAGACAACTATAACTTTGCTATCCAATAAGAGATTGCCATTTATAGAACGCTGCTAGCAATAAATATAACTCCGTTATAATATACCGCCATTGGATGGTAAATACTAATATCTTATGTAACAGGGAATTATAACAGCTGGTGATCTCCCCATCGGATCCTGTCACCGCTCGTGTAATTAAGGTAATATTAAACAGTCTAGTTCCTTCATTATTAATACTGTTACAGTATTTTTTAGTCCTAAGATCACAGTTCACATGGTACATACAAACACAGGAAATAAATATACAGTGTGCATGAGTTACATATGTGTGATGGGTATTTTAGAATGTAAGCTCCTCTGGGGCAGGAACTAGTGTGAGCAGCTATAGATTCTCTGCACAGTGCTGTATAATAATATGTTGGCGCTATATAAGTAATGTTGATAATTATATGCGGGCGGTAGGTTAGAGGTGAGTTAATGATACGCCTGCGTGTGGGTACAGGTCATTCAGTGATGCTGCTATTGCTTTGTTAACAAATAACACTTATACCGTATCCATCGCCTGCGTTATGATGGAAGTGTCCTGCAGGAAATGTTACTAGTAACAATAACAGCAAATGTGCTGGAACCTCATACTGCCAGAGGAGCGAGGCCGTGTGCCAGGGAGCCGCTACTACTACTACTGTCTACCCATCGGCAAATACCAGAGGGGCACAGAGGACATCACGCCATGCCCAGCAAGGAATACAATATCCAGCAGCTAATATCCTTTACAGCACAGAATTTGGTGTCCAGTAGTTAAATTACTGTCCAGCAAAAAATTATAATGTCCAACAGTTAATATAATGTCCAGCAAGAAATATACAGCACACCAGGGACTGTAATGTTAGTAACCAATGTAATGTCCAGCAGAGAGCATAATGGGGGTAATTCCAAGTTGATCGCAGCAGGAATTTTGTTGACAGTTGGGCAAAACCATATGTACTGCAGGGGAGGCAGGTATAACATTTGCAGAGAGAGTTAAATTTGGGTGGGTTACATTGTTTCTGTGCAGGGTAAATACTGGCTGCTTTATTTTTACACTGCAAATTAAATTGCAGATTGAACACACCATGGGGGTCATTCCGAGTTGTTCGTTCGTTATATTTTTCTCGCAACGGAGCGATTAGTCGCTAATGCGCATGCGCAATGTCCGCAGTGCGACTGCGCCAAGTAAATTTGCTATGCAGGTAGGTAATTTACTCACGGCATTACGAGGTTTTTTCTTCGTTCTGGTGATCGTAATGTGATTGACAGGAAGTGGGTGTTTCTGGGCGGAAACTGGCCGTTTTATGGGTGTGTGCGAAAAAACGCTACCGTTTCTGGGAAAAACGCGGGAGTGTCTGAAGAAACGGAGGAGTGTCTGGGCGAACGCTGGGTGTGTTTGTAACGTCAAACCAGGAACGAAACTGACTGAACTGATCGCAGATGCCGAGTAAGTCTGGAGCTACTCAGAAACTGCTAAGAAGTGTCTATTCGCAATTCTGCTAATCTTTCGTTCGCAATTTTGATAAGCTAAGATTCACTCCCAGTAGGCGGCGGCTTAGCGTGTGCAAAGCTGCTAAAAGCAGCTTGCGAGCCAACAACTCGGAATGAGGGCCCATACCCAAATCTAACTCTCTCTGCACATGTTATATCTGCCTCCCCTGCAGTGCACATGGTTTTGCCCAACTGCTAAAGAAAATCCTGCTGCGATCAACTTGGAATTACCCCCAATGTCCAGTAGGAAGCATAATGACCTGCAGAGAATATGTCAAAAGAGAATGTTATGTTCAGCAGGGAGCATAATGGAGGTCATTCAGAGTTGATCGCACGCTGACGATTTTCGCAGCGCAGCGATCAGGTCACTACTGCGCATCCGTAAGCACCGCAATGCACACACGCGTCGTACGGTTACACACATCATTGTTGCTGTGCAATGCTTCTAGCGACGATTCCATTCGCACAGTCGTTCGCAAAGAGATTGACAGGAAGAGGGCGTTTATGGGTGTCAACTGATCGTTTTCTCGGAGTGGTAGGGAAAACGCAGGCGTGTCCAGGCGTTTGCAGGGCGGGTGTCTGACGTCAATTCCGGGACCGGACAGGCTGAAGTGATCGCAAGGGCTGAGTAAGTTCAGATTTACTCAGAAACTGCAAAAAACTTTTTTCGTCCCGCTCGGCTGCACATGCGATCGCACACTTGCAAAGTGAAAATACACTCCCTCGTGGGCGGCGACTATGCGTTTGCACAGCTGCAAAAAGTAGCTAGCGAGTGATCAACTCGGAATGAGGGCCAATGTCCAGCAGAGAATACGTCAAAAAAGAGAATGTAATGTCCAGCAGGGAACATAGGGGGTCATCCCGAGTTGATCGCTCGCTAGCTGCTTTTTGCAGCATTGCACACGCTAGGCCGCCGCCCTCTGGGAGTGTATCTTAGCTTAGCAGAATTGCGAATGAAAGATTAGCAGAATTGCGATTAAATAATTCTTTGCAGTATCTGAGTAGCTCCAGACTTACTCACAGATTGCGATCAGCTCAGTCCGTTAAGTTCCTGGTTTGACGTCACAAACACGCCCTGTGTCGGCCAGCCACTCCCCCGTTTCTCCAGACACTCCCGTGTTTTTCCCTGACACGCCTGCGTTTTTTTGCAAACGCCGGGAAAACGCTGAGTTACCACCCAGAAACGCCCCTTTCCTGTCAATCATTTACCGAACAGCAGTGCGACTGAAAAGCGTCGCTGAAGCCACAGCAACACAGCTAAGTTTTGTATTAAATAACTAAGCGCATGCGCAAATAGCAACAAATCGCAGCATAGTTAAAATCGGCAACGAGCGGACAACTCGGAATGACCCCCATAATGTCCAGCAGAGAATATGTCAAAAGAGAATGTAATATACAGCAGGGAACATAATGTCCAGCAGATAATGTGTTGTTCAGCAAAGAATGGAATGTCCAGCAAGAAATATACAGCCCATCAGGGAATGTAATGTTAGTAATCAGTGTAATGTTCAGCAGGGAGCATAATGTCCAGCAGATGATGTAATGTCCAGCAGATAATGTAATGTTCAGCAGGGAGCATAATGTTCAGCAGATAATGTAATGTCCAGCAGAGAACGTAATGTCCAGCAGAGGATGTAATGTCCAGCAGATAATGTAATGTCCAGCAGATAATGTAATGTCCAGCAGATAATGTAATGTCCCGCAGATAATGTAATGTTCAGCAGAGAACGTAATGTCCAGCAGATAATGTAATGTCCAGCAGAGAACGTAATGTCCAGCAGATAATGTAATGTCCAGCAGATAATGTAATGTCCCGCAGACAATGTAATGTTCAGCAGAGAACGTAATGTCCAGCAGATAATGTAATGTCCAGCAGAGAATGTAATGTCCAGCAGATAATGTAATGTCCAGCAGATAATGTATTGTCCAGCAGATAATGTAATGTCCAGCAGATAATGTAATGTCCAGCAGATAATGTAATGTTCAGCAGAGAACGTAATGTCCAGCAGATAATGTAATGTCCAGCAGAGAATGTAATGTCCAGCAGATAATGTAATGTTCAGCAGATAATGTAATGTCCAGCAGATAATGTATTGTCCAGCAGATAATGTAATGTCCAGCAGATAATGTAATGTCCAGCAGATAATGTAATGTTCAGCAGATAATGTAATTTCCAGCAGATAATGTATTGTCCAGCAGATAATGTAATGTCCAGCAGATAATGTAATGTCCAGCAGGGAGCATAATGTTCAGCAGAGAATGTAATGTCCAGCAGATAATGTAATGTCCAGCAGATAATGTAATGTCCAGTAGATAATGTAATGTCCCGCAGATAATGTAATGTCCAGCAGATAACGTAATGTCCAGCAGAGAACGTAATGTCCAGCAGATAATGTAATGTCCAGCAGATAATGTAATGTCCAGTAGATAATGTTATGTCCCGCAGATAATGTAATGTTCAGCAGAGAACGTAATGTCCAGCAGATAATGTAATGTCTAGCAGATAATGTAATGTCCAGCAGAGAACGTAATGTCCAGCAGATAATGTAATGTCCCGCAGATAATGTAATGTTCAGCAGAGAACGTAATGTCCAGCAGATAATGTAATGTCCAACAGAGAACGTAATGTCCAGCAGAGAACGTAATGTCCAGCAGATAATGTAATGTTCAGCAGAGAACGTAATGTCCAGCAGAGAATGTAATGTCCAGCAGATAATGTAATGTCCAGCAGATAATGTAATGTCCAGCAGAGAACGTAATGTCCAGCAGATAATGTAATGTCCAGCAGAGAATGTAATGTTCAGCAGATAATGTAATATCCAGCAGATAATGTAATGTCCAGCAGATAATCTAATGTCCAGCAGAGAACGTAATGTCCAGCAGATAATGTAATGTCCAGCAGATAATGTAATGTCCAGCAGATAATGTAATGTCCAGCAGGGAACGTAATGTCCAGCAGATAATGTAATTTCCAGCAGATACGGCTGCACAGCAGCCTCATAAACCTCATATAATACACAAGATAAAGGCATGATTCAGACTTGTACACAAACAATGGTTTACACACAACCCCCATACTTATTGGTCTGTGCATGTGGAGAATAACTCTTGAGATATGGTCGCAGAGCCCCCTTAGCTGTAGTGTGATTGATATGTTATGGCATTTCGGGTCTGGCAACCGTTGTGAAGGTGTGATGGGCTCAGGGTCTGTGTCGGCCATTGTTGGATGCAGATCTGGCTGTTAAGTTATTTGTATACTTCTAATTACACTCTGGGCTAAAGTCACTAACCGCACAGTAATTACCGGTGACCCCGTTCAAAGCTACAATGTTACCCTGCAAGACTATTGGGAAGATGGTCTGTCAATGGAAAATGCAAACCCAATGTATACAGGGCCGGACTGAAGGATGCATAAACCTGAGGCTGAAAATGATCAAGGGCCCATTGTGAAAGGCAGAGGCGCTGTGACCAGTGCCGTGTGGTCGTGTCCAGTGCCGTGTGGGTGTGGCCAGTGCCATGTGGGAGTGGTCAATGCCATGTAGGTGTTACCAGTTCTGAGTAGTTGTGACCAATGCCATGTGGGTGTGTCCAGTGCTGTGTGGGAGTGGCCAGTGCCATGTACGTGTTACCAGTGCTTTGTCTGTGTCCAGTGCCATGTGGGTGTGGCCAGTGGTGTGTGGGTATGGCCAGTGATATGTGGGTGTAGCCAGTGTTGTGTGGGTGTAGCCAGTGTTGTGTCTCCATAAGTACATAAAAGTAGGCATGGTAATTGGTGTAGCCACCATCGATGGTTGTTATTGATGGTGATAATGTTAGTGGCCATCGATGGCATCCTACTACGTAATGGATGACCATCAATACTTTTACCAACCGCTGGTCATCCCTTTTCTTTGACTGCCTGGCCTGTGGGCCAATCAGAACCTGTGGGTGTTGTTTTCTGGGATGTGCTCTGTGTCTTGGCACCTTGGGGGGGGGAGGGGGGAAGGAATTGGTTTTGCTGTGCCATCGATGGAGGAAAACCAACTGTTTCTCCCCCATCGATGGCAAAAGTATTCTACATCGGCCATAAACCATCAATGATTATGAATCATCGATGGTCAACTGCCATCCCTGCGTAGAGGCAGAAAAATTGCATCACTCTGTGGGGAAAGTGGTTACACAAATCTAAAAACGTATGATTTCTGGCCAACCGTGCGTACAGTTGGTCATCATCATAATGGTAGGCCTTTTGTTATGTGGAGGCCTGGAGCTGTAGTCCCACCCGCCCTATTGTAAATCTAGCCCTGAGCTGAAATATAAGCACAGAGAACCCATTATATGATTGGCTATCTATACATAAAGCGAGAGGTTCAGCAAACACGGGGTCCTCTGTAAGCCAAACACAGGGCATGTGCCCTGCGGCACCATGCGGCTGCACCCGCTACAGTGCGTGGCTTATCCTGCCAAGGTGGTGGCCCTCCAAATGCCACCCACTCATGGGCCCAGCTGGGCGTTCTGTGGGGTTGTGGTGGGGATCTCTGAATTTGCCTCAGGGCACCATAGATTGGCATTACCATTTCCTTCAGCAGAGATGCCATTTATTAGAAATCGCAGTGGTTTGTAAATGACCCTTACTGACATGAACCATTTACGGACATGAATAAAACATTTACTGACCTGAGTAAACCGTTTACTGAAAGAGAAACATTTCCCCCAGCGACTTTTCCCTCAGAACATGTTACCGCCATCTCTTATTAATAAGGTCTGCCAGGGCGTTACGCAATGAGAAGTAAATAGTCAGTGAATATTGTATCAGCTGGGTAGATTTAAGGCGTCGGTATTCCGCTTCACTTCGGTGCACAGTCGGCTGTTCCAGTAACGTCTCGCAGCGTGGTAACATCCGCACATGGATCAATGGACACGTAGGGGTACATTTACTACAATGGGAGTTCTATTTAAGATGGGATGTTGCCCATAGCAACCGATCGGATTCTACTTCCCGTTTATCTAGCACCGTTTATCTAGCACCTTCTAGAAGATAATACCTGGAATTTGATTGGTTGCTATGGGTATCATCCCATTTTAAATAGAACTCCCATCTTAGTAAATTTACCCTGTAGAGTGTCAGGTGGTTTCGGCTAGAGACGGAACATTAGTTCGCTGGGTCCATGGAATTTTTATTTATTTATTTTTTGGGGTGGGGGCAATGCATTCTATTCTCAGAGCCCCCTCATGCGCCATTCTAGTACCCCTTACTGATGAAACGGTTATGAGCCCCCTCCCCACTTTCCCTGGCCTGTGTGAGATATATATCAGCGAGAGAGGAAATTAACCAACAGAACGTTTCCATGAAGATAGAGAAGTCTGGCTATCGCAGCAGCGGCCCCGGGCTTCCCCATCATTGTATCATGACACAGATCTGTCACCTCAGAGTGCAGGATCCATACATATTATACAGCCCAGACCAGTATACAGAGGAGGACTTTCTAATGACATTCTCTTCCTCCTCCATGTACAGCCTCTATCTTTCCCCATTTCCCAATCACTTTCCCAGCACCAGAGATGAGCACTGCGCCACACAAGTGCAAGAGGCTGCGTTCTGTCTGTATCCTTTTCTTTACTTGTGGAAATTGCAGCAACCTGTCCTGAGCTGCAGCACTCAGGCCCTCATTCCGAGTTGTTCGCTCGCTAGCTGATTTTAGCAGTCGTGCAAACGCTATGCCGCCTCCCACTGCAAGTGTATCTTAGCTTAGCAGAAGTGCGAACGAAAGGATCGCAGCGCTGCTACAAAAAAAGATTGTGCAGTTTCAGAGTAGCTCCAGACTTACTCCTAGCTAGCGATCACTTCAGTCTGTTTCGTTCCTGGTTTGACGTCACAAACACGCCCTGCGTTCGGCCAGCCACTCCTGCGTTTTTATCGGGCACGTCTGCGTTTTTACACACACTCCCCGAAAACGGTCAGTTTCCTCCCAGAAACACCCACTTCCTGTCAATCACTCACCGATCAGCAGTGCGACTGAAAAGCGTCGCTAGACCTTGTGTGAAACTGCATAGTTTTGTGTGAAAGTACTTCACGCGTGCGAAGTACTCATGCTCCCACTTCATGGTAAGGCTCCTGTCTCTTCTTCCTGGCAGCTACTCTCTTGTCCAGTGCGGTGTTTGAGACACAGACACACACACACACACACACACACACACACACACACACACACACTAAACTTAGTAGAAGCAGTTGGCATGTGCAGCAGTTCCGCTCTGTCCCTCAAACTGCATGTTGTGGTGGCAGCTCAAGAAATCATATTCTATACTGTTGCTATTTTGGTCGGGCAACCAGAAACCCCCCCTGCGTTTTCCTATGGAGATGCAGGTAGGTTGACGGCATTTGGGATCCCTGCGGTCAGTATACGACGCTGGAATCCCGACCACTGACCATGCCGCCAGCCGGAATCCCAGCTAACATTCCATAGACCATTAATCGGAAGTACCGTTTTGGCTTCTTGGGTGGCAGTATGTTAAGCTGCTGTTGCAGAGAGCAGCAGTAACAGACTGCCAATGACTGAGCAATGTATGGTGCCTCCTGCTTTACTGCTGCTCCCTGTGCCTCACGTGACATGTATGGTGTAAGATAAATATACGGCATGCCATAAAGACAGCATGAGGCTAAAACACCAGCCATTAGAACAATCCCTCCATTATATACCCGCTATAGTGCAGTGCTGTGCACACTGCTAGATGGGTTTGTGTACAGCAACAGACACACAGGGAACAGCCACAGCGACGGAACAGAGAACGATCTGACGGTTACAACGAGCGATTGTCTCACTAGATAAACATGTTTTTCCATTGTCTGCGGATTTCACAACGTGACCATGACTTCACCGGAGGAGGACAAATATCTGATTCTGGACCTTACGGCGTAACAGTCAGATGTAAGGGATGACGCAGGATTGCCGTCCCTCCGATCAATACTGCATAGGGGAGGGGGGGGGCGAGCAGGCCGCACAGCGAGAGCCCCCGGCGCCTCTCTTACTGCTCTCAAGCTGTGGTGAAGATAAGGAAACTCACTGAAGGTCACAGAACAAGTAGAATATTCCGAGATATTTTTAGCTTGTCATTGCAGGTGATTGCACCATATAAGGACATGTTTATGTCCTGCCCGTCTATATGGGTCACTATGTGCTTTTCCATCTATAATACGCCCCCTTCGTACACGTAATACTGATCGGTGCGTCCTTGCGCGCCACCACTGTGCAGGCCCCCTCCACTCTTGCTGCGGCCGCAGCCTCGGCTTTGTGCCAGAGTCAACTGCGCATGCACAGGTCTCCAGGAAGATGGCGCCTGAACCGTGTCACAGAGAAAAAAAAATCTACTGCATGTTTGCAAGTCACTGGGAAAATGGCCGCCGCACCATTTTCGCTGTGATTTATGTCTGCAGCACCTGAGCTCCAGAGGGGTAAGTATAATACTATGGGGGCACGGTGTGAGGTGTGGGCCCCGTCTTGAACCAGGAGACCGTGTGCTCCGCACACCTTGCACCCAATATAGATACGCCAATGGTTACATCATCGCAACTTGCAGCAGTCCTATGACCTAAGTGAGCGGACGAGGGTCTGTCTTCGTGTCCCTGACACGCCCGCGACACTCGCCCATAAGACAGCCCATCACCGTGTGTAACCTCCCAGGAACTTGGAAGTGTACCATATATACACTGCAAAGCGGTCTTTCTACGGATGGCCATCGGTGGGTTAAGCATCGATGGTCACCACGATGGTGCCATTGATGGTTAACCTTGAGGGTTTAAAAACTATTCGATGGTTTCACCTACAGGTGGTTATACCTGCTTTTCTATTTTCTGGTCTGCAGGCCAAGCAGGCCTGGGAGCGGGTGTCGGGGGCGGAGCCATGCTCCGTGTCCTGGCATTTTATTAAAAACATTTTTTTTATAATAATATGGTAGTTTCATGCCATCGATAATGGGAAACCATCTGGTTTTCCCCCATCGACTGCAAAAGTATTGGTCATCAGGCATAGGCCATCGATGCTTTTAAACCATGGATGGTCGATGGCCATCCCTAGGCGCTTCCACTCTAAAAATTCCCTTTGCTAGTTGCAGTCTGCTGTACTAATTGGTGACATGCACTATGATATCTTTCATCTCGTATGAATGTATTTTGTCTTGCGCTATTTTGTTTAAATAAATCCTTTTATGCCGCATTGCTGCCGTCAGTCTATAGATGTGACATTTCCTGCGAGGATCCGGGTAAGCTACACGGGTGCAGCAAATTGTCCGGGATTCTGGTGCTCGATGACATTCCCGACACGCCTGAGTGTACAGGAGCTCTCTAGGAATGTGATACCTACCTATAAGCATGTTCTCCTGGACGTATCTGCAGCCACACATGACCATCCGGCTAGGTCTTCCTTGCCACGAGTGTTAAATAAGGTGCAGGAACGCGAGGACAGATGACGTGGTTCTACAATGAGAACGTATCTGATCAGGGTGTGCAATGCAGATAAAAGGGGTCTAGCTGGGTGTATTAGCATCTGCAGCCGCATATCTCACCACATTGTCTTCAGTTGAGTCATCTGACACGTATAGTTGTGCGGTAAAATCTGTAATATAGATATATTTCCATCTCGCACACAAAGAAGTCAAGTGATAAAGAATCAACCGACTCTGGGTACAGAAAGCCATAAACTAGTACAGAAACCAGTCACCCATACTCAGTCTTCATTATACGCCTATCACCAAAGACTGGCCGGTTCGTTAGCGATTCATGCAGAAACGTCATAAATGGCACTACTGTGCACCTTAATGAAATACAATGGGAACAGGTCTCCTGCATTCAAACACCCGCTGTCATCTGCCAACTCCTGTTTGAAAAAGGAGTGCTGCAATATGATTGGATGCTGCGTCTTACAGGACATAGGCACACTTCGCATCTTGGGCTTCATGCACCAATGCTAAAAATGCGGCAAAACCTCCGAAAATGCAGGTTTGGCCACTTACCGCATATACACCAAGCACCGGAATACTATATATTTTGTAGAGATGAGCGCCTAAAATTTTTCGGGTTTTGTGTTTTGGTTTTGGGTTCGGTTCCGCGGCCGTGTTTTGGGTTCGACCGCGTTTTGGCAAAACCTCACCGAATTTTTTTTGTCGGATTCGGGTGTGTTTTGGATTCGGGTGTTTTTTTCAAAAACCCCTAAAAAACAGCTTAAATCATAGAATTTGGGGGTCATTTTGATCCCAAAGTATTATTAACCTCAAAAACCATAATTTCCACTCATTTTCAGTCTATTCTGAATACCTCACACCTCACAATATTATTTTTAGTCCTAAAATTTGCACCGAGGTCGCTGTGTGAGTAAGATAAGCGACCCTAGTGGCCGACACAAACACCGGGCCCATCTAGGAGTGGCACTGCAGTGTCACGCAGGATGTCCCTTCCAAAAAACCCTCCCCAAACAGCACATGACGCAAAGAAAAAAAGAGGCGCAATGAGGTAGCTGTGTGAGTAAGATTAGCGACCCTAGTGGCCGACACAAACACCGGGCCCATCTAGGAGTGGCACTGCAGTGTCACGCAGGATGTCCCTTCCAAAAAACCCTCCCTAAACAGCACATGACGCAAAGAAAAAAAGAGGCGCAATGAGGTAGCTGACTGTGTGAGTAAGATAAGCGACCCTAGTGGCCGACACAAACACCGGGCCCATCTAGGAGTGTCACTGCAGTGTCACGCAGGATGTCCCTTCCAAAAAACCCTCCCCAAACAGCACATGACGCAAAGAAAAAAAGAGGCGCAATGAGGTAGCTGACTGTGTGAGTAAGATAAGCGACCCTAGTGGCCGACACAAACACCGGGCCCATCTAGGAGTGGCACTGCAGTGTCACGCAGGATGTCCCTTCCAAAAAACCCTCCCCAAACAGCACATGACGCAAAGAAAAAAAGAGGCGCAATGAGGTAGCTGTGTGAGTAAGATTAGCGACCCTAGTGGCCGACACAAACACCGGGCCCATCTAGGAGTGGCACTGCAGTGTCACGCAGGATGGCCCTTCCAAAAAACCCTCCCCAAACAGCACATGACGCAAAGAAAAAAAGAGGCGCAATGAGGTAGCTGACTGTGTGAGTAAGATAAGCGACCCTAGTGGCCGACACAAACACCGGGCCCATCTAGGAGTGGCACTGCAGTGTCACGCAGGATGTCCCTTCCAAAAAACCCTCCCCAAACAGCACATGACGCAAAGAAAAAAAGAGGCGCAATGAGGTAGCTGACTGTGTGAGTAAGATAAGCGACCCTAGTGGCCGACACAAACACCGGGCCCATCTAGGAGTGGCACTGCAGTGTCACGCAGGATGTCCCTTCCAAAAAACCCTCCCCAAACAGCACATGACGCAAAGAAAAAAAGAGGCGCAATGAGGTAGCTGTGTGAGTAAGATTAGCGACCCTAGTGGCCGACACAAACACCGAGCCCATCTAGGAGTGGCACTGCAGTGTCACGCAGGGTGGCCCTTCCAAAAAACCCTCCCCAAACAGCACATGACGCAAAGAAAAAAAGAGGCGCAATGAGGTAGCTGACTGTGTGAGTAAGATAAGCGACCCTAGTGGCCGACACAAACACCGGGCCCATCTAGGAGTGGCACTGCAGTGTCACGCAGGATGGCCCTTCCAAAAAACCCTCCCCAAACAGCACATGACGCAAAGAAAAAAAGAGGCGCAATGAGGTAGCTGACTGTGTGAGTAAGATAAGCGACCCTAGTGGCCGACACAAACACCGGGCCCATCTAGGAGTGGCACTGCAGTGTCACGCAGGATGTCCCTTCCAAAAAACCCTCCCCAAACAGCACATGACGCAAAGAAAAAAAGAGGCGCAATGAGGTAGCTGACTGTGTGAGTAAGATAAGCGACCCTAGTGGCCGACACAAACACCGGGCCCATCTAGGAGTGGCACTGCAGTGTCACGCAGGATGTCCCTTCCAAAAAACCCTCCCCAAACAGCACATGACGCAAAGAAAAAAAGAGGCGCAATGAGGTAGCTGTGTGAGTAAGATTAGCGACCCTAGTGGCCGACACAAACACCGGGCCCATCTAGGAGTGGCACTGCAGTGTCACGCAGGATGGCCCTTCCAAAAAACCCTCCCCAAACAGCACATGACGCAAAGAAAAATAAAAGAAAAAAGAGGTGCAAGATGGAATTGTCCTTGGGCCCTCCCACCCACCCTTATGTTGTATAAACAGGACATGCACACTTTAACCAACCCATCATTTCAGTGACAGGGTCTGCCACACGACTGTGACTGATATGACGGGTTGGTTTGGACCCCCCCCCCAAAAAAGAAGCAATTAATCTCTCCTTGCACAAACTGGCTCTACAGAGGCAAGATGTCCACCTCATCATCATCCTCCGATATATCACCGTGTACATCCCCCTCCTCACAGATTATCAATTCGTCCCCACTGGAATCCACCATCTCAGCTCCCTGTGTACTTTGTGGAGGCAATTGCTGCTGGTCAATGTCTCCGCGGAGGAATTGATTATAATTCATTTTAATGAACATCATCTTCTCCACATTTTCTGGATGTAACCTCGTACGCCGATTGCTGACAAGGTGAGCGGCGGCACTAAACACTCTTTCGGAGTACACACTTGTGGGAGGGCAACTTAGGTAGAATAAAGCCAGTTTGTGCAAGGGCCTCCAAATTGCCTCTTTTTCCTGCCAGTATAAGTACGGACTGTGTGACGTGCCTACTTGGATGCGGTCACTCATATAATCCTCCACCATTCTTTCAATGTTGAGAGAATCATATGCAGTGACAGTAGACGACATGTCCGTAATCGTTGTCAGGTCCTTCAGTCCGGACCAGATGTCAGCATCAGCAGTCGCTCCAGACTGCCCTGCATCACCGCCAGCGGGTGGGCTCGGAATTCTGAGCCTTTTCCTCGCACCCCCAGTTGCGGGAGAATGTGAAGGAGGAGATGTTGACAGGTCGCGTTCCGCTTGACTTGACAATTTTCTCACCAGCAGGTCTTTCAACCCCAGCAGACTTGTGTCTGCCAGAAAGAGAGATCCAAGGTAGGCTTTAAATCTAGGATCGAGCACGGTGGCCAAAATGTAGTGCTCTGATTTCAACAGATTGACCACCCGTGAATCCTTGTTAAGCGAATTAAGGGCTCCATCCACAAGTCCCACATGCCTAGCGGAATCGCTCCGTGTTAGCTCCTCCTTCAATGTCTCCAGCTTCTTCTGCAAAAGCCTGATGAGGGGAATGACCTGACTCAGGCTGGCAGTGTCTGAACTGACTTCACGTGTGGCAAGTTCAAAGGGCATCAGAACCTTGCACAACGTTGAAATCATTCTCCACTGCGCTTGAGACAGGTGCATTCCACCTCCTATATCGTGCTCAATTGTATAGGCTTGAATGGCCTTTTGCTGCTCCTCCAACCTCTGAAGCATATAGAGGGTTGAATTCCACCTCGTTACCACTTCTTGCTTCAGATGATGGCAGGGCAGGTTCAGTAGTTTTTGGTGGTGCTCCAGTCTTCTGTACGTGGTGCCTGTACGCCGAAAGTGTCCCGCAATTCTTCTGGCCACCGACAGCATCTCTTGCACGCCCCTGTCGTTTTTTAAAAAATTCTGCACCACCAAATTCAAGGTATGTGCAAAACATGGGACGTGCTGGAATTTGCCCATATTTAATGCACACACAATATTGCTGGCGTTGTCCGATGCCACAAATCCACAGGAGAGTCCAATTGGGGTAAGCCATTCCGCGATGATCTTCCTCAGTTGCCGTAAGAGGTTTTCAGCTGTGTGCGTATTCTGGAAAGCGGTGATACAAAGCGTAGCCTGCCTAGGAAAGAGTTGGCGTTTGCGAGATGCTGCTACTGGTGCCGCCGCTGCTGTTCTTGCGGCGGGAGTCCATACATCTACCCAGTGGGCTGTCACAGTCATATAGTCCTGACCCTGCCCTGCTCCACTTGTCCACATGTCCGTGGTTAAGTGGACATTGGGTCCAGCTGCATTTTTTAGGACACTGGTGAGTCTTTTTCTGAGGTCCGTGTACATTTTCGGTATCGCCTGCCTAAAGAAGTGGAACCTAGATGGTATTTGGTAACGGGGGCACACTGCCTCAATAAATTGTCTAGTTCCCTGTGAACTAACGGCGGATACCGGACGCACGTCTAACACCAACATAGTTGTCAAGGCCTCAGTTATCCGCTTTGCAGCAGGATGACTGCTGTGATATTTCATCTTCCTCGCAAAGGACTGTTGAACAGTCAATTGCTTACTGGAAGTAGTACAAGTGGGCTTACGACTTCCCCTCTGGGATGACCATCGACTCCCAGCAGCAACAACAGCAGCGCCAGCAGCAGTAGGCGTTACACGCAAGGATGCATTGGAGGAATCCCAGGCAGGAGAGGACTCGTCAGAATTGCCAGTGACATGGCCTGCAGGACTATTGGCATTCCTGGGGAAGGAGGAAATTGACACTGAGGGAGTTGGTGGGGTGGTTTGCGTGAGCTTGGTTACAAGAGGAAGGGATTTACTGGTCAGTGGACTGCTTCCGCTGTCACCCAAAGTTTTTGAACTTGTCACTGACTTATTATGAATGCGCTGCAGGTGACGTATAAGGGAGGATGTTCCGAGGTGGTTAACGTCCTTACCCCTACTTATTACAGCTTGACAAAGGGAACACACGGCTTGACACCTGTTGTCCGCATTTCTGTTGAAATAGTTCCACACCGAAGAGCTGATTTTTTTGGTATTTTCACCAGGCATGTCAACGGCCATATTCCTCCCACGGACAACAGGTGTCTCCCCGGGTGTCTGACTTAAACAAACCACCTCACCATCAGAATCCTCCTGGTCAATTTCCTCCCCAGCGCCAGCAACACCCATATCCTCCTCATCCTGGTGTACTTCAACACTGACATCTTCAATCTGACTATCAGGAACTGGACTGCGGGTGCTCCTTCCAGCACTTGCAGGGGGCGTGCAAATGGTGGAAGGCGCATGCTCTTCACGTCCAGTGTTGGGAAGGTCAGGCATCGCAACCGACACAATTGGACTCTCCTTGTGGATTTGGGATTTCGAAGAACGCACAGTTCTTTGCGGTGCTTTTGCCAGCTTGAGTCTTTTCAGTTTTCTAGCGAGAGGCTGAGTGCTTCCATCCTCATGTGAAGCTGAACCACTAGCCATGAACATAGGCCAGGGCCTCAGCCGTTCCTTGCCACTCCGTGTGGTAAATGGCATATTGGCAAGTTTACGCTTCTCATCCGACAATTTTATTTTAGGTTTTGGAGTCCTTTTTTTACTGATATTTGGTGTTTTGGATTTGACATGCTCTGTACTATGACATTGGGCATCGGCCTTGGCAGACGACGTTGCTGGCATTTCATCGTCTCGGCCATGACTAGTGGCAGCAGCTTCAGCACGAGGTGGAAGTGGATCTTGATCTTTCCCTAATTTTGGAACCTCAACATTTTTGTTCTCCATATTTTAATAGGCACAACTAAAAGGCACCTCAGGTAAACAATGGAGATGGATGGATACTAGTATACAATTATGAATGGACTGCCGAGTGCCGACACAGAGGTAGCTACAGCCGTGGACTACCGTACTGTACTGTGTCTGCTGCTAATATAGACTGGATGATAATGAGATGTAGTATGTATGTATAAAGAAGAAAGAAAAAAAAACCACGGGTAGGTGGTATACAATTATGGACGGACTGCCGAGTGCCGACACAGAGGTAGCTACAGCCGTGGACTACCGTACTGTACTGTGTCTGCTGCTAATATAGACTGGATGATAATGAGATGTAGTATGTATAAAGAAGAAAGAAAAAAAAACCACGGGTAGGTGGTATACAATTATGGATGGACTGCCGAGTGCCGACACAGAGGTAGCTACAGCCGTGGACTACCGTACTGTACTGTGTCTGCTGCTAATATAGACTGGTTGATAATGAGATGTAGTATGTATGTATAAAGAAGAAAGAAAAAAAAACCACGGGTAGGTGGTATACAATTATGGACGGACTGCCGAGTGCCGACACAGAGGTAGCTACAGCCGTGGACTACCGTACTGTACTGTGTCTGCTGCTAATATAGACTGGATGATAATGAGATGTAGTATGTATAAAGAAGAAAGAAAAAAAAAACCACGGGTAGGTGGTATACAATTATGGATGGACTGCCGAGTGCCGACACAGAGGTAGCTACAGCCGTGGACTACCGTACTGTACTGTGTCTGCTGCTAATATAGACTGGATGATAATGAGATGTAGTATGTATAAAGAAGAAAGAAAAAAAAAACCACGGGTAGGTGGTATACAATTATGGATGGACTGCCGAGTGCCGACACAGAGGTAGCTACAGCCGTGAACTACCGTACTGTGTCTGCTGCGACTGGATGATAAATAATGATATAAAAAATATATATATATCACTACTGCAGCCGGACAGGTATATATTATATAATGACGGACCTGCTGGACACTGTCTGTCAGCAGAATGAGTTTTTTATAGAATAAAAAAAAAACACCACACAAGTCACACGACGAGTGTTTAACTTTTTCAGGCAATCACAATATAGTATACTATACTGGTGGTCAGTGTGGTCAGGTCACTGGTCAGTCACACTGGCAGTGGCACTCCTGCCTGCAGCAAAAGTGTGCACTGTTTAATTTTAATAATATGTATGTACTCCTGGCTCCTGCTATAACCTATAACTGCTCCCCAGTCTCCCCCACAATTAAGCTGTGTGAGCACAGTCAGATATTATACATAGATGATGCAGCACACTGGGCTGAGCACAGATATGGTATGTGACTGAGTCACTGTGTATCGTTTTTTTCAGGCAGAGAACGGATTATATTAAATAAAACTGCACTGGTGGTCACTGGTCAGTGGTCAGTCACTAGTAAACTCTGCACTCTCTAGTACTCCTAAGCTCCAGTAAATCAAGTGTCTCTGTCTCAATCTCACTCTCTCTCTTCTAATCTAAATGGAGAGGACGCCAGCCACGTCCTCTCCCTATCAATCTCAATGCACGTGTGAAAATGGCGGCGACGCGCGGCTCCTTATATAGAATCCGAGTCTCGCGATAGAATCCGAGCCTCGCGAGAATCCGACAGCGTCATGATCACGTTCGGGCGCGCTCGGGTTAACCGAGCAAGGCGGGAAGATCCGAGTCGCTCGGACCCGTGTAAAAAAACATGAAGTTCGGGCGGGTTCGGATTCCGAGGAACCGAACCCGCTCATCTCTAATATTTTGTGGCTGGGATGCAATGGGCATCTTTAGATGGCGTTGCCTAAAAGAAGCCAACGGGCTTCTTATTGCGTTTTACCCCTAAGACGGGTCTAATCGGTTCCCAGCACCCCAAGCCCCCCCCACTTCCCCCCGTGACGCATGCATCACTAAGGACTCCTGGGTCCTAAACCCTGAAGTCCTTCTATCACAAAGTACATCTCTTACCGGGAAGTCGTCCTTTGTGATTTTTCTCGCGCATACAGGGTTAATAAAAGCCGCTATGCTTGCAGAGAGCGGCAGGATGTAAATGCGATGCATCACGCACCCCGCCTCATGCGATCAACCAAGCAACACAGCGCTGAGCTTCAAGTAAATTCGCAGACTGCGTCTGCGCTCATCTGGCGTCTGCAATCATATATTTGCAGCCCCCCCCCCCAAAAAAAAAAAAAAAGCGGTCGACTAATTAAAACAAAGTTTGGGTTATGCCGGGGAATCTCCACGGATTTTCACAACAACATCAGAGGTTTATATATTACATAGGAATATTTCATTTTCCCAAACCATTCATAAATATACAGAATCACGAAACATTAACACTGCACTAAGCGGATATAGAATAAAGGCTATTTTATATACTTTATTTTAAAAACAAAATGTTCCCGAACAGAAAATCTTCTAAGCACAAGTAGGATAAAAAAAAAAAAAAAAAAAAGTATAATTCTAGAAATAACTTTACAGGAAGTGCATTTAGGCGCAACCGTCGCTCTGGATTGGGCTAAAGTGCTTTCATCTTCCTGCAACAATATTTATCGTAAGTTACTTATATTGGGGGTCATTCCGGGTTGTTCGCTAGCTGCGGTTGTTCGTAGCGCAGCGATTAGGCTAAAAATCGGCATTTCTGCGCATGCGTATGCACCACAATGCGCACGCGCGACGTACGGGTTTTGCACAGGTTCTAGCGAAGCTTTCAGTCGCACGGCACAACGCAGGAAGATTGACAGGAAAGAGGCGTTTCTGGGTGGTAACGGACCGTTTTCAGGGAGTGTTTGGAAAAACGCAGGCGTGCCAGGGAAAACGCAGGCGTGGCTGGGTGAACGCTGGGCGGATGTGTGACGTCAAAAGCCGTCCCTCCAACGTTAGAATCATCGCACACGAAGAGTAAGTTCAGGGCTGGTCTTGTCTTGCACAAAATGTTTTTGCAGGCGCTCTGCTGCACAGGCGTTCGCACTTCTGCAAAGCGAAAATACACTCCCCGGTGGGCGGCGACAATACGTTTGCACGGCTGCTAAAACCTGCTAGCGAGCGATCAACTCGGAATAACCCCCATAGCCCCAGGCTATTCTGCTGCTACACAACTTGGCACAACAACCCAATAGGACTTGTGTGCAAGGCTCAACCAGCCTTACAACTGGCACAAGACTGGTTAATAACAAGATACACAGTTTTTCGAAAGTAATAATGTTCTCAGGGTGGCATAATGAATCATGAAAAAATTGTGTGAGAATTCAATGAGAATTGAAAACGAACGGGGACATTTACTAAGCAGTGATACAAGCGGAGAAGTGAGCCAGTGGAGAAGTTCCCCCATCAACCAATCAGCAGGTCTGTATCATTTTATAGATGTTACTTCAGTGGTCATTGGTTGCCATGGGCAACTTCTCCACTGGCTCACTTCTCCACTCTTATCACTGCTTAGTAAATGTCCCCCTAAAAATTCTCATTGCACAATTTTTTCATGAATATGCCTCACAGAGAGGTAAGAGGGCCCTGCTCGCAGGCTAACATTATTTCATCCATTCCACTGTATAATCTGATTGTCTGACGCTATTGAGATTCTGTATACTGCATGTGGGTGAGATGGGTTACATACGTTTTACCAACGGCGGCATCCCGTCCGCCAGAATGTCGGCACTCAGAGTCCCCTTGCGGGCTCGCTGCGCTCGTCACAGGATCTGTTCCCACTCTGTGTGTTTCGTGGTCACCCACGAGTGGAAATAGCCCTGGTGCGCCGGGATTCCGTCTGTCTGCACTGTCGGCTGTCGGGATTTTGGCGTCGGCATCCTGGTCGCCGAAATCCTGACAGCCGGCATTTTAACCGAATAGATAACTGATAGAACATTGTATATTATTGCTATTAAAGGACAGAAAGTCTCCTCAGCCGGCTGACACGTAATAAGCTTATATTTAGCCACTTTCCATATCTCGTTTCCGGTAGTTTGTTCAAAGTCCCAATAACTGTCCTATATTTAGCATTTTATGTTCTACTAAAATCATGAGAATAGGATTTCAGTCTTGGTGACAGCATTAAGTACTTGTTACTCTCCTGTAAAACTAAACAAATGTGATTTGGACCAATGCTGCACATTTCAGTATAAAACTTTTACTTCAGCCAGATGAGCATTTATTAGTGTATTATTAATGATTTCCAGAGCCGGATACAGGGCCGCGTGGGCCGGGGACTGAATATGTTCAAGGGCCTATACTGAGAAGGGGAGGAGCAGTGACCGGTGCAGTGTGGGTGCGGCTGGTGCTGTGTGGGTGTGGCTGGTGCTGTGTGGGTGTGGCTGTGGCCAGTGGCGTGTGGGCGTGTACACCGCTACACCATCAGTCCCAGAGTCCCCCTAAATACATAAAAGTAGAAACACTGCATCATTTTGTGTGGAAAATAGAATACAATTTAATACTAATACTGAATTATGGCCAATTTATGGCCAACCGTGTGGCCCACAGGTGACCGGCCATCATCATCATCATTATGGTGTGGGGCCTATTCATGTCTGGAGGCCGGAGGCTGTAGCTCCACCCGCCCCATTCTACTTCTACAATTATTTAGACTAATGGTGAGGAAAAACGAATGAATCCGTATATCAGCCTGAGTTTATTATGATACGTAGGAAATGCTTCACTTCTAAAAATGAAAAGTGGTGAAGTTGCCCATAGCAACCGATTCGATTCTGTCTATAATTTCCTAGGATGTGATAGAGAAATGATAAACAGAATCTGATTGGTTGCTATCGGCAACATCACCACTTCAGTCATTTTTAGAAGCTTTAGTAAATTTACCCCTCAGTGTGTATTCCACTCACACACAAATACTATATTTAACTCATAGGATACCCACCATCAGCTGTGCAAGTCCCAAACCAGAGGCCTGAATTCTGGAAGACTCACCCCCAGTGCTGACCTAGATCCCCTCCTCCGCTCATACAATGGGGAAGAGATGGTGGAGTCACTACATGAGCTTATGACGGCGTAGAGGTGCCCGTGCTTTACCAAAGGGCGACATGACGAGCGAACCAGGGATAGGGCGCCAAGTGGCCACCTCCAGAACGTGCCGCAATATGGCCGGAGGAACACAAACCTGACACAGATGGAAACTTACTGCAAAGTTTTTGATAGAAGCTTTGTAAGCTTGGTACATACACTGGCTGATTCTGAGTCGCATCAGAATTGCGCGGCGCTTTAGATACACACACACAAGTCATGCAATCGCACTGTCACCGCCTAGTTCGCACCCTGGAACACCCTATTTCACGGAATGAAAGATCCGACCAAGTTGCTCCTGATTCCGAATAGAATGGACATATATCCGCAGAAATTCCGTAAAGTCGCTTCTCTGCATGCGCAGTATGCAAATACTTGCTGGAGATTCGTGCGGGTCAAAATCAGCCCCTTAGCGAGTAGCAATGTAACCAAACTTTTCCTACACATCCAATTTTTGAGAACTCCCCCCTTGCACAGGCAGCCGTGGAACAGCCACACTAAATACCCAAAGCTTACAGACCCTCCGGCAGAATATCCCATGGAATTTTTTTTGTCCTTTTCCGATAAATATTGCGCACTATTCCCTTCCACAGACCCCCAGCGCGGCCAACCCAATCCCGAAATTGATCATTTTTCAATCCCAATACCCGGGATGGAAAAAAAAAGGCCCGGGATTGGCCTCCCTATTCCCCACACAGTGAGCGCAGAACACGCCCCCTCTCGCTTTGGAGCCCTCCGATGATGGGGAGGGGGGGTGTATGTTAGTGAAATGTAGCGAGCGGACGATATATGATCCATGTGATGACGGTATGAATATTGTACATATATCCATAGGAACATTCATAGCGTAAAACGTCTAGTATTAGGTGTATAAGCGCCTGTTACAGAGCGCAGTTACACAGCCCACATGTATACTAATGATTGTCACCCCATCCCTTATCTACTGCAGACAGAAGCACTCTGCTTTCCTATCAGACATTGGAGTGGGGGGGACGGGGGGGGGGGGACCGTGGGCGGAGGAGAGATGTAGGGACCACTGCGAACACACAGCCAGACAATATCCTCACATGCACTTCCCCGCACAGATCACAAAGAGAGAAATAAAATATTTAAGGTTCATGTCCCTTTAAATGGCTCTCAGAGTTAAATCCTCAAGTGCTGATCCTTCTCTGCAGTAATGGTATCGCTAGCGGACAGCGGTGTAACAGGTAATCTCCCAGGGCCGTACAGCTGGGATGCCGTTAAAATACCGGCTGTGAAATACCGCCGTCCGGAATCCTGGCCACCTTCCAGGTAGTCCCACTCGGTTGGTGGGTCCACGCCGCCCACCTAGTGTGAATATAACCTGTGGCAAGTGAAGCGAGCCACTGCGCCTGAATCGTGGAGAGCGGTATGTTTTACCGTCTGCCGGTAAAACATACCAATCCCGTACAGCCAATGGCACTGTAAGTGGACTCAAAGCTCCAGTGCATATTCGTCAGACATGGTGTAACACTGGCCCACAAAGCTTGCAATCTAATCAGTGACGCCCCACATAACGCAGAGCTTTTACTGGCAATAAAAATCATTAAACAAGAAGTGTGCAGCGAGCCCCCGCGTGCAGGGGTAGTGAGTACCTATGGGGTTTGGGGGTATGACCTAATGATATATCCCCCTAGACCAGAGTTCCCCAAACTCCTTTACATCCCGCCCCACGTTTTAAGGATATACAGGCTTGGGCACAGGTGCATTCATTAATATCTCAGTCATTTTGATTTAACCATCTTGGCTTACGCATGGATATCCTTAAAACCTGGAGTGTAGTGGCGGAGTTTGGGAAACTCTGCCCTGGCAATGCGGTAAGTTAATGAAAGTGTCACTGGCTTAAGGCCCTCATTCCGAGTTGATCGCTCGCTAGCTACTTTTAGCAGCTGTGCAAACGCATAGTCACCGCCCACCGGGGAGAGTATTTTCGCTTTGCAGGAGTGCGAACGCCTGTGCAGCCGAGCGGCTACAAACACATTTTGTGCAGAACAAGACCGGCCCTGTAGTTACTTATTCTGTGCGATGATTGCTGCGACGAATGACACAGTAATGACGTCAGATACTCGCCCGGCCACGCCTGCGTTTTTCCAAACACTCCCAGAAAAAGGTCAGTTGACACCCAGAAACTCCCACTTCCTGTCAATCTCCTTGCATCGCTAGAACCTGTGCAAAACCACGATGCTCTTTGTACCCGTACGCTGCGCAGTTTTGCCGTTTTTTTAAATGATTGCTACGCAGCTAACAACTCCGTTGTATTGTTGGCTGTTTTTGCTTCATAGTGTCATATTTTCCTTTAATTTCAGCGGGATGAGCACACGTAGAAAGTGTGTTCTATGTTTAGAACGGAACACAATACAATGACTGTGTCTACTTTTCATACAATGTAAAACTGCAAGGTCTGGGTACACACAGATGTCACGAGGGTGTCTTACTGGGCACAAATCCCCATCCGGGACTGGGAACACAGCAGTCACACAGGCCTCCTACTGCTGCGGCCGGGAGAACACACAGTCTTCTGTCCTGCGGTTGCAACATTACTGTGTACACAGGGTAAGTATCTCAGATATGTTCCTGGCCGCTTGTGACATCTGCTGCTCTGCACATGTTCCAAAGGGCGCTGCAATATTCAGAGAGACGGTAAATAGAAAACGGACACGGAAAACACCCGTCTGGATTTTTGTGCGCTAATAATGATGAAAAAAATCCTTATTTGTGCTGTTCACAGTAACTAAGTCGACACCCAAAATAGGTCGACACAAGCATTAGGTCGACATGACAAAAGGTCAACATGAGTTGTTTTATTTATTTATTTATTTGGTGTCGTCTTCTTCGTAAAGTGACCGGGAACGGAAAGCGACCTAAGTGTGGTTGACCTAGAGAACGGATACCCTGTATACAGAATGCCCCAGCCATCGCCAGGATAAAAGGCGAATGAAGGAAGTATAAAATGTCATGCACAGATATGAGACAAGACTCTTTCCCTCCGCAGAGAACAACATGGCGGGAGTTGCATTACACACCACGCCTGAGGCCGAGAACCTGATAAATGGTTTAAGTCTCGCTAAGCAGAAAATAATCTCTCTCTAGTGAGGAAATGACTGTAAAAAATATATGCTGCAAGGTAACAATCCAAACACTCCAGTGCTCCGAATACAGACCCCCCTCCCAAAATGTCTGTCAGCCACTGCGACTACACAGATTTTGTTTTGCAGAAAACTCGTTATGTAAAGTTTCGGCGGTGAGACAGGTTCCACCGGGGATGTGTAATATTTTCTGCTTATAGGAGGTGATTCCGAGTTGTTCGCTCGCTAGCTGCTTTTAGCAGCATTGCACACGCTAAGCCGCCGCCCTCTGGGAGTGAATCTTAGCATAGCAGAATTGCGAACGAAAGATTAGCAGAATTGCGAATAGAAATTTCTTTGCAGTTTCTGAGTAGCTCGAGACTTACTCTTCCAGTGTGATCAGTTCAGTCCTTTTCGTTCCTGGTTTGACGTCACAAACACACCCAGCGTTCGCCCAGACACTCCCCCGTTTCTCCAGCCACTCCCGCTTTTTTTCCCGAAACGCCTGCGTTTTTTCGCACACTCCCATAAAACTGCCAGTTTCCGCCCAGAAATACCCACTTCCTGTCAATCACACTACGATCACCAGAACGATGAAAAAACCTCGTAATGCCGTGAGTAAAATACCAAACTTTTGTGCTAATTTACTTGGCGCAGCTGCACTGCGAACATTGCGCATGCGCAGTTTGCGACTAATCGCTCCATAGCAAAAAAATAAGAATTTACTCACCGGTAATTCTATTTCTCGTAGTCCGTAGTGGATGCTGGGAACTCCGTAAGGACCATGGGGAATAGCGGCTCCGCAGGAGACTGGGCACAACTAAGAAAGATTTAGGACTACCTGGTGTGCACTGGCTCCTCCCTCTATGCCCCTCCTCCAGACCTCAGTTAGGAAACTGTGCCCGGAAGAGCTGACACAATAAGGAAAGGATTTTGGAATCCCGGGTAAGACTCATACCAGCCACACCAATCACACCGTACAACTCGTGATACTATACCCAGTGAACAGTATGAATAACAACTGAGCCTCTCAAACAGATGGCTCCAAACATATAACCCTTTAGTTAAGCAATAACTTGCAGACAATCCGCACTTGGGATGGGCGCCCAGCATCCACTACGGACTACGAGAAATAGAATTACCGGTGAGTAAATTCTTATTTTCTCTGACGTCCTAGTGGATGCTGGGAACTCCGTAAGGACCATGGGTATTATACCAAAGCTCCCAAACGGGCGGGAGAGTGCGGATGACTCTGCAGCACCGAATGAGCAAACTCAAGGTCCTCCTCAGCCAGGGTATCAAACTTGTAGAATTTAGCAAATGTGTTTGAACCTGACCAAGTAGCAGCTCGGCAAAGTTGCAAAGCCGAGACCCCTCGGGCAGCCGCCCAAGAAGAGCCCACTTTCCTCCTGGAATGGGCTTTTACAGATTTAGGATGCGGCAGTCCAGCCGCAGAATGTGCAAGTTGAATCGTACTACAGATCCAGCGAGCAATAGACTGCTTTGAAGCAGGAGCACCCAGCTTGTTGGGCGCATACAGGATAAAAAGCGAGTCAGTTTTCCTGACTCCAGCCGTCCTGGAAACATAGATTTTCAGGGCCCTGACTACGTCCAGCAACTTGGAATCCTCCAAGTCCTTAGTAGCCGCAGGCACCACAATAGGTTGGTTCAAATGAAAAGCTGATACCACCTTAGGAAGAAATTGGGGACGTCTCCTCAATTCCGCCCTATCCATATGGAAAATCAGATAAGGGCTTTTACATGACAAAGCCGCCAATTCTGACACACGCCTGGCCGAAGCCAAGGCCAATAGCATGACCACTTTCCACGTGAGATATTTTAGTTCCACGGTTTTAAGTGGCTCAAACCAATGTGACTTAAGGAAATCCAACACCACGTTGAGATCCCAAGGTGCCACGGAGGCACAAAAGGGGGCTGAATATGCAGCACTCCTTTAACAAACGTCTGAACTTCAGGGAGTGAAGCCAGTTCTTTTTGGAAGAAAATCGACAGAGCCGAAATCTGGACCTCAATGGAACCTAATTTGAGGCCCATAGTCACCCCTGATTGTAGGAAGTGCAGAAATCGACCCAGCTGAAATTCCTCCGTTGGGGCCCTTCTGGCCTCACACCACGCAACATATTTTCGCCATATGCGGTGATAATGGTTTGCGGTCACCTCCTTCCTAGCTTTAATCAGCGTAGGGATGACTTCCTCCGGAATGCCCTTTTCCTTCAGGATCCGGCGTTCAACCGCCATGCCGTCAAACGCAGTCGCGGTAAGTCTTGGAACAGACAGGGTCCCTGCTGCAGCAGGTCCTGTCTGAGCGGCAGAGGCCATGGGTCCTCTGAGATCATTTCTTGAAGTTCTGGGTACCAAGCTCTTCTTGGCCAATCCGGAACCACAAGTATAGTTCTTACTCCTCTCCTTCTTATTATTCTCAGTACCTTGGGTATGAGAGGCAGAGGAGGGAACACATAAACCGACTGGTACACCCACGGTGTCACTAGAGCGTCCACAGCTATCGCCTGAGGGTCCCTTGACCTGGCGCAATATCTTTTTAGCTTTTTGTTGAGGCGGGACGCCATCATGTCCACCTGTGGCCTTTCCAAACGGTGTACAATCATTTGGAAGACTTCTGGATGAAGTCCCCACTCTCCCGGGTGGAGGTCGAGCCTGCTGAGGAAGTCTGCTTCCCAGTTGTCCACTCCCGGAATGAACACTGCTGACAGTGCTAACACATGATTTTCCGCCCATCGGAGAATCCTTGTGGCTTCTGCCATCGCCATCCTGCTTCTTGTGCCGCCCTGACGGTTTACATGGGCGACCGCCGTGATGTTGTCTGACTGGATCAGCACCGGCTGGTGTTGAAGCAGGGGTCTTGCCTGACTTAGGGCATTGTAAATGGCCCTTAGTTCCAGAATATTTATGTGTAGGGAAGTCTCCTGACTTGTCCATAGTCCTTGGAAGTTTCTTCCCTGTGTGACTGCCCCCCAACCTCGCAGGCTGGCATCCGTGGTCACCAGGACCCAGTCCTGTATGCCGAATCTGCGGCCCTCTAGAAGATGAGCACTCTGCAGCCACCACAACAGCGACACCCTGGTCCTTGGAGACAGGGTTATCAGCCGATGCATCTGAAGATGCGATCCGGACCACTTGTCCAACAGATCCCACTGAAAGATCCTTGCATGGAACCTTCCGAATGGAATTGCTTCGTAAGAAGCTACCATCTTTCCCAGGACTCGCGTGCAGTGGTGCACCGACACCTGTTTTGGTTTTAGGAGGTCTCTTACTAGAGATGACAACTCCTTGGCCTTCTCCTCCGGGAGAAACACTTTTTTCTGGGCCGTGTCCAGAACCATCCCCAGGAACAGTAGACGCGTTGTAGGAACCAGCTGCGACTTTGGAATATTCAGGATCCAGCCGTGCTGTTGTAGCACTTCCCGAGCTAGTGCTACTCCGATCAACAACTGTTCCCTGGACCTCGCCTTTATAAGGAGATCGTCCAAGTACGGGATAATTAAAACTCCCTTTTTCCGAAGGAGTATCATCATTTCGGCCATTACCTTGGTAAATACCCTCGGTGCCGTGGACAGACCAAACGGCAACGTCTGGAATTGGTAATGACAGTCCTGTACCACAAATCTGAGGTACTCCTGGTGAGGAGGGTAAATGGGGACATGCAGGTAAGCATCCTTGATGTCCAGTGATACCATGTAATCCCCCTCGTCCAGGCTTGCAATCACCGCTCTGAGCGATTCCATCTTGAACTTGAACCTTCTTATATAAGTGTTCAAGGATTTTAAATTTAAAATGGGTCTCACCGAACCGTCCGGTTTCGGTACCACAAACATTGTGGAATAGTAACCACGTCCTTGTTGAAGGAGGGGTACCTTGATTATCACCTGCTGAGAATACAGCTTGTGAATCGCCTCCAGCACTGCCTCCCTGTCCGGGGGAGCTGTCGGCAAGGCAGATTTGAGGAAACGGCGAGGGGGAGACGTCTCGAATTCCAGCTTGTACCCCTGAGATACTACCTGTAGAATCCAGGGATCCACCCGTGAACGAGCCCACTGGTCGCTGAAGTTCTTGAGACGGGCCCCCACCGTACCTGGCTCCGCCTGTGGAGCCCCAGCGTCATGCGGTGGACTTAGAGGAAGCGGGGGAGGACTTTTGTTCCTGGGAACTGGCTGTATGCTGCAGCTTTTTCCCTCTACCTCTGCCTCTGGGCAGAAAGGACGCGCCTCTAACCCGCTTGCCTTTCTGGGGCCGAAAGGACTGTACCTGATAATACGGTGCTTTCTTTGGCTGTGAGGGAACATGGGGTAAAAATGTTGACTTCCCAGCTGTCGCTGTGGAAACGAGGTCCGAGAGACCATCCCCAAACAACTCCTCACCCTTGTAAGGCAAAACTTCCATGTGCCTTTTAGAATCTGCATCTCCTGTCCACTGCCGAGTCCACAATCCTCTCCTGGCAGAAATGGACATTGCGTTTATTTTAGATGCCAGCCGGCAAATATCCCTCTGTGCATCTCTCATGTATAAGACAGCGTATTTAATATGCTCTACGGTTAGCAATATAGTGTCCCTGTCTAGGGTATCAATGTTTTCCGACAGGGAATCTGACCACGCAGCTGCAGCACTGCACATCCATGCTGAAGCAATAGCCGGTCTCAGTATAATTCCTGAGTGTGTATATACAGACTTCAGGATAGCCTCCTGCTTTCTATCCGCAGGCTCCTTTAGGGCGGCCGTGTCCGGAGACGGTAGTGCCACCTTTTTTGACAGACGTGTGAGCGCTTTATCCACCCTAGGGGATGTCTCCCAACGTGACCTGTCCTCTGGAGGGAAAGGGTACGCCATTAGTAACTTTTTAGAAATTACCAGTTTATCGGGGGAAGCCCACGCTTCTTCACACACTTCATTCAATTCATCAGATGGGGGAAAAACCACTGGTAGCTTTTTCTCCCCAAACATAATACCCTTTTTTGTGGTACCTGGGGTAATATCAGAAATGTGCAACACATTTTTCATTGCCGTAATCATATAACGAATGGCTCTATTGGAATGTACACTAGTCTCATCGTCGTCGACACTGGAGTCAGACTCCGTGTCGACATCTGTGTCTGCCATCTGAGGTAGTGGGCGTTTTAGAGCCCCTGATGGCTTTTGCGACGCCTGGGCAGGCACGGGCTGAGCAGCCGGCTGTCCCACATCTGCTATGTTGTCAAACCTTTTATGTAAGGAGTTGACACTGTCGCGTAATTCCTTCCACATGTCCATCCATTCCGGTGTCGACCCCGCAGGGGGTGACATCACATTTATCGGCACCTGCTCCGCCTCCACATAAGCCTCCTCATCAAACATGTCGACACAGCCGTACCGACACACCGCACACACACAGGGAATGCTCTGACTGAGGACAGGACCCCACAAAGTCCTTTGGGGAGACAGAGAGAGAGTATGCCAGCACACACCAGAGCGCTATATAATACAGGGATACACACAGTGATTTTTCCCCTATAGCTGCTATAATACACAAGTTTGCGCCTAAATTTAGTGCCCCCCCTCTCTTTTTTACCCTATGGAGTCTGGAAACTGCAGGGGAGAGCCTGGGGAGCGTCCTTCCAGCGGAGCTGTGAGAGGAAATGGCGCCAGTGTGCTGAGGGAGATAGCCCCGCCCCCTTCACGGCGGACTTCTCCCGTTTTTTTCTGGATATTTTTGGCAGGGGATTTTACACATATATAGTCTTCCTGACTATATTATGTGTTTATTTGCCAAGCTAAGGTATTTATATTGCAGCCCAGGGCCCCCCCCCCCAGCGCCCTGCACCCATCAGTGACCGGAGTGTGAGGTGTGCATGGGGAGCAATGGCGCACAGCTGCAGTGCTGTGCGCTACCTTAATGAAGACCGGAGTCTTCAGCCGCCGATTTTCTGGACGTTCTTCTTGCTTCTGGCTCTGCAAGGGGGACGGCGGCGCGGCTCCGGGACCGGACGACCGAGGCTGGGCCTGTGTTCGATCCCTCTGGAGCTAATGGTGTCCAGTAGCCTAAGAAGCCCAAGCTAGCTGCAAGCAGGTAGGTTCGCTTCTTCTCCCCTCAGTCCCTCGAAGCAGTGAGTCTGTTGCCAGCAGATCTCACTGAAAATAAAAAACCTAAATATACTTTCTTTCTAAGGAGTCTCAGGAGAGCCCCTAGTGTGCATCCAGCTCGGCCGGGCACAAAATTCTAACTGAGGTCTGGAGGAGGGGCATAGAGGGAGGAGCCAGTGCACACCAGGTAGTCCTAAATCTTTCTTAGTTGTGCCCAGTCTCCTGCGGAGCCGCTATTCTCCATGGTCCTTACGGAGTTCCCAGCATCCACTAGGACGTCAGAGAAAAAAATAACGAGCGAACAACTCGGAATGACCCCCATAGTAAAGTGTTGTGGTCATTCTTTCTCTCCCATGTTCCTATGTGGAAGCCAGTTCTTGGTGGTCATTCCGAGTTGATCGCTCGCTAGCAGATTTTAGCAGCCGTGCAAACGCTATGCCGCCTGTGTTTTAGCTTAACAGAAGTGCGAACGAAAGGATCGCAGAGCGGCGGCAAATTTTTTTTTGTGCAGTTTCAGAGTAGCTCAAAACCTACTCAGCGCTTGCGATGACTTCAGACTGTTCAGTTCTTGTTTTGACGTCACAAACACGCCCTGCGTTCGCCCAGCCACGCCTGCATTTTTTCTAACACTCCCTGAAAACGGTCAGTTGACGCCCAGAAACGCCCACTTCCTGTCAATCACTCTGCGGCCAGCAGTGCGACTGAAAAGCTTCGCTAGACCCTGTGTGAAACTACATCGTTCGTTGTAATAATACATTGCGCGTGCGCCTTGCGCCGCATATGCATGCGCAGAAGTGCCGTTTTTTTTGCCTCATCGCTGCACAGTGAACGAATGCAGCTAGCGGTCAACTCGGAATGACCACCCTTGTCCGTTAACTCTCCAGGTGCCCAATGACAGATATGACAGGTATGACAGATACCGGGCGACCTCGCCATGACAGATTTCTTTCTCTGAATAGAGGGAGGTTACTCGTCCTTTTAGTAAGCTGAGTGAGCTTACTTCACTACACCTATGGATTGCCTCTCACAGTCAGTAACCGCCTGTTACTGACTCCTCCCACTGTGTATTGGGTTGGTAATTCACACCACCACCAGGCTCCTACCCAGGGCCGGATCTAGGGGGGGGCGAAGGGGGCGACCGCCCCCCCTAACACAGTCATAGCCACGCCCACTTTTGAGCAGAAGAGAGCTCTCCTGGGAGAGCCTGAGGCAAAACGATGTGCTGCAGCGTATACCACAACAGCTCAGAGGAGCCAGGAGAGCAAGGGTTACAGAGCATTTGCCCCTCACTTGCTGGTGTGTGGGTACTAGGGCTAATAAATACAATTACCCCATAGCACAGTCACATGTACATAGAACAATCATAAAGCTCTATCTCAGTCTCACTCAAAAAGTTCAGTCAGAATTGAGAGAGGAGGAGTTAGGATTGCAGATGGGAGGAGTTGGGACTGTAGAGGGAGGAGTCAAGATTAAACCGTAAACCGCCCCCCCTAAAGAAAAGTCTAGATCCGTCCCTGCTCCTACCACTGGCACCTGGAACCGCCCACTTTTGGGAATGTGTCATACTTGCCGGTCCTCACATAGGGGGTGTGCAAAGGTGGGCTGTGTGGGGGGCACTCATCGTGGCTCCACCCCCCAGCTATACAGTGCCAAGAAAGCAGGCATTGTACAGCGAGGGACAAGGTTACAATGGCGCAATTCAGAACTTGTGCTCTATAAGTAGGCGAATGCAGTGGGGGGAGGTTATGTTACAGAAGTTTACTCCTCCCAGGATGGTCATAGGAAACACACATCCAGGTCTTGCCTGCCATCTTTTTTTTTTAATCCAGTTCTAACACACAATACCACAGCGGGTCAGCCCGCCCTGACCTCTAAGACTAGTACACAAATCAGACAACCGTCTCTCAAAAATATAAACACAACCCGCACTTTGTAGGAACTTGCCAACTGTCTGCACCCCTCTTTTGCTATACTGTATCTACCACACAGCATCAAAGCACAAATACACCTACTGTGCATGTTACACAGAGAACATACGGATAATCACTAACATCAACACTTCCTATGTGAGAATGTCCCAAGAACATCCTGTTTCCTAATGTCAAAGCCTTATAAAACCAATTGCCTTGGAAATCTATTCCTATAAGTACATAGTCCACACATTTAAACATGTGGTTCTATAATTCTACTAATGCGCGCATCACATTAAATATAACATGTTAGAACACATGATAACATATGCATTCTGGTGGTCATTCCGAGTTGTTCGCTCGCTAGCTGCTTTTAGCAGCATTGCAAACGCTAGGCCGCCGCCCTCTGGGAGTGTATCTTAGCTTAGCAGAATTGCTAACGAAAGATTAGCAGAACTGCTACTAAATAATTCCTAGCAGTTTCTGAGTAGCTCCAGACCTACTCCTACACTGCGATCACCTCACTCCGTTTAGTTCCTGGTTTGACGTCACAAACACGCCCTGCGTTCGGCCAGCCACTCCCCCGTTTCTCCAGGCACTCCTGCGTTTTTTCCTGGCACGCCTGCGTTTTTTAGCACACTCCCGGAAAACGGACAGTTTCCGCCCAGAAACACCCACTTCCTGTCAATCACACTACGATCACTCGAGCGCTGAAAAAACGTCGCTCGAGCTTGTGTAAATCCACCAAGTTTTGTGTTAAATTACTAAGCGCATGCGCGCTGCGTACCATGCGCATTTTCCAACTAATCCCTGCATTGCGAAAAACGGCAACGAGCGAACAACTCGGAATGACCACCTCTGTGTGGAGTTTGGAGTATCTGTAAAGCACTGCGGAATATGTGTGTGCTATATAAATGGCAATAACTAATACATTTACAGTACATGACACCTAGCTCCTAATTCAGACCTGATTGCTAGGGTGCTTTTTTTGCATCCCTGCGATCAGGTAGTCGCCACCTACAGGGGAGGGGGTAATCGCTGTGCAGGGGTGCGATCGCATGTGCAGAGAGCTGCACAAACAAAAGTATGTGCAGTCTCTGCTCAGCCCAGGACTTACTCTTCCAGTGCGATGATCGGGGCCGGAGCTGACGTCTGAATCCCTCCCTTCAAACGCCTGGTCCCTCCCGCGTTTCTCCGGACACTCCCGGAAAACAGTCAGTTGCCACCCACAAACGGCCTCTTCCTGTCTGTCACCTTGCGATCGCCCGTACGATCGATTTTTACGCCCATCCCGTCAGTATGCACCGATGCCCAGTGCAGTCGTCCGACGCACCGACGCATTGCGGTGCATACGCATGCGCAGTACAGATCCGATCGACCGCTGTGTGAAAACACACAGCAGGGATCGGGTCTGAATTAGGCCCCTAGTGCGGATAATATGAAAATGGTGCTGCATCACAAGGGATTTAGCCCCTCAGTGCTGTGGCCGCCATCTTGACTGCGTGAGCCGGGTCTCCAGGCACAGATTTGCTTGAGAGAGGTTCTGTATCTTTAAGCCTATGAGCCAACAGCCCTTAACCAATGAAAAATACCCAGCTTGTGTATCATATCTGTGTGATACCTGGTGGCTAATTCTTATGTTTTTGTGAGGCAGTGTAGGGACTGGCCAGAAGGGAGTTGGCTAGCTTAATAAATTATTGCAATATTTTGAAACAAACACACACACACACACACACACACACACACACACACACACACACACACACACACACACACACACCAGTGATGGCTCTGGTGCTATTACATGCAATCATCCCGGTGAATAATGAACAAATAAAAGAGGAAAAAAAGCAAAACCTATTATAAATACATCCTTTTCAGATGGTGCACTCCCCGTTTTCCGGGGGCAGTTGTACAGTCACGCTCAATAGTTCCCATCAGCTATGAATCTGAAAACAATAGTAACAAAAAAAGAGCACCTTCTAGTGCAATAATCGAGAATTTCCTCCTGATGAAGTCCTACTAACTCTGATGGACGAAACGCATTGAGGGGTTCCTCCTGTTGGATAGCAAGTTCTCTATTTTAAACGTAAATGTATGATTGCATATACACTTAATAAATTGTGTTTTAAATATCAGCTAATTTTATGCTATTTCTTCACATTGCATACTGCTGATATCACTGATGGTTTCCGGAAACCAGGACCTATTGTGAATATAAAGAAAGCTATATTGGGCAAAAAAGAAAAACTTTTTGCCTCTACACATAGAACACATGCATCCTTCTATTTGCTTAAATTCATTACGGAACTTCTCAATTAGGAGTCACTTTTTTGTCAATATTGTTTATTTAATATATATATATATATAATTAATTTTTTTAAGAACATGAGTATTGTAAGGAATAGCAAATCGTCTTGTAAAGTATTACGTGTAATAGAAGCCCAGGTGGATTTCTGTGACCATTCACAGTGCTCAGCCCACATACTGGTGCTTGTATATGGTCTCAAAACTACCCGGTGACTTCTCGTCACCCATATAAGTTACAGTAAGGAGTGCATTATCCCATACATAATAACATTAGCTCAAACATTCCCACTTAGCTCAAAGCCTAAATCCGTGTTCACAGCAAGAGAGCACGTCTCACTTACACACAAAATACAGAAGGTCCAAACCATGAAATCATCGCTCCACATTCACAGCTGTGTATTACAGCATACTGGTGCAGTAATCACAAAAAATAAATTATAAAAATACATTTTAAAAATGACCAGCGTCACCAGGATGGAGGACCTAGTTACCTGATGCCGGAGACCAGCGTCACCAGGATGGAGGACCTAGTTACCTGATGCCGGAGACCAGCATCACCAGGATGGAGGACCTAGTTACCTGATGCCATAGACCAGCATAACCAGGATGGAGGACCTAGTTACCTGATGCCAGAGACCAGCATCACCAGGATGGAGGACCTAGTAACCTGATGCCAGAGACCAGCATCACCAGGATGGAGGACCTAGTTACCTGATGCCGGACACCAGCGTCACCAGGATGGAGGACCTAGTTACCTGATGCCATAGACCAGCATAACCAGGATGGAGGACCTAGTTACCTGATGCCGGACACCAGCGTCACCAGGATGGAGGACCTAGTTACCTGATGCCGGAGACCAGCGTCACCAGGATGGGGGACCTAGTTACCTGATGCCATAGACCAGCATAACCAGGATGGGGGACCTAGTTACCTGATGCCGGAGACCAGCGTCACCAGGATGGGGGACCTAGTTACCTGATGCCATAGACCTGCATAACCAGGATGGAGGACCTAGTTACCTGATGCCGGAGACCAGCATCACCAGGATGGGGGACCTAGTTACCCGATGCCGGAGACCAGCATCACCAGGATGGAGGACCTAGTTACCCGATGCCGGAGACCAGCATCACCAGGATGGGGGACCTAGTTACCCGATGCCGGAGACCAGCATCACCAGGATGGAGGACCTAGTTACCTGATGCCATAGACCAGCATAACCAGGATGGAGGACCTAGTTACCTGATGCCAGAGACCAGCATCACCAGGATGGAGGACCTAGTTACCCGATGCCGGAGACCAGCATCACCAGGATGGGGGACCTAGTTACCTGATGCCGGACACCAGCGTCACCAGGATGGAGGACCTAGTTACCTAATGCCAGTGACCAGCATAACCAGGATGGAGGACCTAGTTACCTGATGCCAGTGACCAGCATAACCAGGATGGGGGACCTAGTTACCTGATGCCAGAGACCAGCATCACCAGGATGGAGGACCTAGTTACCTGATGCCAGAGACCAGCATAACTAGGATGGGGGACCTAGTTACCTGATGCCGGAGACCAGCGTCACCAGGATGGAGGACCTAGTTACCTGATGCCATAGACCAGCGTCACCAGGATGGGGGACCTAGTTACCTGATGCCATAGACCAGCATCACCAGGATGGAGGACCTAGTTACCTGATGCCATAGACCAGCATCACCAGGATGGAGGACCTAGTTACCTGATGCCATAGACCAGCATCACCAGGATGGAGGACCTAGTTACCTGATGCCATAGACCAGCATCACCAGGATGGAGGACCTAGTTACCTGATGCCATAGACCAGCATCACCAGGATGGGGGACCTAGTTACCTGATGCCAGAGACCAGCATCACCAGGATGGAGGACCTAGTTACCTGATGCAAGAGATCAGCATCACCAGGATGGGGGACCTAGTTTCCTGATGCCAGAGATCAGCATCACCAGGATGGAGGACCTAGTTACCTGATGCCAGAGACCAGCATCACCAGGATGGGGGACCTAGTTACCTGATGCCATAGACCAGCATCACCAGGATGGAGGACCTAGTTACCTGATGCCAGAGACCAGCATCACCAGGATGGGGGACCTAGTTTCCTGATGCCAGAGATCAGCATCACCAGGATGGGGGACCTAGTTACCTGTTGCCGTAGACCAGTGTCACCAGGATGGAGGACCTAGTTACCTGATGTCGGAGACCAGCGTCACCAGGATGGAGGACCTAGTTACCTGATGCCATAGACCAGCATAACCAGGATGGAGGACCTAGTTACCTGATGCCGGACACCAGCGTCACCAGGATGGAGGACCTAGTTACCTGATGCCGGAGACCAGCGTCACTAGGATGGGGGACCTAGTTACCTGATGCCATAGACCAGCATAACCAGGATGGGGGACCTAGTTACCTGATGCCGAAGACCAGCGTCACCAGGATGGGGGACCTAGTTACCTGATGCCATAGACCAGCATAACCAGGATGGGGGACCTAGTTACCTGATGCCGGAGACCAGCGTCACCAGGATGGGGGACCTAGTTACCTGATGCCATAGACCTGCATAACCAGGATGGAGGACCTAGTTACCTGATGCCGGAGACCAGCATCACCAGGATGGGGGACCTAGTTACCCGATGCCGGAGACCAGCATCACCAGGATGGAGGACCTAGTTACCTGATGCCATAGACCAGCATAACCAGGATGGAGGACCTAGTTACCTGATGCCGGAGACCAGCATCACCAGGATGGGGGACCTAGTTACCCGATGCCGGAGACCAGCATCACCAGGATGGGGGACCTAGTTACCTGATGCCGGACACCAGCGTCACCAGGATGGAGGACCTAGTTACCTGATGCCAGTGACCAGCATAACCAGGATGGAGGACCTAGTTACCTGATGCCAGTGACCAGCATAACCAGGATGGGGGACCTAGTTACCTGATGCCAGAGACCAGCATCACCAGGATGGAGGACCTAGTTACCTGATGCCAGAGACCAGCATAACCAGGATGGGGGACCTAGTTACCTGATGCCGGAGACCAGCGTCACCAGGATGGAGGACCTAGTTACCTGATGCCATAGACCAGCGTCACCAGGATGGGGGACCTGGTTACCTGATGCCATAGACCAGCATCACCAGGATGGAGGACCTAGTTACCTGATGCCATAGACCAGCATCACCAGGATGGAGGACCTAGTTACCTGATGCCATAGACCAGCATCACCAGGATGGAGGACCTAGTTACCTGATGCCATAGACCAGCATCACCAGGATGGAGGACCTAGTTACCTGATGCCATAGACCAGCATCACCAGGATGGGGGACCTAGTTACCTGATGCCAGAGACCAGCATCACCAGGATGGAGGACCTAGTTACCTGATGCCAGAGACCAGCATCACCAGGATGGGGGACCTAGTTTCCTGATGCCAGAGATCAGCATCACCAGGATGGAGGACCTAGTTACCTGATGCCAGAGACCAGCATCACCAGGATGGAGGACCTAGTTACCTGATGCCATAGACCAGCATCACCAGGATGGAGGACCTAGTTTCCTGATGCCAGAGACCAGCATCACCAGGATGGGGGACCTAGTTTCCTGATGCCAGAGATCAGCATCACCAGGATGGGGGACCTAGTTACCTGTTGCCGTAGACCAGTGTCACCAGGATGGAGGACCTAGTTACCTGATGTCGGAGACCAGCGTCACCAGGATGGAGGACCTAGTTACCTGATGCCAGAGACCAGCATCACCAGGATGGGAGACCTAGTTACCTGATGCCAGAGACCAGCATAACCAGGATGGAGGACCTAGTTACCTGATGCCAGAGACCAGCATCACCAGGATGGGAGACCTAGTTACCTGATGCCAGAGACCAGCATAACCAGGATGGAGGACCTAGTAACCTGATGCCAGAGACCAGCATCACCAGGATGGAGGACCTAGTAACCTGATGCCAGAGACCAGTGTCACCAGGATGGAGGACCTAGTTACCCGATGCCAGTGACCAGCATAACCAGGATGGGGGACCTAGTTACCTGATGCCAGAGACCAGCATCACCAGGATGGAGGACCTAGTTACCTGATGCCAGAGACCAGCGTCACCAGGATGGAGGACCTAGTTACCTGATGCCATAGACCAGCGTCACCAGGATGGGGGACCTAGTTACCTGATGCCAGAGACCAGCATCACCAGGATGGAGGACCTAGTTACCTGATGCCAGAGACCAGCGTCACCAGGATGGAGGACCTAGTTACCTGATGCCATAGACCAGCGTCACCAGGATGGAGGACCTAGTTACCTGATGCCATAGACCAGCATCACCAGGATGGGGGACCTAGTTACCTGATGCCAGAGACCAGCATAACCAGGATGTAGGACCTAGTTACCTGATGCTGGACACCAGCGTCACCAGGATGGAGGACCTAGTAACCTGATGCCAGAGACCAGCATCACCAGGATGGAGGACCTAGTAACCTGATGCCGGAGACCAGTATCACCAGGATGGAGGACCTAGTTACCTGATGCTGGAGACCAGTATCACCAGGATGGGGGACCTAGTTACCTGATGCTGGAGACCAGCATCACCAGGATGGGGGACCTAGTTACCTGATGCCAGAGATCAGCATCACGAGGATGGAGGACCTAGTAACCTGATGCCGGAGACCAGTATCACCAGGATGTAGGACCTAGTTACCTGATGCCGGAGACCAGCATCACCAGGATGGGGGACCTAGTTACCTGATGCCAGAGATCAGCATCACCAGGATGGAGGACCTAGTAACCTGATGCCGGAGACCAGTATCACCAGGATGGAGGACCTAGTTACCTGATGCTGGAGACCAGCATCACCAGGATGGGGGACCTAGTTACCTGATGCTGGAGACCAGCAGAGTTGAATGTACGCTAGTTTGTGCAGCATGTTTACACCCCGCACATGCTCTGGAACAGTGTGCACGACGTACGGGCAACGCAAAATGGTACGCATGTACACTGGCAACAGGGCAGGCGTAACTGTGATGTAATGGTAGTCACACAGGAACAGACCAGTGAGGGCGTGACAGTGCAAATGCGTTAGATGCAAACGTAAGCATGTGGAGCAAGTAGGCACAGATGATGATGATGACGAGTAGCAGGAAACCAGGGGTACACATAGGGGGGTTGGCGCATCACACATTAGAACCAGTATACAGGCTAGTATATGCAATATACTGTGTGTGCAGCAGCCCCATCTGCCCTTCATTCTGCCCGTAATGACTCAGAGCAGAGAGGGGAAAGTTAGAGTCAGCTGCTCCGGGGGCTCCCTCTGATCTGTGTGGAAATAGCAGTTAACACGCTGGAATCAGAGAGCGTGGAACTGGGGGTTCCCGGGCCCAAATCACTGAGAGTTTCCTACATGAGGGCTGGAGGCAACGTCAGCGGTCACCTGAGAGACACAAAACTACAAGCTGCAGAATTAAATACCAGGAAACGTATAATGACTAGAATATCTCTGGTTTGGAAAGACAGACAGACAGACATGCATACTGTACATACATATACGCGCTCAGTAGCGACTCCATCTTGCTGAATGCACGCCAGCTCCTGGCAGATGTACTGTGCAAATGGATTTATACATTACTGTTCTTAAATAGCAAATAACATTGCAGCGCCGTTCAGTCACTGTTTCGGAACCAAGTGAGCTTACAGTTATTTAGCACCCGGGACACATACGAACACTTGTCCAAGGTCACAAGGAACTGACGCTGGGGACCTGGACCAGGAATTCCAGACAGACTTATACGTCAGCGCACTTGTTCGCCGAGCTGTTAGAAATATAGAGGTCTATATTTACTAAGCCTTGGATGGAAATAAAGAACCAACCTGACTTTATCACCGTCCACTTTATCTCCGGCCAAGGCTTTAGTAAAAGTAGACCCCACAGACACTCAACTGGGGCGTTTCATTTTGATTGTAAGCTCTTCCGAACAGGCATCTCATTCTTGTTGAGGCTTCACAATGAAACGCTACAACTGTGGGGAGGTTTCAATGCTTGTGTGACGCAATGTAACGCGCTGCGGAGGTCTGTAGGCTTAAACGTGTTTATTATAATAGTAATGATCATTATAAGCAGCAAGATATTAACATACAATGATGAAGAGGGAGGTATGTGCGAGTGCTGGACAGGTTAGACAGCAGACACAAGCTATATAGCCATGACTACGTGTCCAGCACACCGTTATAATGTACAGCAGCCTGCTACACGGCAATATAACCCTGCAGAACATACAATACACTGACAACTATTCCGTCAGCATGGGCCTGTGCCCCCCCTGAGCATCTGGGAGTTCCACGCAGCAAACTGAAAAGCTGCTGCGGAACCTCTTCCGAAGCGTGCTCTAATGGTCTACTAGAGGTGGCGGAAGAGTTCTTAGGGGCCCTGCCTTGTGAGGGCTGAGCAGCGGCTGGGGGCGCCCAGCGGTAACTTGCACGAGTTGTGTAGCCATGTGTTCACACGCCAGCCAGTGAGGCTCATTGCAGCTGTGCGCTGTGCTTGCTGCAGTCCGCCTGCCATGCAGAAGGCTGGCAAACATTCCCCGCAGAACGCCAGGAGCCAGCAACCTGCCTGTGCAGTGAGCTGAGGCGAAGTACCCACCAGTGCCCCCCAATATGACAGTATAAGAGGTAACTCACGCCCTGGCGTTGGGGAAGCCCATAGATAGTAGAATTTCCAGGGATGATCCATGCTTGACGGTCCCGCTGCGGTGCTGCCTATTCCTCTTCGGGATGAGTTTGCTGTACAGATCCTCCTTGGCAGCCATGGTAGGGACGGAGTTAATGCACCATCTCTCAGCATACAGCCATGTCACACACACACACACACACAAAGGGCTGCGATAAGAGCTGTATCTGCTGCAGCAGCAACGTGCAGCTTCCTGGTGCTGCAGTCACAGACAGGATAGGAAGTGACACATTGTATGAATGATCCTGATCCCTTCTCACTTTGCAACGCTCCCCTTCCCGCAGGCAGCCAGGTAGTGGGTCCTCTCCCAGTCATGTGTCAGTGGATGCAAAGATGTGTCTTTGGGGCATGCTTGCAACCCCGCCACTCCTTCTTAAAGTGGCAGTGTATGCATCCTATTTGTCAGTCATAAGGAATTCATAGCAGACTGGAAGATACTGCCCATTTTATGCACATTCAATTCTTCTGAGGCACATTGTTCCTCTCCAGGTGCCCCCTGGTGGTGGAAGGCAGGTACTGCAACAGGATGCAATTTTCAGTGAATGGCAGATAATTCACACATCTTACAGTTATAATAACACAAATGCAGAAATACAATGTGCAATGGCACCAAGAAGACTAAATAGTAGGGCTTTGCCCCCAATGTAAGCCGTAATCAAACAATAGGAAAATAATTCATTATATTGTCAAAGTCAGAAAAATATCTCTATGCACACTGCCATATTTGCACCTCACACTGGTCCGCGCTGCGCATGCGTGCGCTTTCCCGTGATAGCGCATACCCGCTGTTGCGTGCACCCGCTCGCACTCGGTATGCGTATTTACGGTAAGGAGTATGTAGTCGTAGCGTGCGACTCAATAGTTACATATTTTCACAATTAATGTAGTTTGTAGATCATGGTCCCTTTGATAGATTCTGAAAGTTTGGTTAATATAGCATGTTCCTGAACAGAGGGATTCCTCTTTGTATTGTGCGAAGGGTCTAACAGGGGTCATACAGTGGTGTTTGGTACCCATCGGAAGAGTATTTAAATAGCAATATTCCGGTGTTGGTTTGGAGCGGATTAATCGCTCGTGCGAATAGTTATGGACATAAGAAGTTATGTCCATTTATTATTATTTGTTCTTACTTAGTCATGCACCTGAACAGTTGGAGACAGGTATCAGTGGGTCTCAAATAGCTCTTTGACCTCAGAGATCCCCCAAACAATAGTTTGCATGTTGGGAGGGCCTCATATCTTCACATGCATAAGGTAAGCACAGGAATAGTAATTGAAGATCAATTGTACTCCAAATCAGTATCTTTCCCGCAGACGGAGTACAATAGCCTTTAATTACACTGAGCTTTGAGACTCAATGAGGAGGGCCAACACCTGTGTTTACGAATGGATTAGGGTTTGTATCCAGGAGAATGAGGGCTGAGATGTCATTGTCTCAACTGAAAGTGGACATCATGAATATAGAACAAAGCCCAGAGACAAGGTTCTGTTTTGTATTCGCCAAACAATAGCTCTCCAGAAGACAGGAATGTGTTAGTCATCACCCTTTGTTTTGCATAACCAAGGCCACTGATACAAGACAGCCCACCTGTATGAATCAACCTATGACCTTTTGTTATAATGCGAGGCCGAATTCCTGTGTCCAATGGACGATAAGATTGTAGGGACCATTGGATTGCATTGTGTGTGGAGCATAAAAGACGGGCCTGTGGCATCCAGCTTACACTTCTCTTCAAACGATTATCATTGCTGATAATCGGGAAGCTGGATGTCCAGAGGCGCTTGCGATCGTTTCCCCTTGTGCGTAAGTTTCTCTCCGTAATCATATTGTCTTACTGTGAGCCATTTCTCTCATCTCATATCTCTCTCTCCCCCTCTCTTCTCTTTCTCTCGTATTTTCCCTTGATTAGTATTGTATTGTATTGTATTTCTTGTATAGTTATTTGGTTAGGAAGTCTCTGTTATATTGTAGTGTATCATTTGTACTGTGATTCCTTTTTGCAAGTATATTAGTTATAATACATATAATAGGCTTTGGACCCTAAACAAGTATCTGTGTATTTTCTCATAGTGTTAAGTGTTCACAGAGCTTCGGTGACGCTCAAGCAGCTTTGTAGTTAATCAGGTTACACCAGGTTACACTTACACATTGTCTCTACATAAAGGTATACTGTGTATCTCATTGTTAAAGGTATAGATATCAAGGTATAGCGTTGTGAGCGTCTGCGCCGCTGGTGATCTCCTCGTGGTCTCGAGCGTCCGCTACACCATAGCGAATCATTACGTTAGTCACAGCCAATAGCGTGTCTGCCTGTGATCTCTGGGCCGTGAGCGAAAGCGACGCTTGAGCGTCTCGCCTACGGCTGAGCGATCGATACGCAACTAGCGTACCCTTATGGTACTTCTTACGTAGTCAGCGTACAGTGTTCTTAGACCTCATAAAGGGTTGTTTATACGATAAAAGAATCCAGCTTTATCAATTGGGGGCCGTCCAGTCCTTCACATATCTGCACTAGGTAGAATCAGCAGACATTATCCCTCAGCAAAGGGCGGGAGGTTGTATCCCTCGTAGTGCTGACAGGATAAGCGTCTGCTTCGCTTAGGTAAAGAGTGCTGAAGGAATCCGGGAACCGGAGGTAAGAACAAAACGCTAGTGTCTTTTAAAACTGTTTATTTTTCTGTCTTGCGGACACGCACACATATATATCTGCATTTCTTTTTCATCTGTGTATTTTCGTATATCACTCTCCTGTCTGCTAGTTTTATAGTTGATAAAAGTGCTGAGAGAAATTTGCCGCTATTTCAATAGTTTGAGTAAAGGTAATATAGTTAAAGTGTAGACAAACACACAGTTTTTGCCTGGGAGATAAGGCGAAGTCAGTGTGGTGCGCGGTAGATGATCAAGGATCATCTACATTGATAAAAGTATAAATTGTGTTACGGTGGATCTTTGCTTTGCGTACACGTGTCCCTAACTGAGACTTGCGTACGCAATCCAAAGGCCGACGCACGCAGTGTACATTACGCAGCGTAGCGTCCGGTTACGCCCACGTAGCTCAAGTCACGATAAGTTGATTTTTAACGCAAAAGCGATAAGTAGCGCAACGCGGTAAATAGAGCAAGGCGATAAATAGCACAAATTGATTTCAGCTTTCCAAAACTTAGTTTAAATACCTTACTTTACTGTAACGCCTCTGGGGAGAGCTATCAGACTACGGGAAATGATTTTTCTGATCAGAAAACTATAAGAATGATAGTGGGTTGAAAACGGTATGAGTGTATTGAATCCCGCTTCGTGGACTTTGTGATCTATGTGATAATCCCGCTTTGTGGACTTTGTGATCTGTGTGATCTTTAGTGGAACGTGATGAGCACGATCTGAGTGAAAACGTGCAACAGAGTGTGATAAAGTTTTCGTTGTATTACGCTCTGGCTGTTTTGGAGCACAGTAGGGAGACTCCAATGATCCTACCATTTATGGGCAACAAGTGTCTATAAGTGGTACGATTGGACCGCACGGTTGTATGTGTGACCAATAATGCAACGTGATATGAGGTCGTATATCCATGCGTAAATCTTGCCCTCATACGTGTTGTAGGGAGCACATGCAAGCGTGATTTGTGTAAAAGAAAAAGGAAGGGAATTTTCTCAGGAAAATCTCTAGAGATAGGGCCTGCAACGGCTACACGTGTCTGCTAGAAGGCGGACCGGAGATACCCGGAGCAGAAGAAGTTCAGTGGAAGAGCTTTAAGGATTTCCAACGAAGTTCTGTGTTTGGTGCATTTTAGGAAGTTTTTCTGTGTTAAAAAGGTCCACAATGGCAGCCAAGTGCACAACACAGAGACGGTCGGAGGTCAGGATTCAGACTCCAGAGGCTTGCAGACCCCGAGGGTCTGCTCGGTTAGTAATGTGGGGGAAATATGGTCCCCACTCTGAGACCTTTTGTGATGAATGGACACGAATGACTGCGGGGGATAAGGTACCATTTCCCGGGATAGGTAGTTTTGACTCAGAGGTGTTGCATAATTTAAGGAGAAAGATATGTCTCATTAAATCAGCAAAGAGACGAATCAAGCATTATGATTGTTTACAGATATGGCAACAGGAGAGTGAAATGCAAAGAAATGTAACTTACTCACCTAACTTTCATCTTGAGAGGAGAGACATGACAATGGAGGGGATTGTGGTTGCGGAGAAAAGCACAAGGGTGAACAATAAAAACGCTCTTAGCAACTGTAGTATAGATGATAAGAATAAGTGTAATAAATGTAACAAAGATAATTGTAATACTGTTGAATGTACAACTATTAACCCATGCAAGTCGCACCCCATGTTAAACTTTCCTCAGGAACACCAACAAGAAAGTGAGCCCAGAACGATGTCGGCACCATTTCCAGAAGCCATCACACAAGACATCCAGGAGGACGCGACCCAATCGGTAAAGACTGTAAACAAACCCCCTAATGGAGGGTCAGGTGAGGTCGTGTCCACAGGTACGTATGGTATTATACATCACGCACAAACAAATGTACCTTATATCGTAAAATCAATTCAGAATGACGTTACTGGACTTAATCCTGTTAGGGTAATCGCAGTACCAAATGGGAAAACTGACACTTCAGGATTCACTCCCGTCAGGAACATCGCCATGTACTGCCCCTTTTCCCGAACAGAATTAAGAACAATTCTGTCTGAATTTCCTGATCCCAGGAAAGACTTAGTTGCTTGTCAAAGATACATTAGAGTGCTAGGACATACTGCAGAGCCAAGTAACAAAGATTGGAGGACAGTTTTGAGGGCATGTTTACCCCCCGATGTTGATTCATTGAAATTTATCGCTGATTGTAAGCTAGATGAGGAAGTGCCACTAACAAACGAGTATAACCAAGATAATGTAAAAAGAATCAATCTACAGTTGAAAGAATATTTTCCTACAGTAGTAAAGTGGAATAAAATCTTTACAATAAAACAAAAAGAAGGTGAATCCGCAGAAGAGTATTTTCACCGGGCTCTGCAGGATATGGCTAGGTACACTGGTATAGATGACATTGAAACTAACGTACACCACAGAGAGGTAGCTGTGTCCGTATTAATGGAGAGCTTAAAGGACACACTAAAAATTAGGGTACAAACCTCCATACCACATTGGAGAGGTATCTCGGTGGCGGCATTAAGAGAGTCCGCTATCGAGCATGACCGAAATATCCAAAGAACCAGGGAAGCGCAGGGAGAGCGGTTGATGACACTGAACATCCAAGCACTAGAGGATGCATCAAGTCGACCGGAACCCCAGGCCCCTAGCACATGGAGAAAGCCAAGGATTTGTTACCATTGTAGAAGAGAAGGGCATTATGCCAACAACTGTAATAACCCACATAAAGTTAGACCCCCTAGACCAAGAAATGAGCAAAATTACAACACACACCATTATAATCAGAGATCAGATAGGAGGAATTTTGAGCCACACCCATGGTAGGTAGTCAAGAAAGGTGATCATTAGGACTGGAGGTAAGCCTGAGGTAACGGTTAATAAATTGGGAGGTCATTCACTGAAGACACAGGAATCACCAGGTGAAACGTTGTAAATGTATTTGTGAAGAAAAATGTTTTTCTCTCTCTCTCTATCCCCATCTCTGACAATTAGTGGTAAGAATTCACACATTGCATATCCACTTGGTCCTTGCAGAAGTCTACCAAACCCCAGCAGGACCTATCCGCCACAATGTATTTCTGGCCAGATACAAACAGTGGAGTAATGCAGGTGCTGGTGGGGAGGGACTGTTCAAGGAGACCATTAGACACGTAGAAATGACAGCCTGATAATGCTAACAATGTTTTCTTAATGTTTGATAAAAATGCTTTGTTTCTCGTTTCCTATTGTTGTTTGTTGTTGAGTTATGTAATATATATATGCACTTGAAGTGTTCTCTCTCTCTTTGTTTTTTTTTTGACTCTCTCTTCTCACTCATGTTTTCATGGTTTAAAGATGGTATGTCACCCCTCAGTTGGACCAATGGTAATGCCAGATTTTTGCTCCTTACAGAAAGATCGCTGGTTGGGAAGGAATATTGCATCACCAGAATGTTCGTTTGGAAGACTGAGAGACAGCACCTTTGAGAGGACAGCAGAACAAGAAGAACAACAAGACGAGAGAACTTATTATCGTAACAAGTTCTCTCCCCCTCAAACTGATTTTCTTATACCCCCTTTACAAATGTCTTCTTTTCTCCTCCTGTAAGATGGACTTGCCCCAAGAGACTGTGATATGGATTTTCCCGTTAACCATGATGTTGACCAGAGCAGTCTGTTTCGGTGAGAGTACCAGTGAGGTCGAGAAAGGATCCAGAAAGGTCCTGATGACTGAGACGGAGGTGTAAATTTCCAATAGCAACCCAACCACCAAGCAAAGGCGAGTACCGGGCACGATCTAACAACCATGTTATCTGTAAACATTTTCCTTGAAGGATTGTTAGTTCAAAAAAGAAAACTGTATCTGTAGGCTCTGTGATAATCTGATTGAGGATGGGTGCATAAAGAAATGCCAATCCAGTTTTAATATCCATATGGACCGGCATCCATTGAGTGACTATCACTCCTTAGTGGGTAATGTGTTAAACAAAACAGATTGTTGGGTATGCTCTCAAGTACCTCAGGGTCATAGCAAATCAGGGCTAGTACCATTTCCTTTAACGGTAGGGGAGGTACTTGAGCTAAAGGGTGGGAGACCGGTGGACAGGAGGTTTAATATCTCCAGCCCTCCTAGTTTGAAGCTACACCAATACCATGTGGATAGGTCCTTATTATGTTTCAACATCTCCAATCCCAGAAGGCCGGGAAATTGGGAAGTGTCATGGAGTAACCACACCATGACCTTTTCACACAGAGCAGATAGAATGCCTACAGATACAGAGCTTGTACGCCACATAGCCAGTAGAGGAAAATCTTTCCGGTATAGATATACCTTAGGAAATAAGATTACTAGAGTTGGAGAAGTATCACCAGGATACTGTGCACATATCGTACAGCCTGATACGTGTATTAAGCAGATGGAAGAATTAGGGTCAGGAGATTTCACCTGGAAGGTGTGTAATATGGTCATGTCCTTCTCCGTCCCTTATGTTCTCCCCGATGATGCATATTTCATATGCGGGAGAAAGGCGTACAAGTGGCTTGCCCCAAACTCTGAAGGATTGTGTTATATTGGAAGAGTATTGCCTGAAGTAATGACTGTAACTCATGATAAAATGAAAGACATACACCGTGGTGCCCAAGCTCCTTATACTCACACTCATTACGAGCACCTCGTTAAAAGACAACTGTCAGAAAGGTTAGAGCATCCGGCCTCTGATCTGATCCATGAATCCACCGGGATTCAGGTTCTGGTGGCGTTAGATTTCACTCGCACCGCTCGAGGAGTGATGAATTATAGATACATTTCCGCACTCGCCAATTTGTTAGATAATATCACTGAAATGTATGATGACACGTTTAGATATACTGGAAGAGAACTTCAGGCTTATAAAACAGAACTGGTACAGCATAGAATGGTTCTTAATTACCTCACAGCAGTGACAGGCGGATATTGTGTTACATTAGCAACACAGTACGGCGTGAAGTGTTGCACTTATATCACGAATAGCACCGAGGATCCGGTAGAGGTCATAGACCAAAAGATGGACGACATTCTCCAATTAAAGTGGGAATTTCGTCGAAAACACAATCTCACTCTTGCTGCTGTAGGTAATGAGCTGACTGGTTGGGTGTCATGGTTGAACCCGCGAAATTGGTTCTCTGGTTTAGGAGACTGGGCTCAAGGAGTCATAATGGATGTTGGGAAGTTTCTCCTATGTATTTTAGGTGTTGTTATATTTATTGGATTGATATTTAGATGCGGACAGGCTTTAATGAGGTGCAAACAAAGTACAAGAGTGATGAGTTTGAGGAGTGAGGAAACTGTAATTAACCTGGATTTGATTTATGACCCAATGATAGAAACCATGATGTAATGAAAATGCGATTATACGGTCCGTTTCTTTCACCTGTTTTTCTGCTTTTCTCCAAGATAAAAAGACCCCCGTGGACGAGGAAGTTGACGAGACGCTATACAGACAACGGATGGACCAAAGAAGGAGTTTTGACCACTTGAGAAATGGACATTTGATGAACTTTGCCATGGATCCCCAGTTTCCCTAGTATTCTTAAACTTACGCTAGCCCAACATTTTTTGTAAATCTGATGGCATTGACAAAGCTTATTGCTCATGCCTAACGAGCAAAACAGCGCAAAGAAGACGACTTTCAACTAGAGATGAGCGCCTGAAATTTTTCGGGTTTTGTGTTTTGGTTTTGGGTTCGGTTCCGCGGCCGTGTTTTGGGTTCGAACGCGTTTTGGCAAAACCTCACCGAATTTTTTTTGTCGGATTCGGGTGTGTTTTGGATTCGGGTGTTTTTTTCAAAAAACACTAAAAAACAGCTTAAATCATAGAATTTGGGGGTCATTTTGATCCCAAAGTATTATTAACCTCAAAAACCATAATTTACACTCATTTTCAGTCTATTCTGAATACCTCACACCTCACAATATTATTTTTAGTCCTAAAATTTGCACCGAGGTCGCTGTGTGAGTAAGATAAGCGACCCTAGTGGCCGACACAAACACCGGGCCCATCTAGGAGTGGCACTGCAGTGTCACGCAGGATGTCCCTTCCAAAAAACCCTCCCCAAACAGCACATGACGCAAAGAAAAAAAGAGGCGCAATAAGGTAGCTGTGTGAGTAAGATTAGCGACCCTAGTGGCCGACACAAACACCGGGCCCATCTAGGAGTGGCACTGCAGTGTCACGCAGGATGGCCCTTCCAAAAAACCCTCCCCAAACAGCACATGACGCAAAGAAAAAAAGAGGCGCAATGAGGTAGCTGTGTGAGTAAGATTAGCGACCCTAGTGGCCGACACAAACACCGGGCCCATCTAGGAGTGGCACTGCAGTGTCACGCAGGATGTCCCTTCCAAAAAACCCTCCCCAAACAGCACATGACGCAAAGAAAAAAAGAGGCGCAATGAGGTAGCTGACTGTGTGAGTAAGATTAGCGACCCTAGTGGCCGACACAAACACCGGGCCCATCTAGGAGTGGCACTGCAGTGTCACGCAGGATGTCCCTTCCAAAAAACCCTCCCCAATCAGCACATGATGCAAAGAAAAAGAAAAGAAAAAAGAGGTGCAAGATGGAATTGTCCTTGGGCCCTCCCACCCACCCTTATGTTGTATAAACAAAACAGGACATGCACACTTTAACCAACCCATCATTTCAGTGACAGGGTCTGCCACACGACTGTGACTGATATGACGGGTTGGTTTGGACCCCCCCCAAAAAAGAAGCAATTAATCTCTCCTTGCACAAACTGGCTCTACAGAGGCAAGATGTCCACCTCATCTTCACCCTCCGATATATCACCGTGTACATCCCCCTCCTCACAGATTATCAATTCGTCCCCACTGGAATCCACCATCTCAGCTCCCTGTGTACTTTGTGGAGGCAATTGCTGCTGGTCAATGTCTCCGCGGAGGAATTGATTATAATTCATTTTAATGAACATCATCTTCTCCACATTTTCTGGATGTAACCTCGTACGCCGATTGCTGACAAGGTGAGCGGCGGCACTAAACACTCTTTCGGAGTACACACTTGTGGGAGGGCAACTTAGGTAGAATAAAGCCAGTTTGTGCAAGGGCCTCCAAATTGCCTCTTTTTCCTGCCAGTATAAGTACGGACTGTGTGACGTGCCTACTTGGATGCGGTCACTCATATAATCCTCCACCATTCTATCAATGTTGAGAGAATCATATGCAGTGACAGTAGACGACATGTCCGTAATCGTTGTCAGGTCCTTCAGTCCGGACCAGATGTCAGCATCAGCAGTCGCTCCAGACTGCCCTGCATCACCGCCAGCGGGTGGGCTCGGAATTCTGAGCCTTTTCCTCGCACCCCCAGTTGCGGGAGAATGTGAAGGAGGAGATGTTGACAGGTCGCGTTCCGCTTGACTTGACAATTTTGTCACCAGCAGGTCTTTCAACCCCAGCAGACTTGTGTCTGCCGGAAAGAGAGATCCAAGGTAGGCTTTAAATCTAGGATCGAGCACGGTGGCCAAAATGTAGTGCTCTGATTTCAACAGATTGACCACCCGTGAATCCTTGTTAAGCGAATTAAGGGCTGCATCCACAAGTCCCACATGCCTAGCGGAATCGCTCCGTGTTAGCTCCTCCTTCAATGTCTCCAGCTTCTTCTGCAAAAGCCTGATGAGGGGAATGACCTGACTCAGGCTGGCAGTGTCTGAACTGACTTCACGTGTGGCAAGTTCAAAGGGCATCAGAACCTTGCACAACGTTGAAATCATTCTCCACTGCACTTGAGACAGGTGCATTCCACCTCCTATATCGTGCTCAATTGTATAGGCTTGAATGGCCTTTTGCTGCTCCTCCAACCTCTGAAGCATATAGAGGGTTGAATTCCACCTTGTTACCACTTCTTGCTTCAGATGATGGCAGGGCAGGTTCAGTAGTTTTTGGTGGTGCTCCAGTCTTCTGTACGTGGTGCCTGTACGCCGAAAGTGTCCCGCAATTTTTCTGGCCACCGACAGCATCTCTTGCACGCCCCTGTCGTTTTTTAAAAAATTCTGCACCACCAAATTCAAGGTATGTGCAAAACATGGGACGTGCTGGAATTTGCCCATATTTAATGCACACACAATATTGCTGGCGTTGTCCGATGCCACAAATCCACAGGAGAGTCCAATTGGGGTAAGCCATTCCGCGATGATCTTCCTCAGTTGCCGTAAGAGGTTTTCAGCTGTGTGCGTATTCTGGAAACCGGTGATACAAAGCGTAGCCTGCCTAGGAAAGAGTTGGCGTTTGCGAGATGCTGCTACTGGTGCCGCCGCTGCTGTTCTTGCGGCGGGAGTCCATACATCTACCCAGTGGGCTGTCACAGTCATATAGTCCAGACCCTGCCCTGCTCCACTTGTCCACATGTCCGTGGTTAAGTGGACATTGGGTACAGCTGCATTTTTTAGGACACTGGTGACTCTTTTTCTGAGGTCTGTGTACATTTTCGGTATCGCCTGCCTAGAGAAATGGAACCTAGCTGGTATTTGGTACCGGGGACACAGTACCTCCAACAAGTCTCTAGTTGGCTCTGCAGTAATGATGGATACCGGAACCACGTTTCTCACCACCCAGGATGCCAAGGCCTCAGTTATCCGCTTTGCAGTAGGATGACTGCTGTGATATTTCATCTTCCTCGCAAAGGACTGTTGAACAGTCAATTGCTTACTGGAAGTAGTACAAGTGGGCTTACGACTTCCCCTCTGGGATGACCATCGACTCCCAGCGGCAACAACAGCAGCGCCAGCAGCAGTAGGCGTTACACGCAAGGATGCATCGGAGGAATCCCAGGCAGGAGAGGACTCGTCAGAATTGCCAGTGACATGGCCTGCAGGACTATTGGCATTCCTGGGGAAGGAGGAAATTGACACTGAGGGAGTTGGTGGGGTGGTTTGCGTGAGCTTGGTTACAAGAGGAAGGGATTTACTGGTCAGTGGACTGCTTCCGCTGTCACCCAAAGTTTTTGAACTTGTCACTGACTTATTATGAATGCGCTGCAGGTGACGTATAAGGGAGGATGTTCCGAGGTGGTTAACGTCCTTACCCCTACTTATTACAGCTTGACAAAGGGAACACACGGCTTGACACCTGTTGTCCGCATTTCTGGTGAAATACCTCAACACCGAAGAGCTGATTTTTTTGGTATTTTCACCTGGCATGTCAACGGCCATATTCCTCCCACGGACAACAGGTGTCTCCCCGGGTGCCTGACTTAAACAAACCACCTCACCATCAGAATCCTCCTGGTCAATTTCCTCCCCAGCGCCAGCAACACCCATATCCTCCCCATCCTGGTGTACTTCAACACTGACATCTTCAATCTGACTATCAGGAACTGGACTGCGGGTGCTCCTTCCAGCACTTGCAGGGGGCGTGCAAATGGTGGAAGGCGCATGCTCTTCACGTCCAGTGTTGGGAAGGTCAGGCATCGCAACCGACACAATTGGACTCTCCTTGTGGATTTGGGATTTCGAAGAATGCACAGTTCTTTGCTGTGCTGCTTTTGCCAGCTTGAGTCTTTTCATTTTTCTAGCGAGAGGCTGAGTGCTTCCATCCTCATGTGAAGCTGAACCACTAGCCATGAACATAGGCCAGGGCCTCAGCCGTTCCTTGCCACTCCGTGTGGTAAATGGCATATTGGCAAGTTTACGCTTCTCCTCCGACAATTTTATTTTAGGTTTTGGAGTCCTTTTTTTTCTGATATTTGGTGTTTTGGATTTGACATGCTCTGTACTATGACATTGGGCATCGGCCTTGGCAGACGACGTTGCTGGCATTTCATCGTCTCGGCCATGACTAGTGGCAGCAGCTTCAGCACGAGGTGGAAGTGGATCTTGATCTTTCCCTAATTTTGGAACCTCAACATTTTTGTTCTCCATATTTTAATAGGCACAACTAAAAGGCACCTCAGGTAAACAATGGAGATGGATACTAGTATACAATTATGGACTGCCTGCCGACTGCAGACACAGAGGTAGCCACAGCCGTGAACTACCGTACTGTACTGTGTCTGCAGCTAATATAGACTGGTTGATAAAGAGAAGATGTCTATGTAACTATGTATGTATAAAGAAGAATGAAAAAAATCCACGGTTAGGTGGTATTACAATTATGGACGGACTGCCTGCCGAGTGCAGAGACACAGAGGTAGCCACAGCCGTGAACTACCGTACTGTGTCTGCTGCGACTGGATGATAAATGATATAAAAAATATATATATATCACTACTGCAGCCGGACAGGTATATATTATATATTATATAATGACGGACCTGCTGGACACTGTCTGTCAGCAGAATGAGTTTTATTTTTATAGAATAAAAAAAAAAAAAACACACAAGTGAAGTCACACGACGAGTGTTTAACTTTTTCAGGCAATCACAATATAAGTATACTACTAACTATACTGGTGGTCAGTGTGGTCAGGTCACTGGTCAGTCACACTGGCAGTGGCACTCCTGCAGCAAAAGTGTGCACTGTTTAATTTTAATATAATATGTACTCCTGGCTCCTGCTATAACCTATAACTGGCACTGCAGTAGTGCTCCCCAGTCTCCCCCACAATTATAAGCTGTGTGAGCTGAGCAGTCAGACAGATATATAATATATATAGATGATGCAGCACACTGGCCTGAGCCTGAGCAGTGCACACAGATATGGTATGTGACTGACTGAGTCACTGTGTGTATCGCTTTTTTCAGGCAGAGAACGGATATATTAAATAAACTGCACTGTGTGTCTGGTGGTCACTCACTATATAATATATTATGTACTCCTGGCTCCTGCTATAACCTATAACTGGCACTGCAGTAGTGCTCCCCAGTCTCCCCCACAATTATAAGCTGTGTGAGCTGAGCAGTCAGACAGATATATATAATATTATATATAGATAATAGATGATGCAGCACACTGGCCTGAGCCTGAGCAGTGCACACAGATATGGTATGTGACTGACTGAGTCACTGTGTGTATCGCTTTTTTCAGGCAGAGAACGGATATATTAAATAAACTGCACTGTGTGTCTGGTGGTCACTCACTATATAATATATTATGTACTCCTGGCTCCTGCTATAACCTATAACTGGCACTGCAGTAGTGCTCCCCAGTCTCCCCCACAATTATAAGCTGTGTGAGCTGAGCAGTCAGACAGATATATATAATATTATATATAGATAATAGATGATGCAGCACACTGGCCTGAGCCTGAGCAGTGCACACAGATATGGTATGTGACTGAGTCACTGTGTGCTGTGTATCGCTTTTTTCAGGCAGAGAACGGATTATAAAGTAAACTGCACTGTCCTCACTAGTAAACTCTCTCCACTCAGTCTCTACACTTCTACAGTAACAGTACTCCTCCTAGTCAGCTCCAGTAAATCTCTCTCAGTCTCTTATAATCTAAATGGAGAGGACGCCAGCCACGTCCTCTCCCTATCAATCTCAATGCACGTGTGAAAATGGCGGCGACGCGCGGCTCCTTATATAGAATCCGAGTCTCGCGATAGAATCCGAGCCTCGCGAGAATCCGACAGCGTCATGATGACGTTCGGGCGCGCTCGGGTTAACCGAGCAAGGCGGGAAGATCCGAGTCGCTCGGACCCGTGAAAAAAAACATGAAGTTCTGGCGGGTTCGGATTCAGAGAAACCGAACCCGCTCATCTCTACTTTCAACTGATACCGAACAAAACTTCGACGACAGATGTACATTTACCTGACATAGAATATCATTGCATTTTCCATAAGTGTTCTTTATCTTCATCTCTACAACCCTCAGGTAATGACACACATAGTCGATAGGGAATACAGGCACAGATATCAGCAACCACATACTTCCCCCATTCATGTATCATCAACTAAAATGTGCATCCCCATTTTGTTACAACTGAAAGCCGAAATGAGCTCGGTAGAGTTTGACAGCCCATCCACAGACCCTTGATACGGGATAAGAAGGAATTCAAATGTATACTTCGCAATACCTCGAAGCTTGATTTACAACACGTACGGCACGATGATACATGACCCCCCAAACATGGACTCATACACACACGCTTCTGCTATCTCACTAGGTCATACCCTCCTCACACCTACTCCTCTCTCCTCCCCTACCCAACCATGGAAATGAATTAACCCCTGACCTATATTTTTCTCCTTTTGAAATGTTTTAGAAGGTGGCAGTTATTATTGACTGCCAAAGGGTAGACTGTCAAAGTCAGAAAAATATCTCTATGCACACTGCCATATTTGCACCTCACACTGGTCCGCGCTGCGCATGCGTGCGCTTTCCCGTGATAGCGCATACCCGCTGTTGCGTGCACCCGCTCGCACTCGGTATGCGTATTTACGGTAAGGAGTATGTAGTCGTAGCGTGCGACTCAATAGTTACATATTTTCACAATTAATGTAGTTTGTAGATCATGGTCCCTTTGATAGATTCTGAAAGTTTGGTTAATATAGCATGTTCCTGAACAGAGGGATTCCTCTTTGTATTGTGCGAAGGGTCTAACAGGGGTCATACAGTGGTGTTTGGTACCCATCGGAAGAGTATTTAAATAGCAATATTCCGGTGTTGGTTTGGAGCGGATTAATCGCTCGTGCGAATAGTTATGGACATAAGAAGTTATGTCCATTTATTATTATTTGTTCTTACTTAGTCATGCACCTGAACAGTTGGAGACAGGTATCAGTGGGTCTCAAATAGCTCTTTGACCTCAGAGATCCCCCAAACAATAGTTTGCATGTTGGGAGGGCCTCATATCTTCACATGCATAAGGTAAGCACAGGAATAGTAATTGAAGATCAATTGTACTCCAAATCAGTATCTTTCCCGCAGACGGAGTACAATAGCCTTTAATTACACTGAGCTTTGAGACTCAATGAGGAGGGCCAACACCTGTGTTTACGAATGGATTAGGGTTTGTATCCAGGAGAATGAGGGCTGAGATGTCATTGTCTCAACTGAAAGTGGACATCATGAATATAGAACAAAGCCCAGAGACAAGGTTCTGTTTTGTATTCGCCAAACAATAGCTCTCCAGAAGACAGGAATGTGTTAGTCATCACCCTTTGTTTTGCATAACCAAGGCCACTGATACAAGACAGCCCACCTGTATGAATCAACCTATGACCTTTTGTTATAATGCGAGGCCGAATTCCTGTGTCCAATGGACGATAAGATTGTAGGGACCATTGGATTGCATTGTGTGTGGAGCATAAAAGACGGGCCTGTGGCATCCAGCTTACACTTCTCTTCAAACGATTATCATTGCTGATAATCGGGAAGCTGGATGTCCAGAGGCGCTTGCGATCGTTTCCCCTTGTGCGTAAGTTTCTCTCCGTAATCATATTGTCTTACTGTGAGCCATTTCTCTCATCTCATATCTCTCTCTCCCCCTCTCTTCTCTTTCTCTCGTATTTTCCCTTGATTAGTATTGTATTGTATTGTATTTCTTGTATAGTTATTTGGTTAGGAAGTCTCTGTTATATTGTAGTGTATCATTTGTACTGTGATTCCTTTTTGCAAGTATATTAGTTATAATACATATAATAGGCTTTGGACCCTAAACAAGTATCTGTGTATTTTCTCATAGTGTTAAGTGTTCACAGAGCTTCGGTGACGCTCAAGCAGCTTTGTAGTTAATCAGGTTACACCAGGTTACACTTACACATTGTCTCTACATAAAGGTATACTGTGTATCTCATTGTTAAAGGTATAGATATCAAGGTATAGCGTTGTGAGCGTCTGCGCCGCTGGTGATCTCCTCGTGGTCTCGAGCGTCCGCTACGCCATAGCGAATCATTACGTTAGTCACAGCCAATAGCGTGTCTGCCTGTGATCTCTGGGCCGTGAGCGAAAGCGACGCTTGAGCGTCTCGCCTACGGCTGAGCGATCGATACGCAACTAGCGTACCCTTACGGTACTTCTTACGTAGTCAGCGTACAGTGTTCTTAGACCTCATAAAGGGTTGTTTATACGATAAAAGAATCCAGCTTTATCAATATAAAAATATCAGGATATAAATGAAGATAATGCGAACATAAGTACAGGAATCTCTTCAGTCTTTGTTCTCATTGGCCAGACAGGGGTACTGCTCCAGTGGCTCCCCCCAGGGGTGCGCCCATGTCTCTTCCTACAGACAGGGGTCATACTGGTAGGCTACTGGCTTCTGAGAAGCGTAGATGGGTATTACAGAGATCAGAGTGTTAGCCCAACTAGCCACTGGATAAAAGTAAAGGTTCCATTTTATTTCCCATACACCGGGGCTACAGAAAGGATAATACAGTGATTTAAATGGTATAATTAACACGTAACCCAGACAATAACTAGAGATGAGCGGGTTCGGTTCCACGGAATCCGAACCCGCCCGAACTTCATTTTTTTTTACACGGGTCCGAGCGACTCGGATCTTCCCGCCTTGCTCGGTTAACCCGAGCGCGCCCGAACGTCATCATCACGCTGTCGGATTCTCGCGAGGCTCGGATTCTATCGCGAGACTCGGATTCTATATAAGGAGCCGCGCGTCGCCGCCATTTTCACACGTGCATTGAGATTCATAGGGAGAGGACGTGGCTGGCGTCCTCTCCGTTTATAGAGAAGAGAGTGAGACAGTAGAGAGAGACACAGTAGTAATTTTGGGGAGCATTAGGAGGAGTACTAGTTACTTGCTGAAGTGATAGATAGATAGTGTGACTGTATATTATCTGACTTGTGGGGGAGACACTGACAGTGGGGAGCAGTTAGAGTCTGAGAGCAGGACTCAGGAGTACATATAACGTACAGTGCACACTTTTGCTGCCAGAGTGCCACACTGCCATTGTGACCACACTGACCACCAGTATAATATATATTGTGATTGTCTGCTTAGGAGTACTACTTGCAAGTTGCTGATAGTGTGACCAGTGACCTGACCACCAGTTTAATAATCACCACCAGTGAGTTTAATATATATATATATATATATATATATATATATATATATAAAATTGTATATAATATATATATAATATTGTATACCACCTACCCGTGGTTTTTTTCTTTTTCTTTCTTCTTTATACATACTACTATAGTAGCTTACTGTAGCAGTCTGCGGTGCTGCTGAGCTGACAGTGTCCAGCAGGTCCGTCATCAGTCATTACATAATAAATATATCTACCTGTCCGGCTGCAGTACTAGTGTGATATAATATATATTGATTTCATCTCATTATCATCCAGTCTATATTAGCAGCAGACACAGTACGGTAGTCCACGGCTGTAGCTACCTCTGTGTCGGCAGTCGCTCATCCATCCATAATTGTATACCACCTACCCGTGTTTTTTTTTTTTCTTTCTTCTTTATACATACTACTATAGTAGCTTACTGTAGCAGTCTGCGGTGCTGCTGAGCTGACAGTGTCCAGCAGGTCCGTCATCAGTCATTACATAATAAATATATCTACCTGTCCGGCTGCAGTACTAGTGTGATATAATATATATTGATTTCATCTCATTATCATCCAGTCTATATTAGCAGCAGACACAGTACGGTAGTCCACGGCTGTAGCTACCTCTGTGTCGGCAGTCGCTCGTCCATCCATAATTGTATACCACCTACCCGTGGTTTTTTTTTTTCCTTTCTTCTTTATACATACTACTATAGTAGCTTACTGCAGCAGTCTGCGGTGCTGCTGAGCTGACAGTGTCCAGCAGGTCCGTCATCAGTCATTACATAATAAATATATCTACCTGTCCGGCTGCAGTACTAGTGTGATATAATATATATTGATTTCATCTCATTATCATCCAGTCTATATTAGCAGCAGACACAGTACGGTAGTCCACGGCTGTAGCTACCTCTGTGTCGGCAGTCGCTCGTCCATCCATAATTGTATACCACCTACCCGTGTTTTTTTTTTTTCTTTCTTCTTGATACATACTACTATAGTAGCTTACTGTAGCAGTCTGCGGTGCTGCTGAGCTGACAGTGTCCAGCAGGTCCGTCATCAGTCATTACATAATAAATATATATACCTGTCCGGCTGCAGTACTAGTGATATTATATATATATATATTAATTTCATCTCATTATCATCCAGTCTATATTAGCAGCAGACACAGTACGGTAGTCCACGGCTGTAGCTACCTCTGTGTCGGCAGTCGCTCGTCCATCCATAAGTATACTAGTATCCATCCATCTCCATTGTTTACCTGAGGTGCCTTTTAGTTGTGCCTATTAAAATATGGAGAACAAAAATGTTGAGGTTCCAAAATTAGGGAAAGATCAAGATCCACTTCCACCTCGTGCTGAAGCTGCTGCCACTAGTCATGGCCGAGACGATGAAATGCCAGCAACGTCGTCTGCCAAGGCCGATGCCCAATGTCATAGTACAGAGCATGTAAAATCCAAAACACCAAATATCAGTAAAAAAAGGACTCCAAAATCTAAAATAAAATTGTCGGAGGAGAAGCGTAAACTTGCCAATATGCCATTTACCACACGGAGTGGCAAGGAACGGCTGAGGCCCTGGGCTATGTTCATGGGTAGTGGTTCAGCTTCACATGAGGATGGAAGCACTCAGCCTCTCGCTAGAAAAATGAAAAGACTCAAGCTGGCAAAAGCACCGCAAAGAACTGTGCGTTCTTCGAAATCCCAAATCCACAAGGAGAGTCCAATTGTGTCGGTTGCGATGCCTGACCTTCCCAACACTGGACGTGAAGAGCATGCGCCTTCCACCATTTGCACGCCCCCTGCAAGTGCTGGAAGGAGCACCCGCAGTCCAGTTCCTGATAGTCAGATTGAAGATGTCAGTGTTGAAGTACACCAGGATGAGGAGGATATGGGTGTTGCTGGCGCTGGGGAGGAAATTGACAAGGAGGATTCTGATGGTGAGGTGGTTTGTTTAAGTCAGGCACCCGGGGAGACACCTGTTGTCCGTGGGAGGAATATGGCCGTTGACATGCCTGGTGAAAATACCAAAAAAATCAGCTCTTCGGTGTGGAAGTATTTCAACAGAAATGCGGACAACATTTGTCAAGCCGTGTGTTGCCTTTGTCAAGCTGTAATAAGTAGGGGTAAGGACGTTAACCACCTCGGAACATCCTCCCTTATACGTCACCTGCAGCGCATTCATAATAAGTCAGTGACAAGTTCAAAAACTTTGGGCGACAGCGGAAGCAGTCCACTGACCAGTAAATCCCTTCCTCTTGTAACCAAGCTCACGCAAACCACCCCACCAACTCCCTCAGTGTCAATTTCCTCCTTCCCCAGGAATGCAAATAGTCCTGCAGGCCATGTCACTGGCAATTCTGACGAGTCCTCTCCTGCCTGGGATTCCTCCGATGCATCCTTGCGTGTAACGCCTACTGCTGCTGGCGCTGCTGTTGTTGCTGCTGGGAGTCGATGGTCATCCCAGAGGGGAAGTCGTAAGCCCACTTTTACTACTTCCACCAAGCAATTGACTGTCCAACAGTCCTTTGCGAGGAAGATGAAATATCACAGCAGTCATCCTGTTGCAAAGCGGATAACTGAGGCCTTGACAACTATGTTGGTGTTAGACGTGCGTCCGGTATCCGCCGTTAGTTCACAGGGAACTAGACAATTTCTTGAGGCAGTGTGCCCCCGTTACCAAATACCATCTAGGTTCCACTTCTCTAGGCAGGCGATACCGAGAATGTACACGGACGTCAGAAAAAGACTCACCAGTGTCCTAAAAAATGCAGTTGTACCCAATGTCCACTTAACCACGGACATGTGGAGCAGGGCAGGGTCAGGACTATATCACTGTGACAGCCCACTGGGTAGATGTATGGACTCCCGCCGCAAGAACAGCAGCGGCGGCACCAGTAGCAGCATCTCGCAAACGCCAACTCTTTCCTAGGCAGGCTACGCTTTGTATCACCGGTTTCCAGAATACGCACACAGCTGAAAACCTCTTACGGCAACTGAGGAAGATCATCGCGGAATGGCTTACCCCAATTGGACTCTCCTGTGGATTTGTGGCATCGGACAACGCCAGCAATATTGTGTGTGCATTAAATATGGGCAAATTCCAGCACGTCCCATGTTTTGCACATACCTTGAATTTGGTGGTGCAGAATTTTTTAAAAAACGACAGGGGCGTGCAAGAGATGCTGTCGGTGGCCAGAAGAATTGCGGGACACTTTCGGCGTACAGGCACCACGTACAGAAGACTGGAGCACCACCAAAAACGCCTGAACCTGCCCTGCCATCATCTGAAGCAAGAAGTGGTAACGAGGTGGAATTCAACCCTATATATGCTTCAGAGGTTGGAGGAGCAGCAAAAGGCCATTCAAGCCTATACAATTGAGCACGATATAGGAGGTGGAATGTACCTGTCTCAAGCGCAGTGGAGAATGATTTCAACGTTGTGCAAGGTTCTGCAACCTTTTGAACTTGCCACACGTGAAGTCAGTTCAGACACTGCCAGCCTGAGTCAGGTCATTCCCCTCATCAGGCTTTTGCAGAAGAAGCTGGAGGCATTGAAGGAGGAGCTAAAAGGGAGCGATTCCGCTAGGCATGTGGGACTTGTGGATGGAGCCCTTAATTCGCTTAACAAGGATTCACGGGTGGTCAATCTGTTGAAATCAGAGCACTACATTTTGGCCACCGTGCTCGATCCTAGATTTAAAACCTACCTTGGATCTCTCTTTCCGGCAGACACAAGTCTGCTGGGGTTCAAAGACCTGCTGGTGACAAAATTGTCAAGTCAAGCGGAACGCGACCTGTCAACATCTCCTCCTTCACATTCTCCCGCAACTGGGGGTGCGAGGAAAAGGCTCAGAATTCCGAGCCCACCCGCTGGCGGTGATGCAGGGCAGTCTGGAGCGACTGCTGATGCTGACATCTGGTCCGGACTGAAGGACCTGACAACGATTACGGACATGTCGTCTACTGTCACTGCATATGATTCTCTCCCCATTGAAAGAATGGTGGAGGATTATATGAGTGACCGCATCCAAGTAGGCACGTCACACAGTCCGTACTTATACTGGCAGGAAAAAGAGGCAATTTGGAGGCCCTTGCACAAACTGGCTTTATTCTACCTAAGTTGCCCTCCCACAAGTGTGTACTCCGAAAGAGTGTTTAGTGCCGCCGCTCACCTTGTCAGCAATCGGCGTACGAGGTTACTTCCAGAAAATGTGGAGAAGATGATGTTCATTAAAATGAATTATAATCAATTCCTCCGTGGAGACATTGACCAGCAGCAATTGCCTCCACAAAGTACACAGGGAGCTGAGATGGTGGATTCCAGTAGGGACGAATTGATAATCTGTGAGGAGCGGGATGTACACGGTGATATATCGGAGGATGATGATGAGGTGGACATCTTGCCTCTGTAGAGCCAGTTTGTGCAAGGAGAGATTAATTGCTTCTTTTTCGGTGGGGGTCCAAACCAACCCGTCATTTCAGTCACAGTCGTGTGGCAGACCCTGTCACTGAAATGATGGGTTGGTTAAAGTGTGCATGTCCTGTTTATACAACATAAGGGTGGGTGGGAGGGCCCAAGGACAATTCCATCTTGCACCTCTTTTTTCTTTCATTTTTATTTGCGTCATGTGCTGTTTGGGGAGTGTTTTTTGGAAAGGCCATCCTGCGTGACACTGCAGTGCCACTCCTAGATGGGCCAGGTGTTTGTGTCGGCCACTAGGGTCGCTTATCTTACTCACACAGCTACCTCATTGCGCCTCTTTTTTTCTTCTTTGCGTCATGTGCTGTTTGGGGAGTGTTTTTTGGAAGGGCCATCCTGCGTGACACTGCAGTGCCACTCCTAGATGGGCCAGGTGTTTGTGTCGGCCACTAGGGTCGCTTATCTTACTCACACAGCTACCTCATTGCGCCTCTTTTGTTCTTCTTTGCGTCATGTGCTGTTTGGGGAGTGTTTTTTGGAAGGGCCATCCTGCGTGACACTGCAGTGCCACTCCTAGATGGGCCAGGTGTTTGTGACGGCCACTAGGGTCGCTTATCTTACTCACACAGCTACCTCATTGCGCCTCTTTTTTTCTTTGCGTCATGTGCTGTTTGGGGAGTGTTTTTTGGAAGGGCCATCCTGCGTGACACTGCAGTGCCACTCCTAGATGGGCCAGGTGTTTGTGTCGGCCACTAGGGTCGCTTATCTTACTCACACAGCTACCTCATTGCGCCTCTTTTTTTCTTTGCGTCATGTGCTGTTTGGGGAGTGTTTTTTGGAAGGGCCATCCTGCGTGACACTGCAGTGCCACTCCTAGATGGGCCAGGTGTTTGTGTCTGCCACTAGGGTCGCTTAGCTTAGTCATCCAGCGACCTCGGTGCAAATTTTAGGACTAAAAATAATATTGTGAGGTGTGAGGTATTCAGAATAGAGTGGAAATTATGGTTTTTGAGGTTAAAAATACTTTGGGATCAAAATGACCCCCAAATTCTATGATTTAAGCTGTTTTTTAGTGTTTTTTTGAAAAAAACACCCGAATCCAAAACACACCCGAATCCGACAAAAAAAATTCGGTGAGGTTTTGCCAAAACGCGGTCGAACCCAAAACACGGCCGCGGAACCGAACCCAAAACCAAAACACAAAACCCGAAAAATTTCAAGTGCACATCTCTAACAATAACCTCAAACAATAGGTGCAGTTATTCCCTGTCTGGTTGCTATGAGATTATTGTGCAACCTGCAGCAATTATTCTATTCCACGCTGCCCGCAAAGCACTTTCCGATTCATGGCAGTGGGTGCACACGCGCAGTCTCTCCGCGTATTTATAAATATACAGGAAGCCCACCAGTAGACTTACTAGTATCAAAGGTGGATACCGGAGACCCTAAAGCATAGGTCTGACAACTCGGTCCTCATTACCCCACATAGTGCACGTTTTGCAGGTCTCCTCACTGAATCGCAAGTGAAATTATTAAATCCGCCTGCGGACCTTTTAAAATGTTTCAGTGAGTAATTAATACCATACTTGCCTACTCTCCCGGAATGGCCGGGAGGCTCCCGAAAATCGGGTGACCCTCCCGGCCCCCCGGAAGAGCAGGCAAGTCTCCCGATTCGTGGGGTCCCCCCTGCCCGTCCGCCCACTTAGTGTGTAAAGTGGGCGGTCCGTGCAGTTGATGACGCGATTCTTGCTGAATCGCGTCATCATAGCCACGCCCCCTGCAGTGTAATGCCGGTGATCGCGGCATTACAGAGCGAGGGCGTGGCTTAAAAGAGGCATCATCATGACCCGCCCTTGCTCCGCCCCACCCCCTCCTCGACGTCACAGCCTCCCCTGGCCGCCTTGTGAGCCAACCTGGCTGCTCTCTCCCGCAGAGAGCAGCCAGAATGTAGGTAAGTAAGATTAATACACCTGTGCACCTGCTGGGTGACCTGCAAAACATGCACAGTGTGGGGTCCTGAGGAACGAGATTGAGAACCTCTGCCCTAAAGGAATGCTGGTCCGTATTCTGTAGGTAGTCTACAGAGACACACGTTCAAGAGAGGAGAATACCTGGATAAAGTAAACTACAAAAAGATACTAACTTTAATAAAAATGACCTTAATCCCGACTGGCACATAAAATGAACCCAAAATCTAAAACAGATACTAATCCGCTGGACCCTAAATAAACCCTATTCCAGTGCTTACACCTAACAGCAGCCCTGACTGGTATCTGTGTACTAAGAGCTGCTGTCACTCCTTCCTGTCTCTCAGCTACAGTATAATGGATTACAGTAATCCTACTGCACACAATGGGAGTTATTCAGGTTTGTTGGCAAACCAAAAAAGTTAGCAACTGGGCAAAACCATGTGCACTGCAGGTGGGGCAGATGTAACATGTGCAGAGAGAGTTAGATTTGGGTGGGTTATATTGTTTCTGTGCAGGATAAATACTGGCTGCTTTATTTTTACACTGCAATTTAATTTCAGTTTGAACACACCCCGCCCAAATCTAACTCTCTCTGCACATGTTACATCTGCACCACCTGCAGTGCACATGGTATTGCCCAATTGCTAACAAACCTGAATAAGGGCCAATGTAATCATGTTTGTGTCCTGGTATATAGTTGAACATAATCTATGCTTAAAAAACATTTGGGGCCAAATGTAATAGAGTAAAAGTTTATGAAAGTGAGAGATTTGGTAAGGTTTTTCAGTTTTTTTTTTTTAAAGTGGCAATCATTTACACCGTAAAACCAGGTTGATATTGCTGTGTAAATGATTGCCACTTTAAAAAAAACTGCAAAACCTTACCAAATCTCTCACTTTTTGAAACTCTCACTCTATTACATTTGGCCCATGGAACCTTTTTACCCTTCAGTAAATCCAGAACTTTGGTACATCTAGTTATGCGTGCGATTTGCCCCCTTGCACGACCTTACGTAGGAGAGGCAGGGAGGGCACTGCATGACCTTATGTAGGAGAGGCATGGAGGGCACTGCACGACCATATGTAGGAGAGGCATAGAGGGCACTGCACGACCTTATGTAGGAGAGGCAGGACTGGCACTGCACGACCATATGTGGGAGAGGCATTATGTAGGAGAGGCATGGAGGGCACTGCACGACCTTATGTAGGAGAGGCATGGAGGGCACTGCACGACCATATGTAGGAGAGGCATGGCGGGCACTGCACGGCCATATGTAGGAGAGGCATGGAGGTCACTGCACGGCCATATGTAGGAGAGGCATGGAGGGCACTGCACGACCATATGTAGGAGAGGCAGGGAGGGCACTGCACGACCATATGTAGGAGAGGCATGGAGGGCACTACACGACCTTATGTAGGAGAGGCAGGACGGGCACTGCACGACCATATGTGGGAGAGGCATTATGTAGGAGAGGCATGGAGGGCACTGCACGACCTTATGTAGGAGAGGCATGGAGGGCACTGCACGACCATATGTAGGAGAGGCATGGCGGGCACTGCACGGCCATATGTAGGAGAGGCATGGCGGGCACTGCACGGCCATATGTAGGAGAGGCATGGAGGGCACTGCACGACCATATGTAGGAGAGGCAGGGAGGGCACTGCACGACCATATGTAGGAGAGGCATGGAGGGCACTGCACGACCATATGTAGGAGAGGCATGGAGGGCACTGCACAACCTTATGTAGGAGAGGCAGGGAGGGCACTGTATGACCAAATGTAGGAGAGGCAGGACGGGCACTGCACGACCTTATGTAGGAGAGGCAGGGAGGGCACTGCACGACCTTATGTAGGAGAGGCAGGGCGGGCACTGCACGACCTTATGTAGGAGAAGCAGGATGGGTACTGCACAACCCTATGTAGGAGAGGCATGGAGGGCACTGCAGGACCATATGTAGGAGAAGCATGGCGGGCACTGCAAGATCATATGTAAGAGAGGCAGGGAGGGCACTGCAGGACCATATGTAAGAGAGGCAGGGAGGGCACTGCACGACCATATGTAAGAGAGGCAGGGAGGGCACTGCACGACCATATGTAAGAGAGGCAGGAAGGGCACTGCAGGACCATATGTAAGAGAGGCAGGGAGGGCACTGCAGGACCATATGTAAGAGAGGCAGGGAGGGCACTGCAGGACCATATGTAAGAGAGGCAGGGAGGGCACTGCAGGACCATATGTAAGAGGTGCAGGGAGGGCACTGCAGGACCATATGTAAGAGAAGCAGGGAGGGCACTGCAGGACCATATGTAAGAGAGGCAGGGAGGGCACTGCACGACCATATGTAAGAGGTGCAGGAAGGGCACTGCAGGACCATATGTAAGAGAAGCAGGGAGGGCACTGCAGGACCATAGGTAAGAGAGGCAGGGAGGGCACTGCACGACCTTATGTAGGAGAGGCAGGACGGGTACTGCACAATCATATGTAGGAGAGGCATGGCAAGCACTGCACGACCATATGTAGGAGAGGCAGGGAGGGCACTGCACGACCTTATGTAAGAGAGGCAGGACGGGTACTGCACAACCATATGTAGGAGAGGCAGGGAGGGCACTGCACAACCATATGTAGGAGAAGCATGGCGGGCACTGCACGGCCATATGTAGGAGAGGCATGGAGAGCACTGCACGACCATATGTAGGAGAGGCATGGAGGGCACTGCACGACCATATGTAGGAGAGGCAGAGAGGGCACTGCACGACCATATGTAGGAGAGGCATGGAGGGCACTGCACGACCATATGTAGGAGAGGCATGGAGGGCACTGCACGACCATATGTAGGAGGCATGGAGGGCACTGCACAACCTTATGTAGGAGAGGCAGGGAGGGCACTGTATGACCAAATGTAGGAAAGGCAGGACGGGCACTGCACGACCTTATGTAGGAGAGGCAGGGCGGGCACTGCACGACCTTATGTAGGAGAAGCAGGATGGGTACTGCACAACCCTATGTAGGAGAGGCACGGAGGGCACTGCAGGACCATATGTAGGAGAGGCATGGCGGGCACTGCACGATCATATGTAAGAGAGGCAGGGAGGGCACTGCAGGACCATATGTAAGAGAGGCAGGGAGGGCACTGCAGGACCATATGTAAGAGAGGCAGGGAGGGCACTGCACGACCATATGTAAGAGAGGCAGGGAGGGCACTGCACGACCATATGTAAGAGAGGCAGGGAGGGCACTGCAGGACCATATGTAAGAGAGGCAGGGAGGGCACTGCATGACCATATGTAAGAGAGGCAGGGAGGGCACTGCAGGACCATATGTAAGAGAGGCAGGGAGGGCACTGCAGGACCATATGTAAGAGAGGCAGGGAGGGCACTGCAGGACCATATGTAAGAGAGGCAGGGAGGGCACTGCAGGACCATATGTAAGAGAAGCAGGGAGGGCACTGCACGACCTTATGTAAGAGAGGCAGGACAGGTACTGCACAACCATATGTAGGAGAGGCAGGGAGGGCACTGCACAACCATATGTAGGAGAGGCAGGACGGGCACTACATGACCAGAGGCAGGGAGGGCACTGCACTACCATATGTAGGAGAGGCATGGCGGTCACTGCACGACCATATGTAGGAGAGGCAGTACGGGCTCTGCACGACCATATGTAGGAGAGGCATGGCGGTCACTGCACGACCATATGTAGGAGACAAGGCGGTCACTGCACGACCATATGTAGGAGAGGCATGGCGGTCACTGCACGACCATATGTAGGAGAGGTATGGAGGGCACTGCACGACCATATGTAGGAGAGGCATGGCGGTCACTGCACGACCATATGTAGGAGAGGCATGGCGGGCACTGCACGACCATATCTAGGAGAGGCATGATGGGCACTGCATGACCATATGTAGTAGAGGCATGGTGGGCACTGCACAACCATATCTAGGAGTGTGCCTCTCCTACATGTGTGATATGTACCCATTATAAATACTCCACTGCCTGTACCCTACTAGGTGAGTGTATTAGATAGCTGCAGAGCTACTTTATGCATTGGGGTAGGTGACGGCAAAAGTGAAGGAAGAGGGCCCTGCTCGTGAGAGCTTACCATCTATTTCTTCACAAAGCCATTCTGTTTAGCAAAAATCCAGGCACCGTAACACTGAGAGGAGCGTGATATCACCAAAGGGGACTCTTCACTGACTCAAGGCCTTATGAACCTTTGTAAATTCCATCCCGTGAGAGCCAATTAACCAATCACAAGAGTCTCCCCTGTCACTCCTACTCAGGATGGGTACTGCACAATAATATGTAGGAGAGGCATGGCGGTCACTGCACGACCATATGTAGGAGAGGCAGGGCGGGCACTGCACGACCATATCTAGGAGTACTGAAGAAAAGGGTGCAGTGTGTGTGATATGTACCGATTATAAATACTCCACTGCCTGTACCCTACTAGGTGAGTGTATTAGACAGCTGCAGAGCTACTTTATGCATTGGGGTAGGTGACAGCAAAAGTGAAGGAAGAGGGCCCTGCTCGTGAGAGCTTACCATCTATTTCTTCACAAAGCCATTCTGTTTAGCAAAAATCCAGGCACCGTAACACTGAGAGGAGCGTGATATCACCAAAGCGTCTCCCCTGTCACTCCTACACACACACAGGGTCGCATACATGTACACACATTGCAGAACGCTTGTGGCACCATGGGGGTCACTCCGAGTTGATCGCTCGGTAGCAGTTTTTAGCAGCCGTGCAAACGCTATGCCGCCGCCCACTGGGAGTGTATTTTAGCTTAGCAGAAGTGCGAACGGTTGTATCGCAGAGCGGCTACAACAAAATTTTCTGTCGTTTCAGAGTAGCTCAAAACCTACTCAGCGCTTGCGATCACTTCCGACTATTCAGTTCCTGTTTTGACGTCACACACCCGCCTAGCGTTCGCCCAGCCACCCCCTGCGTTTTTCCTGGCACACCTGCATTTTTTCGAACACTCCCTGAAAACGGTCAGTTGCCACCCAGAAACGCCCTCTTCATGTCAATCACTCTGCGGCCAGCAGTGCGACTGAAATGCATCGCTAGACCCTGTGCAAAACTGCACCGTTTGTTGTGCCCGTACATCGCGCGTGCGCATTGCGCCGCATGCACAGAACTGCCTATTTTTAGTCTGATCGCTGCGAACAAATTCAGCTAGCGATCAACTCGGAATGACCCCCCCATATAAATAAAGGATAATAATACATACATACATACACGAAAGACACATTTGGGAAGTTTATTATAAGAGCAGGGAGTCGCCCGGAATACTGGGTTTGCACACAAGCCTTGGGCTTATCGCTGCTTCCCCAGGGGCGAGAACAGATTTTGCCTTCTCATTATTACATATAATCACTGTAAATAAACCACCAGCTGCCGGGCTCTTGTATGAATCCAGGCCAATATCGCAGCTATAAGATTAAAGGCATTATCCATCTTTTAATACACATGGCAAAATAATTAAAGAGAAATCATTTGTGTCATTCTACAGGCGTGTGTGTAAAGGGCCCTACACACATGCCTATATCACTGTACGATATGAACGTTCATATCGTGCAGTGTGGAGGCACCAGCGATGAACGATGCGCAGCCCCACGCTCGTTCATCGCTGGGGCCATGTCGGCTGTGCATGCAGGCCAATATGGACGAGATCGTCCATATTTGCCTGCAAGTCTACGGAGCCGGGTGACGGGGGTAGTGAAGAAACTTCACTCCCCCCCCCCCCCCCGTCACCGGGTCGCCCGTATCGGTAGTCGGGCAGCTCGGCGGCACATCGCCGAATGTGTAGGGCCTATAAGTTATCTAGGTGGGTAATTCAGACTGCATTGCAGCAGCGATCGCAGTCTGAATTACTTTGTGGAGTCGTGGCCGCACTGCACGAGCGCACCCCAGGAGCCCAGTGAGATGCTAACATCATCTCAGGGCTGCGATCGCCTCTGTCTGATTGACAGGCAGAGTTGGGCACGGGGCAGGAGGGGGCGTGCCAACTGCATTGGCGAGGTGTGCCCGTATTGTTGGGGGGGGGAAGGCCACAGCGGCTGTGTGATGTCACACGCAGCCACTTTGACCCGGGACGCGGTGAGTAGCGGCCTGCTAGCGCACAGGAGCTGAGCTGGCAGGGAGCTACTCATCAGGTACAAAAACATCGCCGCCGATGCTTTTGTACCTGTCCAGGGGAAGGGGGACCCGATAATTCAACCCGGGAATAAATAAGATTTTACTTACCGATAAATCTATTTCTCGTAGTCCGTAGTGGATGCTGGGACTCCGTCAGGACCATGGGGAATAGCGGCTCCGCAGGAGACAGGGCACAAAATTTAAAAGTTTGACCACTAGGTGGTGTGTACTGGCTCCTCCCCCTATGACCCTCCTCCAAGCCTCAGTTAGGATACTGTGCCCGGACGAGCGTACACAATAAGGAAGGATTTTGAATCCCGGGTAAGACTCATACCAGCCACACCAATCACACCGTACAACCTGTGATCTGAACCCAGTTAACAGTATGACAAACGTAGAAGCCTCTGAACAGACGGCTCACAACAATAACAACCCGATTTTTTTGTAACAATAACTATGTACAAGTATTGCAGACAATCCACACTTGGGATGGGCGCCCAGCATCCACTACGGACTACGAGAAATAGATTTATCGGTAAGTAAAATCTTATTTTCTCTGACGTCCTAGTGGATGCTGGGACTCCGTCAGGACCATGGGGATTATACCAAAGCTCCCAAACGGGCGGGAGAGTGCGGATGACTCTGCAGCACCGAATGAGGGAACTCCAGGTCCTCCTTAGCCAGGGTATCAAATTTGTAGAATTTTACAAACGTGTTCTCCCCCGACCACGTAGCTGCTCGGCAGAGTTGTAATGCCGAGACCCCTCGGGCAGCCGCCCAAGATGAGCCCACCTTCCTTGTGGAATGGGCCTTGACAGATTTAGGCTGTGGCAGGCCTGCCACAGAATGTGCAAGTTGAATTGTGCTACAAATCCAACGAGCAATCGTCTGCTTAGAAGCAGGAGCACCCAGCTTGTTGGGTGCATACAGTATAAACAGCGAGTCAGATTTTCTGACTCCAGCCGTCCTTGAAATATATATTTTCAATGCTCTGACAACGTCCAGCAACTTGGAATCCTCCAAATCGCTAGTAGCCGCAGGCACCACAATAGGCTGGTTCAGGTGAAACGCTAAAACCACCTTAGGCAGAAAGTGAGGAAGCGTCCGCAGTTCTGCCCTGTCCGAATGGAAAATCAGATATGGGCTTTTATACGATAAAGCCGCCAATTCTGACACTCTCCTGGCTGAAGCCAGGGCCAGTAGCATGGTTACTTTCCATGTAAGATATTTCAAATCCACCGATTTGAGTGGCTCAAACCAATGGGATTTGAGAAAATCCAAAACTACATCAAGATCCCACGGTGCCACTGGGGGCACAACCGGGGGCTGTATATGTAGTACTCCTTTTACAAAAGTCTGGACTTCAGGAACTGAAGCCAATTCTTTCTGGAAGAAAATCGACAGGGCCGAAATTTGAACCTTAATGGACCCTAATTTGAGGCCCATAGACAATCCTGTTTGCAGGAAATGTAGGAATCGACCCAGTTGAAATTCCTCCGTCGGGACCTTCCTGGCCTCACACCACGCAACATATTTTCTCCAAATGCGGTGATAATGGTGTGCAGTCACCTCCTTCCTGGCTTTTACCAGGGTAGGGATGACCTCTTCCGGAATGCCTTTTTCCCTTAGGATTCGGCGTTCAACCGCCATGCCGTCAAACGCAGCCGCGGTAAGTCTTGGAATAGACACGGTCCCTGCTGAAGCAGGTCCCGTCTTAGAGGTAGAGGCCACGGATCTTCCGTGAGCATCTCCTGAAGTTCCGGGTACCAAGTTCTTCTTAGCCAATCCAGAGCCACGAGTATCGTTCTTACTCCCCTTTGCCGTATAATTCTCAGTACTTTTGGTATGAGAGGCAGAGGAGGAAACACATACACTGACTGGTACACCCATGGTGTTACCAGAGCGTCTACAGCTATTGCCTGAGGGTCTCTTGACCTGGCGCAATACCTGTCCAGTTTTTTGTTGAGGCGGGACGCCATCATGTCCACCATTGGTCTTTCCCAATGGACCACAATCATGTGGAAGACTTCTGGATGAAGTCCCCACTCTCCCGGGTGCAGATCGTGTCTGCTGAGGAAGTCTGCTTCCCAGTTGTCCACTCCCGGGATGAACACAGCTGACAGTGCTAACACATGATTTTCTGCCCAGCGGAGAATCCTTGCAGCTTCTGCCATTGCCCTCCTGCTTCTTGTGCCGCCCTGTCTGTTTACGTGGGCGACTGCCGTGATGTTGTCCGACTGAATCAACACCGGCTGACCCTGAAGCAGAGGTTTTGCCAGGCTTAGAGCATTGTAAATCGCTCTTAGCTCCAGTATATTTATGTGAAGAGACGTCTCCAGGCTTGACCACACGCCCTGGAAGTTTCTTCCCTGTGTGACCGCTCCCCAGCCTCTCAGGCTGGCATCCGTGGTCACTAGGACCCAGTTCTGTATGCCGAATCTGCGGCCCTCTAACAGATGAGCACTCTGCAACCACCATAGCAGAGACACTCTTGTCCTTGTGGACAATTTTATCCGCTGATGCATCTGCAGATGCGATCCGGACCATTTGTCCAGCAGATCCCACTGAAAAGTTCGTGCATGGAATCTGCCGAATGGAATCGCTTCGTAAGAAGCTACCATTTTTCCCAGGACTCTTGTGCATTGATGCACAGATACTTTTCCTGGTTTTAGGAGGTTCCTGACTAGATCGGATAACTCCCTGGCTTTCTCCTCCGGAAGAAATACCTTTTTCTGAACAGTGTCCAGAATCATCCCTAGGAACAACAGACGTGTCGTCGGGATTAGTTGGGATTTTGGAAAATTCAGAATCCACCCGTGTTGTTGGAGCACTACTTGGGTTAGTGCTACTCCGACCTCCAGCTGTTCTCTGGATCTTGCCCTTATCAGGAGATCGTCCAAGTAAGGGATAATTAAGACGCCTTCTCTTCGAAGAAGGATCATCATTTCGGCCATTACCTTGGTAAAGACCCGGGGTGCCGTGGACAATCCAAACGGCAGCGTCTGAAACTGATAATGACAGTTTTGGACCACGAACCTGAGGTACCCTTGGTGTGAAGGACAAATTGGAACATGAAGGTAAGCATCCTTGATGTCCAAGGACACCATAAAATCCCCTTCTTCCAGATTCGCTATCACTACTCTGAGTGACTCCATCTTGAACTTGAATTTTTGTATGTACAGGTTCAGAGATTTTAGATTTAGAATCGGTTTTACCGAGCCGTCCGGCTTCGGTACCACAAATAGCGTGGAGTAATACCCCTGTCCCTGTTGTAGGAGGGGTACCTTGACTATCACCTGCTGAGAATACAGCTTGTGAATGGCCTCCAATACCGTCGCCCTGTCGGAGGGAGACGTTGGCAAAGCAGACTTTAGGAAACGGCGAGGAGGGGACTTCTCGAATTCCAACCTGTAACCCTGAGATACTACCTGCAGGATCCAGGGGTCCACCTGCGAGTGAGCCCACTGTGCGCTGAAATGTTTGAGGCGACCCCCCACCGCCCCTGAGTCTGCTTGTAAGGTCCCAGTGTCATGCGGACGCCTTTGTAGAAGCCGGGGAGGGCTTCTGCTCCTGGGAAGGAGCTGCTTGTTGCAGTCTCTTACCCTTTCCTTTGCCTCGGGGCAAATAGGAATGTCCTTTTGCTCGTTTGTTCTTATAGGAACGAAAGGACTGCGGCTGAAAAGCCTGCGGCTTTTTCTGCTGGGAGGTGACCTGGGGTAAAAAGGTGGATTTTCCGGCCGTTGCCGTGGCCACCAGATCCGATAGACCGACCCCAAATAATTCCTCCCCCTTATACGGCAATACTTCCATATGTCGTTTGGAATCCGCATCACCTGACCACTGGCGCGTCCATAAACTTCTTCTGGCAGATATGGACATCGCACTTACTCTTGATGCAAGAGTGCAAATATCTCTCTGTGCATCTCGCATATAAAGAAATGCATCCTTTAACTGCTCTATAGTCAGTAAAATACTGTCCCTATCCAGGGTATCAATATTTTCAGACAGTGACTCCGACCAAGCCACGCCAGCACTGCACATCCAGGCTGAGGCGATTGCTGGTCTCAGTATAACACCCGTATGTGTGTATATACTTTTTAATGTATTCTCCAGCCTCCTATCAGCTGGATCCTTGAGGGCGGCCGTATCAGGAGACGGTAACGCCACTTGCTTTGATAAGCGTGTGAGCGCCTTATCCACCCTAGGAGGTGTTTCCCAGCGCGCCCTAACCTCTGGCGGGAAAGGGTATAATGCCAATAACTTCTTTGAAATTAGCAGTTTTCTATCTGGGGTAACCCACGCTTCATCACACACTTCATTCAGTTCCTCTGATTCAGGAAAAACTATCGGTAGTTTTTTCACACCCCACATAATACCCCTTTTTGTGGTACTTGCAGTATCAGAGATATGCAAAGCCTCCTTCATTGCCGTGATCATATAACGTGTGGCCCTACTGGAAAATACGTTTGTTTCTTCACCGTCGACACTGGATTCAGTGTCAGTGTCTGGGTCTGTGTCGACCGACTGAGGTAAAGGGCGTTTTACAGCCCCTGACGGTGTCTGAGACGCCTAGACAGGTACTAACTGGTTTGCCGGCTGTCTCATGTCGTCAACCGACTTTTGTAGCGTGCTGACACTATCCCGTAATTCCATAAACAAAGCCATCCATTCTGGTGTCGACTCCCTAGGGGGTGACATCACCATTACAGGCAATTGCTCCGCCTCCACGCCAACATCATCCTCATACATGTCAACACACACGTACCGACACACAGCAGACACACAGGGAATGCTCTGATAGAAGACAGGACCCCACTAGCCCTTTGGGGAGACAGAGGGAGAGTTTGCCAGCACACACCCAAGCGCTATAAATATATATAGGGACAACCTTAATAAGTGTGTTCCCTTTATAGCAGCTCAAATATTATAAATATCGCCAATAAGTGCCCCCCCTCTCTGTTTTTACCCTGTTTCTGTAGTGCAGTGCAGGGGAGAGTCCTGGGAGCCTTCCTTGCAGCGGAGCTGGGCAGGAAAATGGCGCTGTGTGCTGAGGAGAATAGGCCCCGCCCCCTTTTCGGCGGGCTTCTTCTCCCGGTTTTTTTGGAACCTGGCAGGGGTTAAATACATCCATATAGCCCCAGGGGCTATATGTGATATATTTTAGCCAGAATAGGTATATTACATTGCTGCCCAGGGCGCCCCCCCCAGCGCCCTGCACCCTCAGTGACCGCTGGTGTGAAGTGTGCGGAGAGCAATGGCGCACAGCTGCAGTGCTGTGCGCTACCTTATGAAGACTGAGACGTCTTCTGCCGCCGGTTTCTGGACCTCTTCTCTATTCGGCATCTGCAAGGGGGTCGGCGGCGCGGCTCCGGTGACCCATCCAGGCTGTACCTGTGATCGTCCCTCTGGAGCTAGTGTCCAGTAGCCTAAGAAGCAAATCCATCCTGCACGCAGGTGAGTTCACTTCTTCTCCCCTAAGTCCCTCGTTGCAGTGAGCCTGTTGCCAGCAGGACTCACTGAAAATAAAAAACCTAACAAACTTTTTCTAAGCAGCTCTTTAGGAGAGCCACCTAGATTGCACCCTGCTCGGACGGGCACAAAAACCTAACTGAGGCTTGGAGGAGGGTCATAGGGGGAGGAACCAGTACACACCACCTAGTGGTCAAACTTTTAAATTTTGTGCCCTGTCTCCTGCGGAGCCGCTATTCCCCATGGTCCTGACGGAGTCCCAGCATCCACTAGGACGTCAGAGAAAAGAAGGGTTATTACCGGGTCAGGCGCAGTGTGAATGGGTTGCCGGGTCAATGTGACCCAGTACCCATTTACAGTATGGGGATAGGCAGCACAGAGATGATCATCTCCAGCCCAGCCTCTGCACTCGCTCCCGATGCCGCCGCAGTTCCCATCCCCTGATGGCGAGCATGTTCTTAGGATACAATGCTAGGTCGCACCCAGGAAGGACCTGTATCCAATTCCAAGCTGCGACCCGGCAATTGGAATCTGAACGGGGTATAAGGGGCTGCTCTGAGAAGAGGAACCGCGAGGTTCTGCTCCTAGCAGCGAGACAAATGTTCCTGTCACATACTAACCGTGCCATTAGTGACGTGCCGCCAGCCCAGCTGACACCACCAGGCTTCAGTGGCTTGATAAACGGAATATTGAGTCCAATGGCTTCTGCATTTCAGAGGTCCAGGGGAAACCCAAATGAAGCAGCCAAACCCCTCTTTCTTAACAAAAAAAAACCACTTAACATTGCATTTAATATGTATGTTTTTTAAATTGATTTTAATGCTTAAATGTATTCAAATTCCAAAATAAAATACTGTATGAACTGGATTATTGGCGATTTCAAATTACAAGTGCTTTTACTAGTTTAGGAGCTAGGTTTGAAGTTCTATTACTTAGAAATTGCCAAATTAGCAAATGTATAAAAAAAAAAAAAAAAAAAGTTGGAACACAAAATCAGCAAGTCAGAAAACTTTGAGGCCCGGGGAAATCTACCCCCTCCGGTAGGGCCTGCTCATAGACTAAATTAAGGCGTATACACCACTGATGGGGAAACATACATGTTTCTGCCCTCTGCAAGGGCTCATATCACCTTCAGAATCCATAAAAAGCGAACACAAGACATCTACGCAAGGACACCAATCTATAATAACATACCAGCAGACATAAGTGTACAAGCCTATAGACTGTGGCTTCTGGGTGAACGGATTTCCCACAAGCTTGGAGTGAGTTGTTGGGCAGAGACAGACATTCCTGCAGATTACTCTATCCCATAGAACAGGTCCTGCTAAGCAGTCCTTACTTTAATGCAGTGTGCAGGAATCCTACAGCCTTTCCCGTAGGGGACAGAGAAAGACTGCGCACTCCTCCACAGCTCTGGTGCTAGAGCAGGCATTCCCAACCTGTCCTCAAGGCACAGTAACAGTCGAGGTTTAAGCGATATCCAGGCTTAAGCACAGGTGACTTCACAGTAATTTTGATTTAAGCATCAGGAGGCGGAAGGGGCGGCACGTTCCAACAAACACAGTCTTCTTGGTCAAGGAGATAAAGAATCTCCCCCCCCCCCCCCCGATTCAAAACGTGCTGGAGTGCTTTAGAAGACGGGAGCCAGCACCTTGAACTGCAGGTCCGTTAAACCAGCATCTGACGTAAACAGCCGCCGCGACTCAGGAACGTGCCGCCGCTTCCGCCTCCTGATTTCCCAAGTGGTACAGCCAACAGCATTCAGTGCAAAGTAGGGAGTTTCTTCAATAGCCCAGACGGGCAAAAATGTTATGTGCATGAACACCAGGACCACAAAACAGATCTCCCACTGCTAAATAGTCCCCAAACAACTGAAAACATTATCGCTATGTGTTATTTTCTTCCTTTTTAAAAAAAAATTATTTATATTTTATTTTCATTTTACTTTTTGATTTGCCTTATTATTTTAAGTGTTGTTTGTTACCTACCCCACATTCCCCTGTCTAACAGTACATATACACCAGCACTAAGATCTCCATCTATTTCCCTTACTAAAGAGCCTGTCCTAAAAGCCGGCTGTATTGTGAGTCACCCTTAACTCCACCCCATTGTTCCTCACATACAGGGTTCAATTTAAGAATGAGCCATAAAGGGCCCTACACTCTGGCAGATCTCACTGCACGATATGAACAAGAACTCGTTCATATCGTGCAGTGTGTAGGCACTAACGATTAACGATGCGCAGCCCTACACTCGTTAATCGTTGGTGCCCCGTCGCTTATGCATGCAGGCCAATATGGACGAGATTGTCCATAATATCATGCATTGCTATGGAGCCAGGTGACTGGAGTGACCCCCCCCCCCCCCCGTCACCTGCCTCGGCGGCAGGTCGCCCAGTCTGTAGGGCCCTTAACTTTAGCACTCACTAGAAGGGTAATGCCATGTTCTGTATTTAGGAAACAGCAGCAAGCCTAGTGCTGTGTGACAGTACCACTTACACCACGGGTCTACAACCTGTGGCTCTCCAGGTGCTGTGGATCCACACATCCCAGCATGCCTTAATAGCAAAACTGTGGTAGGGCATGCTGGGATGTATAGCTCCACTGCAGCTGGAGGGCCACAGGTTGAAAACCCATGGTCTTACACCACCGATAGTGGTAGCAGCAGAGCCCTCACTCCGGCAATGTGGCTCAAACAAACGCCTTCAGATTCAGCAAAGACTGCCACACTTTGCTAGGTGCCCACTGGGCTGATGCAGAACGTGTTATGCCACCAGCTAATAGCATTGTTCTTAAATGAAGCCCAGGGTCTCTGTATGGTCACCCCCACTTTTCAAACATTGCAGGAATTCCCTTCTTACTTTCCCCATCATCTGGTGCTACGTTACAACATACCTAGCCCACCCAACCTTGCGGATTACATTTGTACTGATAAGTATTTTCCAGAAACAGCTTATTTGCAAATAGTGAAGTCACGGTTGGCAGCAGCTGAAGTCCTTTAAGATACCAAACCACGGCTAGTTCTTCCACATCTCCACCTTATGTTGTCCACAAAACCAATCCCTGCACAGTAATACCAGTGGTTACTTGGACATTGGTGGCACATAATGCTTCTCCACCTGCTACAATTGCTTTTCTGCAGCCTTATGCATCAATTGCTCCCTATACCTTTTGGAATGTAAGCTCATGCAGTTAGAGCCATCTTTACATATGTAATTTTACATTTCGTTGCAGCTCCCATACATCCCATTTCTCCTGCGACCACGTGGCCCAGTCAGCTTGCCAGGGTATCTTTACAGCATAACCGGCGGAATTACATGTTTTGCTCCTAGACTGATTCAGATCCACTCTTTAGGCATGGTGTGGCCGGAGAGACTAGCCAGCCACACGTGTAATGGCGTCTGCGGCACTGAAGGGGTTAACCCTCGTGCCCGGCGCCATGTTACGGACTGTTTAAAATAAGAATTTACTTACCGATAATTCTATTTCTCGGAGTCCGTAGTGGATGCTGGGGTTCCTGAAAGGACCATGGGGAATAGCGGCTCCGCAGGAGACAGGGCACAAAAAAGTAAAGCTTTTACCAGATCAGGTGGTGTGCACTGGCTCCTCCCCCTATGACCCTCCTCCAGACTCCAGTTAGGTACTGTGCCCGGACGAGCGTACACAATAAGGGAGGCAATTTGAATCCCGGGTAAGACTCATACCAGCCACACCAATCACACCGTACAACTTGTGATCTAAACCCAGTTAACAGTATGATAACAGAAAGAGCCTCTTAAAGATGGCTCCTTAACAATATAACCCGAATTTGTTAACAATAACTATGTACAGTATTGCAGATAATCCGCACTTGGGATGGGCGCCCAGCATCCACTACGGACTCCGAGAAATAGAATTATCGGTAAGTAAATTCTTATTTTCTCTATCGTCCTAAGTGGATGCTGGGGTTCCTGAAAGGACCATGGGGATTATACCAAAGCTCCCAAACGGGCGGGAGAGTGCGGATGACTCTGCAGCACCGAATGAGAGAATTCCAAGTCCTCTTTTGCCAGGGTATCAAATTTGTAGAATTTTACAAACGTGTTTTCCCCCGACCACGTAGCTGCTCGGCAGAATTGTAATGCCGAGACCCCTCGGGCAGCCGCCCAAGATGAGCCCACCTTCCTTGTGGAATGGGCCTTAACAGATTTAGGCTGTGGCAGGCCTGCCACAGAATGAGCAAGTTGAATTGTGTTACAAATCCAACGAGCAATCGTCTGCTTAGAAGCAGGGGCACCCAACTTGTTGGGTGCATATAGTATCAACAGCGAGTCAGATTTTCTGACTTCAGCCGTCCTTGAAATGTATATTTTTAAGGCTCTGACAACGTCCAACAACTTGGAGTCCTCCAAGTCGCCAGTGGCCGCAGGCACCACAATAGGTTGGTTCAGGTGAAACGCTGATACCACCTTAGGGAGAAAATGCGGACGAGTCCTCAGTTCTGCCCTATCCGAATGGAAGATTAGATAAGGGCTTTTATAAGATAAAGCCGCCAATTCAGATACTCTCCTGGCGGAAGCCAGGGCCAGTAACATAGTCACTTTCCATGTGAGATATTTAAAATCCACCTTTTTCAATGGTTCAAACCAATGGGATTTGAGGAAATCTAAAACTACATTTAGATCCCACGGTGCCACCGGAGGCACCACAGGAGGCTGTATATGCAGTACTCCTTTAACAAAAGTCTGTACCTCAGGAACTGAGGCCAATTCTTTTTGGAAGAATATTGACAGGGCCGAAATTTGAACCTTAATAGATCTCAATTTGAGACCCATAGACAATCCTGATTGTAGGAAATGTAGGAAACGACCCAGTTGAAATTCCTCCGTCGGAACACTCCGATCCTCGCACCACGCGACATATTTTCGCCAAATGCGGTGATAATGTTTCGCGGTGACTTCCTTCCTTGCCTTAATCAAGGTAGGAATGACTTCTTCTGGAATGCCTTTCCCTTTTAGGATCTGGCGTTCAACCGCCATGCCGTCAAACGCAGCCGCGGTAAGTCTTGAAAGAGACAGGGACCCTGTTGTAGCAGGTCCCTTCTCAGAAGTAGAGGGCACGGGTCGTCCGTGACCAACTCTTGAAGTTCCGGGTACCAAGTCCTTCTTGGCCAATCCGGAGCCACTAGTATTGTTCTTACTCCTCCTCACCGTATAATCTTCAATACCTTTGGTATGAGAGGCAGAGGAGGAAACACATATACTGATTTGTACACCCAAGGTGTTACCAGTGCGTCCACAGCTATTGCCTGTGGATCTCTTGACCTGGCGCAATACTTGTCCAGTTTCTTGTTGAGGCGAGACGCCATCATGTCTACCATTGGTCTTTCCCAACAGTTTATTAGCATGTGGAAGACTTCTGGATGAAGACCCCCCTCTCCCGGGTGAATATCGTGTCTGCTGAGGAAATCTGCTTCCCAGTTGTACACGCCCGGGAAGAACACTGCTGACAGTGCTATTACGTGATTCTCCGCCCAGCGAAGAATCTTGGCAGCTTCTGCCATTGCACTCCTGCTTCTTGTGCCGCCCTGTCTGTTTACATGGGCGACCGCCGTGATGTTGTCCGACTGAATCAACACCGGTTTTCCTTGCAGGAGTGGTTCCGCCTGGCTTAGAGCATTTTAGATTGCTCTTAGTACCAGAATGTTTATGTGAAGAGACTTTTCCAGGTTCGTCCATACCCCCTGGAAGTTTCTTCCTTGTGTGACTGCTCCCCAACCTCTCAGGCTGGCGTCCGTGGTCACCAGGATCAAATCCTGTATGCCGAATCTGCGGCCCTCCAATAGATGAGCCTTTTGCAACCACCACAGAAGATATACCCTTGTCCTTGGCGACAGGGTTATTCGCAGGTGCATCTGAGGATGCGACCCTGACCATTTGTCCAACAGATCCCTTTGGAAAATTCTTGCATGGAATCTGCCGAATGGAATTGCTTCGTAAAAAGCCACCATTTTTCCCAGGACTCTTGTGCATTGATGTACAGACACCTTTCCTGGTTTTAGGAGGTTCCTGACAGGTCGGATAACTCCTTGGCTTTTTCCTCGGGAAGAAAAACCTTTTTCTGAACCGTGTCCAGAATCATCCCTAGGAACAGCAGACGTATCGTCGGAAAACAGCTGCGATTCTTGGAATATTTAGAATCCAGTCGTGCCGTCGAAGAACTACTTTAGATAGTGCTCTTCCGACCTCCAACTGTTCTCTGGAACTTGCCCTTTTTAGGTCGTGCAAGTAAGGGATAATTTAGATGCCTTTTTTCTTTGAAGAAACATCTTTTCGGCCATTACCTTGGTAAAAAGGCCCGGGGTGCCGTGGATAATTCAAACGGCATCGTCTGAAACTGATATTGACAGTTCTGTACCACGAACCAGAGGTACCCTTGATGAGAAGGACAAAATTTGGACATGGAGGTAATCCTTGATGTCCAGGGACACCATATAGTCCCCTTTTTTCCGGTTCGCTATCACTGCTCTGAGTGACTTTATCTTGATTTGAACCTTTTATGTAAGTGTTCAAAACATTTTAGATTTAGACTATGTGTCACCAAGCCGTCTGGCTTCAGTACCACAATATAGTGTGGAAAAATAATACCCTTTTCCTTGTCGTAGGAGGGGTACTTTGATTATCACCTGCTGGATATACAGCTTGTGAATTGTTTCCAATGCTGCCTCCCTGTCGGAGGGAGCCGTTGGTAAAGCAGACTTCAGGAACCTGCGAGGAGAAGATGTCTCGACTCTCCAATCTTTACCCCTGGGATAATACTCGTACGATCTAGGGGTCAACTTGCGAGTGATCCCACTGCGCCCTGAGACTCTTGAGACTACCCCCCCACCTTGAGTCCGCTTGCACGGCCCCAGCGTCATGCTGAGGACTTGGCAGACGCGGTGGAGGGCTTCTTTTCCTGGGAAGGGGCTGCCTGCTGCAGTCTACTTCCCTTACCTCTATGTCTGGGCAGATATGACTGGCCTTTTGCCTGCATGCCCTCATGGGAAAGGAAAGATTGAGGCTGAAAAGACGGTGTCTTTTTTAGCTGAGATGTAACTTGGGGTAAAAAAGGTTGGATTTCCCAGCTGTTGCTGTGGTCCCCAGGTCCGATGGACCGACCCCCAAATAACTCCTTCCCTTTATACAGCAATACTTCCATCTGCCGTATGGGATCTGTATCACCTGACCACTGTCGTGTCCCTGACATCTTCTGGGAGATATGGACAACGCACTTATCTTGATGCCAGAGAGCAAATATCCCTCTGTGCATCTCACATACATATATATAGAATGCATCCTATTAAATGCTCTACATGAATAAAATATTTTCAGTCAGGGAATCCGACCAAGCCAACCCAGCACTGCATCTCCAGGCTGATGGCGATCGCTGGTCGCAGTATAACCACCGTATGTGTGTATATACTTTTTAGGATATTTTTCCAGCTTCCTATCAGCTGGCTCCTTGAGGGCGGCCGTATCTGGAGACGGTAACGCCACTTGATAAGCGTGTGAGCGCCTTATCACCCTAAGGGGTGTTTCCCAACGTACCCTAATTTCTGGCGGGAAAGGGTATAACGCCAATATTTGCTATCGGGGTAACCCTACGCATCATCACACACTTCATTTTATTTTATCTGATTCAGGAAAAACTACAGGTAGTTTTTTCACTCCCACATAATACCCTTTCTTGTGGTACTTGTAGTATCAGAAACACGTAACACCTCCTTCATTGCCCTTAACGTGTGGCCCTAATGAGAAATACGTTTGTTTATTCACCGTCGACACTGTATTCAGTGTCCGTGTCTGTGTCGACCGACTGAGGTAAATGGGCGTTTTTTAAAACCCCTGACGGTGTTTCTGAGACGCCTGGACCGGTCCTAATAGATTGTCGGCCGTCTCATGTCGTCAACCGACCTTGCAGCGTGTTGACATTCTCACGTAATTCTCTAAATAAGCCATCCATTCCGGTGTCGACTCCCTAGAGAGTGACATCACCATTACAGGCAATTTCTCCGCCTCCTCACCAACATCGTCCTCATACATGTCGACACACACGTACCGACACACAGCACACACACCGGGAATGCTCTGACAGAGGACAGGACCCACTAGCCCTTTGGGGAGACAGAGGGAGAGTCTGCCAGCACACACCAAAAACGCTATAATTTTATAGGGACAACCTTATATAAGTGTTTCTCCCTTATAGCATCTTTTATATATATACAATATCGCCAAAATCAGTGCCCCCCCTCTCTGTTTTAACCCTGTTTCTGTAGTGCAGTGCAGGGGAGAGCCTGGGAGCCTTCTCTCCAGCTTTTCTGTGAGAGAAAATGGCGCTGTGTGCTGAGGAGATAGGCCCCGCCCCTTTTTCGGCGGGCTCGTCTCCCGCTATTTTTGAAGTTAGGCAGGGGTTAAATATCTCCATATAGCCTCTGTGGGCTATATGTGAGGTATTTTTTGCCTCTAATAAGGTTTTTATTTGCCTCTCAGAGCGCCCCCCCAGCGCTCTGCACCCTCAGTGACTGTTGTGTGAAGTGTGCTGAGAGGAAAATGGCGCACAGCTGCAGTGCTGTGCGCTACCTTTATGAAGACTCAGGAGTCTTCAGCCGCCGATTTTGGACCTCTTCTCTCTTCAGCGTCTGCAAGGGGGCCGGCGGCGCGGCTCCGGTGACCATCCAGGCTGTACCTGTGATCGTCCCTCTGGAGCTAGTGTCCAGTAGCCAAGCAGCAAATCCACTCTGCACGCAGGTGAGTTCACTACTTCTCCCCTAAGTCCCTCGTTGCAGTGATCCTGTTGCCAGCAGGACTCACTGTAAAGTAAAAAACCTAAGCTAAACTTTCTCTAAGCAGCTCTTTAGGAGAGCCACCTAGATTGCACCCTTCTCGTTCGGGCACAAAATCTAACTGGAGTCTGGAGGAGGGTCATAGGGGGAGGAGCCAGTGCACACCACCTGATCTGGTAAAAGCTTTACTTTTTTGTGCCCTGTCTCCTGCGGAGCCGCTATTCCCCATGGTCCTTTCAGGAACCCCAGCATCCACTTAGGACGATAGAGAAAAGTTTGTTTAATGATGTGTTTTACTTTTAACGTGTCATATGTAGTGCTCTGTGCACCATTGCAGGAAGACATGTTTAACTGTATCTATTTTATATTCAAGACAGGCTTGGTGTATATTTAAAGGAAAAATGCAGTTACTATAGCTGTCTGAATAAGCAACTCTTATCCTCTGGAAATAAGAGGGGGCATGCTAAGGGCCCTGTCCTCTCAGTGAGGTGTGAAGGACAATACCTTTTGATGTGTAAGTTCCTTAGAGAGAGATGCTAATCACTGGGTTTATGGGCTTGGAACTTGTTTCATGTAGGCGATTTGATATACGATCCGTGAATGGAAGATAAAGGAAGGAAGACTGTTTGTTTGTATTGTAGCCATTCCTGTTGTAATCTTAAACACTGGGATTGCCTGGAGATGTGAATGACCAGAAACATCTGTATTTTGAAGATGTGATAAATTTATCAATAGTGAATGTTAATCTGATACCAAACGTTGTCTGGGTGACAGGAAGGAGGATATTGTTTTATTGCACTTATATCCTTGTAAAATGTAATTTATTGGTATTTTGTAAAATAACCTGATTGGTTGGAGAAGACAGGGAGGGCTTACCCCCCCTGTGGTACTGTGTGGAAAACTGACATAAAAAGGAGACCTGCGTGCCTCCAGAGTTGTAGTTATACCATCTTATTCTGCTGGAACATCTTGCTGTATGCTGTTGCCCCTAGCAATAGGGAAGAGTTCTCTTTAGAACTATATTTGAGCAAATAAACATCATTGCCTCAAGAAGATTGCTTCATCTTGTGACCAGCAGGGTTAGGCCAAACCTAGCCCCGTCCTCCGGCTGTCCAGGGAAGCACCTAACGTCTCCAAGCTCCGCCTTCCGCCAGCTACCGGTAGAGGCCTAGCAAGTGGCTAGTGGGGATTCGTCAGCACCACACAGCTGTGGTAAGGCAGTGCGTCGGCACATACAGAGCAGAACCGTGGTTCCAAACGCCACGGCAGGTTAGGAGTTTGGTGGTGGCAGCGAGAACCCGCCCACAGCGTAGTGGGTGGAGTCAGTAACAGGCGGTTACTGACGGTAAGCGGGAAACCCCTATGTGGTCAGGCCTCGTGCGGCTTGACCTTCCATTCTGTGCGCAGTCGACGTGACGCGGCAAGCGGTGAGTGCTTCCGTACGGTACCGTCCTGTCACACATGGTAACACCTAATCGTTGTAGATATTCACCCCTTCCCTGGGCTAGGGGCATTTAATAACTGATGAAACCGCCATGTGCTCCCTATCAGAATCCCCCACATCCAAACCCCAGGGCAAAGAAACAGGCAAATATGCAGATCACAATCAGCAGAACTGAACCTCTGGCCCGAGTTAGCCGAGCACAAGACGTTATAGTAACTTATCCACAGGCTACAGCTAGTATTCCAGGAGAGGGCACTGCTGGCTACTCTCGAGACCATACACTCATTTATACTGACAATGCCCCATTTCCACCTTTGTACCTGCCCCGTTACAAGCCGTCCCAATTCTTAGTGATTTGTAGAACAGATGCTGAAGGATTTTTTTTATTTTTTATTTAATAAAGAATTTGCAGGAAAGTTTTTAGGCAGAGGGAAAACCACTGCTCGAGATGGGCCGGTGCCTGACCAGGATAAATAAGGCGTGTAATACAACAGTGTACAGAACGTATCTTTAATGGTCGTTTCCAGCAACTTTTATGCCACTAGTACACAAGCGCCGCCGACTCCCTTGATCTTCTCCTCCGCACGTCGACTGAAGAACTTTGCCTTTACGATCACTGGCTGTTTGGGGAGCTTCCCTTTACCGAGCACCTTGTAATAGCCCTGAGGAAGGGAAGAATTAGGCATAAGCGTGTGGTATAACGTATAGAAGAGAATACAGCAGTAACCTTGTATACACAGACTATAGCATGGCGACTCCCTTACCGCATGTACGGCATCAATGATTGGAGCTGGTCCATCGGGTTTCTTGGCGTGGTTCAGCCTGGTCTGCTCGCTGACCAGAGTCCACAGTTTGTCCAGGTTGATTGTGGGACAGAAGTGCTGGTTCTTCTTTAAGTGGTAATGTCTCATGCCGACTTTACCAAAGTAACCAGGGTGGCTGGAAAATCAGAGGAAGTCTTAGAGGTCTTGTTTGCTGAAAAGGCATCAGTAAGAAGATCCCTGTGGGTTCTTAACAATTAATTCTAACACTGGTGTCATTAAAGGCTATAAAAATAATGATGAACTACTCTATAACCGGGGAGGAACAGCGTTAGCATTTTATTACACTCAGCCCACCGATAGCAGGGTAAGTCTCAGCCTGGGGGTCCTAGGCCCATAAAAACCTACAGTTCCTGAACAGCGGCAGCTCATATGGTCCAAACCCAGTACCGTAACTCCTGGAGGCAATGGAAGTGCTCATCTCCAGGTGCCAGGTGTGTAGACAGGGGAGTCTGGAGGTGACAGGACTTGGTCTGGGCCACACACTGCCTGCTATCTATGGGTTACAGGGGGCGGAAGTTCCACCACTGTTCAGAACCGAGTGTTCCATTTCTGCGAGCCCAGACAGACTGTCGTCACTAAAACAATCTAAAATAGGCAGACTATAGGACACAAAGAATATAAAGCAGTGGAGATAGAGATATACTGAGGTGTCACTGAACCGGTGACTGGCTGAGCTACATTAAGAACCCGCCAGTGAATAAAGTACAGTGGTTACTCTCCGAGGACTCTAGCACACCAAGGTCACTAGCAGAGCAGAGATGTGACTCTAGTCTCGGGCGAGGGCACATAGCCCCAGAGACCAGTGATTCAGTCCCAGGCCTCAAGTAAAACCAACAAGTCATGTTTTCTGGAATTCTTTAATCATGCACAGGCGAGTTTCTGTTTTGCGGAGTCAGTGAATAATCCCACCCGCTTCGACAGACAGAAACACTCTAAACCCCTGTTGGCAGTTCTTGAAGACTGGAGAGGAGAACCACTGGTCTCAATGTACAGATTAAGGCAGCAAAACTGTGGACCTGCGTCCAAGGTCAATGTCATTTAAAGCAATAGATCAGAGCCCAATAAAATGTTCAAACTTATTAGAACTGAAGAAGAAAGAACAGAAGACAAAGTGGCCAATTCAATAGTTCGGGGAGTCTAATTTTCCCATCTAAACAGGAATGTTTAGACAGCCAAATAATTCTCAAAATTAAATTGGTTTGGGTGCCCACATATATCACGGCCAGACAGTGTTCAGCCACGTAAAATGGCTAAACCAGTCTAAAGTCCAGCGTTGGGCGTCCAAACTCACATTCTGAGGCCCAGAGTGCCGACTTAGTGCACATTTCTTCTTGCACCTCAGGAGGATACACGCACACAAAAAAAAAAAAAAAAACACGTCATCCCCGCAGTTACCAGGCATCTAAACAGAGCAACAATTGAATTGCTCCTTTTTGAGCCCCCTAGTGGCAGTCGCAGGACAAAACAATTGAATCAGCCACAAAGGCTCAAAATGAGCTACTTAATCATAGTCTGTACACTCACTATTTATCAAAGTTAATTCTGTGGTGATGCATACCACCGGCGTTACCGCGCCCACCAGGATGCTTCCTGTGCTTGCCTAGAAACAGAAAAATAAGACCATATTAGCAATGAGTACACTAGAAAATCCTAATTCACAGTAAAAGCATTATATACATTGTCCACAGAGCTGAAGATACATCACAATCAGAAAACAAAACGCGTCATCAAAACTCAAGACCCTGCACTTGTCACAGGTATGAGGCGAGACTCTGGTATAATGGAAGTGTCACTGAACTGGTGACTGGCTGAGCTACATAGAGAACCAGCCAGTGAATAAAGATCAGTAGTTACTCTCCGAGGACTCTAGCACACCAAGGTCACTGGCAGAGCGGAGATGTGACTCTAGTCTCGCAGTATACATACACAACGAAAGACACCTACTCATTCATCCATGCAGGGTAGAGGGCCATACTTTATCAAGAGTTTTACACCATTGCTTTTCGGGCGGATGTCCACAAAAATGACGTATCACCAGGATGTGAGAAGAGGAACAAGCTGCAAATACTGGCGCTATCTGCCGCAATCATTTCACGGGGACTGCTATATTGTGCGCCATACTCCAGAAAGTAACATAAGCCCTGATAGCCAACACTATCTTTACAGCATCATTTCCCCAATATTCTAGGGAGCGATTAGTACCTACTCTATCCTATAAACCCACCTCTGCATACACAAGCCATAATATCTGTAATCCTCCATTTGCACATGGGTCTCTTACCATCTTTATTGGAACACAGCAATTACTCTTATTTTCAGTAAGAAATTCGGACCCAAATCCTGATCATTGCACGATCTCCCATTCCCCTCCAAGCTTCTGCAAGAGTCTTGTCTACAGGTCACCTGGCGCTAGATTTCACCTTTGGCTCATGTTTTGGTAACAGACACAGGGCATGGTGGTCAGTGACTTAACACTAAATCTTAAGGGCCCCATACAGTTATCCGACCGCATGTCGGAGGCGATACATTGTATGCAAAAGGTCAGCATCCAATGTATCTTGGGCGATTCCAGCCATGCCTGCGGGGGTCAGACCAGATAGAATGTGCTGCACATTCAATCTGGAGGATCTGACCCGATGCTCACGCGCATCCGATCGGAAACACCTCAAGAACGCCCGATTTCATTCGCCATATCAGGCCGAATACCAGATATTGGATGAAATCGGGTATTATCACTCTAGTGTATGGGGCCCTTACCACATTACTACAGAAAATGCTTCCCTATCCAGTTACATCCTCTCTGTACAGTCCACATAACCTCACATTTTGTCTTCCAACATTGCGGGGTGATCATATCATACAACTCATTAAGAACCTAGCAATCTGGTGGACCATTATGTAACAGGTAGCATCTATCCTTGTGTATCTATGCCTATTTCCCTATAGATTGTAAGCTTGCAAGCAGGGCCTTCCTACCTCTATAACGGTTTGTCTTTGCCCAGTTTTGTTCTATAACTGTTGTTCTAAGTGTAAAGCGCAACGGAATATGCTGCGCTATATAAGAAACTGCTAATAGTAAAGGTGCATACACAGCGTTCCCCCCTCCCCCCCCCCCAGCGATGTCAGCAGGTGTGAACGACTTTCCATAGCAGGACGCTATGGAAAGCCGTTCACCCCACCGTTCATCTTTTAGTAATACCAGATGAACAGCGGCCGCCGGCGATGAAGCCGGGTCATACACACTGGGCGGTTTTGAGCTGAAAGCAGCTCCACACACCAAAAGGGATCTGCTCTCAGCTCAAAATCACCCAGTGTATGAGCTTCAACTCCCGGAACTTTGGGCCCTCATTTCTTATACAACCTACATTTCCTATGCCTACATATCTGTCCGCCATTTATCCGGATCCATAAGACTCAGCCCAAGACCATCTACACCGGCTGTAACACTTTCCTGGAACACAAATAAGTGTTGTATTTCAGTATCTACGCAGATGAAACCCAAATCTAAACCCCCCACCCCTGGTTACAGTGCAGTGCAGTAAGCATTACAAGGAGGAATAAACTGGGGTGTGCAAGCAAGGGCTCGGAGGGCCGCCTGTCACCCATCGCTGTGCCTTGCACTCACCGATACGGCCATGTCCGTGGCTGACATGTCCACGCAGCTTCCTGGTCTTCCTTAGTTTAGTAGGCTGTTGAAAGATGTGACATAATTAGGGGGTGACAATTAGAGGCCATTTTAACACTGTAGACAAAACATTTGGTACGAGAAATGTCACTGAACTGGTGACTGGCTGAGCTACATTGAGAACCAGCCAGTGAATAAAGATCAGTAATGACTCTGCGAGTACTCTAGCACAGCAAGGCCACGGTCAGGCCAGAGATGTGACTCTAGTCTCGGGTGGTGGCACAGCCACAGGGAGTATGGGTTCCCAGCTCCAACCCACAAGTACCACTGACAGGTCATGTCTTCTGGATTTCTTTTATCCTACACAGGTGAGTTAGTCTGTTCTGCCGAGTATTACCCACCCCAACAGATAGAAACCCTGAAAACATGGCCTGTTAGGGGTTCTTGACTGGAACCGAGAACCATCATAGAGACAGCCTACTATCAGCTAGGTGATATCTGCCATAACTTCTCCACTCACTGTATGAGAAAATAGCCTGAAGCAGAGAGACAGGCGAGTCTGCACACTGAGGGAAACCCTGAGCAGATGTGTAATAACAGGACATTGAGACGGGACCCCTAGTGCGGCTTATGCAGCGTAGGAACGGATAAAGTCACTATACGGCTCAGGTTATATTAATGTATTACAGACTATGGGACGGGATACGACAGAGGGGACTGAAGAATAAATATTCCGGCTCCAGGACACAGGGTCCCCCCGAGCTGCCGCTACTATCATCCACATGGCCATGTATTGGGGACAGTAGCCTACTGCGAGCGGAGCGCAGTGCCTGAAACATGGCGAGCGATGAGAGCCTTTAAGGACCCACGTCTAATGAGGTTCTGGGGCAGTTTAGTTACGCTAACCCGGGGGAGGGGAGATCCTATGTCCTAGACCAGTGGTTCTCAAACTCGGTCCTCAGGACCCCACACAGTGCATGTTTTGCAGGTAACCCAGCAGGTGCACAGGTGTATTAATTACTCACTGACACATTTGAAAAGGTCCACAGGTGGAGCAAATTAGTTCACTTGTGATTTTGTGAGGAGACCTGCAAAACATGCACTGTGTGGGGTCCTGAGGACCGAGTTTGAGAACCTGTGATCTAGACTGTAACCAAGGGTTCTCTATAATAAAATGATAAAAAAAAAAAAAAAAAAAAATTACATACATACATACATATATATATATACACACACACACACACACACACATATAATAAAATCAGTGAGATAACACTAATACTGCACATATGGTGTGAGGAGCAGACACAGCGGCGCCATCTCCCCCCGAGCACATGCCGCTCCCCGGCGTCACCTCACGCCGCCACCCCGGGGATCCCACTCCCAGCCTGAGACCTCCCTGCCCATCCCCAGCAGCCGCTACACCCAGTCCAGGCCCCATCCCACTCCCCCGGCAGCCAGAATCCCGGTCCCCGGACGCCGTGCTTCAGGCCCAGCAACCTACCATGGCGGCGGCTGCAGGAGAAAGAGAGAGCTCGGGAGATCCCGCGAGAAGTCACCGGCCGCGCTGCTGACCTCACTTCCGGGGGAGGGGGGGAAGGGGGGGTGGGGGGGTGGGGGGGTGAGGGGGGCGAGCTCGCGAGACAAGCGCGGGTAGCGGAGGAGAGGGCTGGGGGAGGGGGTTGAGATCTCGCGAGAGCAGCAGCAGCAGCAGCAGCTCGAGGCGGCGGTAACAGGCAGGCACTAGGGGAGAGCAGCACCGTGTGACTGGCGGCCCTGGCTGGCCTGCGGGGCGGACATTTTGTGGAAGACACGTGACCTGGTACTGTATTTACATACTGGTAGACTCTCCGTATGGTGGGAACACTGGAAGTCTCATCATGTCACGTGTAAACCCCCCCAGGTGTGCCCTATACCCTCATAGTACCATACATCCCTCAGTAACACCCAGGTGTACCATACACCCCCATATCAACATCCAGGTGTATCATACACCCCCATATCAACACCCAGGTGTACCATACGCCCCTCAGTAACACCCAGGTGTACCATACGCCCCTCAGTAACACCCAGGTGTACCATACACCCCTCAGTAACACGCAGGTGTACCATACGCCCCTCCGTAACACCCAGGTGTACCATACGCCCCTCAGTAACACCCAGGTGTACCATACACCCCTCAGTAACACCCAGGTGTACCATACGCCCCTCAGTAACACCCAGGTGTACCATACACCCCTCAGTAACACGCAGGTGTACCATACACCCCCATATCAACGCCCAGGTGTACCATTCACCCCTCAGTAACACCCAGGTGTACCATACACCCCCATAGCACCACCCAGGTGTGCCCTATACCCTTTAGTACCATACACCCCTATAGTAACACCCAGATGTACCATACACCCCACAGTAACACCCAGGTGTACCATACACCCCCATAGCAACACCCAGGAGTACCCTGTACCCCGATAGTAACACATGGGTGCCCTACATACCTTAGTAACTCATAGAGAGGCAGATGTAGTAAGCCTGGAGAAGGGATATAGCAGTGATAAGTGGAAAGTAATAACGCACCAGCCAATCAGCTCCTAACTGTCATTTTTCAAATCCAGTAGCCCCAGGCTACCTTATAGCCCATAGTACCCCCACGGAGTACCATACACCCCACAGTAACCCCCAGGTGTACCATACACCCCACAGTAACCCCCAGGTGTACCATACACCCCCATAGTAACACGTCTGGACTTAAGCATGGCTAGTGTAAAAACCTGGCCTATAACGGTTCCCGGCTATTTTCTCTATAGCCATACAGTAGTTGCCGCCATTTCAGACGTTACCAGGACACTTTGCATCTAAGAGTTTCAGGCGATCCTGTCTTAGTGGACGTTGGAGCACTATAATCCATGTCATATTTACTCCATTTTATTATACTGTTTTCTCTAACGTCCTAAGTGGATGCTGGGGACTCCGTAAGGACCATGGGGATTAGCGGCTCCGCAGGAGACTGGGCACATCTAAAGAAAGCTTTAGGACTAGCTGGTGTGCACTGGCTCCTCCCCCTATGACCCTCCTCCAAGCCTCAGTTAGATTTCTGTGCCCGAACGAGAAGGGTGCACACTAGGTGGCTCTCCTGAGCTGCTTAGTGAAAAGTTAGTTTTAGGTTTTTTATTTTCAGTGAGTCCTGCTGGCAACAGGCTCACTGCATCGAGGGACTAAGGGGAGAAGAAGCGAACTCACCTGCGTGCAGAGTGGATTGGGCTTCTTAGGCTACTGGACATTAGCTCCAGAGGGACGATCACAGGCCCAGCCTGGATGGGTCCCAGAGCCGCGCCGCCGGCCCCCTTACAGAGCCAGAAGCCTGAAGAGATCCGGAAAATCGGCGGCAGAAGACGTCCTGTCTTCAAAAAGGTAGCGCACAGCACCGCAGCTGTGCGCCATTGCTCTCAGCACACTTCACACTCCGGTCACTGAGGGTGCAGGGCGCTGGGTGGGGGCGCCCTGAGAACCAATAAAAATACCTTAAATGGCAAAAGATGCATCACATATAGCTCCTGGGCTACATGGATGCATTTAACCCATGCCAAAAATACACAAAAAACGGGAGATAAGGCCGCCGATAAGGGGGCGGAGCCTATCTCCTCAGCACACTGGCGCCATTTTCCCTCACAGCTTCGTTGGAGGGAAGCTCCCTGTCTCTCCCCTGCAGTCACTACACTACAGAAAGGGTTAAATAAAGAGAGGGGGGCACTAATTAGGCGCAGTATAAACAATACAGCAGCTATAAGGGGAAAAACACTTATATAAGGTTATCCCTGTATATATATATAGCGCTCTGGTGTGTGCTGGCAAACTCTCCCTCTGTCTCCCCGAAGGGCTAGTGGGGTCCTGTCCTCTATCAGAGCATTCCCTGTGTGTGTGTGCTGTATGTCGGTACGTTGGTGTCGACATGTATGAGGAGAAAAATGATGTGGAGACGGAGCAGATTGCCTGTAATAGTGATGTCACCCCCTAGGGGGTCGACACCTGAGTGGATGAACTGTTGGAAGAATTACGTGACAGTGTCAGCTCTGTATAAAAGACAGTGGTTGACATGAGACAGCCGGCTACTCAGCTTGTGCCTGTCCAGACGTCTCATAGGCCGTCAGGGGCTCTAAAGCGCCCGTTACCTCAGATGGCAGATATAGACACCGACACGGATACTGACTCCAGTGTCGACGGTGAAGAGACAAATGTGACTTCCAGTAGGGCCACACGTTACATGATTGAGGCAATGAAAAATGTTTTACACATTTCTGATAATACGAGTACCACCAAAAAGGGGTATTATGTTCGGTGAGGAAAAACTACCTGTAGTTTTCCTGAATCTGAGAAATTAAATGAGGTGTGTGATGATGCGTGGGTTTCCCCTGATAACAACTGATAAAAATGTTATTGGCATTATATCCTTTCCCGCCAGAGGTTAGGGTGCATTGGGAAACACCCCCTAGGGTGGATAAAGCGCTCACACGCTGGTAAGAACAAGGGCTCTACCCTCTCCTGAGATGGCCGCCCTTAAGGATCCTGCTGATAGAAAGCAGGAGGCTATCCTAAAATGTATTACACACATACTGGTGTTATACTGCGACCAGCAATCGCCTCAGCCTGGATGTGCAGTGCTGGGTTGGCGTGGTCGGATTCCCTGACTGAAAATATTGTTACCTTAGATAGGGACAGTATATTATTGCCTATAGAGCATTTTAAAGATGCATTTCTATATATGCGTGATGCACAGCGGAATATTTGCCGACTGGCATCAAGTCTAAGTACGTTGTCCATTTCTACCAGTAGAGGGTTATGGACACGTCAGTGGTCAGGTGATGCGTATTCCAAACGGCATTTGGAAATATTGCCTTATTAAGGGGAGGAGTTATTTGGGGTCGGTCTTTCAGACCTGGTGGCCACGGCAACAGCTGGGAAATCCACGTTTGTACCCCAGGTCGCCTCTCATCATGAGAAGACGCCGTATTATCAGGCGCAGTCTTTTCGTGGACAAGCGGGCAAAAGGTTCCTCTTTTCTGCCCCGTGACAGAGGGAGAGGAAAAAGGCTGCAGAAATCAGCCAGTTCCCAGGAACAGAAACCCTCTCCCGCCTCTGCCAAGCCCTCAGTATGACGCTGGGGCTTTACAAGCAGAATCAGGCACGGTGGGGGCCCGTCTCAATGAATTTCAGCGCGCAGTGGGCTCACTCGCAAGTAGACCCCTGGATCCTTCAGGTGATACTCAGGGGTACAAATTAGAATTCGAGACATCTCCCCCTCGCCGTTTCCTAAAGTCGGCTTTACCGATGTCTCCTTCTGACAGGGAGATAGTTTTGGAAGCCATTCACAAGCTGTATTCCCAGCAGGTGATAATCAAGGTACCCCTCCTGCAACAGGGAACGGGGTATTATTCCACACTGTTGTGGTACCAAAGCCGGACGGCTTGGTGAGACTGATTATAAATCTAAAATCTTTGAACACTTACATACAGAGGTTCAAATTCAAGATTGAGTCACTTAGAGCAGTGATTGCGAACCTGGAAGAAGGGGACTACATGATGTCTCGGGACATCAAGGATGCTTACCTTCATGTAAAAAATGTACCCTTCTCATCAAGGGTACCTCAGGTTTATGGTACAGAACTGTCACTATCAGTTCAGACGCTGCCGTATGGATGGTCCACGGCACCCCGAGTCTTTACCAAGGTAATGGCCGAAATGATGATATTCTTTCGAAGGAAGGGAATATTAGTTATCCCTTACTTGGACGATTCCCTGATAAGGGTAAGATCCAGGGAACAGTTGGAGGTCGGTGTAGCACTATCTCAGGTAGTGTTGCGGCAGCACGATTGGATTCTCAATATTCCAAAATCGCAGCTGGTTCCGACGACTTGTCTTCTGTTCCTAGGGATGATCCTGGACACAGTCCAGAAAAAGGTGTTTCTCCCGGAGGAGAAAGCCAGGGAGTTATCCGAGATAGTCAGGAACCTCCTAAAACCGAGCCAAGTCTCAGTGCATCAATGCACAAGGGTTCTGGGTATAATGGTGGCTTCCTACGAAGCAATCCCATTCGGCAGATTCCACGCAAGAACTTTCCAGTGGGACCTGCTGGACAAATGGTCCGGGTCGCATCTTCAGATGCATCAGCGGATAACCCTGTCACCAAGGACAAGGGTGTCCCTCCTGTGGTGGTTGCAGAGTGCTCATCTTCTAGAGGGCCGCAGATTCGGCATTCAGGACTGGGTCCTGGTGACCACGGATGCCAGCCTGCGAGGCTGGGGAGCAGTCACACAGGGAAGGAATATCCAGGGCTTATAGTCTAGCCTGGAGACGTCACTTCACATAAATATCCTAAAGCTAAGGGCCATTTACAATGCTCTAAGCTTAGCAAGACCTCTGCTTCAAGGTCAGCCGGTGTTGATCCAGTCGGACAACATCACGGCAGTCACCCACGTAAACAAACAAGGGTGGCACAAGAAGCAGGAGCAATGGCAGAAGCTGCAAGGATTTTTCGCTGGGCGGAAAACCATGTGATAGCACTGTCAGCAGTATTCATTCCGGGAGTGGACAACTGGGAAGCAGACTTCCTCAACACGACCTCCACCCGGGAGAGTGGGGACTTCACCCAGAAGTCTTCCACATGATTATAAACCGTTTGGAAAAACTCGACAGGTATTGCGCCAGGTCAAGGGACCCTCAGGCAATAGCTGTAGACGCTCTGGTAACACCGTGGGTGTACCAGTCAGTGTATGTGTTCCCTCCTCTACCTCTCATACCCAAGGTACTGAGATTGATAAGATGGAGAGGAGTAAGCACTATATTCGTGGCTCCGGATTGGCCAAGAAGGAATTGGTAACCGGAACTTCAAGAGATGCTCACGGAGGATCCGTGGCCTCTACCTCTAAGAAGGGACCTGCTCCAGCATGGACCCTGTCTGTTCCAAGACTTACCGCGGCTGCGTTTGACGGCATGGCGGTTGAACGCCGGATCCTGAAGGAAAAAAGGCATTCCGGATGAAGTCATCCCTATCCTGATCAAAGCCAGGAAGGATGTAACCGCAAAACATTATCACCGCATTTGGCGAAAATATGTTGCGTGGTGCGAGGCCAGTAAGGCCCGACGGAGGAAATTCAACTGGGTCGATTCCTACATTTCCTGCAAACAGGAGTGTCTATGGGCCTGAAATTGGGGTCCATTAAGGTTCAAATTTCGGCCCTGTCAATTTTCTTCCAAAAAGAACTAGCTTCAGTCCCTGAAGTTCAGACGTTTGTAAAAGGGGTACTGCATATACAGCCTCCTTTTGTGCCTCCAGTGGCACTTTGGGATCTCAATGTAGGTTTTGGTTTCCAAAAGTCACATTGGGTTGAACCACTTAAATCTGTGGAGTTAAAATATCTCACATGGAAAGTGGTCATGCTGTTGGCCCTGGCCGGGGCCAGGTGCGTGTCAGAATTGGCGGCTTTATCCTGTAAAAGCCCTTATCTGATTTTCCATTCGGACAGGGGGAATTGAGGACTCGTCCTCAGTTTCTCCCTAAGGTGGTTTCAGCGTTTCACCTGAACCAACCTATTGTGGTGCCTGCGGCTACTAGGGACTTGGAGGACTCCAAGTTGCTAGATGTTGTCAGGGCCCTGAAAATATCCAGGACGGCTGGAGTCAGGAAAACTGACTCGCTGTTTATCCTGTATGCACCCAACAAGCTGGGTGCTCCTGCTTCTAAGCAGACTATTGCTCGTTGGATTTGTAGTACAATTCAGCTTGCACATTCTGTGGCAGGCCTGCCACAGCCAAAAAATCTGTAAATGCCCTCTCCACAAGGAAGGTGGGCTCATCTTGGGCGGTTGCCCGAGGGGTCTCGGCTTTACAACTTTGCCGAGCAGCTACTTGGTCAGGAGCAAATACGTTTGTAAAATTCTACAAAATTGATACCCTGGCTGAGGAGGACCTGGAGTTTCTCTCAATTGGTGCTGCAGAGTCATCCGCACTCTCCCGCCCGTTTGGGAGCTTTGGTATAATCCCCATGGTCCTTACGGAGTCCCCAGCATCCACTTAGGACGTTAGAGAAAATAAGAATTTACTTACCGATAATTCTATTTCTCGTAGTCCGTAGTGGATGCTGGGCGCCCATCCCAAGTGCGGATTGTCTGCAATACTGGTACATAGTTATTGTTACCAAAAAGATCGGGTTATTGCTGTAGTGAGCCATCTTTTCTAGAGGCTCCTCTGTTATCATGCTGTTAACTGGGTTCAGATCACAAGTTATACGGTGTGATAGGTGTGGCTGGTATGAGTCTTACCCGGGATTCAAGATCCTTCCTTATTGTGTACGCTCGTCCGGGCACAGTATCCTAACTGAGGCTTGGAGGAGGGTCATAGGGGGAGGAGCCAGTGCACACCAGCTAGTCCTAAAGCTTTCTTTAGATGTGCCCAGTCTCCTGCGGAGCCGCTAATCCCCATGGTCCTTACGGAGTCCCCAGCATCCACTACGGACTACGAGAAATAGAATTATCGGTAAGTAAATTCTTATTTTTTTGTTTATTTTTATTTTCTCTAACGTCCTAAGTGGATGCTGGGGACTCCGTAAGGACCATGGGGAATAGCGGCTCCGCAGGAGACTGGGCACATCTAAAGAAAGCTTTAGGACTAACTGGTGTGCACTGGCTCCTCCCCCTATGACCCTCCTCCAAGCCTCAGTTAGATTTCTGTGCCCGACGAGAAGGGTGCACACTAGGGGCTCTCCTGAGCTTCTTAGTGAAAGTTTTAGTTTAGGTTTGTTATTTTCAGTGAGACCTGCTGGCAACAGGCTCACTGCATCGAGGGACTAAGGGGAGAAGAAGCGAACTCACCTGCGTGCAGAGTGGATTGGGCTTCTTGGCTACTGGACATTAGCTCCAGAGGGACGATCACAGGTTCAGCCTGGATGGGTCCCGGAGCCGCGCCGCCGGCCCCCTTACAGAGCCAGAAGAGCGAAGAGGTCCGGAAAAATCGGCGGCAGAAGACGTTCCTGTCTTCAATAAGGTAGCGCACAGCACTGCAGCTGTGCGCCATTGCTCTCAGCACACTTCATACTCCGGTCACTGAGGGTGCAGGGCGCTGGGGGGGGCGCCCTGAGACGCAATAAAACATGATAAAAATACCTTACATGGCAAAAAATGCATCACATATAGCTCCTTGGCTATATGGATGCATTTAACCCCTGCCAGAATATACAGAAAAACGGGTGATAAGGCCGCCGAAAAGGGGGCGGAACCTATCTCCTCAGCACACTGGCGCCATTTTCCCTCACAGCTCAGTTGGAGGGAAGCTCCCTTGCTCTTCCCTGCAGTCACTACACTACAGAAAGGGTTAAAAAAAGAGAGGGGGGCACTAATTAGGCGCAGTATTAAAACATACAGCAGCTATAAGGGGAAAAACACTTATATAAGGTTATCCCTGTATATATATATATAGCGCTCTGGTGTGTGCTGGCATACTCTCCCTCTGTCTCCCCAAAGGGCTAGTGGGGTCCTGTCCTCTATCAGAGCATTCCCTGTGTGTGTGCTGTGTGTCGGTACGTTTGTGTCGACATGTATGAGGAGAAAAATGATGTGGAGACGGAGCAGAGTGTCTGTAACAGTGATGTCACCACCTAGGGGGTCGACACCTGAGTGGATGTGCTGTTGAAAATTACGTGACAGTGTCAGCTCTGTATAAAAAAAAAACAGTGGTTGACATGAGACAGCCGGCTACTCAGCTTGTGCCTGTCCAGACGTCTCATAGGCCGTCAGGGGCTCTAAAGCGCCCGTTACCTCAGATGGCAGATACAGACGCCGACACGGATACTGACTCCTGTGTCGACGGTGAAGAGACAACCGTGATTTCCAGTGGGGCCACACGTTACATGATTGAGACAATGGAAAATGTTTTATACATTTCTGATAATACGAGTACCACCAAAAAGGGGTATTATGTTCGGTGAGGGAAAAACTACCTGTAGTTTTCCTGAATCTGAGAAATAAAATGAGGTGTGTGATGATGCGTGGGTTTCCCCCCGATAACAATTGATAATTTCTTAAAAAGTATTGGCTGTATACCCTTTCCCGCCAGAGGTTAGGGTGCGTTGGGAAACACCCCCTAGGGGGGATAAGGCGCTCACACGCTTGTAAGAACAAGGGCTCTACCCTCTCATGAGATGGCCGCCCTTAAGGATCCTGCTGATAGAAAGCAGGAGGGTATCCAAAAATGTATTCACACACATACTGGTGTTATACTGCGACCAGCAATCGCCTCAGCCTGGAGGTGCAGTGCTGGGTTGGCATGGTCGGATTCCCTGACTGGAAATATTGATATCCTAGATAAGGATAGTATATTATTGCCTATAGAGCATTTAAAAGATGCATTTCTATATATGCATGATGCACAGCGGAATATTTGCCGACTGGCATCAAGTATAAGTGCGTTGTCCAATTCTACCAGTAAAATGGTCAGGTGATGCGGATTCCAAACGGCATTTGGAAGTATTGCCTTTGAAAGGGGACATTTGGGGTCGGTCTTTTAGACCTGGTGGCCACGGCAACAACTGGGAAATCCACGTTTGTACCCCAGGTCGCCTCTCAAAATAAGACGCCGTATTATCAGGCGCAGTCCTTTGTTGGCAAGCGGACAAAAGGTTCCTCTTTTCTGCTCGTGACAGAGGGAGAGGAAAAAGGCTGAAGAGATTACCCAGTTCCCAGGAACAGAAATCCTTTCCCGCCTCTGCAAAGGCCCTCAGTATGACGCTAGGGCCTTACAAGCTCAGGCACGGTGGGGGCCCGTTCTCAATGAATTTCAGTGCGCAGTGGGCTCACTCGCAAGTAGACCCCTGGATCCTTCAGGTAATATCTCAAGGGTACATATTGAAATTCGAGACGTCTCCCCCTCGCCGTTTCCAAAAGTCGGCTTTACCGACGTCTCCTTCTGACAGGGAGGCAGTTTTGGAAGCCATTCACAAGCTGTATTCCCAGCAGGTGATAATCAAGGTACCCCTCCTGCAACAGGGAACGGGGTATTATTCCACACTATTGTGGTACCAAAGCCAGACGGCCCGGTGAGACCGATTCTAAATCTAAAATTTTTGAACACTTACATACAGAGGTTCAAATTCAAGATTGAGTCACTCAGAGCAGTGATTGCGAACCTGGAAGAAGGGGACTACATGATGTTTTGGGACATCAAGGATGCTTACCTTCATGTCAAAGTTTACCCTTCTCACCAAGGGTACCTCAGGTTATGGTACAGATCTGTCACTATCAGTTCAGACGCTGCCGTAGGGATGGTCCACGGCACCCCGGGTCTTTACCAAGGTAATGGCCGAAATGATATCCCTTCGAAGGAAGGGAATTTTAGTTATCCCTTACTTGGACGATTCCCTGATAAGGGTAAGATCCAGGGAACAGTTGGAAGTCGGTGTAGCACTATCTCAGGTAGTGTTGCGGCAGCACGATTGGATTCTCAATATTCCAAAATCGCAGCTGGTTCCGACGACTTGTCTTCTGTTTCCTAGGGATGTTCCTGGACACAGTCCAGAAAAAAGGTGTTTCTCCCGGAAGAGAAAGCCAGGGAGTTATCCGAGCTAGTCAGGAACCTCCTAAAACCGAACCAAGTCTCAGTGCATCAATGCACAAGGGTTCTGGGTAAAAATGGTGGCTTCCTACGAAGCAATCCCATTCGTTAGATTCCACGCAAGAACTTTCCAGTGGAACCTACTGGACAAATGGTCCGGGTTGCATTTTCAGATGCATCAGCGGATAACCCTGTCACCAAGGACAAGGGTATCCATCATGTGGTGGTTGCAGAGTGCTCATCTTCTAGAGGGCCGCAGATTCGGCATTCAGGACTGGGTCCTGGTGACCACGGATGCCAGCCTGCGAGGCTGGGGAGCAGTCACACAGGGAAGGAATATCTAGGGCTTAGGGTCAAGCCTGGATACATCACTTCACATAAATATCCTGAAGCTAAGGGCCATTTACAATGCTCTAAGCTTAGCAAGACCTCTGCTTCAAGGTCAGCCGGTGTTGATCCAGTCGGACAACATCATGGCAGTCACCCACGTAAACAGACAGGGTGGCACAAGAAGCAGGAGGGCAATGGCAGAAGCTGCAGGGATTCTTCGCTGGGCGGAAAATCATGTGATAGCACTGTCAACAGTATTCATTCCGGGAGTGGACAACTGGGAAGCAGACTTCCTCAGCACGACCTCCACCCGGGAGAGTGGGGATTTCACCCAGAAGTCGTCCACATGATTAAAAAACTCGACAGGTATTGCGCCAGGTCAAGAGACCCTCAGGCAATAATTGTAGACGCTCTGGTAACACCGTGGGTGTACCAGTCAGTGTATGTGTTCCCTCCTCTGCCTCTCATACCCAAGGTACTGAGATTGATAAGATGGAGAGGAGAAAGCACTCTATTCGTGGCTCCGGATTGGCCAAGAAGGACTTGGTAACCGGAACTTCAAGAGATGCTCACGGAGGATCCGTGGCCTCTACCTCTAAGAAGGGACCTGCTCCAGCAAGGACCCTGTCTGTTCCAAGACTTACCGCGGCTGCGTTTGACGGCATGGCGGTTGAACGCCGGATCCTGAAGGAAAAAAGGCTTTCCGGATGAAGTCATCCCTATCCTGATCAAAGCCAGGAAGGATGTAACCGCAAAAACATTATCACCGCAATTGGCGAAAATATGTTGCGTGGTGCGAGGCCAGGAAGGCCCGACGGAGGAAATTCAACTGGGTCGATTCCTACATTTCCTGAAAACAGGAGTGTCTATGGGCCTGAAATTGGGGTCCATTAAGGTTCAAATTTGCGGCCCTGTCAATTTTCTTCCAAAAAGAGCTAGCTTCAGTCCCTGAAGTTCAGACGTTTGTAAAAGGGGTACTGCATATACAGCCTCCTTTTGTGCCTCCAGTGGCACTTTGGGATCTCAATGTAGTTTTGGGTTCCAAAAGTCACATTGGTTTGAACCACTTAAATCTGTGGAGTTAAAATATCTCACATGGAAAGTGGTCATGCTGTTGGCCCTGGCCTGGGCCAGGCGCGTGTCAGAATTGGCGGCTTTATCCTGAAAAAGCCCTTATCTGATTTTCCATTCGGACAGGGCGGAATTGAGGACTCGTCCTCAGTTTCTCCCCAAGGTGGTTTCAGCGTCTCACCTGAACCAACCTATTGGTGGTGCCTGCGGCTACTAGGGACTTGGAGGCCTACAAGTTGCTAGACGTTGTCAGTGCCCTGAAAATATATGTTTCCAGGACGGCTGGAGTCAGGAAATCTGACTCGCTGTTTATCCTGTGTGCACCCAACAAGCTGGGTGCTCCTGCTTCTAAGCAGACTATTGCTCGTTGGATTTGTAGTACAATTCAGCTTGCACATTCTGTGGCAGGCCTGCCACAGCCAAAAATCTGTAAATGCCCACTCCACAAGGAAGGGGGGCTCATCTTGGGCGGCTGCCCGAGGGGTCTCGGCTTTACAACTTTGCCGAGCAGCTACTTGGTCAGGAGCAAATACGTTTGTAAAATTCTACAAAATTGATATCCTGGCTGAGGAGGACCTGGAGTTCTCTCATTTGGTGCTGCAGAGTCATCCGCACTCTCCCGTCCGTTTGGGAGCTTTGGTATAATCCCCATGGTCCTTACGGAGTCCCCAGCATCCACTTAGGACGTTAGAGAAAATAAGAATTTACTTACCGATAATTCTATTTCTCATAGTCCGTAGTGGATGCTGGGCGCCCATCCCAAGTGCGGATTGTCTGCAATACTTGTACATAGTTATTGTTACAAAAATCGGGTTATTATTGTTGTGAGCCATCTTTTCAGAGGCTCCTCTGTTATCATGCTGTTAACTGGGTTCAGATCACAGGTTGTACGGTATGATTGGTGTGGCTGGTATGAGTCTTACCCGGGATTCAAAATCCTTCCTTATTGTGTACGCTCGTCCGGGCACAGTATCCTAAGTGAGGCTTGGAGGAGGGTCATAGGGGGAGGAGCCAGTGCACACCAGTTAGTCCTAAAGCTTTCTTTAGATGTGCCCAGTCTCCTGCGGAGCCGCTATTCCCCATGGTCCTTACGGAGTCCCCAGCATGGTCCTTACGGAGTCCCCAGCATCCACTACGGACTATGAGAAATAGAATTATCGGTAAGTAAATTCTTATTTTAAACCCGTTTGGGCCGATGTAGAGCTGGACGTATTTTGCGCCAATAAAACTGCAGGTAACAAGTTCACCTGAAAGACGCAATTTGTGCAGGCTGCCGAGCTGGAGGAAACTAGTCCTGATAGGCTATCCTCATTATGGTATATTTATAATTAGTGCTGGACAGTTGTTTCACAGACGATAACATACGTCAATATGGTGAACAGTGTAACGGGCACACAAATGTAACTAGGCATGATGACATATATAGTATAGCCGTGAGCTCCCAGTTCCAGCTAGCAGGGATACAGGTACTCATTCCGTGTGTGGGAGCATCCAAAGCAGCAGAAGACAGCTGGGTCTGAGGTGGACAGACATGAGACATAGGTAGAGGGAGCTTACATTCCTCATGGAGGGGGTAATGAGACAGTAGGTGCAAATAGGACACAAGAAGACTTAGTGTATGGAAGAAGTGGACTTGTGACTCTAGGAGGGGATATTTGATGGACGGTAGGCTGTGGGAGAGTCTGGTGGGGTTAGGAAGGAGTTCCGTAGATTAGGAGCAGCGTGTGAGGAGTCTTCGAGAAAGGAGAGTTTTGGGCAAGGTGAGACAACATCTCCAATCTCCACTGGTCCACACATCCACTTTTTTCACTGCTTGAAACATCAAACCCACAGTGAAGTGATTTAGAGTGGCGTGCCTGGGGCAGTAGATCAGTCTAGCCACAGCAGTTATGGTGGGTTGTAGAGGTTACATGCGGTGAGGGGAAGGTCTGCGAGGAGAAGGTTACAGCAAGCAACCTAGAGCAAGTGCACCGCTATGTAGCTACTTCCCGTGTAAGGAAGGGGCTTATTTCGGCAATGCTGCAGAGTTGGAGGCATCAGGACGGGGACTGGATGGGAAGGCTGAAGCGGAGTACAGCTAGGCAGCGTATTGTGGAACAGGAGAGGGTAATATGGTTAGAGGACATTAGCAGGGGAAAGATGGCAAGCTCAGATTTGGACATGTTGTGTTTGAGGAAGCATTGGCTGAGTGGAGATGGTAGAGAGACAACTGGGACATATGGGATAGGAGAGGGTGAAAGGTCAAGGGAGGAAAGGTAGATTTGGATGTTATTTGCGGAGAGGTCGTTGTGGACGCCAAAGGAGCGTCTAAGTTTGCTGAGAGAAATGTAAATATAGGAGGGATAGCAAGAGTCAGACGGATCTCTGCGTAGACCGCAAATTTCACTGCCACTCCCTGTTACCTAAGCCCACTACCTTGATGTTCTCTTTGACTGCACCCTTAGATTCACACCATATACTTGACAATGCTAAATTCTTTTGTCGTATAAACAACCCTTAATGAAGTCTAAGAACACTGTACGCTGTTTACTTAAGAAGTACCGTAAGGGTACGCTAGTTGCGTAACGATCGCTCAGCCGAAGGCGAGACGCTCAAGCGTCACGTTCGCTCACGGCCCAGTGATCACAGGACAACACGTTATTGGCTATGACTAGAGTAATGATTCGCTACGGCGTAGCGGACGCTCGAGACCACGAGGAGATCACCAGCGGCGCAGACGCTCACAACGCTATACCTTTATGTCTAAACCTTTTATCAATGAAATACACAGAATACCTTAATGTGAATACAGGGTGTAAGTGCAACCTTGTGTAACCTGACTAACTACAAAGCTGCTTGAGCGTCACCGACGCTCAAGTGAACACTTAAAACTATAGGAAATACACAGATACTGGTTTAGGGTCCAAAGCCTATTAACTGTATTATAACTAATATACTTGTAAAAAGGAATCACAGTACAAATGATACACTACAATATAACAGAGACTTCCTAACCGAATAACTATACAAGAAATACAATACAATACTATGCTGATCTAATACAATACAATACTAGTCAATGGGAGATACGAGAGAAAGAGAAGGGAGAGAGAGCGAGAGAGACGGAGAGAGAGAGAGATTGGCTCACAGTAAGACAATATGATTACGGAGAAAAACTTACGCACAAGGGGAAACGATCGCATGCGCCTCTGGACATCCAGCTTCCCGATTATCAGCAATGAGAACCGTTTGATGAGAAGTCAAAGCTGGATGCCACAGGCCCGTCTTTTATGCTACTCACACAATGCAATCTAATGGTCCCTACAACCTCATTGTCCATTGGACGCAGGAATTCGGCTTCGCATTATAACAAAAGGTCATAGGGTGATTCATACAGGTGGGCTGTGACGATTTCAAACAGCTCAGGTGGGTGGGAAACTAGGTTTCCCGCCGCATACCTGAGTATGAGTAAATAATAGAAATGGACATAAACTTCTTATGTCCATAACTATCCGCACGAGCGATTAATACGCTCCAAACCAACACCGGAATATCGTTAATTAAATACTCTTCCGATGGGTACCAAACACTGCTGTATGATTCCTGTTAGACCCTTAGCACAATACAAAGAGGGATTCCTCCGTTCAGGGACATTCCATATTAACCAAACTTTCAGAATCTATCAAAGGGACCATGGTCTACAAACTACATTAATTGTGAAAATATGTAACGAATGAGTCGCACGCTACGGTTACATAAACTCTACCGTAAATACGCATACCGTGCGCCCGCGGGTGCACGCTATTGCGGGTATGCGCCTTCACGGGAGAGCGTACGCATGCGCAGCGCAGACCAGTGTGCGGTGCAAATATGGCAGAGTGTATGGGGATATTTTTTCTGACTTTGACATACTCCATCCTGTTTTCTCTCATTCTCGTTCAGTAGAATGCCAGAATAAGTCCTCTACTCATTCGGAAAGCATATATAAGGTATCCGGATGGAAGACAGGCAGCAAATAGATAGTCAATAGGTCCACATGGACTTAGGCCATCAGGGTCAAAAGGTTGACAAGTTCAGAAGGTTGACACATGGTTTTTCATGGGGTTAGGGTTATGCACTAGGGGGAGGATTAGGATTAGGCACTTGGTGGAGGGTTAGGGTTAGGCACCCAGAGGGAGGGTTATGTCTAGGGTTAGGATCCATATAGGACAATTATTGACGCAATTTACTTTGTTCTTTCCCCAGTGGACACGGAAAATCAGCAGAGGAAAAATGACGGTGTGCGCGATGTTTGGATGCAAGAACCGCATGCACAAAGGGTGCGGGAAGCACTTCTTCAGGTAATCCGCGCTATAGGTCTTGATGTATGTTGAGTTTTAAGATCTGAATCACAGCTTATGTTATTGTCCATCAGATGTAGTTTTCACCTTTATAAAATTCATTCATCCTTTTTAAACCATGCATTTATAGCCTAAGGGATAGTTGTTTTGCTGCCAATGGGTAGGATGGTAAAGGGGCCATTTGTATTCCAGACTTTTCCACCTTGATAGAGATCTGGTCTCTTTCTGTGTTTTTATTGGGGCCATCCAGGTGCACTACGGCGGAGCTCATTTCGGTTGTTCTTGGTCTTTACCATTTTCTCCTTAGTTTAATTCTGCAGGCTGCTATTAATTTCTGCAGTGTCATGTGGTTGCTATGGCAACCACAGTTACATAGTGTACTGAGCAGAGAGGCTATGGAACGTCACTTTGAGCTGTCTCTGCTGTGTACTATGACTGCTTAAGAGATATGCGTTGCTACTTAAAGAGAAAAAAAAAAACTTAATTGCGGGATTGCTGCTTTAAGAAAAATAATATTTTACTTACCTGTATTACTTGACCATCTGGAATGTCTGAAATCACCTCCACCTTATAATATAAGATGCTGGCATGGATTGTATATTGATGATGACAATAATAGTCTGTCCATTGCCTAAAGCGGTTTTCCAGCTCTTTAAATTCCATGCGATTCCGGGGAGAATACAAGACTACTTCTAGTGGTCAGTTTCTGCAGTAAAAGTTCATAATTTGTTACTAATTGATTTTACCCTCGGCCAGAGCAGATTAGTGACCTGATTATCTTATACACATCAACCATTACGGTATAATAACAGTATCATCCTGACTTATGCGTAAGATATATTGACTATTTAAACTCCTTGACTGTCAATTTGCAGGTTTCCCATGAAGGACCCAGAACGGCTGGCCAAGTGGATCGAAGCGGTTCAGCGTGACGAATGGACACCGACTGTTCACAGCAAAGTCTGTAGCGACCACTTCACGGAGAAGGACTACATGATACGCCCAGGAGCAGCGTGTCCCTACCTCCGTATGGATGCCGTACCGGTGTCCCTTTATCCTGTCCAACGGAGAAGGAAAACGAAGAAGAGGAAGTATACAAGAAAATCTGTAGGTGAAATTCAGGTGACGATTCAGAATGACGGTCCCAAAGATTCCATTATGAATGACGGCCATGAAATGTTGATGGAAGTGCAGGATGCACATATGCAAGGGGTACTAGACCGAGCGCAGGAGGAGGTTGAACAAGGCAGGAAGCAGCTAGCGGAAGCGCAAAGCAGGAAGCAACAAGAAGAAGCACAATGTGGGCAGCCGGGGGAGAAAGCACCGAGCAGGGAGCACGGGCAGGTAGCACTTAGTGAGAAGCAGGTGGAAGTAACACAGAAGGAAGGGGAAGTAGGGCAGAGTGAGCAGCAGGGTGAGGTAGTGACGAGCAAGAAGCAGGTGGAAGTAGAGCAGAGTGAGAAGCAGTGTGAGGTAGTGACAAGTAAGAAGCAGGTGGAACTAGAGCAGAGTCGGAAGCAGTGTGAGGTAGTACCAAACAAGAAGCAGGTGGAACTAGAGCAGAGTGAGAAGCAGTGTGAGGTAGTGCCAAGTAAGAAGCAGGTGGAAGAAGAGCAGAGTGAGAAGCAGTGTGAGGTAGTGCCAAGTAAGAAGCAGGTGGAAGAAGGCCAGAGTGAGAAGGAGTGTGAGTTAGTGCCAAGCGAGAAGCAGGTGGAACTAGAGCAGAGTGAGAAGCAGTGTGAGGTAGTGCCAAGCAAGAATCAGGTGGAGGTAACACAGAAGGACAAGGAAGGGGAGGTAACGCAGACTGAAATGCAGGTTGAGGTAACGCAGAGTGAAATGCAGGTTGAGGTAGTGCAGAGGGAAATGCAGGTTGAGGTAGTGCAGAGGGAAAAGCAAGGGGAGATATATCTGAGCGAGAAGCAGATGGTAGCAAATACTGAGAAGCAAGGGGTGGCAGTGCAGAGCGAGAAGTCGGAGGTGGCAGTGCAGAGCGAGAAGTCGGAGGTGGCAGTGCAGAGCGAGAAGTCGGAGGTGGCAGTGCAGAGCGAGAAGTCGGAGGTGGCAGTGCAGAGCGAGAAGTTGGAGGTGGCAGTGCAGAGCGAGAAGTCGGAGGTGGCAGTGCAGAGCGAGAAGTCGGAGGTGGCAGTGCAGAGTGAGAAGTCGGAGGTGGCAGTGCAAAGCGAGAAGTCGGGGGTGGTGGCACAAAGCGAGAAACAGGGGGAGGCGGTGCCAAACGAGGAGCTGGGGGACGAAACTCAGAATGAGCAGGCAGCAGAGATGCAGGTTGATGTGGAGGATACGCAGAGCAGGAAGAACATAGCAGGGATCCAGACTGAGGTGGAGAATGCAGAGACCGAGAACTCAAGCTCGCCAAGTGACAAAGGCGCAGAATATATTCCAGTTGACCACGCGTATTCGGCTCTCACTAGTGACAAGGAAAATGATATTCCTGCTCCTTCCGGGAATCCCAAAATTGTTAAACTGAGGAAAAAAATCAAAACTTTACAAAAACAAGTGCTGAGGCAGGGCGTCAAGATAAAGAGCCTGAAACAAACCCTGGTTGATTTACGGAGAAACAACATGGTGGAGAAGGATCCCGAGCGGGTGCTCTCGGAGCACTGCAGCGGCCTGGCACTGGCCTTGTTTACAAATCAGCTGAAAAACGGACACAAAAGATACAACGCCATCCAGTACTGCAGCCTCATGAAGGAGTTTGCCTTAAGACTGTATTACGCCTCCCCAAAGGCCTATAAATTCTGCAGATTGTTTCTCTGCCTGCCGCACCCTGTATCATTGAGACATTGGAAGACAGCAAGCGAGGGGAACCCTCCTGAGCCAGTACAGACGGAACCTTTACAGGACGGACAGTTACAGGGGGAACCTTTACAGGACGGACAGTTACAGGGGGAACCTTTACAGGACGGACAGTTACAAGGGGAACCTTTACAGGACGGACAGTTACAAGGGGAACCTTTACAGGACGGACAGTTACAAGGGGAACCTTTACAAGAGGAACCAGTACAAGGGGAATTTTTACAGGAGGGATCTGTATAGGAAAGAACGTTCATCTTGGCTTCGTATGTTATCCCCCATTATATATAGATATTCTCCATCGGGAATTAAAACTCTGTCGTTCCACTTTGCTTTTATTTTAATTCCTTAAAACCTTTTCCTCTGTTGGTTGGACAATGCAGCTCCTTTTGAGTTCTATTACGGAGCCCCAAGGATTGTTACTTGCAGCTCCTCTGTGATCGGTGTGATCCGGGCAGTGACTGCAGTCTACTTAGGCTCCGGACTGTTTTATACACGCCACCTATACACCGCTAAGGCCGAGCCAGTATTTGGCGGTACACTGAGAACAGGCTCTAGCACGCAAAAAGACAACCGTAGTCTGCTGTAAGAATGTGTTATGTCTTTTCCATTTCACTTTTGTCTTCACTTCTCATCTTAATAAAAACAGAAACATTAATTTATGCAAAGTCCTCCTGCTCGTATTGTTATTGCGTTGTCGTCATTTCTAGTTCTCAGGAAGTGGCAGGCGTTTGGTGCTTTAACTCCACGTGCTGTCCTGTACTAGTCATGCATAGATAAAGAGATAACATATCTAGTAAAACATACGATTAGGGGAGAAACCAGGCAGTGAGATTGGAATAGGGGTTTGGGAATGGGACAGTATACATGAGGAATTGAATAGGAGCAGCTGCTCTTATATAGGTGAAAGCTTGTCCCTCTAGGCCGCTACAGGAACATCCGTGAGATTAGTCAGGGCCCATCCCGCTGAGTGTACCCTTGCCCTATTGAAAGCTGTACACTCGGCGTTCAGTGATATCGCTGATGGGGAAGTTCCATGACTACCTACAGGATTCACGCCAGGAAGTGCTGATGCATATAGTTATTGTAATACATTAATATTATCAATGTTACATTACACCAGTGACGTGCGGTGGGGTGAGGCAGAGCCTTTCCTGTCATACTAACGTTTGTGCCAGAGTTTTTACTGTATAAAGTATATGAAAAATACAAAGAATATGTTTGAAATATCTTCTTAGCATTATTCTAATCATTTTTATAGCCAAAACTGCGGAGCAAAAAGTCTATGGCAGGTGAGGCAGTGCCTCACCTTCTTATCTTTTCAGCACATCTCTAATCAAAACCCACAAAATTTTCAGGAGTTTATACTGCTGCACCTGTGTATAATGCCCACATGAACCCTTTAACTCATATATTGTGTGTAAATCTGGCTCTGGTGCTAGCTAGTGCCTCCTGAGACATTTAGCTCACCGCACGTCCCTGCATTACACGTACTGTAATATAATGCCCCCAATTCATATTATGTCACACTGCAGTGCCCACCACTCACATTATACCACACAGTAATGCCTTCTGTACATATGTCACACAGCAGTGCCCACCACTCACATTATACCACACAGTAATGTCTTCTGTACATATGTCACACAGCAGTGCCCACCACTCACATTATACCACACAGTAATGTCTTCTGTACATATGTCACACAGCAGTGCCCACCACTCACATTATACCACACAGTAATGTCTTCTGTACATATGTCACACAGCAGTGCCCACCACTCACATTATACCACACAGTAATGCCTTCTGTACATATGTCACACAGCAGTGCCCACCACTCACATTATACCACACAGTAATGTCTTCTGTACATATGTCACACAGCAGTGCCCACCACTCACATTATACCACACAGTAATGCCTTCTGTACATATGTCACACAGCAGTGCCCACCACTCACATTATACCACACAGTAATGCCTTCTGTACATATGTCACACAGCAGTGCCCACCACTCACATTATACCACACAGTAATACCTTCTGTACATATGTCACACAGCAGTGCCCACCACTCACATTATACCACACAGTAATGTCTTCTGTACATATGTCACACAGCAGTGCCCACCACTCACATTATACCACACAGTAATGCCTTCTGTACATGTCACACAGCAGTGCCCACCACTCACATTATACCACACAGTAATGCCTTCTGTACATATGTCACACAGCAGTGCCCACCACTCACATTATACCACACAGTAATGCCTTCTGTACATATGTCACACAGCAGTGCCCACCACTCACATTATACCACACAGTGATGCCTTCTGTACATATGTCACACAGCAGTGCCCACCACTCACATTATACCACAGTAATGCCTTCTGTACATATGTCACACAGCAGTGCCCACCACTCACATTATACCACACAGTAATGCCTTCTGTACATATGTCACACAGCAGTGCCCACCACTCACATTATACCACACAGTAATGCCTTCTGTACATATGTCACACAGCAGTGCCCACCACTCACATTATATCACACAGTAATGCCTTCTGTACATATGTCACACAGCAGTGCCCACCACTCACATTATACCACACAGTAATGACTTCTGTACATACGTCACACAGCAGTGCCAACCACTCACATTATACCACACAGTAATACCTTCTGTACATATGTCACACAGCAGTGCCCACCACTCACATTATACCACACAGTAATGCCTCCTGTACATATGTCACACAGCAGTGCCCATCACTCACATTATACCACACACTGATGCCTTCTGTACATGTCACACAGCAGTGCCCACCACTCATTATACCACACAGTAATGCCTTCTGCACATGTCACACAGCAGTGCCCATCACTCACATTATACCACACACTGATGCCTTCTGTACATGTCACACAGCAGTGCCCACCACTCATTATACCACATAGTAATACCTTCTGTACATGTCACACACAGCAGTGCCCACCACTCACATTATACCACACAGTAATGCCTTCTGTACATATGTCACACAGCAGTGCCCACCACTCACATTATACCACACAGTAATGCCTTCTGTACATATGTCACACAGCAGTGCCCACCACTCACATTATACCACACAGCAGAGCCCACCACTCACATTATACCACACAGTAATGCCTTCTGTACATATGTCACACAGCAGTGCCCACCACTCACATTATATCACACAGTAATGCCTTCTGTACATATGTCACACAGCAGTGCCCACCACTCACATTATACCACACAGTAATGCCTTCTGTACATATGTCACACAGCAGTGCCCATCACTCACATTATACCACACAGTAATGCCTTCTGTACATATGTCACACAGCAGTGCCCACCACTCACATTATACCACACAGTAATGCCTTCTGTACATGTCACACAGCAGTACCCACCACTCACATTATACCACACAGTAATGCCTCCTGTACATATGTCACACAGCAGTGCCCACCACTCACATTATACCACACAGTAATGCCTCCTGTACATATGTCACACAGCAGTGACCACCACTCACATTATACCACACAGTAATGCCTTCTGTACATGTCACACAGCAGTGCCCACCACTCATTATACCACACAGTAATACCTTCTGTACATGTCACACAGCAGTGCCCACCACTCACATTATACCACACAGTAATGCCTTCTGTACAAATGTCACACAGCAGTGCCCACCACTCACATTATACCACACAGTAATGCCTTCTGTACATATGTCACACAGCAGTGCCCACCACTCACATTATACCACACAGTGATGCCTTCTGTACATATGTCACACAGCAGTGACCACCACTCATTATGCCACACAGTAATGCCTTCTGTACATATGTCACACAGCAGTGCCCACCACTCACATTATATCACACAGTAATGCCTTCTGTACATATGTCACACAGCAGTGCCCACCACTCACATTATACCACACAGTAATGCCTTCTGTACATATGTCACACAGCAGTGCCCATCACTCACATTATACCACAGTAATGCCTTCTGTACATATGTCACACAGCAGTGCCCACCACTCACATTATACCACACAGCAATGCCTTCTGTACATATGTCACACAGCAGTGCCCACCACTCGCATTATACCACACAGTAATGCCTTCTGTACATATGTCACACAGCAGTGCCCACCACTCACATTATACCACACAGTAATGCCTTCTGTACATATGTCACACAGCAGTGCCCACCACTCACATTATACCACACAGTAATGCCTTCTGTACATATGTCACACAGCAGTGCCCACCACTTATTATCCCACACAGTAATGCCTTCTGTACATATGTCACACAGCAGTGCCCACCACTCACATTATACCACACAGTAATGCCTTCTGTACATATGTCACACAGCAGTGCCCACCATTCACATTATACCACACAGTAATGCCTTCTGTACATATGTCACACAGCAGTGCCCACCACTCACATTATACCACACAGTAATACCTTCTGTACATATGTCACACAGCAGTGCCCACCACTCACATTATACCACACAGTAATGCCTTCTGTACATATGTCACACAGCAGTGCCCACCACTCACATTATACCACACAGTGATGCCTTCTGTACATATTATGTCACACAGCAGTGCCCACCACTCACATTATACCACACAGTGATGCCTTCTGTACATATGTCACACAGCAGTGCCCACCACTCACATTATACCACACAGTAATGCCTTATGCCTTCTGTACATATTATGTCACACAGCAGTGCCCACCACTCACATTATACCACACAGTGATGCCTTCTGTACATATGTCACACAGCAGTGCCCACCACTCACATTATACCACACAGTAATGCCTTCTGTACATATTATGTCACACAGCAGTGCCCACCACTCACATTATACCACACAGTAATGCCTTCTGTACATATGTCACACAGCAGTGCCCACCACTCACATTATACCACACAGTAATGCCTTATGTACATATGTCACACAGCAGTGCCCACCACTCACATTATACCACACAGTAATGCCTTCTGTACATATTATGTCACACAGCAGTGCCCACCACTCACATTATACCACACAGTGATGCCTTCTGTACATATGTCACACAGCAGTGCCCACCACTCACATTATACCACACAGTAATGCCTTCTGTACATATGTCACACAGCAGTGCCCACCACTCACATTATACCACACAGTAATACCTTCTGTACATATGTCACACAGCAGTGCCCACCACTCATTATACCACACAGTAATGTCTTCTGTACATATGTCACACAGCAGTGCCCACCACTCACATTATACCACACAGTAATACCTTCTGTACATATGTCACACAGCAGTGCCCACCACTCACATTATACCACAGTAATGTCTTCTGTACATGTCACACAGCAGTGCCCACCACTCACATTATACCACACAGTAATGCCTTCTGTACATATGTCACACAGCAGTGCCCACCACTCACATTATACCACACAGTAATGCCTTCTGTACATATGTCACACAGCAGTGCCCACCACTCACATTATACCACACAGTAATACCTTCTGTACATGTCACACAGCAGTGCCCACCACTCATATTATACCACACAGTAATGCCTTCTGCACATGTCACACAGCAGTGCCCACCACTCATTATACCACACAGTAATGCCTTCTGTACATATGTCACACAGCAGTGCCCACCACTCACATTATACCACACAGTAATGCCTTCTGTACATATGTCACACAGCAGTGACCACCACTCACATTATACCACACAGTAATGTCTTCTGTACATATGTCACACAGCAGTGCCCACCACTCACATTATACCACACAGTAATACCTTCTGTACATATGTCACACAGCAGTGCCCACCACTCACATTATACCACACAGTAATGCCTTCTGTACATATGTCACACAGCAGTGCCCACCATTCACATTATACCACACAGTAATGCCTTCTGTACATATGTCACACAGCAGTGCCCACCACTCACATTATACCACACAGTAATACCTTCTGTACATATGTCACACAGCAGTGCCCACCACTCACATTATACCACACAGTAATGCCTTCTGTACATATGTCACACAGCAGTGCCCACCACTCACATTATACCACACAGTGATGCCTTCTGTACATATTATGTCACACAGCAGTGCCCACCACTCACATTATACCACACAGTGATGCCTTCTGTACATATGTCACACAGCAGTGCCCACCACTCACATTATACCACACAGTAATGCCTTATGCCTTCTGTACATATTATGTCACACAGCAGTGCCCACCACTCACATTATACCACACAGTGATGCCTTCTGTACATATGTCACACAGCAGTGCCCACCACTCACATTATACCACACAGTAATGCCTTCTGTACATATTATGTCACACAGCAGTGCCCACCACTCACATTATACCACACAGTAATGCCTTCTGTACATATGTCACACAGCAGTGCCCACCACTCACATTATACCACACAGTAATGCCTTATGTACATATGTCACACAGCAGTGCCCACCACTCACATTATACCACACAGTAATGCCTTCTGTACATATTATGTCACACAGCAGTGCCCACCACTCACATTATACCACACAGTGATGCCTTCTGTACATATGTCACACAGCAGTGCCCACCACTCACATTATACCACACAGTAATGCCTTCTGTACATATGTCACACAGCAGTGCCCACCACTCACATTATACCACACAGTAATACCTTCTGTACATATGTCACACAGCAGTGCCCACCACTCATTATACCACACAGTAATGTCTTCTGTACATATGTCACACAGCAGTGCCCACCACTCACATTATACCACACAGTAATACCTTCTGTACATGTCACACAGCAGTGCCCACCACTCACATTATACCACAGTAATGTCTTCTGTACATGTCACACAGCAGTGCCCACCACTCACATTATACCACACAGTAATGCCTTCTGTACATATGTCACACAGCAGTGCCCACCACTCACATTATACCACACAGTAATGCCTTCTGTACATATGTCACACAGCAGTGCCCACCACTCACATTATACCACACAGTAATACCTTCTGTACATGTCACACAGCAGTGCCCACCACTCATATTATACCACACAGTAATGCCTTCTGCACATGTCACACAGCAGTGCCCACCACTCATTATACCACACAGTAATGCCTTCTGTACATATGTCACACAGCAGTGCCCACCACTCACATTATACCACACAGTAATGCCTTCTGTACATATGTCACACAGCAGTGACCACCACTCACATTATACCACACAGTAATGTCTTCTGTACATATGTCACACAGCAGTGCCCACCACTCACATTATACCACACAGTAATACCTTCTGTACATATGTCACACAGCAGTGCCCACCACTCACATTATACCACACAGTAATGTCTTCTGTACATATGTCACACAGCAGTGCCCACCACTCACATTATACCACACAGTAATGCCTTCTGTACATATGTCACACAGCAGTGCCCACCACTCACATTATACCACACAGTAATGCCTTCTGTACATATGTCACACAGCAGTGCCCACCACTCACATTATACCACACAGTAATACCTTCTGTACATGTCACACAGCAGTGCCCACCACTCACATTATACCACACACTAATACCTTCTGTACATATGTCACACAGCAGTGCCCACCACTCACATTATACCACAGTAATGCCTTCTGTACATATGTCACACAGCAGTGCCCACCACTCACATTATACCACACAGTGATGCCTCCTGTACATATGTCACACAGCAGTGCCCACCACTCACATTATACCACACAGTAATACCTTCTGTACATGTCACACAGCAGTGACCACCACTCATTATGCCACACAGTAATGCCTTCAGTACATATGTCACACAGCAGTGCCCACCACTCACATTATACCACACAGTAATGCCTTCTGTACATATGTCACACAGCAGTGCCCACCACTCACATTATACCACACAGTAATGCCTTCTGTACATATGTCACACAGCAGTGCCCACCACTCACATTATACCACAGTGATGCCTTCTGTACATATGTCACACAGCAGTGCCCACCACTCACATTATACCACACAGTAATACCTTCTGTACATGTCACACAGCAGTGACCACCACTCACATTATACCACACAGTAATTACTTCTGTACATATGTCACACAGCAGTGCCAACCATTCACATTATACCACACAGTAATGCCTTCTGTACATATGTCACACAGCAGTGCCCACCACTCACATTATACCACACAGTAATGCCTTCTGTACATGTCACACAGCAGTGCCCACCACTCACATTATACCACACAGTAATGCCTTCTGTACATATGTCACACAGCAGTGCCCACCACTCACATTATACCACACAGTAATACCTTCTGTGCATATGTCACACAGCAGTGCCCACCACTCACATTATACCACACAGTAATGCCTTCTGTACATATGTCACACAGCAGTGCCCACCACTCACATTATACCACACAGTAATACCTTCTGTGCATATGTCACACAGCAGTGCCCACCACTCACATTATACCACACAGTAATACCTTCTGTACACGTCACACAGCAGTGCCCACCACTCACATTATACCACACAGTAATACCTTCTGTACATATGTCACACAGCAGTGCCCACCACTCACATTATACCACAGTAATGCCTTCTGTACATATGTCACACAGCAGTGCCCACCACTCACATTATACCACACAGTGATGCCTTCTGTACATATGTCACACAGCAGTGCCCATCACTCACATTATACCACACAGTAATGCCTTCTGTACATATGTCACACAGCAGTGCCCACCACTCACATTATACCACACAGTGATGCCTTCTGTACATATGTCACACAGCAGTGCCCATCACTCACATTATACCACACAGTAATGCCTTCTGTACATATGTCACACAGCAGTGCCCACCACTCACATTATACCACACAGTAATACCTTCTGTACATGTCACACAGCAGTGACCACCACTCATTATGCCACACAGTAATGCCTTCTGTACATATGTCACACAGCAGTGCCCACCACTCACATTATACAACACAGTAATGCCTTCTGTACATATGTCACACAGCAGTGCCCACCACTCACATTATACCACACAGTAATGCCTTCTGTACATATGTCACACAGCAGTGCCCACCACTCACATTATACCACACAGTAATGCCTTCTGTACATATTATGTCACACAGCAGTGCCCACCACTCACATTATACCACACAGTGATGCCTTCTGTACATATGTCACACAGCAGTGCCCACCACTCACATTATACCACACAGTAATACCTTCTGTACATGTCACACAGCAGTGCCCACCACTCACATTATACCACACAGTAATACCTTCTGTACATATGTCACACAGCAGTGCCCACCACTCACATTATACCACAGTAATGCCTTCTGTACATATGTCACACAGCAGTGCCCACCACTCACATTATACCACACAGTGATGCCTTCTGTACATATGTCACACAGCAGTGCCCACCACTCACATTATACCACACAGTAATACCTTCTGTACATGTCACACAGCAGTGACCACCACTCACATTATACCACACAGTAATTACTTCTGTACATATGTCACACAGCAGTGCCAACCATTCACATTATACCACACAGTAATGTCTTCTGTACATATGTCACACAGCAGTGCCCACCACTCACATTATACCACACAGTAATGCCTTCTGTACATATGTCACACAGCAGTGCCCACCACTCACATTATACCACACAGTAATGCCTTCTGTACATGTCACACAGCAGTGCCCACCACTCACATTATACCACACAGTAATGCCTTCTGTACATATGTCACACAGCAGTGCCCACCACTCACATTATACCACACAGTAATGCCTTCTGTACATATGTCACACAGCAGTGCCCATCACTCACATTATACCACACAGTAATGCCTTCTGTACATATGTCACACAGCAGTGCCCACCACTCACATTATATCACACAGTAATGCCTTCTGTACATATGTCACACAGCAGTGCCCACCACTCACATTATACCACACAGTAATGCCTTCTGTACATATGTCACACAGCAGTGCCCACCACTCACATTATACCACACAGTGATGCCTTCTGTACATATGTCACACAGCAGTGCCCACCACTCACATTATACCACACAGTAATACCTTCTGTACATGTCACACAGCAGTGACCACCACTCATTATGCCACACAGTAATGCCTTCTGTACATATGTCACACAGCAGTGCCCACCACTCACATTATACCACACAGTAATGCCTTCTGTACATATGTCACACAGCAGTGCCCACCACTCACATTATACCACACAGTGATGCCTTCTGTACATATGTCACACAGCAGTGCCCACCACTCACATTATACCACACAGTGATGCCTTCTGTACATATGTCACACAGCAGTGCCCACCACTCACATTATACCACACAGTAATACCTTCTGTACATGTCACACAGCAGTGACCACCACTCACATTATACCACACAGTAATTACTTCTGTACATATGTCACACAGCAGTGCCAACCATTCACATTATACCACACAGTAATGTCTTCTGTACATATGTCACACAGCAGTGCCCACCACTCACATTATACCACACAGTAATGCCTTCTGTACATATGTCACACAGCAGTGCCCACCACTCACATTATACCACACAGTAATGCCTTCTGTACATGTCACACAGCAGTGCCCACCACTCACATTATACCACACAGTAATGCCTTCTGTACATATGTCACACAGCAGTGCCCACCACTCACATTATACCACACAGTAATGCCTTCTGTACATATGTCATACAGCAGTGCCCACCACTCACATTATACCACACAGTAATGCCTTCTGTACATGTTACACAGCAGTGCCCACCACTCACATTATACCACACAGTAATGCCTTCTGTACATATGTCACACAGCAGTGCCCACCACTCGCATTATACCACACAGTAATGCCTTCTGTACATATGTCACACAGCAGTGCCCACCACTCACATTATACCACACAGTAATGCCTTCTGTACATATGTCACACAGCAGTGCCCACCACTCACATTATACCACACAGTAATGCCTTCTGTACATATGTCACACAGCAGTGCCCACCACTCACATTATACCACACAGTAATGTCTTCTGTACATATGTCACACAGCAGTGCCCACCACTCACATTATACCACACAGTAATGCCTTCTGTACATATGTCACACAGCAGTGCCCACCACTCACATTATACCACACAGTAATGCCTTCTGTACATATGTCACACAGCAGTGCCCACCACTCACATTATACCACACAGTAATGCCTTCTGTACATATGTCACACAGCAGTGCCCATCACTCACATTATACCACACAGTAATGCCTTCTGTACATATGTCACACAGCAGTGCCCACCACTCACATTATATCACACAGTAATGCCTTCTGTACATATGTCACACAGCAGTGCCCACCACTCACATTATACCACACAGTAATGCCTTCTGTACATATGTCACACAGCAGTGCCCACCACTCACATTATACCACACAGTAATGCCTTCTGTACATATGTCACACAGCAGTGCCCACCACTCACATTATACCACACAGTAATGCCTTCTGTACATATGTCACACAGCAGTGCCCACCACTCACATTATACCACACAGTAATGCCTCCTGTACATATGTCACACAGCAGTGCCCACCACTCACATTATACCACACAGTAATGCCTCCTGTACATATGTCACACAGCAGTGCCCACCACTCACATTATACCACACAGTAATGCCTTCTGTACATATGTCACACAGCAGTGCCCACCACTCACATTATACCACACACTGATGCCTTCTGTACATATGTCACACAGCAGTGCCCACCACTCACATTATACCACACAGTAATGCCTTCTGTACATATGTCACACAGCAGTGCCCACCACTCACATTATACCACACAGTGATGCCTTCTGTACATATGTCACACAGCAGTGCCCACCACTCACATTATACCACACAGTAATGCCTTCTGTACATGTCACACAGCAGTGCCCACCACTCACATTATACCACACAGTAATGCCTTCTGTACATATGTCACACAGCAGTGCCCACCACTCACATTATACCACACAGTAATGCCTTCTGTACATATGTCACACAGCAGTGCCCACCACTCACATTATACCACACAGTAATGCCTTCTGTACATGTCACACAGCAGTGCCCACCACTCACATTATACCACACAGTAATGCCTCCTGTACATATGTCACACAGCAGTGCCCACCACTCACATTATACCACACACTGATGTCTTCTGTACATATGTCACACAGCAGTGCCCACCACTCACATTATACCACAGTGATGACTTCTGTACATATGTCACACAGCAGTGCCCACCACTCACATTATACCACACACTGATGCCTTCTGTACATATGTCACACAGCAGTGCCCACCACTCACATTATACCACACACTGATGCCTTCTGTACATATGTCACACAGCAGTGCCCACCACTCACATTATACCACACAGTGATGACTTCTCTACATATACAAATTAACCTTAGCGTGAATGTGTGTGCATGTATGTGTAGTAGGGAATATAGATTGTAAGCTGCACTGGGGCAGGGACTGATGTGAATGGCTAAATACTCTCTGTACAGCGCTGCGGAATATGTGTGCGCTATATAAATAACTGATAATAATAATATGTCAAATAGCAAAAAGGAAGTGCTGGCAATCAGTATTATAAAATTGGATTTATTATCCAATAAAGTTTAATTCCATTAATCACTGTAAGATGTCAGCTGATGACACTAAAATATTTAGCCATAAAAATTTGAAGTATAAAGAAAAAGCACACACAGCCATCAAACATAAACGTCTGAGTGTTCATACAAAGCAGTAGATGTTCTATCTCTAATTAGGTCATCACCAATTTGTGGCTTCTAAATTGACACCCCCCCTTGATTTTACTCTTAACAGTACGGACAGTGTAGTGGTTAGCATTGCTGCCTCACAGCACTGAGGTCATGGGTTCGATTCCCACCATGACCCTAACTGTGTGGAGTTTGTATATTCTCCCCGTACTTGCGTGGGTTTCCTCCGGGTATTCCGGTTTCCTCCCACAATCCAAAACTGTACTGGTAGATTAATTGGATTCCAACAAAATTAACCCTAGTGTGATTGTGTCTGTGTGTACATGTGGTAGGGAAAATGGATTGTAAGCTCCACTGGGGCAGGGACTGATGTGACTGACCAAATATTCTCTGTGCAGCGCTGTGGAATATGTGTGCGCTATATAAATAACTGGTAATAAACAGCAACCAGATGCTCTCTTCTTCATCAGGAAGAATAGTGAATAATGAGACCATTGTGTACTATTGGAGTGACCATACAAAGCAGGTAATACAAATTGCTATTGCAGAACTCGGATCTGGTTGCGGGATTCGGTCTGAAGGTCGACAGTCACTATGTCATCAGGGTTTCTCACATTTTTCTTTTTTTGAACTTTTTCATACTTAACGATCTACGTGGACTACGATTGGAACGGTAACCTGTGCCGAGCGAAGCAGTAGCGGAACGAGGCACCGAGGGGACACGGTGCACTAATTTAAAAAAAAAAACATGAAAAACTCATGTTGACCTTTTGACCTGTCGACCTAGAACATGTCGACCTTCAAACCTTGTCAACCTAGTGACTGTCGACCTATAGTGGTCGATCTAGACACTGTCGATCTAATGATCAGCACCCCTTGTTGCTGCTAAGGATAAAATGAAGGCAGGTGTCAATTTAGAAACGTCGTATTGGTAATTACCTAATTACAGATTTATCTACCGCTTTGTATGAACACTCAAAGATGTTTATATTTGATGGCTATATATTTTATTTTGGGTTTTTCTCTTACGTCCTAGAGGATGCTGGGGTCCACATTAGTACCACGGGGTATAGATGGGTCCACTAGGAGTCATTGGCACTTTAAGAGTTTAATAGTGTGTGCTGGCTCCTCACTCTATGCCCCTCCTACCCGATTCAGTTTAGAAAATGTGCCCGGTGGAGCCGGTCACAGCTAGGGGAGTTCCTAGGGCCTTTTCTAGTTTTATTATTTTATTAAAATGTTAGGCACAGGGAGGCTGCTGGCAACAGCCTCCCTGCTTCGTGGGACTTAGGGGGGGGGGGGGGGGGGGGGGAGTAGTGTCCAACCCTCTGAGGATAATGGCCACTATCTCCGCTGTCAGGACACTGAGCTCCGGAGGGTGATGATCGTTAGCCCACGAGGCGACCGCTCACTCTCGCAGCATGCCGCCACCCCCCCTAACAGAGCCAGAAGATCAAGGTGGGGAGTGTGACACCGGCGACCTGACAAGCGGGGAACCGGTGTAAATGGCGGCATCAGGGTGGAAGCGCAGTAGTGACACTGCGCTCCGGAAGGCTCAGCGTTACACACGGTGCGGCACTGTGAGGGGCGCCCTGAGCCAGCGCAGGTACCCTTGAAAACCGGTCACAATTGCGATCAGGAACGTTAGTTCTGCAGTTAGATAATATACCTCAGGTCAGTATAATCCTACAAAGTGCGGGAAGACGCACCATGTTTGGGGGTGGAGCTTCTCCTCAGGGCGGACCCAGCAGCACACCAGCACCATTTCCCTCCCTGCAAATCATCACTGAGAGACGCAGACAACGCTGACCCTCCACACGACTCCAGCTATCCTGTGCGGTACCAGGGGGTTGTAGAAGAGGATGGGGGGGGGGGGGGGGGGATTGTTTAGTCACAACTGTGCAATCTATTAAGGTTACAGTCAGCACCAGGCACAGATTCTGTATCAGCCTTCTGGGGCGCTGTCATACCCTCCAACGGGTGTGGTTCATCAAATCGACAGTGTCTAGGTCGACAATGTCTAGGTCGACCACTATATGTCGACAGTCACTAGGTCGACATGGATGGAAGGTCGACAGGGTTTCTAGGTCGACATGTGCTAGGTCGACAGGTCTAAAAGTTGACATGAGGATTTTATTTTATTTTTTGTGTCGTTTTCTTCGTAGAGTGACCGGGATCCCAAATTAGTGCACCGCGTTCGCTCGCCATGCTTCGGGCATGGTGCCTTCGCTCCGCTACCGCTTCGCTCGGCACACTTTACCGTTCCAATCGTAGTCCACGTGGATCGTTAAGTATGAAAAAATTCAAAAAAAGAAAAAAAATGTGAAAAACTCATGTCGACCTTTAGACCTGTCGACCTAGCACATGTCGACCTAGAAACCCTGTCGACCTTCCATCCATGTCGACCTAGTGACTGTCGACCTATAGTGGTCGACCTAAACATTGTCGACCTAGACACTGTCGATCTTCAGACCGGATCCCCCCTCCAACATGACCCACTCCATTAGGTACATAATGCTCTATTCCTGGATTTCCCTCTTAATTTATTATTGCCATCAACTGTGAAGAAACAGCTTTCTTATAATTTAACTAGTTCAACACAGGTGATGGAAATCATAAATTAAGAGGGAAGTCCAGGAACAGAGCGTTTTGTACCTAGTGGAATGGGTCATGTTGGGAGGGTCTGCGCTGTGTGGGTGCTGGCACCATTACTCGGTCTCTCTCTGAAGGTACTTGGGGGGGAAACTGTGTCTGACATTTTCCTCTGTGTGTGTGCATATTCTCTAATTACCATGTCCATGGCCTCTGGGGGTCATTCCGAGTTGATCGCTCGCTAGCTAGTTTTAGCAGTCGTGCAAACGCTATGCCGCCGCCCACTGGGGAGTGTATTTTAGCTCAGAAGTGCGAACGCTTGTGCAGCCGAGCTCTGCAAAACCAGTTTGTGCAGTTTCAGAGTAGCTCTGAACCTACTCAGCGCTTGCGATCACTTCAGCCTATTCGTGTCCGGATTTGACGTCACACACCCGCCCAGTGAACGCCCAGCCACGCCTGCGTTTTTTCAGACACGCCTGTGTTTTTGCAAACACTCTCTGAAAACGGTCAGTTGACACCCAGAAACGCCCCCTTCCTGTCAATCTTCTTGCGGCCGCCAGTGCAACTGAAAACTTCGCTAGAACCTGTGCACAACCGCAACGGCCTTTGTACCTGTACGTCGCGCGTGCGCATTGCAGTGCATACGCAGAAATGCAGCCTCTAACATATAATAAGTCGTATTTACTAAACGACAGAGATCTCCAATGGGGTTCTTATTTAGGAATATCTTAATAAGATGTTAGTAGAAACACGAAAGAACCGAATAACCGGTTCTATACCTCACAGATTTAAGTCTACTTACGTTTCCACACAGTGACATCTACATTGGAGAATCTGCCATTGGTGGATTCGTCTGTGTCAAACCTTATAAAGACCCTTCAGACGTAAGATAGAAGGGCATTTGGGTCACTAAGGCGCTATTTGTATGGATAACAGAACATGACGATCACGTTATACTTATCACTAATCAAATCTGAGAAGCTGCTGAGTATCTATGTACAGCTTCTGCTGCCGGCTGTCAGCTCGCTTCTCGCTTTTTATCGCTAGTTACAGCACGACAAGTACTCTGGCTGCGTTCTTGGCAAGCGGAGTCAGAGGTCAATAGAATACGGTGGCCAGAAGTTGTTTGGTCCTAAATTGGACAAATGCATTTCTCAGGCCAAGAGGGAGGAGGGGGGGGGGGGGGGGGGGGGAGTCTAGTTTCCTGTCATTGCCTCCACCGGTACCGAGACGGAAATACTCTGGTCCGGCGTTCAAATCATTTAGACTTCAGTCCTTTCAAGGCTGTGGTAGAGAAACAGTCACGCCTTGTAACGCCAGGGCGCTAAAGTCACCGACAAGCCAGTGGCTTGACGGGCTCCCAGGCCATCTCGGTTTTCCAATTGTGGGAGCGCGCCTTCAGACGTTATATTTGCCGGGATTCCAGACATCCACTGATGGATGTATCCGCAATTTAGTGTTAAAAGAAAGATGTCTCCCGCCACTGCGCTTTTTCAAGACGGGACGGCCTCTGTCGGACAACAAGAAGGCGTTTTGGCAAATTGCCATTCAGTCTCTGCTGGATTCAGCAGTTTTAATTCCAGACCTGGTACACCAACAAGGTCAGGGTTATTATTCCAGTCTGTTTGTGGTACCGAAGCCGGAGGGCTCCGTCACAGTCTCATTCAGTAAGTCACTTACTACAGATTAAAGATGGAATTTCTGCGGTCAGTAATTGCAGATTTGGAGCCACAAGATTGCATGATTGCGCTAGATCTCAAGGATGCGTACTTACACATTCCGATTTGGTCACCTCATCAGAGGTTCTTGCGTTTTGCAATACGCCACAACCATTACCAGTTTCAGGCTCTACCGTTTGGCCTCTCGTCAGCGCCTCGGGTATTCACCAAAGTGATGTCTGTGATGATAGCTCATCTCAGATCCCTGGGAGTGACAATCGTTCCGTACTTAGACGATCTGCTCATAAAAGCTCCGTCTCAACAGATGCTCCTCCAACATGCGCTGCTAACGTACAATGTACTGGTTCACCACGGTTGGAGTGTCAACTTCAAGAAATCATCAATTCCTAGGTATGATTCTCGATACGGTAAATCAAAGAATTTACCTACCACAACAGAAAGTACAGATTATTCTCCATCTGGTACAATTAGTGCTCAAGCCACGCACAGTCTCGGTACATTTGTGTATTCGCCTATTAGGAACAATGGTGGTGGCTTTCGAAGCGCTTCAGTTCGGAAGATTTCACTCACGTCCATTTCAACAGCATGTGCTCGCACAGTGGTCGGCCTCGCATCTGCAGATTCACCACAGGGTAAGGTTGTCGCCAAGGGCAAGGGTGTCTCTACTCTGGTGGCTCAAGGTACACAATTTAACCGCAGGCGGCGGGAATTGGATAATTCTAACGGCGAACGCGAGTCTCAGAGGTTGGGGAGCTGTAGTTCAAAATTGTCAGCGCCAGGGTCTCTGGGCAGATCACGAAAGATTGCTGTCTATAAATGTCCTGGAACTCCGCGCAATTTACAATGCACTACGACAAGCAGTACACATGCTTCGCTCTCAGACTGTCCAAGTGCAGTCAGACAACGCGACGGCAGTCGCATACATCAACAAACAAGGTGGAACGAGAAGCCGCATGGCAATGCGGGAAGTAGCTCGAATCCTCAATTGGCCAGAATACCACCAGGTGATATTGTCGGCAGTGTTCATTCCGGGAGACGGATTATCTCAGACGTCGGGATTTTCATCCAGGAGAATGGGCATTTAATCCAGAAGTGTTTCACATGTTGGTCCAGAGGTGGGGTTACCCTCAAGTGGACCTGATGGCATCTCGCCACAATCACCAAATGCCCCAGTATGTGTCCAGAACGAGAGATCCAAAGGCAGTGGCGGTGGATGCTCTCACAATCGCGTGACCGTACAGCCTCGTGTATCTGTTTCCACCGTTTCCGCTGCTCCCTCTGTTGCTAAAACGGATCAAAAGAGAGTCCGTCACAGTCATACTAGTGGCGCCTCATTGGCCTCGGAGAGCTTGGTTCTCGGATCTCCGCGGACTACTCGCAGACGATCCTTGGCCGCTCCCACTACGTCCGGACTTGTTACAACAGGGTCCGTTCCTTTACCCCGATTTAGCGCGGCTGCGTTTGACAGGGTGGCTATTGAGAACGCACTCTTAAGGAGAGAGGGCATTCCAGAATCGGTAATACCAACCATGTTACGAGCTAGGAAGCCGGTTACGGCAGCTCATTATTACAGAATTTGGCGTGCCTATCTAGGTTGGTGTGAAACTCTGAAGTTTCCGACATCATCTTTCAAGTTATCCCGTCTTTTGTTATGTCTACAGACGGGGTTAGATGGAGGACTGCGTTTATCTACACTAAAGGTGCCGGTATCTGCGCTGTCACTTTATTTTCAAAGACGATTGGCTCTATTGCCGTCGGTACACACTTTTCTGCAAGGTGTCCTTAGAGTACAGCCTCCATTCATTCCACCTACAGTGCCATGGGACTTGAATCTGGTTTTAGATTTATTACAGTCTTCACATTTTGAAAGTGGATATTACTTGGAAAATAATTTTTCTTCTAGCCTTAGCTTCGGCAAGGCGTGTTTCAGATTTGGGTGTCTTGTCACGCAGGCCACCGTATTTGGTGTTTCATGATGACAGAGCGGAACTTCGACCGAATCCCGCTTTCTTACCAAAGGGTAGTGTCATCTTTTCACATCAATCAACCAATAGTAGTTCCTGTGTTAACCAGACATTCTGGAACTCTAGATGTGGTATGCGCATTCCGCGTTTATGTATCCCGAACGTCTACAGTTCGAAAGACGGATACGTTGTTTGTTCTCTATGATGCTGCCAAGATGGGTTGGCCAGCTTCTAAGCAGACCTTATCCAGATGGATAAAACTGACCATACGTCAGGCTTACCTTCATGCTAGGTTACAGTCGCCTACATCAGTAACAGCTCATTCCACACGTTCTGTGGGAGCTTCATGGGCAGCTGGTCGTGGGGCTTCTACGACGCAGCTTTGCCGTGCGGCTACATGGTCATCAGTGCACACGGTTGTGCGCTGTTACAAGTTTGATACGTTGGCGGCATCAGCATCTAGCTTTGGCCGCATAGTGTTACAGGTGCCAAATAGCTCTCCTGCCCACACGGGAAACTTTGGTACGTTCCAAGAGTACTCCAGTGACCCCTAGTGGATGAAAAAGAAAATAGGATTTTGGTACTTACCAGGTAAATCCTTTTCTTTGAATCCATAGGGGGCACTGGACGCCCACCCAGAGCAGTTTTACCTGGTTTGTGGTAAGCTCAGGGGATCTTATGGTAACACATTTTCACCGACTGGTTCAAATTATAAAGTTCTATCGGTTATGGTGTCAACTGTTTCGTTGTCAGTAACGTTATGTGTCAACTTCGTTGTTGTCCGTTATGTTATATGTAATTCTCCATTGTCAACCTCTCTATAGCTCCTGTTCGGCTCAGTAAAAAACACTGAGGTACTCTGGGATATGGAGGGGTGGAGAGTTCTAAATTTAAATATTCAGTGCCCTGTTTCCTGCGGAAGCCGTCCATATCCCAAGAGTACTCCAGTGCCCCCTATGGATTCAAAGAAAAGGATTTACCTGGTAAGTACCAAAATCCTATTTTTTAGCCGGATTACTACGCTGCGAACAACGGCAGCTAGTGATCAACTCGGAATGACCCCCTCTGTGTCTTGTGCGGCAGAATATGTATCTTCTCCAGCGGAATCCATATGTACACAGGAATGTAATATTTTGTCTCAGCCTTCCGAATCCGAGCCCCAGGGGGTGGCTTATATTAAGGGAATGATATCTCAGATCTCTACTAGGATTGCGCATTATGAGACTGATGCCACAAACACGTTTCGAGCCTCTAGGGCTCTTCCTCAGGGCTGTGTGTCACACTCTTCCTGAGGAAGAGCCCTAGAGGCTTGAAATGCACTGACACACTGACTTACGGGAAGTGATTTGTATTTTCTTGCGGTGACTAGGATAGCGCCTTGTATGTCATTTTCTTTTTGTATAACTAATGTTTTTGGGCTTAGGTGCCTTCTAGAAAAAGAAGAACTGCATAACTAGCGTCGCCAGTGCAGATTCCATCCCTATGTATCTTTGAGTGTCACAATAAAACGATGCTACAGATGGCAATTAGTCAGCACTGAATGTGAATATAGCATATCCTATCATGGCACGGCTCTATGCCCCAACTCCCTATGTTCAGCAATACTATAGTCAAACAAAGGTTTGAGAGTCTGGGCAGATTCCAGGTGGCTGACCCCTCCTCCTTAATCAGCGCTAGCCACTCAATGCTGTCGTGTGACTGGTAAGCGCCTCCAGGGGGCTCGAATATGGCCGGATGTGCTCCGCCCATCTCACTATGGGGTCTATTCATGAAGCAGTGAAAAGACTGGAGAAGTGAGCCTGTGGAGAAGTTGCCCATGGCAACCAATCAGCTGCTCCGTACAGTTGTATAGTATGCAAATTATAAATGTTACTTCAATGCTGATTGGTTGCCATGGGCAACTTCTCCACTGGCTCACTTCTCCGCTCTTATCACTGCTTCATACATAAATCATTAGAACACTACTATCACCTGTGAGTTTGGAGCTGTGAGTGCAGACCTCCCGCTGTCAGCTCCGTTTCTTGTTCAGGTTTTACAGAAAATACAGGAAAAATAAAAATTATTTATTTTCAGGTTTCTCTTATTAAATTGCTACCTGTTCCTGTATTTTATCTGGTTTGGCTCCATAGTTCCCCCTACTGGCAGATGTTGTAACTAAACATTTCTCCTGATGCAATTAATAGTACAGTACAGGTTGAGTCTCCCTTATCCAAAATGCTTGGGACCAGAGGTATTTTGGATATGGGATTTTTCTGTATTTTGGAATAATTGCATACCATAATGAGATATCATGGTGATGGGACCTAAATATAAGCACAGAATGCATTTATGTTACATATACACCTTATACACACAGCCTGAAGGTCATTTTAGCCAATATTTTTTATAACTTTGTGCATTAAACAAAGTGTCTCTACATTCACACAATTCATTTATGTTTCATATACACCTTATACACACAGCCTGAAGGTCATTTAATACAATATTTTTAATAACTTTGTGTATTAAACAAAGTTTGTGTACATTGAGACATCAAAAAACAAAGGTTTCACTATTTCACTCACTCAAAAAAGTCCGTATTTCGGAATATTCCGTATTTCGGAATATATGGATATGGGATACTCAACCTGTATATGCAGATATTAGAATCTGGATGTATGTGAAGTCTCATGTACAGACACCGAGTACAATACAACTATGTCACATTAATGCTGCATGTCAGCCTCATCTGCTATATACAGTACTCCTGATAATAAGAATTTACTTACCGATAATTCTATTTCTCGGAGTCCGTAGTGGATGCTGGGGTTCCTGAAAGGACCATGGGGAATAGCGGCTCCGCAGGAGACAGGGCACAAAAAGTAAAGCTTTAGGATCAGGTGGTGTGCACTGGCTCCTCCCCCTATGACCCTCCTCCAAGCCTCAGTTAGGTACTGTGCCCGGACGAGCGTACACAATAAGGAAGGATTTATGAATCCCGGGTAAGACTCATACCAGCCACACCAATCACACTGTACAACCTGTGGTCTGAACCCAGTTAACAGTATGATAACAGCGGAGCCTCTGAAAAGATGGCTCACAACAATAACAACCCGATTTTTGTAACTATGTACAAGTAATGCAGATAATCCGCACTTGGGATGGGCGCCCAGCATCCACTACGGACTCCGAGAAATAGAATTATCGGTAAGTAAATTCTTATTTTCTCTATCGTCCTAGTGGATGCTGGGGTTCCTGAAAGGACCATGGGGATTATACCAAAGCTCCCAAACGGGCGGGAGAGTGCGGATGACTCTGCAGCACCGAATGAGAGAACTCCAGGTCCTCCTTAGCCAGGGTATCAAATTTGTAGGATTTTACAAACGTGTTTGCCCCTGACTAAATAGCCGCTCGGCAAAGTTGTAAAGCCGAGACCCCTCGGGCAGCCGCCCAAGATGAGCCCACCTTCCTTGTGGAATGGGCATTTACATATTTTGGCTGTGGCAGGCCTGCCACAGAATGTGCAAGCTGAATTGTATTACACATCCAACTAGCAAAAGTCTGCTTAAAAGCAAGAGCACCCAGTTTGTTGGGTGCATACAGGATAACAGCAAGTCAGTTTTCCTGACTCCAGCCGTCCTGGAACCTATATTTTCAGGGCCCTGACCACATCTAGCAACTTGGAGTCCTCCAAGTCCCTAGTAGGCGCAAGACACCACAATAAGCTGGTTCAGGTGAAACACTGACACCACCTTAGGGAGAGAACTGGGGACGAGTCCGCAGCTCTGCCCTGTCCGAAAGGACAAACAGATATGGGCTTTTTTGAGAAAAAAACACCAATTTGACACTCGCCTGGTCCAGGCCAGGTCCAAGAGCATGTTCACTTTTCATGTGAGATGCTTCAAATCCACAGATTTGACTGGTTTTAAACCAATGTGTTTTGAGGAATCCCAGAACTACGTTGAGATCCCACAGTGCCACTGGAGGCACAAAAGGGGGTTGTATATGCAATACTCCCTTGACAAACTTCTGGACTTCAGGAACTGAAGCCAATTCTTTCTGGAAGAAAAATCGACAGGGCCGAAATTTGAACCTTAATGGACCCCAATTTGAGGCCCATAGACACTCCTGTTTGCAAGAAATGCAGGAATCGACCGAGTTGAAATTTCTTCGTGGGGCCTTCCTGGCCTCACACCACGCAACATATTTTCGCCACATGTGGTGATAATGTTGTGCGGTCACCTCCTTTCTGGCTTTGACCAGGGTAGGAATGACCTCTTCCTGAAAGCCTTTTCCCTTAGGATCCGGCGTTCCACCGCCATGCCGTCAAACGCAGCTGCGGTAAGTCTTGGAACAGACATGGTACTTGCTGAAACAAGTCCCTTCTTAGCGGCAGAGGCCATAAGTCCTCTGTGAGCATCTCTTGAAGTTCCGGGTACCAAGTCCTTCTTGGCCAATCCGGAGCCATGAGTATAGTTCTTACTCCTCTACGTCTTATAATTCTCAGTACCTTAGGTATGAAAAGCAGAGGATGGAACACATACACCGACTGGTACACCCACGGTGTTACCAGACCGTCCACAGCTATTGCCTGAGGGTCTCTTAACCTGGCGCAATACCTGTCCCGTTTTTTGTTCAGACGGGACGCCATCATGTCCACCTTTGGTAATTCCCAACGGTTTACAATTATGTGGAAAACTTCCCCATGAAGTTCCCACTCTGCCGGGTGGAGGTCGTGCCTACTGAGGAAGTCTGCTTCCCAGTTTCCATTCCCGGAATGAAACACTGCTGACAGTGCTATCACATGATTTTCCGCCGAGCGAAAAGTCCTTGCAGTTTTTGCCACTGCCCTCCTGCTTCTTGTGCCGCCCTGTCTATTTACGTGGGCGACTGCCGTGATGTTTTATCCCACTGGATCAATACCGGCTGACCTTGAAGCAGAGGTCTTGCTAAGCTTAGAGCATTATAAATTTACCCTTAGCTATATTTATGTGGAGAAAAATCTCCAGACTTGATCACACTCCCTGGAAATTTTTTCCTTGTGTGACTGCTCCCCAGCCTCTCGGGCTGGCCTCCGTGGTCACCAACATCCAAAACTGAATGCCGAATCTGCGGCCCTCTAGAAGATGAGCACTCTGTAACCACCACAGGAGAGACACCCTTGTCCTTGGATATAGGGTTATCCGCTGATGCATCTGAAGATGCGATCCGGACCATTTGTCCAGCAGATCCCACTGAAAAGTTCTTGCATGAAATCTGCCGACTGGAATTGCTTCGAAGGAAGTCACCATTTTTTTTTACCATGGCCCTTGTGCAATGATGCACTGATTTTAGGAGGTTCCTGACTAGCTCGGATAACTCCCTGGCTTTCTCTTCCGGGAGAAACACCTTTTTCTGGACTGTGTCCAGAATCATCCCTAAGCACAGGAGACTTGTTGTCGGGATCAGCTGCGATTTTGGAATATTTAGAATCCACCCCTGCTGTTGTAACAGTATCCGAGATAGTGCTACTCCGACCTCCAACTGTTCCCTGGACTTTGCCCTTATCAGGAGATCGTCCAAGTAAGGGATAATTAAGACGCCTTTTCTTCGAAGAAGAACCATCATTTCGGCCATTACCTTGGTAAAGACCCGGGGTGCCGTAGACAATCCAAACGGCAGCGTCTGAAACTGATAGTGACAGTTCTGTACCACGAACCTGAGGTACCCTTAGTGATAAGGGCAAATTTGGGACATGGATCCCGGTTCGTTATCACTGCTCTGAGTGACTCCATCTTGATTTGAACCTTTGTAAGTGTTCAAATTTTTTTAGATTTAGAATAAGTCTCACCTAGCCTTCTGGCTTCAGTACCACAATATAGTGTGGAATAATACCCCTTTTCTTGTTGTAGGAGGGGTAATTTAATTATCACCTGCTGGGAATACAGCTCGTGAATTTTTTCCCATACTGCCTCCTTGTCGGAGGGAGACCTTGGTAAAGCAGACTTCAGGAGCCTGCGCAGGGGAAACGTCTCGACATTCCAAACTGTACCCCTGGGATACTACTTGTAGGATCCAGGGGTCCTGTACGGTCTCAGCGTCATGCTGAGAGCTTGTCAGAAGCGGTGGAAACGCTTCTGTTCCTGGGAATGGGCTGCCTGCTGCAGTCTTCTTCCCTTTCCTCTATCCCTGGGCAGATATGACTCTTATAGGGACGAAAGGACTGAAGCTGAAAAGACGGTGTCTTTTTCTGCAGAGATGTGACTTAGGGTAAAAACGGTGGATTTTCCAGCAGTTGCCGTGGCCACCAGGTCCGATGGACCGACCCCAAATAACTCCTCTTCCTTTATACGGCAATACACCTTTGTGCCGTTTGGAATCTGCATCACCTGACCACTGTCGTGTCCATAAACATCTTCTGGTAGATATGGACATCGCACTTACTCTTGATGCCAGAGTGCAAATATCCCTCTGTGCATCTCGCATATATAGAAATACATCCTTTAAATGCTCTATAGTCAATAAAATACTGTCCCTGTCAAGGGTATCAATATTTTTAGTCAGGGAATCCGACCAAGCCACCCCAGCTCTGCACATCCAGGCTGAGGCGATCGCTGGTCGCAGTATAACACCAGTATGTGTGTATATACTTTTTATGATATTTTTCCAGCCTCCTGTCAGCTGGCTCCTTGAGGACGGCCCTATCTATAGACGGTACCGCCACTTGTTCTGATAAGCGTGTGAGCGCCTTATCCACCCTAAGGGGTGTTTCCCAACGCGCCCTAACTTCTGGCGGGAAAGGGTATACCGCCCATATTTTCTATCGGGGGGAACCCACACATCATCACACACTTCATTTAATTTATCTGATTCAGGAAAAACTACGGTAGTTTTTTCACATCCCACATAATACCCTCTTTTGTGGTACTTGTAGTATCAGAAATATGTAACACCTCCTTCATTGCCCTTAACGTGTGGCCCTAATAAGGAATACGTTTGTTTATTCACCGTCGACACTGGATTCAGTGTCCCTGTCTGTGTCTGTGTCGACCGACTAAAGTAAACGGGCGTTTTAAAACCCCTGACGGTGTTTTTGAGACGTCTGGACCGGTACTAATTGTTTGTCGGCCGTCTCATTTCGTCAACCGACCTTGGCGCGTGTTGACATTATCACGTAATTCCCTAAATAAGCCATCCATTCCGGTGTCGACTCCCTAGAGAGTGACATCACCATTACAGGCAATTGCTCCGCCTCCTCACCAACATCGTCCTCATACATGTCGACACACACGTACCGACACCGCACACACACAGGGAATGCTCTGATAGAGGACAGGACCTACTAGCCCTTTGGGGAGACAGAGGGAGAGTTTGCCAGCACACACCAAAAACGCTATAATTATATAGGGACAACCTTATATAAGTGTTTTCCCTTATAGCATCTTTTTTATATATTTCTAACGCCAAATTAGTGCCCCCCCTCTCTGTTTTAACCCTGTTTCTGTAGTGCAGTGCAGGGGAGAGCCTGGGAGCCTTCCCTCCAGCCTTTCTGTGAGGGAAAATGGCGCTGTGTGCTGAGGAGATAGGCCCCGCCCCTTTTTCGGCGGCCTCGTCTCCCGCTCTTAACGGATTCTGGCCGGGGTTAAATATCTCCATATAGCCCCCGGAGGCTATATGTGAGGTATTTTTAGCCAAAAAAGGTTTTCATTTGCCTCCCAGGGCGCCCCCCTCCCAGCGCCCTGCACCCTCAGTGACTGCCGTGTGAAGTGTGCTGAGAGGAAAATGGCGCACAGCTGCAGTGCTGTGCGCTACCTTAAGAAGACTGAGGAGTCTTCTGCCGCCGATTCTGGACCTCTTCTCGTTTCAGCATCTGCAAGGGGGCCGGCGGCGAGGCTCCGGTGACCATCCAGGCTGTACCTGTGATCGTCCCTCTGGAGCTAATGTCCAGTAGCCAAGAAGCCAATCCATCCTGCACGCAGGTGAGTTCACTTCTTCTCCCCTAAGTCCCTCGTTGCAGTGATCCTGTTGCCAGCAGGACTCACTGTAAAATAAAAAACCTAAGCTAAACTTTTCTAAGCAGCTCTTTAGGAGAGCCACCTAGATTGCACCCTTCTCGGCCGGGCACAAAAATCTAACTGAGGCTTGGAGGAGGGTCATAGGGGGAGGAGCCAGTGCACACCACCTGATCCTAAAGCTTTACTTTTTGTGCCCTGTCTCCTGCGGAGCCGCTATTCCCCATGGTCCTTTCAGGAACCCCAGCATCCACTAGGACGATAGAGAAAAACTGTGTTTGTATCTCTGCAGTCTGGTTATCAGTAGTAGATTGTTATACGAGTCTGGGGGGTCACTGGGGTACATGTAGTGTCACTTTATAGTAACCTTCAATCTTATATTTATTTCTCTTACGTCCTAGAAGATGCTGGGGTCCACATTAGTACCATGGGGTATAGACGGGTCCACCAGGAGCCATTGGCACTGTAAGAGTTTGAGAGTGTGGGCTGGCTCTTCTCTCTATGCCCCTCCCATCAGACTCAGTTTAGAAAATGTGCCCGGAGGAGCCGGTCACCGCTAGGGGAGCTCTACTGAGCATTTCTAGTAGTGTTATTTTAGAGTTAATTTTTTTACAGGAGCCTGTTGGCAACTAAGGGGGGGAGTAGTGTCCGCCCTGCAGGGTCTGAGCCACTGGCTCCGCTGACTGGACACTGAGCTCCAGAGGGGTCGGATCGTTCTCCGCTACAGGGGAACCGCTTGCCCCAGCAGCATGCCGCCAACCCCTTACAGAGCTGAAGAGTGGTGAGTCACCGACCCCCCTAGCAAGCGGGGGGCCGGTGTGAAGATGGCAGCAATGGGGAGGGAGCGCAGTATTAACTGCACTCCTGGTTGGTACCAGAGGCACACAGTGCGGCGCTGTGAGGGGCGCCCTGGGCCAGTGCTTACCCCCCCCCACACTGGTCAGCAAGCCTGTCGGGGTCCACGGATCTCAGCCAGCAACTTTCCTCAGGCCAGTATAATCATCTGAAGAGCGTGAAGACAGCACCATTAAGGGGGCGGAGCTTCTCTTCAGAGCGGAGCCAGCGCCATTTTCCTGCCTGCACAGCGCTGAGAGGAAGATCAGGTCCCTCCACAGCAACTCCAGCTATCTGTACACGGTACTAGGGGCTTGTAGAAGGGAGGGGAGGCTGTAATAAGACTGTGTCTCCTATTAAGGTGCACAGTCAGCGCTGACAAGGGTTCTCCCTTGGCTAAAAAGCAGTGTGTGGGTTGGCTCCAATCTCTGTCTCCCTCTTGCCTTTCTTGGGGGGGAAACGCTGTCTGCCCCACCTGTGTGTGTAGAGTGTCTGGGAGTCTCCTTTAGCTATGTCTAGGGACACTGTCATATGCTGCAGAGGATTTATCCACCCAGGATGATCCCATTCCATGTAATCAGGTTAGCACTGGTTTAGCACAGATACCAGCAAGGGAACCAGAGTGGTTTTCCTCTATCAAAACTTGGATTTCTCAGATTTCTGACAAGGTTGCAAGTAATGAATCTGCAACCCAGGTATTACAGAGCTCTATGGCAGTATGGCCCATGTCTGCTACCTCAGGACACCCCGCTATATACCCCCACAAACGTGCGCTTGTGCATGTCACACAAAACAACACAGATACCGACTCTGACACTACAGATGGTGGTGGGGATGTGTTGGGGGGGTCCGCATCTCTTGCAAGAGGGGTGCAATTGTTGATAGAGGCTGTCAGGGATGTGTTCAATGTTAATGATACCACACCTGAGCAGGTTGAGGAGGCTTTTTTCACTGAAAATAAGAAAGCCTCGCTAACCTTCCCTGCGTCAAAGGAGCTGAATGCTATATTTGAAAAAGCATGGGTGAACCCTGAAAAGAAGTTTCAGATCCCTAAAAGGGTTCTGGTGGCGTTTCCTTTCCCTGAAGAGGATAGGAAAAAGTGGGAAAACCCGCCGATTGTTGATGCATCTGTATCCAGACTCTCAAAAAAGGTGGTTTTACCTGTTCCGGGATCTACCGCCTTAAAGGAGCCGGCAGATAGAAAGATTGATAACACACTTAAATCAATGTATACTGCTTCAGGGGCCATATTACGTCACACTATTGCTAGTGCATGGATTGTGAAGTGGTCAGCTACCTTGCTTGAGGATTGGGATACGATGGATAGGGATGACGTTGCATTGTGTTTACGCAACATTCATGATTCTGCAGGTTTTACCATCCATGAAAGACCTGGGTTCCATAGCTGCGGAATTTCTTCCATGTCTGTTTTAGCTCGTCGGGGACTGTGGCTGCGCCAGTGGTCGTCCGACGGGGAATCCAGAAGTGTGGAGTCGCTACCCTATACAGGTCAGGCTTTCTTTGGGGAAGCTCTAGACGCGTGAATATCCACCGTTACGGCAGATAGGTCTCCATTTCTTCACTCAGCAGCACCTGCTCCAAAGAAATCTTTCTCCTCAGCTGCGCAGCAGTCCTTTCGGCCTAACAAGCCTAGAAAGGCCAGAACATCCAATACCTTCTTTAGGGGAGGTAGGGTTAAGTCCAAGAAACCTGCCGCTGCAGGTTCCCAGGAACAAAAGCCTGCTTCAGGTACCCCAAAGTCCTCCGCATGACGGTGGACTGCAAGACCTGGTGGTGGGGCCTGTGGGAGCGAGACTCAGACATTTCAGTCATGTCTGGGTATCATCCGGCCTGGATCCCTGGGTGATAGATATTGTGTCTCAGGGATACAGGCTGGAATTTCAAAGTCTCCCTCCCCATCGCTTTTTCAAGTCGGGCTTACCAACTCTGTTGGAGGACAGCACAGTGCTTCAAGACGCTGTCCAGAAGCTGGTGGAAGCACAAGTCATTGTGCCGGTGCCTCCTCACATGCTGAACAAAGGTTACTATTCGAACCTTTTTGTGGTACCGAAACCGGATGGTTCGGTCAGGCCCATTCTGAACCTAAAGTCATTGAACCCCTTTCTAAAGGAGTTCAAGTTCAAGATGGAATCTCTCAGGGCGGTGATATCAGGTCTGGAAGAGGGGGAATTTCTGGCATCACTTGATATCAAGGATGCGTACCTTCACATTCCGATCTGGCTGCCGCATCAGGCTGATCTCCGCTTTGCATTGCTGGACTGTCATTTTCCGTTCCAGCCCCTGCCATTCGGCCTCTCCACAGCACCAAAGGTGTTTACCAAGGTGATGGCGGAAATGATGATACTACTCCGCAAGCAGGGTATGAACATCATTCCTTATCTGGACGATCTCCTGATAAAGGCATCGTCCAAGGAGAAGCTGCTGCAGTCCATTGTTCTCACAACACGACTGCTCCAGAGTCACGGTTGGATTCTGAATTTTCCAACGTCACATTTGGAACCAACCTAGAGATGGTCATTTCTGGGAATGATTCTCGATACGGAAGTGCAGCGGGTGTTTCTTCCGTGGGACAAGGCGTTGGTGATCCAATCCATGGTCCGGGATGTCTTGAAGCCACCTCGGGTGTCGGTTCATCAATGCATTCGCCTATTGGGAAAGATGGTGGCCTCTTACGAGGCTCTCCAGTACGGGAGGTTCCATGCTCGGACCTTCCAACTGGATCTCCTGGACAAGTGGTCGGGATCTCACCTCCACATGCATCAGAGAATTCGTCTGTCGCCAAGGGCAAGGATTTCGCTCCTCTGGTGGCTCCAATTACCTCACCTCCTGGAAGTCCACAGGTTCGGGATTCGGTCCTGCTAACAACGAATGCGAGCCTCCGGGGCTGGGGAGCAGTCACTCAAGGAGTGTCCTTCCAAGGACGGTGGTCAAGCCTGGAAGCCGGCCTGCCCATCAACATTCTGGAACTAAGAGCCGTCTACAACGGTCTTCTTCAGGCGGCCCCTCTTCTAAGAAATCGGGCCATTCAAGTACAGTCGGGCAACGTAACAACAGTGGCTTACATAAACCGACAGGGCGGAACGAAGAGCAGAGCAGCAATGTCAGAGGTGACAAGAATACTCCTCTGGACAGAAAAGCACACGTTGGCGCTGTCAGCCACCTTCATTCCGGGAGTAGACAAGTGGGAAGCAGACTTCCTCAGCAGACATGATCTCCATCCAGGAAAGTGGAGGTGTTCAAGGAAGTAACAGATCTTTGTGGGTGGTATTCATGTGACCGTCGGTCAGCTGACCGACAGTCACGTGACCTCCTCCACCAGCCCGACGGGTCACTGTCCCGATGGTCGGCATGCCGACCAACAGGGACTATTTCCACTCGTGGGTGTCCACGACCGCAGGTCGCCACCGAGCCCGCAGCGTGGCGAGCGCAGCGAGCCCGCAAGGGGTCTATTGCACTCTCCCCTCCCCGCCGGGATCCCAGCGTCGGTATGCTGCCGGGATCCCGGCGTCTGTAAGCTGACCGGCGGTCAGGAGACCGCCGATCAGCCGTACTACACCCATCTTTGGGGTCTACCCCAAATAGACATGATGGCCTCTCGTCTCAACAAGAAGCTTTGGCGTTATTGTTCCAGGTCGAGGGACTTACAGACAGTGGCATGGACACCCTGGTGTCTCCGTGGGTGTTCCAGTCAGTGTACGTGTTTCCACCACTCCCACTCATCCCAAGAATCCTAAAGCTCATAAGGAGAACAAGGGTTCAAGCGATCCTCATTGCCCCAGACTGGCCAAGAATGGCTTGGTACGCGGACATTCTGAATCTACTGCAAGAAGAACAGAGGCCTCTTCCTCTTCGGGAGGACCTGCTACAGCAGGGGTCGTTCGCCTACCAAGACTTACCGCGGTTACGTTTGACGGCATGGAAATTGAGCGCCTGATTCTTGCTCGGAAGGGTATTCCGAAGAAAGTTATTCCAACCCTTATACAGGCTAGGAAACGGGTAACGTCTACTCATTACCATCGTCTGTGGAAGAAATATGTCTCTTGGTGTAAGTCCAAGAAGTTTCCTACGGTGGAGTTTCAACTGGGACGTTTCCTCTTCCTGCAAGCAGGAGTGGATATGGGTCTGAGGTTGGGATCTGTGAAGGTCCAGATTTCAGCCCTATCCATTTTCTTTCAAAAACAATTGGCTGCCCTCCCTGAGGTTCAGACCTTTTTGAAGGGAGTTCTGCACATTCAACCTCCCTTTGTACCGCCTACAGCGCCTTGGGACCTTAACGTGGTGTTGTAGTTCCTCCAGTCGGATTGGTTTGAGCCTCTACAGGAGGTGGAGCTCAAATTCCTTACATGGAAGGCGGTCACTCTGTTGGCCTTGGCTTCTGCTAGACGTGTGTCCAAGCTGGGGGCTTTATCCTGTAAAAGCCCTTACTTGATCTTCCACGAAGATAGAGCTGAGCTCCGGACTCGTCAGCAGTTTCTTCCGAAGGTGGTGTCGGCGTTTCATATCAACCAACCTGTTGTGGTGCCAGTGACCACTGAATCCTCAATTACTTCAAACTCCTTGGATGTCGTAAGGGCTCTGAACATATATGTGAAGAGAACTTCTCGTCACAGGAAGTCGGACTCTCTGTTTGTCCTATATGATCCCAAGAAAATTGGGTGTCCTGCTTCTAAGCAGAATATTTCTCGCTGGATTAGGTTCCAGTACGCTTATTCTACGGCAGGACTGCTGTGTCCAAAATCTGTTAAGGCCCACTCTACTCGTAAGGTGGGGTCTTCCTGGGCGGCTGCCCGGGGTGTCTCGGCAGTGCAACTTTGCCGAGCTGCAACTTGGTCAGGGTCGAACACGTTTGCAAAGTTCTACAAGTTCGATACTTTGGCCTCTGATGATCTGAAGTTCAGTCAATCAGTTTTGCAGGAGCCTCCGCGCTCTCCCTCCCGTTCTGGGAGCTTTGGTATATCCCCATGGTACTAATGTGGATCCCAGCATCCTCTAGGACGTAAGAGAAAATAGGATTTTAAATTATCTACCGGTAAATCCTTTTCTCGTAGTCCGTGGAGGATGCTGGGCGCCCGCCCAGCGCTTCATTTTCCTTCAATTGTCATTTGGTTCAGTACAACTTCGTTTTAGTTGAGTACTGCGTTGTTACTTGGTAAGTAAGGTTTCAGCAGTTGCTGAGTAGTTCAAGCTAGTTGACTTGACGTGCCTTGTATGAAGCTAATCCTTCTCTCGAAGTATGTCGTCTCCTCGGGCACAGTTTCTAGACAGAGTCTGGTGGGCGGGGCATAGAGGGAGGAGCCAGCCCACACTCTCAAACTCATAAAGTGCCAATGGCTCCTGGTCGACCAGTCTATACCCCATGGTACTAATGTGGACCCCAGCCTCCTCCACGGACTATGAGAAAATGATTTACCGGTAGGTACCAAAATCCTATTTCTCCAACGTCCTAGTGGATGCTGGGGACTCCGTAAGGACCATGGGGAATAGACTGGCTCCGCAGGAGACATGGGCACTTTAAGAAAGAATTTAGATTCTGGTGTGCTCTGGCTCCTCCCTCTATGTCCCTCCTCCAGACCTCAGTTTGAGACTGTGCCCGGACGAGCTGGGTGCTGTTCAGTGGGCTCACCTGAGCTTGCTGTTAGAAAGTATTTTGTTAGGTTTTTTATTTTCAGGGAGCTCTGCTGGCAACAGACTCCCTGCATCGTGGGACAGAGGGGAGAGAAGCAGCCCTACTCTCTGAAGCTAGGTCCTGCTTCTTAGGCTACTGGACACCATTAGCTCCAGAGGGATCGTACACAGGATCTCACCCTCGTCGTCCGATCCCAGAGCCGCGCCGCCGTCCCCCTCGCAGAGCCGGAAGACAGAAGCCGGGTGAGTATGAGAAGCAAGAAGACTTCGAAAGCGGCGGTAGAAGACTCCGTTCTTCACTGAGGTAACGCACAGCACTGCAGCTGTGCGCCATTGCTCCCACACACCTCACATACTCCAGTCACTGTAAGGGTGCAGGGCGCAGGGGGGGGCCCTGGGCAGCATATGGACCTCTTTTGGCAAAAGTACACATATATACAGTTGGGCACTGTATATATGTATGAGCCCCCGCCAAGAAAATGTATATTTAAGCGGGACAAAAGCCTGCCGTCGAGGGGGCGGGGCTTCTTCCTCAGCACTCACCTGCGCCATTTTTTTCTCCACAGCTCCGCTGAGAGGAAGCTCCCCAGGCTCTCCCCTGCAGATACACGGTAGAAGAGGGTAAAGAGAGGGGGGGCACATAATTAGGCGCAAAAATCAATATCAACAGCAGCTACTGGGTTAACATTAAGTTACTGTGTTATTCCTGGGTTAATAGCGCTGGGGTGTGTGCTGGCATACTCTCTCTCTGTCTCTCCAAAGGGCCTTGTGGGGGAATTGTCTTCAGATGAGCATTCCCTGAGTGTGTGGTGTGTCAGTACGTGCGTGTCGACATGTCTGAGGTAAAAGGCTCCCCTAAGGAGGTGGAGCAAATGTGTGTGTGTGAGTGGTGTCTCCGTCGACAACGCCGACACCTGTTTGGATATGTGAAATTAAGTGCTAAGGAAAATTTATTGCACAAAAGATTAGAGAACAGACAGGGAATCTACCCATGTCTGTCCCTATGTCGCAGAGACCTCCAGAGTCTCTCAATGCTCACTTTCCAAAATAATAGACACTGATATCGACACGGAGTCTGACTCCAGTGTCGACTACGATAATGCAAAGTTACAGCCAAAATGGCAGGAAAGTATTCAATATATGATTATTGTAATAAAATATGATTGGCATATCACTGATGACTCATCTGTCCCTGACACAAGGGTACACATGTTTTAGGGGAAGAAAGCTGAGGTAAATTTCCCTCCTCTCATGATGAAAAAGAGCGGGAATCTCCAGACAAGAGACTGCAGTTTCCCACAAAGAATTCTCAGGGAGTATCCTTTCCCTATTAGGGCCAGGATACGATGGGAATCTTCCCCTAGGGTGTCACGTCTGCCCAAAAGGTAGCCCTGACTTAAGAGCTATTCTCAGGGATCCTGCGGATAGCGTACACATTCTGGTACACTACTCAGACCGGCGATTGTGTCGGCATGGGTTTATAGCGCTGTAGCAGCGTGGACAAGTACCTTATCAGCAGAGATTGAGACCCTAGTATGTATGTATGTATGTATGTATGTATGTATGTATGTATGTATATATATATATATATATATAAAAGATGCTGTTATACCGTCTTATAGAACTGGCACTCTCCCTTGAGTGGATATTACTGCTCCGGTGCCCTCTGGAAACATACACATATCCTCATAGAACAAACAGCGGCACTCAGGAGTCTTTTTTAAAGATAAGGTGCAAAGATTTAATCCATATTAAACATCAGGTGACCAACGTTTCGGGGCCGTGTATCACCTTGACAAAGGGGCGACACGGCCCCGAAACGTTGGTCACCTGATGTTTAATATGGATTAAATCTTTGCACCTTATCTTTAAAAAAGACTCCTGAGTGCCGCTGTTTGTTCTATGAGGATATATATATATATATATATATATATATATAAAAAACATGCCCAAAGAGACATTAGTCTACTGGGTTCTAGAGTCAACGCTATGTCGATTTCTGCTTGACGTGTCCTGTGGAACATGCAATGGACAGGTGATGCCGACTTAAGAGGCATATGGAAGGTTTACCTTACAAGGCTGAGGATTGTGTGGAGAAGGGATCTCGGACCTGGTCTCCACAGCTATAGCTGGTAATTCTGATCTTTTGCCTTATTTTCCAGCACAGCCTAGGAAAGCACGACATTATCAAATGCAGTCCTTTCGATCACAAAGAAACAAGAAAGTCCGAGGTGCGTCCTTTCTTGCCAGAGGCAGGGGCAGAGGAAAGAAGCTGCACAACACAGCTAGTTCCCAGGAACAGAAGTCCTCCCCGGCCTCTACAAAATCCACCGCATATCGCTGGGGCTCCACAGGCGGAGCTAGGCCCGGTGGGGGCACGTCTTCGAAATTTCAGCCACAAGTGGGTTCACTCCCTGTTGGATCCCTGGGCAATGGATATTGTGTCTCAGGGATACAAGCTGGACTTCGAGGAGATGCCCCCTCACCGACGGCCCTGCCGGCTTCCCCCCACGAGAGGGAAATAGTGTTAACTGCAATTCACAAATTGTATCTTCCACAGGTGGTGGTCAAGGTTCCCCTCCCTCAACAAGGAGGGGGTTATTATTCGACCATGTTGTAGTCCCGAAACCGGACGGTTCAGTCAGACCCATATTAAATTTAAAATCCCTGAACATATACTTGAAAAGGTTCAAGTTCAAGATGGAATCGCTGAGAGCGGTCGTCGCAAGCCTGGAAGGGGGGGATTTTATGGTGTCTCTGGACATAAAGGATGCATACCTTCATGTCCCCATTTATCCACCTCATCAGGCGTACCTCAGATTTGTGGTACAGGATTGTCATTACCAATTTCAGACATTGCCGTTTGGTCTCTCCACGGCACCGAGAATATTTACCAAGGTAATGGCGGAAATGATGGTACTCCTGCGGAAGCAAGGGGTCGCAATTATCCCATACTTGGACGATCTCCTCATAAAAGCGGGATCAAGAGAGCAGTTGCTGATCAGCGTAGCACTTTCTCTGAAAGTGTAACGGCAACACGGCTGGATTCTAAATATTCCAAAGTCGCAGTAGGTTCCTACGGCTCGTCTGCCTTTCCTAGGCATGATTCTAGACACAGACCAGAAAAGGGTTTATCTCCCGATAGAGAGAGCTCAGGAGCTCATGACACTGGTCAGGAACCTATTAAAACCGAAACAGGTGTCAGTGCATCACTGCACTCGAGTCCTGGGAAGGATGGTGGCATCATACGAGGCCATTCCCTTCGGCAGGTTCCATGCGAGGACCTTTCAATGGGACTTACTGGACAAGTGGTCCGGATCACATCTTCAGTTGCATCGGTTAATCACCCTATCCCCCAGGGCCAGGGTGTCTCTCCTGTGGTGGCTGCAGAGTGCTCACCTTCTCGAGGGCCGCAGATTCGGCATTCAGGACTGGGTCCTGGTGACCACGGATGCAAGCCTCCGAGGGTGGGGAGCAGTCACACAGGGAAGAAATTTCCAAGGTCTGTGGTCAAGTCAGGAGACTTGCCTTCACATCAACATCCTGGAACTAAGGGCCGTATACAACGCCCTACGTCAAGCGGAGACCCTGCTTCGCGAACAACCGGTTCTGATTCAGTCAGACACCATCACCGCAGTGGCTCAAGTAAACCGACAAGGCGGCACAAGGAGCAGGGTAGCGATGGCGGAAGCCACCAGAATTCTTCACTGGGCGGAAAATCACGTAAGCGCACTGTCAGCAGTGTTCATCCCAGGAGTGGACAACTGGGAAGCAGACTTCCTGAGCAGACACGACCTCCACCCGGGAGAGTGGGGACTTCATCAGGAAGTCTTCACACAGACTGCAAGTCGGTGGGAACTGCCACAGGTGGACATGATGGCATCCCGCCTCAACAAAAAACTACAGAGGTATTGCGCCAGGTCAAGAGACACTCAGGCGATAGCTGTAGACGCCCTGGTGACACCGTGGGTGTTCCAGTCGGTCTATGTATTTCCTCCTCTTCCTCTCATACCCAAGGTGCTGAGAATAATAAGAAAAAGAGGAGTGAGAACGATACTCATTGTTCCAGATTGGCCACGAAGGACTTGGTATCCAGATCTGCAAGAAATGCTCACAGAGGACCCGTGGCCTCTTCCTCTAAGACAGGACTTGTTGCAACAGGGGCCCTGTCTGTTCCAAGACTTACCGCGGCTGCGTTTGACGGCATGGCGGTTGAACGCCGGATCCCAGCAGAGAAAGGCATTCCGGATGTGGTCATTCCTACGCTGATAAAGGCTAGGAAGGACGTGACAGCTCAACATTATCACCGTATATGGCGAAAATATGTTGCTTGGTGTGAGGCCAGGAATGCCCCTACGGAGGAATTCCAGCTGGGCCGTTTCCTTCACTTCCTACAGTCGGGAGTGAATTTGGGCCTAAAATTGGGGTCCATTAAGGTCCAGATTTCAGCCCTATCCATTTTCTTTCAAAAGGAGTTGGCTTCTCTACCTGAAGTTCAGACGTTTGTAAAGGGAGTGCTGCATATTCAGCCCCCTTTTTGTGCCTCCAGGGGCACCTTGGGATCTTAACGTGGTGTTGAGTTTCCTGAAATCCCACTGGTTTGAACCACTCAAAACGGTAGAGTTGAAATATCTCACGTGGAAGGTGGTCATGCTATTAGCCTTGGCTTCGGCTAGGCGTGTGTCAGAGTTGGCGGCTTTGTCACATAAAAGCCCCTATCTGGTTTTCCATGAGGATAGAGCAGAATTGCGGACCCGTCCACAATTTCTGCCGAAAGTGGTTTCATCCTTTCATATAAACCAACCTATTGTGGTGCCTGTGGCTACTACGGACTTGAAGGATTCCGAGTTGCTTGATGTAGTCAGGGCTTTGAAGGTTTATGTAGCCAGAACGGCTAGGGTCAGGAAAACAGAGTCTTTGTTTATCCTGTATGCTTCCAACAAGCTTGGTGCTCCGGTTTCAAAGCAGACTATTGCTCGCTGGATCTGTAACACGATTCAGCAGGCTCATTCGGCGGCTGGATTGCCGCTGCCAAGATCAGTTAAGGCCCATTCCACTAGGAAGGTGGGCTCTTCTTGGGCGGCTGCCCGAGGGGTCTCGGCATTACAACTTTGCCGAGCGGCTACTTGGTCAGGTTCAAACACTTTTGCAAAGTTCTACAAGTTTGATACCCTGGCCGAGGAGGACCTTGTGTTTGCTCAATCGGTGCTGCAGTCATCCGCACTCTCCCGCCCGTTTGGGAGCTTTGGTATAATCCCCATGGTCCTTACGGAGTCCCCAGCATCCACTAGGACGTTAGAGAAAATAAGATTTTACTTACCGGTAAATCTATTTCTCGTAGTCCGTAGTGGATGCTGGGCGCCCGTCCCAAGTGCGGACTTCTTCTGCAATGCTTGTATATAGTTATTGCTTAAATAAGGGTTATGTTATGGTTGCATCAGGGTTGACCTGATGCTCTGTTGTTGTTCATACTGTTAACAGGGTATGTTTATCTCAAGTTGTACGGTGTGATTGGTGTGGCTGGTATGAATCTTGCCCTGGATTACCAAAATCCTTTCCTTGTACTGTCAGCTCTTCCGGGCACAGTTTCTCTAACTGAGGTCTGGAGGAGGGACATAGAGGGAGGAGCCAGAGCACACCAGAATCTAAATTCTTTCTTAAAGTGCCCATGTCTCCTGCGGAGCCCGTCTATTCCCCATGGTCCTTACGGAGTCCCCAGCATCCACTACGGACTACGAGAAATAGATTTACCGGTAAGTAAAATCTTATTTTTTGCCTAGGAACATTCAGGATTACATAAATAAAGAAAACTAATTCTTGGTGGAAACACGCTTTGCTTGAGCCGCATGTTTGGGGTGTTTCTCCTGCATGAGAGGTCACAGATTAGCAGCTTCCTGGACAAAGGGGATATTATTGAATAAGGCAATATTCAATTGTTTTCGTGCTGGCAGCCGGTATCCGGACTCTGGGTCGACACCACTTAGGTCAACACCCATTGGTCGACAGGGAGTATGTCAACACTAGAAATATGTCGACATGACTATTAGGTCGACAGGAAGGTCGCCATAGAAAACGGTCGACATGAGTTTAAAAAAAAAAATCAGTATTTTTTTTTTTTTTTTACTTTTTCATACTTTGCGATCCACGTGGACTACGATTGGGAGCGGTAACCTGTACCGAGGGCAGCGGTAACGGAGCGAGGCACCTTGCCTGAAACGCAAGCCATGCGAGGGGATACGGTGCACTAATTGGGGTTCCCTGTCACTTTACGAAAAAACAACAACAAAAACAAACATGAAAAACTCTTGTCGACCTTGTGCATGTCGACTTGTTTCTAGGTGTCGACCTAGCCGCTGTCGACCTAATGGGTGTCATCCCCGAGTCCCATACCCTGGCAGCCACTAGATGGCTCCCAAAGGAGCAGTCCAATTGTTGCTCCGTTCGGGCGCAAAGGAGACAAAATCTCAGTGCAATTCCAATGGCAGTGAGCAGTATTGAAAGTTCTAGTGACCACTGGTTGTTGTGGTCTGACTCTGCCCCACGGTTACCAGTTTAAAAAAAATAATAAGATTTTAAACCTACCGGTAAATCTTTTTCTCCTAGTCCGTAGAGGATGCTGAGGACTCCGTAAGGACCATGGGGATAGACTGGCTCCGCAGGAGACATGGGCACTAAGAAAGAACTTTAGGTATGGGTGTGCACTGGCTCCTCCCTCTATGCCCCTCCTCCAGACCTCAGTTAGAGAAACTGTGCCCAGAGGAGACGGACAATACGAGGAAAGGATTTTTGTAAATCCAAGGGCAAGATTCATACCAGCCCACACCATTCACACCGTATAACTTGGGATATACGAACCAGTTAACAGTATGAAACAACACAGCATCAGTCCGAGACTGATGAAAAACTGTGACATAACCCTTATGTAAGCAAAACTATATACACGCCTTGCAGAAGTAGTCCGCACTTGGGACGGGCGCCCAGCATCCTCTACGGACTAGGAGAAAAAGATTTACCGGTAGGTTTAAAATCTTATTTTCTCTTACGTCCTAGAGGATGCTGGGGACTCCGTAAGGACCATGGGGATTATACCAAAGCTCCCAAACGGGCGGGAGAGTGCGGATGACTCTGCAGCACCGACTGAGCAAACATGAGGTCCTCCTCAGCCAGGGTATCAAACTTGTAGAGCCGTTGAAAGAGCCTGCTGAATCGTGTTACAGATCCAGCGAGCAATCGTCTGCTTTGAAGCAGGAGCGCCAACCTTGTTGGCTGCATACAAGACAAACAGCGCTTCTGTTTTTCTAACTCTAGCCGTTCTGGCTACGTAAATTTTCAAAGCCCTGACCACATCAAGGGACTCGGAATCGTCCAAGTCACGTGTAGCAACAGGCACCACAATAGGTTGGTTCATATGAAAAGATGAAACCAACTTAGGCAAGAATTGAGGACGGGTCCGCAATTCCGCTCTATCCATATGGAAAACCAGATAGGGGCTTTTATGAGACAAAGCCGCCAATTTCGACACTCGCCTAGCCGAAGCCAAGGCTAACAACATGACCACTTTCCAAGTGAGATATTTTAATTCCACTGTTTTAAGTGGTTCAAACCAGTGCGACTTAAGGAAATTCAACACCACGTTAAAGGTCCCAAGGCGCCACCGGAGGTACAAAAGGAGGCTGAATATGCAGCACTCCCTTCACAAAAGTCTGTACTTCTGGGAGAGAAGCCAATTCCTTCTGAAAGAAAATGGATAGGGCCGAAATCTGCACCTTAATGGAGCCTAATTTTAGGTCCAAATTCACTCCAGTTTGTAGGAAGTGAAGGAAACGGCCCAGATGGAATTCTTCCGTAGGAGCATTCCTGGCCTCACACCAAGAAACATACTTCCGCCATATACGGTGATAATGTTGTCACGTCCTTCCTAGCCTTTATCAGCGTAGGAATGACCTAATCCGGAATGCCTTTTTCCGCTAGGATCCGGCGTTCAACCGCCATGCCGTCAAACGCAGCCGCGGTAAGTCTTGGAACAGACAGGGCCCCTGTTGCGACAGGTCCTGTCTTAGAGGAAGAGGCCACGGATCTTCTGTGAGCATTTCCTGCAGATCCGGATACCAGGCCCTTCGCGGCCAATCTGGAACAATGAGAATTGTCTGTACTCCTCTTTTCCTCATTATTCTCAACACCTTGGGGGTGAGAGGAAGAGGAGGAAACACATAGACCGACTGGAACAACCATGGTGTCACTAGGGCATCCACTGCCACCGCCTGAGGGTCTCTTGACCTGGCGCAATACCTCTGTAGTTTTTTGTTTAGGCGGGACACCATCTTGTCTATCTGGGGCAGGCCCCACTGACTTGCAATCTGTGCGAAGACTTCCCGATGAAGTCCCCACTCTCCTGGATGTAGATCGTGTCTGCTGAGGAAGTCTGCTTCCCAGTTGTCCACTCCCAAAATGAACACTGCTGACAGTGCGCCCACATGATTTTCCGCCCAGCGAAGAATCCTGGTGGCTTCCGCCATTGCCATTCTGCTCCTTGTGCCGCCTTGGCGGTTTACATGAGCTACTGCGGTGATGTTGTCTGACTGGATCAGAACCGGTAGGTCGCGAAGCAAAGTCTCCGCTTAACGAAGGGCGTTGTATATGGCCCTCAGCTCCAGGACGTTGATGTGAAGACAAGTATCTTGACTTGACCAAAGACCTTGGAAGCTTCTCCCCAACCTCGGAGGCTCGCGTCCGTGGTCACCAGAACCCAGTCCTGAATGCCGAATCTGCGACCCTCCAGAAGGTGAGCAATCTGCAGCCACCGCAGGAGAGATACCCTGGCCCTGGGGAACAGGGTGATCAGCTGACGAATCTGTAGATGTGACCCGGACCACTTGTCCAGTGGGTCCCATTGGAAAGTCCTCGCATGGAACCTGCCGAAAGGAATGGCCTCGTAAGATGCCACCATCTTTCCCAGGACTCGAGTGCAGTGATGCACCGACACCTGTTTTGGCTTCAATAGGTCCCCGACTAGAGTCATGAGTTCCTGGGCCTTTTCTATCGGAAGATAAACACTTTTCTGGTCCGTATTCAGAATCATGCCTAAGAAGATCAAACGAGTCGTAGGAACTAACTGTGACTTCGGGATATTGAGAATCCAGCCGTGTTGCTGTAACACCTTCAGTGAAAGTGGCACGCTGTTCAACAACTGCTCTCGTGATCTCGCTTTTATAAGGAGATCGTCCAAGTATGGGATAATTGTGACACCCTGCTTGCGCAGGAGCACCATCATTTCCGCCATTACCTTGGTGAAAATCCTCAGGGCCGTGGAAAGCCCAAACGGCAACGTCTGAAATTGGTAATGACAATCCTGTACCGCAAATCTCAGGTATGCCTGATGAGGTGGATATATGGGAACATGAAGGTATGCATCCTTTATGTCCAGGGATACCCTAAAATCCCCCCCTTCTAGGCTGGCGATGACCGCTCTGAGCGATTCCATCTTGAACTTGAACCTTTTCAAGTATAGGTTCAAGGATTTTAAATGTAAAATGGGTCTGACCGATCCGTCCGGTTTCGGGAATACAATCAGGGTTGAGTAATACCTCCTCCCTTGTTGAAGCAGGGGAATCTTGACCACCACCTGTTGAAGACACAATTTTTGAATTGCATTTAAAACTATCTCCCTTTCTGGGGGAGAAGCTGGTAGGGCCGATTTGAAAAACCGGCGAGGAGGCACCTCTTCGAATTCCAGCTTGTAACCCTGGGAAACAATTTCTAGTTGCCCAGGGATCCACCTGTGAGTGAACCCAGATGTGGCTGAAAAGTCAAAAACGCGCCCCCACTGGGGCGGACTCCGTCAGTGGAGCCCCAGCGTCATGCGGTGGATCTTGTAGAGGCCGGGGAGGACTTCTGCTCCTGGGAACTAGCTGTGGTTGGCAGCTTTTCCCTCTGCCCTTACCTCTGGCAAGAAAGGACGATCCTCGTACTCTCTTGTTTCTATTTGACCGAAAGGACTGCATTTGATAATGTGGCGCTTTCTTAGGCTGTGAGGGAATATACGGCAACATTTTTTTTTTTACCTGCCGTTGCAGTGGAGACCAGGTCCGAGAAACCTTCCCCAAAACAATTCCTCACCCTTGTAAGGTAAAACCTCCATATCTTTAATATGACCCAGGGTCAATAAAATGGTATCCTTATCCAGGGTATTCATTTCCGCCGATATGGTATCTGTCCACGCTGCTACAGCGCTACAAAACCCCAGCCGACGCTATCGCCGGTCTGAGTAAGGTACCAGACTGTGTGTAGATGGACTTCAAGGTAGCCTCCTGCTTGTGGGATGGCAGCGCTACCTTTTTGGATAAGCGTGTGAATGCTTTTTCCACCCTTGGGGAGTATTCCCACCGTATCCTGTCCTTAGCCGGGAAAGGATGCGCCATAAGAATCCTTTTGGGAATCTGCAGTTTCTTGTCTGAAGATTCCCAAGCCTTTTCAATAACTTGTTCAGCTCATGAGAAGGGGGAAAGGTTACCTCAGGTTTCTTTCCCTTATACATGTGTACCCTCGTGTCAGGGACAGGGGGTTCCTCTGTGATATGCAAAACATCTTTTATTGCAATAATCATATATTGAATACTTTTAGCCAACTTTGGCTGTAACTTTACATCATCGTAGTCGACACTGGAGTCAGAATCCGTGTCGGCATTAGTGTCTATTATTTGGGATAGTGGGCGCTTTTGAGACCCTGAAGGTCCCTGCGACATAGGGGCAGGCAGGGCTAGACTCCCTGCATGTTCCCTGGATTCAGCTTGTGCAATAAAATCACATTAGCACTTAAAACATTCCACATATCCAACCAGTCAGGTGTCGGCGTTGTCGACGGAGACACCACACTCATTTGCTCCACCTGCTCCCTAGGAGAGCCTTCAACCTCAGACATGCCGACACACGCATGCCGACACACGCGTACCGACACACCACACACTCAGGGAATCCTCTTATCTGAAGGCAGTTCCCCCACAAGGCCCTTTGGAGAGACAGAGAGAGAGTATGCCAGCACACCCCCAGCGCCAATGACCCAGGAAAAAACAGTATGTTTACCCAGATAGCGCTGTATTCATCTATTTGCGCCAAATTATGTGCCCCCCCCCCCCACTTCTTTCAAACCATCTTTCACTGTGGTAAGCAGGGGAGAGTCCGGGGAGCTTCCTCTCAGCGGTGTGCTGTGGAGAAAATGGCGCTGGTGAGTGCTGAGGAACAAGCTCCGCCCCCTCAGCAGCGTGCTTCGGTCCCGCTGGAATATACAAAAACTGGCGGGGGATCTCTTTTATATGCAGTGCCCAGCCTGTATATATGTTTATTGCCAGATTTGGAGGTCCTTACTGCTGCCCAGGGCGCCCCCCCTGCGCCCTGCACCCTTACAGTGACTGCCGTGTGTGTGCTGTGTGGGAGCAATGGCGCACAGCGTTACTGCTGTGCGTTACCTCAGTGAAGATCTGAAGTCTTCTGCCGCCTTTGAAGTCTTCTTTCTTCTCATACTCACGCGGCTTCTATCTTCTGGCTCTGCGAGGAGGACGGCGGCGCGGCTCTGGGACGAACGGCGGGGTGAGACCTGCGTTCCGGTCCCTCTGGAGCTAATGGTGTCCAGTAGCCTAAGAAACAGAGCCTGACATTAAAGTAGGTCCGTTTCTCTCCCCTCAGTCCCTCGCTGCAGGGAGTCTGTTGCCAGCAGGCTCCCTGAAAATAAAAAACCTAACAAATATACTTTCTTATCAGGAAACTCAGGAGAGCTCCCTGTAATGCACCCAGTCTCCTCTGGGCACAGTAGTAAACTGAGGTCTGGAGGAGGGGCACGGAGGGAGGAGCCAGTGCACACCCATACCTAAAGTTCTTTCTTAGTGTCCATGTCTCCTGCGGAGCCCGTCTATCCCCATGGTCCTTACGGAGTCCCCAGCATCCTCTAGGACGTAAGAGAAATTTTTTTTTTAAATATATTTCCAGACTTACTACATAAACATTGTTTTTAATATTATAATGAAATTTGCCCTTTAAAAAAGAAATCGTGAAGCATTTAGTTAAAGCAACTTTAATCAAACAGCTTATTTTCCAGCAATACCAGTGAAGAGGTGATAAGATCCCCCCATTACAGCTTCTGGAGGTCTTTACCTAGAACATCCACCTTTGCATTACAGCTTGATGTGCTTAACGGGACTTTGACGCCCCAGGTCTTCTACTCTAAGTAATACAGTCTCATCGTCATAAGGTATTGCTCAGGTACAAAAGAAGTGTGTTAGGGTTGGCAGCAGCAACACCCAATGTCACAAATAGGCAAACTATGAAAGATCAATCCAACAGGTCAGCTCACAGAGAGAATCATACTATAACTAGCAGAGGGGGATGAGCCATCAGCTGCTGCCGGAGACGCTTGGCCATCCTTGTGCAAATCCAGTGCACCTAGGAAGTCAGTAGGCGGTGGTCTAGATGAAGAGGAAACGCTGTCACAAGTCTCCATGGCAACAGCCGGAAGCGCCGTGACATTAGAAGAACCGCAAAGGGGCTGTTGCCTGGAAATAGCACAGAGTCCGCCAGAGTCCTGTCCGATTGTAACGCTCTGCAAAAACAGTAACTCTGAAAGGAGCTTTTCCTCCGTTATATTTCTTGATTTGCTCTTCATTTCACCAGCCTTGTCGAAAAGCCGCTTGGAAGGGACCGAGGTGGCCATGGTTGTCAGATACTGCCTTGCAACTTTTCTTAGATTAGGGTACGCCGTCTCCATTTGCTTCCAAAACCTAAGAGGGTTCTCCTCTATTTTCTCCGGCGGAGCACCTGGAACAAGATTTTGAAGACATGATTTGGTGCTTGCAAGCCAAACTTGTTCTTCATCGTTATACATTTTCCTAAAACTGAAAGTCCTCAAAAAACATCAAGAGTAAGAAAAAAAAGGAAAGGAAAAAAAAAAAAAGAAATCAAGACTATCACTAATTAATTTAATTTAATGCTTTAAGATTAGAAATGGGCAAAAGTTTTACTGCACAATTTGTTACAGAAATCAGGCAAGGGGTCAGATGAAAAAAAATAAGATTTTAAACCTACCGGTAAATCTTTTTCTCCTAGTCCGTAGGGGATGCTGGGGACTCCGTAAGGACCATGTGGTATAGACGGGCCCCGCAGGAGACATGGGCACTTTAAGACTTTAGATGGGTGTGCACTGGCTCCTCCCTCTATGCCCCTCCTCCAAACCTCAGTTAAAGAACTGTGCCCAGAGGAGACGGACAGTACGAGGAAAGGATTTTTGTTAATCTAAGGGCGAGATACATACCAGCCCACACCATCCACACCGTATAACATGGAATATACGAAACCAGTTAACAGTATCAACAAAACAGCATCAGCCCGAGACTGATCTCAACTGTAACATAACCCTTATGTAAGCAACAACTATATACAAGCCTTGCAGAAATAGTCTGCACTGGGATGAGCGCCCAGCATCCTCTACGGACTAGGAGAAAAAGATTTACCGGTAGGTTTAAAATCTTATTTTCTCTTACGTCCTAGAGGATGCTGAGGACTCCGTAAGGACCATGGGGATTATACCAAAGCTCCAGACCGGACGGGAGAGTGCGGATGACTCTGCAGCACCGATTGAGCAAACATGAAGTCCTCTTCAGCCAAGGTATCAAACTTGTAGAATTTTGCAAAAGTATTTGAACCCGACCAAGTAAGTGCCCGGCAAAGCTGTAATGCAGAGATGCCTCGGGCAGCCGCCCAAGAACAGTCCACCTTTCTAGTGGAATGGGCCTTTACCGAATTAGGCAACGGCAATCCAGCCGTAGAATGAGCTTGCTGAATCGTGTTACAGATCCAGTGAGCAATAGTCTGCTTAGAAGCAGGAGCGCCAACTTTGTTGGCTGCATACAGGACAAACAGAGCCTCTGTTTTCCTAACCCGAGCCGTCCTGGCTACATAAATCTTTAAGGCACTCACTACATCAAGGGACTTGGAATCCTCCAAGTCACCCGTAGCCACAGGCACCACAATGGGTTGGTTCATATGAAACGACGAAACCACCTTAGGTAGAAATTGAGGACGAGTTCTCAACTCTGCTCGATCCACATGGAAAATCAGATATGGGCTCTTGTGAGACAAAGCCGCCAATTCGGACACCCGCCTCGCAGAAGCCAAGGCCAACAAAATGACCACCTTGCAAGTGAGAAATTTTAATTCAACCGTTTGAAGAGGTTCAAACCAGTGAGATTTAAGAAACTGTAACACCACGTTAAGGTCCCACGGTGCCACTGGGGGCACAAAGGGAGGTTGGATGTGCAGCACTCCCTTTACAAAAGTCTGGACTTCTGGGAGAGAAGCCAATTCCTTCTGAAAGAATATAGATAAGGCCGAAATCTGCACCTTAATGGAACCTAATTTTAGGCCCATATCCACTCCTGTCTGTAGAAAGTGGAGAAAACGACCCAGCTGAAAATCTTCCGTAAGAGCATTCTTGGCTTCACACCAAGATACATACTTCCTCCAGATACGGTGATAATGCTTCGCCGTTACCTCCTTCCTAGCTTTGATTAGAGTAGGGATGACTTCTCCCGGAATACCTTTCCTAGCTAGGATTTGGTGTTCAACCGCCATGCCGTCAAACGTAACCGCGGTAAGTCTTGGAACACACAGGGCCCCTGTAGCAACAGGTCCTCCCTGGGAGGAAGAGGCCACGGATCTTCTGTGAGCATTTCCTGAAGATCTGAATACCAGGCCCTTCGAGGCCAATCTGGAACAATGAGTATTGTCTGCACTCTTTTTCGTCTTATGATTTTCAATATTTTTGAGATGAGTGGAAGTGGAGGGAACACATAGACCGACTAAAACACCCACGGTGTCACTAGGGCGTCCACCTCCACTGCCTGAGGGTCCCTCGACCTGGAACAATACGTCCAAAGCTTTTTGTTGAGGCGTGACGCCATCATGCTATTTGAGGAAGTCCCCAACGACTTGTTACCTCTGCAAAGACTTCTTGATGAAGTCCCCACTCCTGGATGGAGATAGAGTCTGCTGAGGAAGTCTGCTTCCCAGTTGTCTACTCCCGGAATGAAGACTGCTGACAGGGCGCTTATATGATTTTCCGCCCAGCGAAAAATCCTGGTGGCTTCTGCCATTGCTGCTCTGCTCCTTGTCCCGCCTTGGCGGTTTACATGCGCCATGGCTGTGATGTTGTCTGACTGAATCAGAACAGGTAGGTTGCGAAGAAGACTCTCCGCTTGTTGTAGGCCGTTGTATATGGCCCTTAATTCCAGCACATTGATGTGTAGACAAGCCTCCTGGCTTGACCAAATTCCCTGAAAATTTCTTCCTTGTGTGACTGCTCCCCATCCTCGGAGGCTCGTGTCCGTGGTTACAAGAACCCAGTCTTGAATGCCGAACCTGCGACCCTCTAGAAGGTGAGCACTCTGAAGCCACCACAGGAGAGATACCCTGGTCCTGGGGGACAGGCTTATCCTCTGATGTATTTGTAGATGGGACTCTGATCACTTGTCCAGAAGGTCCCATTGAAAAGTTCTCGCATGGAACCTGCCGAACGGAATGGCCTTGTAGGCCGCCACCATCTTTCCCAATACTCGAGTGCATTGATGAACTGACACTCTTTTTGGCTTTAGCAAGTCCCTGACCATGTTCTGGAGTTCCTGGGCTTTTTCCGTTGGGAGAAAAACCCACTTTTTTTCCGTGTGTAGAATCATGCCCAAAAATGACAGCCGAGTTGTCGGAAAACAACTGCGACTTTGGTAGATTTAGAATCCAGCCGTGTTGTTGTAGTACTCTCAGGGAGAGAGACACGATTCTCAGTACCTGATCTCTGGATCTTGCCTTTATCAGGAGATCGTCCAAGTATGGGATAATTGTGACTCCCTGCTTGCGCAGGAGCGCCATCATTTCCGGCATTACCATGGTGAAAATTCTCGGGGCTGTGGAAAGCCCAAACGGCAACGTCTGAAACTGGTAATGACAATCCTGTACAGCGAATCTCAGGTACGCCTGATGAGGGGGATAAATGGGGACATGAAGGTATGCATCCTTTATGTCTAGCGACACCATAAAATCCCCCCCTTCCAGGCTGGAGATCACTGCCCGGAGAGATTCCATCTTGAATTTGAACCTTTTCAAATACAGGTTCAGGGATTTTAGATTCAGAATGGGTCTGACCGAGCCATCCGGCTTCGGGACCACAAATAGGGTTGAATAATACCCCTTCCCCTGTTGCATTAGGGGAACCTTGATAATCACTTGCTGTTGACACAGCTTTTGTATGGCAGCTGAAACTATTTCCCTCTCTGGGGGAGAAGCTGGCAAAGCCGATTTGAAAAATCGACGAGGAAGCACTTCTTCGAACTCCAGTTTGTAGCCTTGGGATACAATTTCGACCGCCCAAGGATCCAAATCCGACTGAACCCAGACCTGGCTGAACAGTCGAAGACGTGCCCCCACCGGTGCGGACTCCCTCAGCGGAGCCCCAGCGTCATGCGGTGGATTTTGTAGAGGTCTGGGAGGACTTTTGTTCCTGGGAACCAGCCGTAGCAGGCGCTCTTTTCCCTCTACTTCTGGCGAGGAAGGAAGAGCCCCGACCCTTTCTGAACTTATGCGACCGAAAGGACTGCATCTTATATTGAGGTGTTTTCTTTTGCTGTGGGGGAACGTAAGGCAAAAAAGAAGAAGACTTACCCGCGGTAGCTGTGGAAACCAGGTCCGCCCCAAATAAAACCTCACCCCTTGTAAGGTAAAGTCTCCATATGTCTCTTTGAATCGGCATCACCTGTCCATTGGCGGGTCCACAGGGACCTTCTAGCCGAAATTGAACCCAACAGCCAAATATCTCTCGCAGCCTCTCTCATATATAACGCTGCGTCCTTAATGTGACCCAAGGTCAACAAAATGCTATCTTTATCTTGGGTGTCAATGTCAGATAACAAGTTATCTGCCCACGCTGCAATTGCGCTACCCACCCATGCCGACGCTACAGCCGGTCTGAGCAGGGCACCCGTATGTGTGTAAATTGATTTTAAGGTAGTTTCCTGTCTGCAATCAGCAGGATCCATGAGGGCTGCTGTGTCTGGAGACGGTAGCGCCACCTTTTTGGACAAGCGCGTCAAAGCCTTGTCCACCGTGGGCGAGGATTCCCACCGTAACCTGTCCTGTGAGGGGAAGGGATACGCCATAATAATTCTCTTGGGAATCTGCAGTTTCTTGTCTGGAGTTGCCCAAGCTTTTTCAAATAAAGCGTTCAGCTCATGAGATGGGGGAAAAGTTACCTCAGGTTTCTTTTCCTTAAACATGCAGACCCTCGATATGCAAAACATCTTTTATTGCAATAATCATATATTGAATATTCTTGGCCACCCTTGGGTGCAACCTTGCATCATCATAGTCGACACTGGAGCCAGAATCCGTGTCGGTATCAGTGTCTGCTATCTGGGAAAGGGGACGTTTTTGAGACCCCGAAGGGCCTTGTGACACAGTCAAAGCCATGGATTGACTCCCTGCTTTTTCCCTGGACTCTGCTTTGTCCAATCTTTTATGTAATAAAGTCACATTTGCATTTAAAACATTCCACATATCCAACCAATCAGGTGTCGGCGGTGCCGACGGAGACACCACAATCATCTGCTCTGCCTCCTCCCTAGACGAGCCTTCCGCTTCAGACATGCCGACACACACGTGCTGACACCCGCACACACACTGGGATATACCAATATGGGGACAGCCCCCCAACTAAGGCCCTTTGGAGAGACAGAGAGCGAGAGTATGCCAGCACACACCCAGCGCCACTAGATACTGAAACAAGGTCCCAGTCTATACAGCGCTTTTATATATATTATACACTCTTTTTGCGCCAAATAAATGTGCCCCCCCCCCCCCTCGTTTTTGCCCTCTGTACTTGGTTCAGCAGGGGAGAGTCCGGGAGCAGCTTCTCTGCAGCTTGCTGTGGAGAAAATGGTGCTGGAGGATCAAGCCCCGCCCCCTCGACGGCGGGCTTCGGTCCCGCTCAATTTTTTTTATACTGGCGGGGTTTTTATAATATACTGCCTCCGCAGTATCTGATATCTATGCCAGTGTCCTTTGAGGTAATGATTGCTGCCCAGGGCGCCCCCCCTGCGCCCTTACTGTGCGTGAGTGTGGGAGCAATGGCGCGCAGCGTGACCTGCGCGGTACCTCATTGAAGATCTGAAGTCTTCTGCCGCCTGTGAAGTCTTCTTTCTTCTTATACTCACCCGGCTTCTATCTTCCGGCTCTGCGAGGAGGGCGGCGGCGCGGCTCCGGGACGAACAGCAAAGACGACACCTGTGTTCCGACCCTCTGGAGCTAATGGTGTCTAGTAGCCTAAGAAGCAGAGCCTATCAGTTAAGTAGGTCTGCTTCTCTCTTCTCAGTCCCACGATGCAGGGAGCCTGTTGCCAGCAGTGCTCCCTGAAAATAAAAAACCTAACAAAAGTCTTTTCAGAGAAACTCAGTAAAGCTCCCCTGAAGTGCATCCAGTCTCCTCTGGGCACAGGATCTAACTGAGGTCTGGAGGAGGGGCATAGAGGGAGGAGCCAGTTCACACCCATCTAAAGTCTTAGAGTGCCCATGTCTCCTGCGGAGCCCGTCTATACCCCATGGTACTTACAGAATCCCCAACATCCTCTAGGACGTAAGAGAAATAAAAATAAATTATAGATATAAAAAGAGAGAAGGGACGAAATGGGTACTCGAGTGTTCAATGTTTTATCAGGGGTGTCAGGAAATAGTATCAAAGCACACACTTAGGAGTATATTTACTAAAGAGTGGGTTTAAGAAGTGGAGATGCTCCCATAGCAACCAATCACATTTTAGCGATTATCTTCTAGAAGTTGCTAAAAACCCACACTTTAGTAAATATACCCCTTAACCCTCGATCCATTTTCGGCTGACGAAAACAGCCAGCTATCGCTATTAATGACCGATGGTTATTATCGCGGTAGCTTATTATGGGCCGTTTTCATCGGTCGATAACAGACCCGCAAAAACACATGGAAACAGGGATAAGTACCTGATCCCATGTGTTACTGCGGCTCCGGCAGCCTGCTTATCACGGATTATGCTTCGGGTGCCTCAGTGCCGGCATCGGGTGAAGGAGCGCGTCACATCAGAGCTAATAGGATAGCCTCCTAGCGATATAATTACCAGGTAACTGGATAACCCCTTTAGGGGTAGATTTACTAAGCATTGGATGGAGATAAAGTACAGATAAAGTACCAGCCAATCAGATCCTGTCATTTTTCAAACCCAGCCTGTGACATCACAGGAGTTGAATGGCTGGTACTTTATCTCCATCCAAAGTTTAGTAAATAGGCCCCTTACTCTCTGCTTACACAGTAATCAGACGAAACTTTGCATAAATAACAGGCCCATTAACATTTACCATTTCCAGAATATCCCACAAATCAGCTTTTATGAGAAAATACCCTACTAAAGCACACTGCTATATACAAAATTGGCAGGAGTTCCGTTTATTAAAAAAAAAAAAGAAATCGAGGACTTCCGCTTCCGGTCTCATGCAGGACGCAGCTTAGCTCCGCTGCTCCGTTCTGCACCCGACAATCCTACCTTTACAAGGCAGTAAAACGCCTCCAACACCTCTCTCCCAGCTGCACAGGGGTACAGTGAACCCAGATGGAGAAGTTTCTGGCTTCTCCGCCCGCTACCAAGCCGCCGCAGCCCCGCGCTGATCCCATCATGGCGCCGGACACGGACACAGCACCCAGCACATAAGAAAGCTGCTGCCGCAGCAACAGAGGATCCTGACTCACCTCAGGTACGGCGCTCACCTGACTCCCCTGTTACATACAGGGACATAGTGGAAGCAATTAAAAAAACACTATGACACCTTTACTGACACAGGCAGTGTCAGAAATTACCCAGCAGCTACAGGGAAGGGTCTCTGATGCAGAAAACCATATTGGCACAATCTCTCATGATTTATCTGAAGCTCAGTGCCACATTTTACGGCTCCAAAAAGAAAATCACCAGCTTTGGAATAAAGTTGATGATACTGAGAACAGATCAAGAAGATGCAATATCAGAATAGTTGGGAGTCCCAGAATCAGTAAAAGGTTCTGATATAATATCCTTTATAACCACCACCCTCCCAAAGCTCCTGAAGATAGAAGCAGAATGTAAAGACCTAGTGATCGAAAGAGCCCATAGGATAGGCCCCCCTCCTAAACCACATGACAAAAGGCCTCGGGTTATTATATTCAAATGCCTAAACTATTTGCACAAGCTTGCTATCTGGAAAGCTTCCAGACAGATTCCAGACCTGACATGGGAGGGCAAGCGTCTACGTCTCTTTCAAGACTTTTCGGTCGAGCTCTCCAGGGCGAGAAAAGCCTTTTCACCAATCTGCTCATCCCTCGTCTCAGGAAAAAGAAGATTTGCACTTATGTATCCGGCACGCCTACACATCTTCTATGATGATAAACATTATGATTTCAACACCCCAGATGATGCACAAGCCTTTCTGAGAGAAGAGAATCGTCGGACGCCTGAAGATATCTCTGACCCACCTCCTTCACAAAAATAGACATTGCTTTATTCCCCACGCTCAGTTATGTCTTGTTATCTTGTAATGTTTTAAGCGAGTTTATATATCTAAACGTTGTTAGATATATACTCACTAGGCAGACTAGCTTCTTTGCAATATGGACACCAGATCTTCTGAACTTATAGGTCACGCACATGCCTCCCTCTCCCCCACCACCTTTCCCTGCACACCCCCCCCACTCTCCCTTTCTCCCCCCCCCTCCCTTACTTTCATTTATCTTATACTAAACACCCCCTACTACTACTGACTTCACAGACTACACTGCATCACTCACTCCTCCCCTTGATCTTTATTCTTTCTTCTATTGCTGATATACACATATTTTCATACTCCAATACACAATTGACATCTATGTTAATCTCAAAGAGGTTTCATTAATTACTATTTCGGGTACTAGAACACCTGACATGCTCCGATACGTCTCACCCTAGTTACACAAGCACTCTAAAAAGTGCTATATGGTTCTTATTGTATTTTTACATGCTGCGGAAGCGATATACCGCAAGGTATATGAAAGTATTACTTGTCATGAGGGCCGCACTCATGGAAAATTTATTTTCTTTTGTTGTTACGTTGTCTTGTCCCCCCCCCCTTCTTGTCTTCCCTCCTTATGTTTCCCCATTACATCTAGGCCTACCAGCAACATTATTAAAGTATATACTGTGCTGCTGATGTTATCTATAGTCGAATTCACATGTCTTCGCTAAAGATTGGCTCGATCAATGTGGGAGGCTTCAACTCTCCAGCAAAGCGACGTAAGGTATTGGTTTATCTAAATAGACAGAAATTAGATATAGTCTTTATTCAAGAATCTCACCTCACAGCAAGGAAACAGCCAAATTACAGATGCTCAATTGGCGACTCCTAGCATCCGCACCCTTTAATTCTAAATCTAGGGGAGTTGTTATTCTGATTTCTAAAACTATCCCATGTGAAATCCTATCCACTGAGGTAGACCCAGAGGGCAGGTTTGTTATAGTCTCGGTTAAAATATACTCCACCACTTACACCTTATGCTCCTTATACGCCCTTAACTCCAAACCCAAACCTTTCCTTTCTACATTAATCCAGAAGCTCTTACCTTACGCCTCCTCTAAGATAGTTCTAGGAGGTGATTTTAATTTAATATCACATCCTTATCTAGATAAATCCCAATATAAGGTATCACCCCAGCCCTTACCTAAATTAGGAATACCCTACTTCCTAAATATGCTTCAACTGGTTGACGTGTGGAGAGCCCTCAATCCTACTGAACGTGAATACACATGTTTATCCTCCGCACACAATACCTTATCCCGTATAGACTATATCACGCTATCTGATACCCTCTTTACCCAAGTCACAGATTCGGGCATTGAACCAATAATAATATCAGACCATGCCTTGGTATGGCTCACATTAAAAACCCAAAATGAAATCTCCACACACAGAACTTGGAGGTACCCAGCACAACTAAACAACTCACCTAAATTTACTGCATACTTAAATCAAGCTTGGGAAGATTATCATGAGCATAACAAACACCTTCTTGCATCAGACCCGTCCCTTTATTGGATGTCTGCAAAAGCAGTCCTTAGAGGTTCCATCATGTCCTACGAATCCCAGGTAAAGAAAAGAAATTCAGACTCCTATATGTCTCTCCAACAATCACTCTCTAACGCCTATTCTACATATAGCTTAAACCCCTCTTCCTCCAACAAATCCTTAAACTTAACAGCTAAAATTAAGTTTGATGAATTACTACAATCACTGTCAGATAAATACCAATTCTCTTCTAATTTCCGTTATCATAGATTCGGAAATAAGACCAGCAAATTTTTAACTAATATACTAAACGGGACCAGGCCCCCAATGAGAGTGCACCCATTGCTCCTTCCAGATGGAACACACACCTCCTCGAATAAACAGATAACTTAAATAATGAGAGAATTTTTCGCTGATATATATGCCTCCAACCAGTCCTCCTTATCCTCTAATCCTCCTGAAAAGTCTCCTGATACACATACTCGTAACTCCCCCTCCACCTCGGATACTTCTCATTCCATGTGGCAGGAACTTTCATACCCCCAAGATCTAATACCATCACTAATTCAGCCAATCACAGTCGAAGAGGTTAGAGAGACTGTCAATTCCTTAAAACCAGCTAAAACACCTGGTCCGGATGGGTTCTGCGGGGAATTCTATAAATTATTCATTGATCGTCTGTCCCCAATATTAACATCATTTTACAATAATATTTTATCTAACGGCTCACTTCCTTTATATTTCAATTCAGCGATAATTAAATTACTACCAAAGCCGGGAAAAGACCCCGCTCTCCCAGGGTCATACAGACCTATCTCATTATTAAATTGTGATTACAAACTTCTCACAAAAAGTTTAGCAACCAGGTTAAATCCACTCCTTCCCGCAGTGATCCATCCGGATCAGACAGGATTCATTAAAGGCAGACACTCAGTCACGAACATTCGCAAAGTACTGGCTACAGTCCAGACTGATATGGAGGGAACAGATGGGTCCGATGGAAAAATCATCCTTTCCATAGATGCCGAGAAGGCTTTTGATCTAGTACTGTGGTCCCATCTGTTCCTTACACTAGAGCGCTTTGGATTCCCTCACACCTTCATAACCTTCCTTAAGACAATATACACTCTACCATCTTCCCAAATAGCCTGTAATGGCTTCCTCTCCCCCCCTTTCCCAATACAGAAAGGAACACGGCAGGGATGTCCCCTATCCCCTCTTCTATTCGCCCTGGCAATTGAACCACTCGCAATTGCACTCCGCTCAGCAACTCAAATTTCGGGTATACGCATTTCTGCCTCAGAATTAAAACTCTCATTATTTGCCGATGACATGATCCTCTTTATCTCCAATCCGATGAAATCCCTACCAGTAATTCTAGACATCATTGCCTCGTTCAGTCCCATCTCAGGATATAAGATAAATATTTCCAAGTCAGTAATCCTACCCATTCACCCATTAAGCACCACACTCAGATCCCATTCTGCCCTATCCCAATTTCAGATTCAACCCTCACAGGTCACGTACCTAGGTATCCAAATTACTAATAACCCCTCGACACTTTACTCAGCTAACTTACCCCTCTTCTCTCAAAAATCTTCACACAATTAGAGTCATGGTCTAAACTTCCGTTATCACTATTTGGTAGAGCAGCAGTTCTAAAAAGCGTTATCTTTCCAAAAATTTACTATGTATTACAAATGTTGCCATGCCTACTTACAAAACAGGACATTCACAATCTGGAAAAAGCTTTTTCTTCCTTCCTATGGAATGGTAAGAGATCGAGAATAGCATTAAAAAAAAAACTCTATAAACCAAAAACCTCAGGTGGCCTGAATCTCCCTAACTTTTCTCTATATGCTCTCACAACCCATTTCCGCTATATCGCTGATTGGCTCATGGAAACTTCCATCCATTCAGACAAAACTTTGGAACAACATATCTTCCACCCATTCTCTCCCGGGGCGCTTCTCCATACACCAACCAGTCTCATACCCAAACACATTTTACAGCATACTTTATTTCGTGATACCTACAATAGCTGGATTAGAATAAATAAAATCCTTAAATCCTCCCATACCAGATCCTCATTCATCCCGCTCTGGGGTAACCCTAGCTACCCTCCATCCATCTCAAACAGTAACTTCCATCAATGGTCTGAGAAAGGGCTCAACCTAGCAACAAAGTTATTTGACCCAGGAGGGCTCATACTACCCTTTTCTTCCCTCAAAGATTCATATAATCTCCCTAACTCCCATTTTTATTTATATCTTCAAGCCCGTCACTTTGCCCTATCCCTAAAATCAATCAACTCTAGGCACACAGTGACCCACCCTCTGGAATCATTTCTTAACTCACTTTGCAAGAAAGCATTTAAATCCAAGTCACTTTATCACATTCTGTCTACTCCCCAGAAAGAATTATCTGGATGCACTAAATATCCCCTCTATTTCAGGAAAAGATCTATTCAACACTCGAACCCCTAAGATAATGAGCATTCTCCAGTCAGTATATCTACAAGAAGTTCACTTCAAATCAATACATAGAATATATATAGCTCCCGCCCAAAGAAGGCATATTTCAAATTTAGAATCTGGCATATGCCCTAAATGCTCTATGTCGAATGCAAAATTCTTTCACTCCTTCTGGGCCTGCGCAAAGATATTAAAGTTCTGGCTTTCCTTAACTCTTCCCTTCATGTAAAATTAGATGAACCCCCTAGCTTGCCTATGTCTGAACTTTGAGAGTTGGAGCCTTCCCACATTGGATCGTAATCTCCCCCCTTTTCTTATTATCACTTTAACTATGGCAAAGAAACTCATCCTTATACACTGGATTGAGAAATCCTCTCCATCCATTCAGGAACTAAAGGACAAACTACTGCAATTGATCTACTTCGATAAGAGAGCTCTTTTTCTCAATCCCAATGGTCAAGTCAAGAAATTTACTCAAAAATGGGGAAGATACATCGCCTCTCTAGATGATGAGACTAAAAAAGATATTTGGTATAATCTGACTACTACTTCTCAACCACTCCTTTGATTGTTAAGCACTTATATGCTTGCTAATGTATTATGGTTCAACATGCCTCTTCCTACCCCCCTCCCATTCCTCCCCCTTCAATGTCTTCGTCTTTTCTCTTGTTTCTTAGATTAACATTATCTTTGTCTTGAGTATGATATTCTAATGCTAGCAATTATTCAGATGACTCCATTATAGTATATACCAAACAGCTATGACTACTATTGCTCTGTACAAGTTCCTGAATGCATCGTTCCATTGATTTTTTTCATCTATAATTCGATGAATGTTCACGTTACAACGCTGTTATACTCCAGTCCACATGGACTATTCTGTTTCTAACTTTCTCTTGTAATGTTATATATGACATATAATTGTTAAAACGAATAAAAATCTTTAAACCCTAAAAAAAAAAGAAATCAGTGTTTTTCATATTAAAAAAAAAATAATTCAAAAAACACTGACCACCAAAACGTTTTTTAAACAAAATATTTACAAATTCAAAAGTTACTCAAATATGTAGATTATATTTTTAATCTACGCAGCACAACAAAATGACTTACCTTACTTTTAATTGTAAAAGGAGCTGACTTACCTAAGTATATAGATAGCTCCTGCGGCAGCTCGGAACTCGTGGGCTCCTCATGTTGTTGCCAGGTGTTTTGCACTATTTTGTTGTGGTCACTGAAAAGACTTCTCTTTGGTTTCTGAACATCTGAAATAACCAACTTTGTATAGGTAATATAAATTTTTATGCATTTATGTATAATGACTGGGTTGGATAAAAAAAACAAAAACACCAAACTTCTATTTCGCGCTTCATAACTCAAATTGAACAATCTAATGCCCTTAAGAAACACTTGTAGCACTGCGGTTCTAGGTGTTCATGCACTGCGGTTCTAGGTGTTCATTTTATTGAATCTTTCCTTGTCTAAACTGCTGGGTTTAAATGGTTAATGTATATGGTAATTATAATGACCTACAATATACTAAAATCTTAGGCTGCAATCACAAAGTCTGTCATTTTGCCAATCCAAGGGCAAATGAAGTTTTAGTAGAATGGGGGGGGGTCTTTAGGATGTGCCCATATCTTTATACACGTTGAAATAACACTTCAGTACCCTTGATGAGATATGTTCCTTGGAGAGGTTTTCTGAAGATGGAGGTTTTCTTCTTTATATTTCTATAATTAGAGCCTCACACCAAAGTTCACCCAAAACACAAATTCAATTCTTGTATATATCTTGTGTTCCTTGGAGATGTTTTCTGAAGATGGAGGTTTTCTTCTTTATATTTCTATAATTAGACCCTCACACCAGAGTTCACCCAAAACACAAATTCAATTCTTGTGTGTGTGTATGTATATATCTTTTAAAATGATTTTATTCATATAAGTTTTAAAAGGATCTAACATAGCTGATTTAGGCGGGCCAGATGTAGTTAAACTTGATGTGCGAGCTCACACACACCAAGTGTGCCCACTTTTCACTATTGCATTAATCAACCAACGCATTTCATCAAATTTTCAACTTCCTCAGGGGAGTCTTGGGGGGAAAAAAAAGTAGAACATGGGTGTTCTCATCAGTAATCTTATATAAATTACACTATATTTTTCATGTAAACTTCCTCAGTATGATCAGATTTAAGTTAAAAATAAATTAATGTTTAGACTAGCATCGAAACATTGATTAGTAATTTATTTTTTACTTAAACGCAATTATTCTGAATAGGTTTATTTGGAAAAAAATATATTGTCATTTATATAAGATTACTGATGAGACACCCATGTTTTACTTCTGTTGTCACACTCTTGAGGAAGTCGCTAATTCGACGAAACGCGTTGAATGATTAATGCAATAGAAAAAAGTGAGCACACTTGGTGTATACGAGTTCACACATGAAGTTTAACTACAAATGACTCCTAAATCACTCGATTATAGAAACACAGAATGTGACGGCAGATAAGAACCACTTGGACCATCTAGTCTCCCCCTTTTTTTACCATATTTTTATCTCAAACCTTATTTCTTTGTAAGGATATCCTTATGTCTATCCCATGCATGTTTAAATTGCTCTACTGTCTTAGCCTCTACCACCCCTGATGGGAGGTTATTCCACTTGTCCACTACTCTTTCTGTGAAGTCATTTTTCCCTCAAATTTCCCCTGAACCTCCCCCCCTCGTGTAATATTACTTCTCTTCATTTGGTGAACGTTTCCCTCCTGGTCCTTGTTACATAGAAACATAGAATTTGTCGGCAGATAAGAACCACTTGGCCCATCTAGTCTGCCCCTTTTTTTTTTTTTTTTTTTACATTATTTTTATCTCTAACCTTATATATGATCCTTATTTCTTTGTAAGGATATCCTTATGTCTATCCCATGCATGTTTAAATTGCTCTACTGTCTTAGCCTCTACCACCTCTGATGGGAGGCTATTCCACTTGTCCACTACCCTTTCTGTGAAATAATTTTTGCCTCCTTTACCCACTGACTGGGCCATTTTCTCCTCAGCTTGTGCCTTTGCACATCTGATTACCTTCTTAGTCTCCTTCTGTCTGACAAGATATATCTCTTTGTCTTCATTATTTTGTGTCTGCTTATATTTCCTAAAAGCCATCTTTTTTGCTCTCACAATATTTGCTACTTCTTTTGCAAACCACACTGGCTTCCTTTTCCTTGTGTTTTTCCTAACAGTTTTGATACAAAGGTCTGTTGCCTTCAATATTGCACATTTTAATGTTTCCCACCTCTCCTTGCACTGCTTCCAAGTTGTTAAAACCCTTCATATATTTCAAAGTTTCTATCATGTCCCCCCTTTCCCTGATCTGTCTTTTGGACAAACTCTGGTGCGAGGGTCTCAATATTGAAATATAAAGAAGAAATCCTCCATCTTCAGAAAACGTCTTCAAAGAACATACCCATCCAGGGTATTGAAGTACATTGCAATATTGACATTTTCTGGAATTGTACTATACAGTTAATGTTTAAGGATATACATCCTGGAGCACAGGTAACTTAAATAGCACTTAAGTCAATTGATTTAACCATTTGGACTCAAGCATGGAGAGCCTTAAAACCTGGACTGGAATAACAGAGTTTGGGGAACTCTGCATTTAACAAATATTTACAATTATTATTCTTAAACATTTTAATATGTCTAAAATACTTAGGAATACGTACTAAAATGAGCCACCTTACCTTCACTTTCAGGTGAGGAACCTGACAAGTCGTTGCCTTTGGCACTTTCCGCAGAATCCTTTGTCAGCCAGTTGCTCAGGAAAGTGACCTGTTTGGACAATGCAGTAGGATCCCTGAAGTAGAGTTTCTTGAAGCGAGGGTCTAACACTGTGGCAACCGCTAATAAAAAGACATGCTCGACGCTGCCAAATCTTTCCTTCATCGCACTAATGGCTTCGTTTAGAACAGCCTTTGGGGTTTCACTGTTTGGATGTAGTTTCTCAAGTTCCTGAAGGATTATGGAAGTAATAGGTATCACCAAGCTACTTGTTAAGTAGTGTTCCCCACTAATCTGTCTTATTGCGGCTTCAAAAGGCTCTAATATGTCAAGTATTTCATTCACATCCTCAAATTCGGAGGCAGTCAGCATGGGAGGCGCACTCGGGTGCTGGTCGATGACCTCACTGATGTAAGGTTGCAGCTCTCTCAGCTGCTGAAACACGTGACACGTTGCGTTCCACCTCTTGGGGATCAATTGGATCAGCCTGTTCTCACTGATCTGCCGCAACTCATCACTGGCCCCAACGCTCTGCTTAAACCAGGTCAAAATTGCCTTTGATTTGGAAAGAAGGGGTGACATGGTCTCTATTCCCAGACATCTGCCCACAACTAAGTGAAGAGAATGCACAAAGCACGGAATGTGTTTTTCTTCTCCGAACGCTAATTCCGCTGCTTTTTTTATATTTCCATCACCGTCTGTCACGATGGCAGTCACGTCCTCCGTTTCCGGCCTTATGCCCCATTCGAGGCAGCACTGCTTGAGACGCTCGGCAAGGCTTTCACTTGTGTGTCCTTCCTCGAGCGGTAACACACCAATTGTCCCACTAAGTAGTTCATCCTCATCATAAGCATGGATAGTAAGACTAAGGAAACTCTGCATTTGGTCATCAGTCCATACATCCGTCGTAAGGGTGCACTTCTTGTTTACAAGTTTCTTCCTCATGATGCCGCTTAGGGTGTTATATTTTTCCATGACATGTTGATTGATGCTTTTCCGAGTCGGAACGTCATAGTGAGGAGCCAACGTTTTTAATAAATTATTAAATCCAGCATTTTCCACAATGTAAGTTGGCTGACTGTCCTTACAGACCATATCAACAACTGCTTGGGTTACAAGGGGACCGGGGATCTGGACGGCTACGGGACCTGGGCTTTGGGCTGCTAGGGGATCCGGGCTCTGGGCTAAGTGGCCCTGTTCTTCTAGGTGGACCTGGCTCTGGGCTGCTAGGTGGACCTGGCTTTGGCATGTTAGGTGGACCTGGCTCTGGCCAGCTAGGTGGACCTGGCTCTGGCCAGCTAGGTGGACCTGGCTCTGGCCAGCTAGGTGGACCTGGCTCTGGCCAGCTAGGTGGACCTGGCTCTGGCCAGCTAGGTGGACCTGGCCCTGGGTGACTACGTTACTGAGCCCGTATCTGTCCAATGCGTGGATTCTGGTGGCCAGCATCGCCGCCCTTTTTGCCTTCGGAGCAGATGGCCCAGGCTCTGCCCGTGGTGCCTCGTCACCGTTTGTAGTGGCTTCGGCTTCCTCCGAGACTTGGACCACATTCAGAATGAGCCCATCCACGTTGACAAATCTGGGTTTGGCCACTCCTGCAGCAGGGACAAGCAGCTGCAGTGCATCGGGGTGCTTCCTTACAAGATGTTGCCTGAGATTGGAGGTGGTGCTAACAAATTTTAATTGCTTACCACAGAACTTGCAGATGGCTACTGAATCCGAGGGCCTATCGAAGTACTCCCATATATTGTTCTTCTGACGCATTTTCCCGATTATGTATGGTCTCTATATATTACAAATGCTCTCTTAATAGCTATACACCACTACACAGGCTCTGTATACCTATGCAGCCCCTATACTAAGACCCAAGCTCTGTATAGTCCCTATACTAAGACCCAGGCTCTGTATACAGTCCCTATACTAGGACCCAGGCTCTGTATACAGTCCCTATACTAGGACCCAGGCTCTGTATACAGTCCCTATACTAGGACCCAGGCTCTGTATACAGTCCCTATACTAGGACCCAGGCTCTGTATACAGTCCCTATACTAGGACCCAGGCTCTGTATACAGTCCCTATACTAGGACCCAGGCTCTGTATACAGTCCCTATACTAGGACCCAGGCTCTGTATACAGTCCCTATACTAGGACCCAGGCTCTGTATACAGCCCCTATCCTAGGACCCAGGCTCTGTATACAGTCCCTATACTAGGACCCAGGCTCTGTATACAGCCCCTATCCTAGGACCCAGGCTCTGTATACAGCCCCTATCCTAGGACCCAGGCTCTGTATACAGTCCCTATCCTAGGACCCAGGCTCTGTATACAGTCCCTATACTAGGACCCAGGCTCTGTATACAGTCCCTATACTAGGACCCAGGCTCTGTATACAGCCCCTATCCTAGGACCCAGGCTCTGTATACAGTCCCTATACTAGGACCCAGGCTCTGTATACAGTCCCTATCCTAGGACCCAGGCTCTGTATACAGTCCCTATACTAGGACCCAGGCTCTGTATACAGTCCCTATACTAGGACCCAGGCTCTGTATACAGTCCCTATACTAGGACCCAGGCTCTGCATACAGTCCCTATACTAGGACCCAGGCTCTGTATACAGTCCCTATACTAGGACCCAGGCTCTGTATACAGTCCCTATACTAGGACCCAGGCTCTGTATACAGTCCCTATACTAAGACCCAGGCTCTGTATACAGTCCCTATACTAGGACCCAGGCTCTGTATACAGTCCCTATACTAGGACCCAGGCTCTGTATACAGTCCCTATACTAGGACCCAGGCTCTGTATACAGTCCCTATACTAAGACCCAGGCTCTGTATACAGTCCCTATACTAGGACCCAGGCTCTGTATACAGTCCCTATACTAGGACCAAGGCGCTGTCTGCACGCCTCCGCCTCTGGGCTCCGGGTGACGGCGGCGTGGACACACCGAGCGCCGCTGATGCAGAACTTGTTGTGAGAGAAGAAGCGTGGGGTAACCGCCCGGCGGGTAACTGCAGCTACCAATAGGAAACGGGAGCAGCTACAGGCTCCAGCCTATCACAGCGCCTCTCTCATATCACTACGCGGGCTGCGCGGAAGCTACCTGCGCTTCCATTGGGCATCTTCGGCTGACCAGCTGTGGGCGGAAGTAGCGGGACGTCTCCCCGGAAGTGCGCCGTTACCACAGAGTGAGGCCGGAAGTGTGTGCAGAGCGGGTGGTCCTTCTGGTCCCTGCCCAATATTTCCAGGCTCCAGCTGTGTGTGGTCAGTGTCAGAGGTGAGTACTGGAGGAGTGAGTATGTAACGTGATGTATATACTGTGTATACATATACAGAGGGGGAGTAGGGGGCAGAGCCGAGGTATGGTGTGTGACTATGTATGTGTATATAAATTAGAGATGAGCGGGTTCGGTTCCTCGGAATCCGAACCCGCCCGAACTTCAGGTTTTTTTACACGGGGCCGAGCGACTCGGATCTTCCCGCCTTGCTCGGTTAACCCGAGCGCGCCCGAACGTCATCATACCGCTGTCGGATTCTCGCGAGGCTCGGATTCTATCGCGAGACTCGGATTCTATATAAGGAGCCGCGCATCGCCGCCATTTTCACACGTGCATTGAGATTGATAGGGAGAGGACGTGGCTGGCGTCCTCACCGTTTAGACTAGAGTACTAGAGAGAGACACAAATTTTGGGGAGCATATTATTAGGAGGAGTACTACTTGCTGCTGATAGTGTGACCAGTGACCACCAGGCACCAGTTTTAATTAATCCGTTCTCTGCCTGAAAAAAAACGATACACAGTGTGACACAGTCACATACCATATCTGTGCTCAGCCCAGTGTGCTGCATCATATGTAATACTGTATATCATTATCTGACTGTGCTGAGTGCTCACTGCTCACTCAGCTTAATTGTGGGGGAGACTGGGGAGCAGTTATAGCAGGAGTACATATTTTAAGTACAGTGCACACTTTTGCTGCCAGAGTGCCACTGCCAGTGTGACTGACCAGTGACCACTGACCACCAGTATATTGTGATTGTCTGCTGACCACCAGTATATTGTGATTGTCTGCCTGAAAAAGTTAAACACTCGTCGTGTGGTGTTTTTATAAACGCATTCTGCAGACAGTGTCCAGCAGGTCCGTCATTACATAATATATACCTGTCCGGCTGCTGTACTAGTGTGATATATATATATTTTAATTTTATCTCATTATCATCCAGTCTATATTAGCAGCAGACACAGTACGGTAGTCCACGGCTGTAGCTACCTCTGTGTCGGCAGTCGCTCGTCCATCCATAATTGTATACCACCTACCCGTGGTTTTTTTTTTTCTATCTTCTTGATACTAGTAGCTTACTTTAGGAGTCTGCAGTGCTGAGTCTGACAGACAGTGTCCAGCAGGTCCGTCATTACATAATATATACCTGTCCAGCTGCAGTACTAGTGTGATATATATATATATATATATTTTAATTTTATCTCATTATCATCCAGTCTATATTAGCAGCAGACACAGTACGGTAGTCCACGGCTGTAGCTACCTCTGTGTCGGCAGTCGCTCGTCCATCCATAATTGTATACCACCTACCCGTGTTTTTTTTTTTTTTCTATCTTCTTGATACTAGTAGCTTACTTTAGGAGTCTGCAGTGCTGACAGACAGTGTCCAGCAGGTCCGTCATTACATAATATATACCTGTCCGGCTGCAGTACTAGTGTGATATATATATATATTTTCTCTGACGTCCTAGTGGATGCTGGGACTCCGTAAGGACCATGGGGAATAGCGGCTCCGCAGGAGACAGGGCACAAAATAAAAGCTTAAGGATCAGGTGGTGTGCACTGGCTCCTCCCCCTATGACCCTCCTCCAAGCCTCAGTTAGATTTTTGTGCCCGGCCGAGAAGGGTGCAATCTAGGTGGCTCTCCTGAGCTGCTTAGAATAAAAGTTTAGTTAGGTTTTTTTTATTTTCAGTGAGTCCTGCTGGCAACAGGCTCACTGCATCGTGGGACTAAGGGGAGAAGAAACGGACTCACCTGAGTGCAGAGTGGATCGGGTTTCTTAGGCTACTGGACACTAGCTCCAGAGGGACGATCACAGGTTCAGCCTGGATGGGTCACCGGAGCCGCGCCGCCGTCCCCCTTACAGAGCCAGAAGAGACGAAGAGGTCCGGTGAAATCGGCGGCAGAAGACATCCTGTCTTCAGACTAAGGTAGCGCACAGCACCGCAGCTGTGCGCCATTGCTCTCAGCACACTTCACACTCCGGTCACTGAGGGTGCAGGGCGCTGGGGGGGGAGCGCCCTGAGACGCAATATAACAGAATACCTTAGGTGGCAAAACAGAATACATCACATATAGCTCCTGGGCTATATGAATGTATTTTAATCCCCTGCCATTTTACACAAAAAAGCGGGAGATAAGGACGTCGTGAAGGGGCGGAGCCTATCTCCTCAGCACACAAGCGCCATTTTCCCTCACAGCTCCGCTGGAAGGACGGCTCCCTGACTCTCCCCTGCAGTCCTGCTTCAGAATCAGGGTAAAAAAGAGAAGGGGGGGCACGTTTGGCAGCAAATAAATATATTAACAGCAGCTATAAGGGAGTAACACTTATATAAGGTTATCCCTATATATATATATATAGCGCTGGGTGTGTGCTGGCAGACTCTCCCTCTGTCTCTCCAAAGGGCTAAGTGGGGTCCTGTCCTCTATCAGAGCATTCCCGGTGTGTGTGCTGTGTGTCGGTACGCGTGTGTCGACATGTATGAGGAGGAAAATGATGTGGAGGCGGAGCAGTTGCCTGTGTTGGTGATGTCACCCCCTAGGGAGTCGACACCTGACTGGATGATTGTATTTAAACAATTAAGTGATAATGTCAGCAATTTACAAAAAACTGTTGACGACATGAGACAGCCGGCAAATCAATTAGTGCCTGTCCAGGCGTCTCAAACACCGTCAGGGGCGCTAAAACGCCCGTTACCTCAGTGAGTCGACACAGACCCTGACACAGATACTGAGTCTAGTGTCGACGGTGACGAGACAAACGTAATGTCCAGTAGGGCCACACGTTACATGATCACGGCAATGAAAGAGGCATTGAACCTTTCTGACACTACAAGTACCACAAAGAAGGGTATTATGTGGGGTGAGAAAAAACTACCAATATTTTTTCCTGAGTCAGAGGAAATAAATGAGGTGTGTGAAAAAGCGTGGGTTTCCCCCGATAAAAAAACAGCTAATTTCTAAAAAATTATTAGCATTATATCCTTTCCCGCCAGAGGTTAGGGCGCGTTGGGAAACACCCCCTAGGGTAGATAAGGCGCTCACACGTTTATCAAAACAAGTAGCGTTACCGTCTCCTGATACGGCTACCCTCAAAGAACCAGCTGATAGAAGGCTGGAAAATATCCTAAAAAGTATATACACACATACTGGTGTTATACTGCGACCAGCAATCGCCTCAGCCTGGATGTGCAGTGCTGGAGTCGCATGGTCGGATTCCCTGACCGAGAATATTGATACCCTGGATAGGGACAATATTTTGTTAACTATAGAACATTTAAAGGATGCATTACTATATATGCGTGATGCACAGAGGGATATTTGCACCCTGGCATCAAGAGTAAGTGCTATGTCCATCTCTGCCAGAAGAGCGTTATGGACGCGACAGTGGTCAGGGGATGCGGATTCCAAACGGCACATGGAAGTATTGCCGTATAAAGGGGAGGAGTTATTTGGGGCTGGTCTATCGGACCTGGTGGCCACGGCAACGGCTGGAAAATCCACCTTTTTACCCCAGGTCACTCCACATCAGCAGAAAAAGACACCGTCTTTTCAAACTCAGTCCTTTCGTTCCCATAAGTACAAGCGAGCAAAAGGCCACTCCTTTCTGCCCCGGGGCAGAGGAAGAGGAAAAAGACTGCACCATGCAGCCGCTTCCCAGGAGCAGAAGCCCTCCCCTGCTTCTGCCAAGTCTTCAGCATGACGCTGGGGCTTTACAAGCAGACTCAGATATGGTGGGGGCCCGTCTCAAGAATTTCAACGCGCAGTGGGCTCACTCGCAAGTGGATCCCTGGATTCTACAGGTAGTATCGCAGGGGTACAAACTGGAATTCGAGACGTTTCCCCCTCATCGGTTCCTGAAGTCTGCTTTACCAAAGTCTCCCTCCGACAGGGAGGCAGTTTTGGAAGCCATTCACAAGCTGTATTCCCAGCAGGTGATAATCAAGGTACCCCTCCTGCAACAGGGAAAGGGGTATTATTCCACGCTGTTTGTGGTACCGAAGCCGGACGGCTCGGTGAGACCAATTTTAAATCTGAAATCCTTGAACACTTACATAAAAAGGTTCAAATTCAAGATGGAGTCACTCAGAGCAGTGATAGCGAACCTGGAAGAAGGGGACTATATGGTGTCTCTGGACATCAAAGATGCTTATCTCCACGTCCCAATATACCCTTCTCACCAAGGGTACCTCAGGTTTGTAGTACAAAACTGTCATTATCAGTTTCAGACGCTGCCGTTTGGATTGTCCACGGCACCTCAGGTCTTTACCAAGGTAATGGCCGAAATGATGATTCTTCTACGAAGAAAAGGCATTTTAATTATCCCTTACTTGGACGATCTCCTGATAAGGGCAAGATCCAGGGAACAGTTAGAAGTCGGAGTAGCACTATCTCAGGTAGTGTTACGTCAGCACGGGTGGATTCTAAATATTCCAAAATCGCAGCTGATTCCAACGACACGTCTACTGTTCCTAGGAATGATTTTGGACACAGTCCAGAAGAAGGTGTTTCTCCCGGAGGAGAAGGCCAGGGAGTTATCCGAGCTAGTCAGGAACCTCCTAAAACCAGGACAGGTCTCAGTGCATCAGTGCACGAGGGTCCTGGGAAAAATGGTGGCTTCTTACGAAGCGATTCCATTCGGAAGATTCCATGCAAGAACGTTTCAGTGGGATCTACTGGACAAATGGTCCGGATCGCATCTGCAGATGCATCAGCGGATAACCCTGTCGCCAAGGACAAGGGTGTCTCTCCTGTGGTGGCTGCAGAGTGCTCATCTACTAGAGGGCCGCAGATTTGGCATTCAGGATTGGATCCTGGTAACCACGGATGCCAGCCTGAGAGGCTGGGGAGCAGTCACACAGGGAAGGAATTTCCAGGGCTTGTGGTCAAGCATGGAAACATCTCTTCATATAAACATTCTGGAACTAAGGGCCATTTACAATGCCCTAAGTCAAGCAAAACCTCTGCTTCAGGGTCAGGCGGTGTTGATCCAATCGGACAACATCACGTCAGTCGCCCACGTAAACAGACAGGGCGGCACGAGAAGCAGGAGGGCAATGGCAGAAGCTGCAAGGATTCTTCGCTGGGCGGAAAATCATGTGATAGCACTGTCAGCAGTGTTCATTCCGGGAGTGGACAACTGGGAAGCAGACTTCCTCAGCAGACACGACCTTCACCCGGGAGAGTGGGGACTTCACCCAGAAGTCTTCCACCTGATTGTAAACCGTTGGGAAAAACCAAAGGTGGACATGATGGCGTCACGTCTAAACAAAATACTGGACAGATATTGCGCCAGGTCAAGGGACCCTCAGGCAATAGCAGTGGACGCTCTGGTAACGCCGTGGGTGTACCAGTCAGTGTATGTGTTCCCTCCTCTGCCTCTCATACCAAAAGTACTGAGAATCATAAGAAGGAGAGGAGTAAGAACTATACTCGTGGTTCCGGATTGGCCAAGAAGGACTTGGTACCCGGAACTTCAAGAGATGCTCACGGACGAACCGTGGCCTCTACCTCTAAGAAAGGACCTGCTACTGCAGGGGCCTTGTCTGTTCCAAGACTTACCGCGGCTGCGTTTGACGGCATGGCGGTTGAACGCCGGATCCTGAGGGAAAAAGGCATTCCAGAAGAAGTCATCCCTACTCTGGTCAAAGCCAGGAAGGACGTAACCGCAAAACATTATCACCGCATTTGGCGTAAATATGTTGCGTGGTGTGAGGCCAAGAAGGCCCCTACAGAGGAATTTCAACTGGGTCGTTTCCTTCATTTCCTGCAAACAGGACTGTCTATGGGCCTAAAATTGGGGTCCATTAAGGTTCAAATTTCGGCCCTGTCGATTTTCTTCCAGAAAGAACTGGCTTCAGTACCTGAAGTTCAGACTTTTGTAAAAGGGGTGCTGCACATACAGCCTCCTTTTGTGCCTCCAGTGGCACCTTGGGATCTCAATGTTGTGTTGAGTTTTCTAAAGTCACACTGGTTTGAACCACTTTCCACTGTGGACTTAAAATATCTCACATGGAAGGTGTCGATGCTGTTAGCCTTGGCTTCAGCCAGGCGTGTGTCAGAATTGGCGGCTTTATCATATAAAAGCCCTTACTTAATTTTTCATTCTGACAGGGCGGAATTGAGGACTCGTCCTCAATTTCTACCTAAGGTGTTTTCTGCATTTCACATGAACCAACCTATTGTGGTACCTGCGGCTACCAGGGACTTAGAGGACTCTAAGTTGCTTGACGTTGTCAGGGCCTTGAAAATATATGTTTCCAGGACGGCTGGAGTCAGAAAATCTGACTCGCTGTTTATCCTGTATGCACCCAACAAGCTGGGTGCTCCTGCTTCAAAGCAGACGATTGCTCGTTGGATTTGTAGTACAATTCAGCTTGCACATTCTGTGGCAGGATTGCCACAACCAAAATCAGTAAAAGCCCATTCCACAAGGAAAGTGGGCTCATCTTGGGCGGCTGCCCGAGGGGTCTCGGCTTTACAACTTTGCCGAGCAGCTACTTGGTCAGGGGCAAACACGTTTGCTAAATTCTACAAATTTGATACCCTGGCTGAGGAGGACCTGGAGTTCTCTCATTCGGTGCTGCAGAGTCATCCGCACTCTCCCGCCCGTTTGGGAGCTTTGGTATAATCCCCATGGTCCTTACGGAGTCCCAGCATCCACTAGGACGTCAGAGAAAATAAGATTTTACTTACCGATAAATCTATTTCTCGTAGTCCGTAGTGGATGCTGGGCGCCCATCCCTAGTGCGGATTGTCTGCAATACTTGTATATAGTTATTGTTACAAAAATTCGGGTTATTATTGTTGTGAGCCATCTTTTCAGAGGCTCCTTTGCGTTTATCATACTGTTAACTGGGTTCAGATCACGAGTTGTACGGTGTGATTGGTGTGGCTGGTATGAGTCTTACCCGGGATTCAATATCCTTCCTTATTATGTACGCTCGTCCGGGCACAGTATCCTAACTGAGGCTTGGAGGAGGGTCATAGGGGGAGGAGCCAGTGCACACCACCTGATCCTTAAGCTTTTATTTTGTGCCCTGTCTCCTGCGGAGCCGCTATTCCCCATGGTCCTTACGGAGTCCCAGCATCCACTACGGACTACGAGAAATAGATTTATCGGTAAGTAAAATCTTATTTTAATTTTATCTCATTATCATCCAGTCTATATTAGCAGCAGACACAGTACGGTAGTCCACGGCTGTAGCTACCTCTGTGTCGGCAGTCGCTCGTCCATCCATAATTGTATACCACCTACCCGTGTTTTTTTTTTTTTTTTCTATCTTCTTGATACTAGTAGCTTACTTTAGGAGTCTGCAGTGCTGACAGACAGTGTCCAGCAGGTCCGTCATTACATAATATATACCTGTCCGGCTGCAGTACTAGTGTGATATATATATATATATATTTTAATTTTATCTCATTATCATCCAGTCTATATTAGCAGCAGACACAGTACGGTAGTCCACGGCTGTAGCTACCTCTGTGTCGGCAGTCGCTCGTCCATCCATAATTGTATACCACCTACCCGTGGGTTTTTTTTTTCTATCTTCTTGATACTAGTAGCTTACTTTAGGAGTCTGCAGTGCTGAGTCTGACAGACAGTGTCCAGCAGGTCCGTCATTACATAATATATACCTGTCCGGCTGCAGTACTAGTGTGATATATATATATATTTTAATTTTATCTCATTATCATCCTGTCTATATTAGCAGCAGACACAGTACGGTAGTCCACGGCTGTAGCTACCTCTGTGTCGGCAGTCGCTCGTCATCCATAAGTATACTAGTATCCATCCATCTACATTGTTTACCTGAGGTGCCTTTTAGTTGTGCCTATTAAAATATGGAGAACAAAAATGTTGAGGTTCCAAAAATAGGGAAAGATCAAGATCGACTTCCACCTCGTGCTGAAGCTGCTGCCACTAGTCATGGCCGAGACGATGAAATGCCAGCAACGTCGTCTGCCAAGGCCGATGCCCAATGTCATAGTACAGAGCATGTAAAATCCAAAACACCAAATATCAGTAAAAAAATGACTCAAAAATCTAAAATAAAATTGTCGGAGGAGAAGCGTAAACTTGCCAATATGCCATTTACCACACGGAGTGGCAAGGAACGGCTGAGGCAGACCCTGTCACTGAAATGATGGGTTGGTTAAAGTGTGCATGTCCTGTTTATACAACATAAGGGTGGGTGGAGGGCCCAAGGACAATTCCATCTTGCACCTCTTTTTTTCTTTCATTTTTCTTTGCGTCATGTGCTGTTTGGGGAGTATTTTTTTGAAGGGCCATCCTGCGTGACACTGCAGTGCCACTCCTAGATGGGCCAGGTGTTTGTGTCGGCCACTAGGGTCGCTTATCTTACTCACACAGCTACCTCATTGCGCCTCTTTTTTTCTTTGCGTCATGTGCTGTTTGGGGAGTGTTTTTTGGAAGGGCCATCCTGCGTGACACTGCAGTGCCACTCCTAGATGGGCCAGGTGTTTGTGTCGGCCACTAGGGTCGCTTATCTTACTCACACAGCTACCTCATTGCGCCTCTTTTTTTCTTTGCGTCATGTGCTGTTTGGGGAGTGTTTTTTGGAAGGGCCATCCTGCGTGACACTGCAGTGCCACTCCTAGATGGGCCAGGTGTTTGTGTCGGCCACTAGGGTCGCTTATCTTACTCACACAGCTACCTCATTGCGCCTCTTTTTTTCTTTGCGTCATGTGCTGTTTGGGGAGTGTTTTTTGGAAGGGCCATCCTGCGTGACACTGCAGTGCCACTCCTAGATGGGCCAGGTGTTTGTGTCGGCCACTAGGGTCGCTTATCTTACTCACACAGCTACCTCATTGCGCCTCTTTTTTTCTTTGCGTCATGTGCTGTTTGGGGAGTGTTTTTTGGAAGGGCCATCCTGCGTGACACTGCAGTGCCACTCCTAGATGGGCCAGGTGTTTGTGTCGGCCACTAGGGTCGCTTAGCTTACTCACACAGCTACCTCATTGCGCCTCTTTTTTTCTTTGCGTCATGTGCTGTTTGGGGAGTGTTTTTTGGAAGGGCCATCCTGCGTGACACTGCAGTGCCACTCCTAGATGGGCCAGGTGTTTGTGTCGGCCACTAGGGTCGCTTAGCTTAGTCATCCAGCGACCTCGGTGCAAATTTTAGGACTAAAAATAATATTGTGAGGTGTGAGGTGTTCAGAATAGACTGAAAATGAGTGGAAATTATGTTTTTTGAGGTTAATAATACTTTGGGATCAAAATGACCCCCAAATTCTATGATTTAAGCTGTTTTTTAGTGTTTTTTGAAAAAAACACCCGAATCCAAAACACACCCGAATCCGACCAAAAAAATTCGGTGAGGTTTTGCCAAAACGCGGTCGAACCCAAAACACGGCCGCGGAACCGAAACCAAAACACAAAACCCGAAAAATTTCAAGTGCACATCTCTAGTATAAATGTGTGACAGTACATATGTGTGCCTGTATGTGTATAAGTGTGTGACTGTAGGTATATGTGTGTGACTGTATGCATGTGTGTATATGTGTGTGACTGTATGCATGTGTGTATATGTGTGTGACTGTATGTATGTGACTTTACGTATGTGTGTGACTATGTGTGTGACTGTAGGTATGTGTGTGTATATGTGTGTGACTATGTATGTGTGTGTATAAGTGTGTGACTACGTATGACTGTGGGGGGTATTCAGTTACTTGTCGCTATTTTTTAGGGTGAATGAGGATTCGCCCTATGCAACAGCAGGGCCGTTTTTGTTTTGTTTAGGCGAAACATTCGGCAGGAGCAAAAAAAAAACACGTGGATCGGGAAATCCACTTGTTTTCGCACATATGCGCCGTCGAAAACGTGGGCTGTTATAGCTGATTTTGAGGCATTTTTTCGCCAGTGCCTTTTCACACAAAAAAAAGTGAAAAGGCATTGCTGAAAATTCCTTACAAATGAGCGAAAACGGCCCACAATTGAATACGCAGTGGTGTAAATTCTAAAGCTCTGTAAAAACCGGAGCCAATTGAATACCCCCCTGTGTGTATATGTGTGTGACTGTAGGAATGTATGTGTAGAGGTGTGTGACTGTACGTATGTGTGTGTGTGTGTAAAGGTGTGTGTATGTATGTGTGTGTGACCGTGTAAATCTATATATAGATAGATAGAGGTTGAGTATCCCATATCCAAATATTCCGAAATACAGAATTTTTTTGAGTGAGATAGTGAAACCTTTGTTTTCTGATGGCTCAATGTACACAAACTTTGTTTAATACACAGTTATTAAAAATATTGTATGAAATGCCCTTCAGGCTGTGTGTATAAGGTGTATATGTAACATAAATACATTCTGTGCTTAGACTTATGTCCCATCACCATGATATCTCATTATGGTATGCAGTTATTCCAAAATACGGAAAAATCCCATATCCAAAATACTTCTGGTCCCAAGCATTTTGGATAAGGGATACTCAACCTGTGTGTGTGTGTGTGTGTGTGTGTGTGTGTGTGTGTGTGTGTGTATATATATATGTATGTGTATATATATATATATCTCTATCTATCTATGTAGATGAGGAAGTGGCATTCACGGGACTTCAACAATAGAAAAAACCCAGGATCAAATAAGATCATACAGTGGGGCAAAAAAGTATATGGACAGCCACCGATTGTCCACGTTGACTCACTTAAAAAGATGAAAGGTCTGTAATTTCCATCATAGGTACACTTCAACTGTGAGAGACAGAACCTGAAAAAAAAAAAAAACCCCAGAAAATCACGTTGTATGATTTTTAAACAATCTACTTGTATATTCTTGTGGAAAATAAATATTTGGGCACCTACCAAGCAGCAAGATTTCTGGCTCTCACAGACCTGTTACTTCTTCTTTAAGAAGCTCTTCTATCCTCCACTCGTTACCTGTATTAATCGCACCTGTTTGAACTGGTTATCTGTATAAAAGACACTTGTCCACACCCTCAAACAGTCAGACTGCTACCTCTCCACCATGGCCAAGACCAGAGAGCTGTCTAAGGACACCAGGGACAAAACTGTAGAGCTGCACAAGGCTGGGATGAGCTACTCAACAATAGGCAAGCAGCTTGGTGAGAAGAGATCAACTGTTGGCGCAATTATTAAAAAATGGAAGAAATACAAGATCACTGACAATCTCCCTCGACCTGGGGCTCCATGCAAGATCTCACCTCATGGGGTATCAATGATCTTGAGAATGGTGGGGAATCAGCCCAGAACTACACGGGGGGACCTGGTCAATGACCTCAAGAGAGCTGGGACCACAGTCACAAAGGTTACCATTAGTAACACACTACGTCGTCATGGATTGAAATCCTGCAGCCCCCGAAAGGTCCCCCTGCTTAAGCCAGCACACGTCTAGGCACGTCTAAAGTTTGCCAGTGACCATATGGATGATCCAGAGGAGGATTGGGAGAATGTAATGTGGTCAGATGAGAACAAAATCAAACTTTTTGGTATAAACTCCACTTGCCGTGTTTGGAGGGAGAAGAATGATGAATGGCATCCCAAGAACACCATACCCACTGTGAAGCATGGGGGTGGAAACATCATGCTTTGTAGCTGCTTTCCTGCAAAGGGGACAGGACGACTGATCCATATTAAGGAGAGGATGAATGGGGCCATGTATTGTGAGATTTTGGGCAAAAACCTCCTTCCCTCAGTAAGAGCATTGAAGATGGAACGTGGCTGGGTCTTCCAGCATGACAATGACCCCAAACACACCGCCCGGGCTACTAAGGAGTGGCTCCGTAAGAAGCATTTCAAGGTTCTGGAGTGGCCTAGCCAGTCTCCAGACCTCAACCCAATAGAAAATCTGTGGAGGGAGTAGAAAGTCCGTGTTGCCCGGCGACAGCCCCAAACATGACAGATCTAGAGAAGATCTGCATGGAAGAGTGGGCCAAAATACCTGCTACAGTGTGTGCAAACCTGGTCAAGAACTACAGGAAACGTTTGACCTCTGTAATTGCCAACCGAGGTTATATTACAAAGTATTGAGTTAAACTTTTTGATTGTCCAAATATTTTTTTCCCGCAAGAATATACAAATAAATTGTTTAAAAATCATACAATGTGATTTCCAGATTCTCTCTCTCTCTCACAGTTGAAGTGAACCTATGATGGAATTTACAGACCTCTCTCTCATTTTTTTAAGTGGGTCAACTTGCACAATCGGTAGCTGTCCAAATACTTTTTTGCCCCACTGTATGTGTGTGTGTGTATGTGTGTGTGTGTGTGTGTGTATATATATATATATATATATATATATATATACACACACACTGTATGTGTGTGTGTGTATATATATATATATATATACACATATACACACACACACACACTGTATGTGTGTGTGTGGCTATGTACAGATGTGTCCCCATACATCTTTCCTGCAGTCACACCTTACAGCCCCCTTTGGCATGCCAGGTCACGTGATACTCTTCTAGCATAGGGCTTCTTTATTTCCGAAAATGCGTCTTAATCGCAACGTGATGTGTGTGTACATATTGTCACAGTTTTCTATTTTCTGAGTCTTGTCTTTTTATGTGTGCTTTATTATTTTTTTAAATGTGCATGCTAAAAAATGCCTATAAAAGTGCTGAAATCCATCTCCACTTGATGGTGCCACCGCACATGTCACAACTGCAGAGTAGGGTCATTTCCTGGGGACTAACTTTGTATATTGGAGAAACTTTGTTGCAGGAAGTTATTTTGCGGGGGCCACACAGTGTCCACAGAGCTGCACAGTGATATAGAGGGCAGTATACAGGGATATATAGGATGTCTAGAAACAATGATGCAGTTAGGGTGGAGGGGTAAGTAGAGGGTAGCTGTGGTGTTCAGAGGGGTAAGTAGTGTGTTATGAGTGATATGACTTCTGAATAGATGAGTCTGTAGACTGGCAGAATGTCTGAGTAGTAGGGGGTGAGTTCCACAGTAGAGGGGCAGCACGGGAGAAACCTTGCACGCGGAGGTGAGGCAGTGACGTCACATTATATATGATGGGCTGTTATATACCTAAATTATCCTAAGCATGACGTGGCGACGTCTACCCGTCCAGCAGCCATGTTCCCGGTCATTACTTCCACAGCTGGGCAGTTTTTCCTGTGCCAGGTAATGCAGTATGTGTGGGCGATTTCTTTAGTTTATACACGTTTTGTGCCCACCAATGGGATGGATGATTGGGTGATACGTAACAGGCTGCCATTACTCTCTTTAGAATTGCGTTGCTGAATGTTACACGTGATGAGATATATAGATGTGCGCTGGTGTAATTACATTATAATCTGCCCATTGCTTCTGCCCCAGTGCGCGCCCGGGAAGGATGAACCCTACATTCCCGTCACACGCCTCTTACTACGATGTGAAGATGAAGAGTAAGCGGAGAAGTCACAAGGAGAAGTACCGGCTGAAGTGCCTGCGGCTGCGGAGAATCGCTAAAGCCATGGTGTTTGTGCGTAACGTGCATGTTATATACTATTATATAAACCCATATTAATTTTGAATACAGCCTATCAATCTACATGGTGCCAATGACATCATAGAGGTGGCGGGTCCTGGTGATTCCTGGTGAGCTGTTAGGGCTCTGGGGCACACTACTATGGGCGTCATTCTGACCCGATCGCACACTGCCGTTTATCGCAGTGGTGCGATCGGGTCAGAACTGTGCATGCACCGGCGCATGCCAGACTGTCGAAGGCCATCGGGCCGCTGCGATCGCCTCTGCCTGATTGACAGGCAGGGGCGGGGGTTGTTTGGCTGTCGTTTCGTGGGTCCGGTCCGGCCAATGCAGGCGTGGCCGGACCGAATGGGGGGAGGGGGGCGGGCCGCAGCAGCTGCGTGACATCGCACGCAGCCGCTGCGGGCCGGGGAACGATGAGTAGCTCCCAGCCAGCACGCTAAAGCTGCGCTGGTCGGGAGCTACTCTTGAAGTGCAAAGGCATTGCCGCTGTGCGATACCTTTGCACTTCTGCGGGGCGGGGGCGGCACTAACATGCGGGGAGGAATAGCCCTGTGCTGGGCGTCCCCCCCGCATGTCAGTGTGAATGATTGTAGCTGTCATCTCGGAATGACCCCCTATATGTAGATGTTTTGGCATATTACCCCTGCCGTCTTTTCATTTCTGTTCTGCAGTATTCCCTCACGTGTCTGAGGAACCTCACAGTCAGTCCAAGGATGTGTCACTTGTGACTATTCTGCCGCCAACGTGAGGTGTGATTGCTCGGAGTCTGGGCACTTCCTGCAGTGCCCACTGCGGCGGACAGAAATAGGGTCAGCTCCGGGTGACAGGAGGAAAAATTATCTGCAGAAAGAGACTGAATTAGAAAGTTAGTCACTGTATAATAATCTAAACTCTGTTGTTATCCTTAAGGGGGGCATATTTACTAATTGCCAGCTCATCAAAGCTGACGGTCATCGGCAACTTTGGTTTAAATCGGCAATTGGAATAAATGCTTAATCAGGCTGGTTTAGCATTTATTTCTCTGACGTCCTAGTGGATGCTGGGAACTCCGTAAGGACCATGGGGAATAGCGGCTCCGCAGGAGACTGGGCACAACTAAAGAAAGCTTTAGGTCACCTGGTGTGCACTGGCTCCTCCCACTATGACCCTCCTCCAAGCCTCAGTTAGATTTTGTGCCCGGCCGAGGTTGGATGCACACTAGGGGCTCTCCTGAGCCCTTAGAAAGAAAGTATAGATTTAGGTTTTTTATTTTCAGTGAGACCTGCTGGCAACAGGCTCACTGCAGCGAGGGACTAAGGGGAGAAGAAGCGAACTCGCCTGCTTGCAGCCGGATTGGGCTTCTTAGGCTACTGGACACCATTAGCTCCAGAGGGATCGACCGCAGGCCCAGTCCTTGGTGTTCGGTCCCGGAGCCGCGCCGCCGTCCCCCTTACAGAGCCAGAAGCAAGAAGAGGTCCGGAAAATCGGCGGCAGAAGACATCAGTCTTCACCAAGGTAGCGCACAGCACTGCAGCTGTGCGCCATTGCTCCTCATGTACACCTCACACTCCGGTCACTGAGGGTGCAGGGCGCTGGGGGGGGGCGCCCTGAGCAGCAATATTAACACCTTGGCTGGCAAAAATACCCCAATATATAGCCCCAGAGGCTATATATGTGGTAAATACCCCTGCCAGAATCCAGAAAAAAGCGGGAGAAAAGTCAGCGAAAAAGGGGCGGAGCTATCTCCCTCAGACACACTGGCGCCATTTTCTCTTCACAGTGCAGCTGGAAGACAGCTCCCCAGGCTCTCCCCTGTAGTTTTCAGGCTCAAAGGGTTAAAAAGAGAGGGGGGGCACCAAATTTAGGCGCAATATTATATATACAAGCAGCTATTGGGGAAATTTCACTCAGTTATAGTGTTAATCCCCACATTATATAGCGCTCTGGTGTGTGCTGGCATACTCTCTCTCTGTCTCCCCAAAGGGCTTTGTGGGGTCCTGTCCTCAGTCAGAGCATTCCCTGTGTGTGTGCGGTGTGTCGGTACAGCTGTGTCGACATGTTTAATGAGGAGGCTTATATGGTGACGGAGCAGATGCCGATAAATGTGATGTCGCCCCCTGTGGGGCCGACACCAGACTGGATGGTTAGGTGAAAGGTATTAACCGACAGTGTCAACTCCTTACATAAAAGGGTGGATGACGTAACAGCTGTGGGACAGCCGGCTTCTCAGTCCGCGCCTGCCCAGGCGTCTCAAAGGCCATCAGGGGCTCAAAAAACGCCCGCTCACTCAGATGGCAGACACAGATGTCGACACGGAGTCTGACTCCAGTGTCGACAAGGTTGAGACATATACACAATCCACTAGGAACATCCGTGACTTAATCCCGGCAATAAAAAATGTGTTACACATTTCTGACATTAACCCAAGTACCACTAAAAAAGGGTTTTATGTTTGGGGAGAAAAAGCAGGCAGTGTTTTGTTCCCCCATCAGATGAATGAATGAAGTGTGTGAAAAGCGTGGGTTCCCCCCGATAAGAAACTGGTAATTTCTAAAAAGTTACTGATGGCGTACCCTTTCCCGCCAGAGGATAAGTTACGCTGGGAGATATCCCCTAGGGTGGATAAGGCGCTCACACGGTTGTCAAAAAAGGTGGCACTGCCGTTTTAGGAACGGCCACTTTGAAGGTACCTGTTGATAAAAAGCAGGAGGCTATCCTGAAGTCTGTATTTACACACTCAGGTACTAGACTGAGACCTGCAGATCGTGCTGCTGCAGCGTGGTCGGTGACCCTGTCACACATGAGAACATATTAAAGACGTCGTCTTATATATGAGGGATGCACAGAGGGATATTTTGCCGGCTGGCATCCAAAATGAATGTAATGACCATTCTGTCAGGAGGGTATTAGAGACCTGTCACTGGACAGGTGATGCTGACTTTAAAAGGCGCATAGAGACTCTGCCTTATGAGGGTGAGGAATTATTTGGGGATGGTCTCTGGGACCTCGTATCCATTACCTCAGGTTTCCTCACAGATTAAGAAAGCACTGTATTATCAGGTACAGTCCTTTCGGCTTCAGAAAAGCAAGCGGGTCAAAGGCGCTTCCTTTCTGTACAGAGACATGGGGAGAGGGGAAAAGCTGCACCAGTCAGCCTGTTCCCAGAATCAAAATTCTTCTCTCGCTTCCTCTGAGTCCACAGCATGACGCGGGGGCTCCACAGGTGTAGCCAGGTACGGTGGGGGGCCATCTCAAAAATTTCAGCGATCAGTGGGCTCGCTCACAGGTGGATCCCTGTTTCATTCAAGTAGTATTTCAGGGGTACAAGCTGGAATTCGAGATGTCTCCCCCCCCGCCGTTTCCTCAAATATGCCTTGCCGACAACTCCCTCAGGCAGGGAGGCTGCGCTAGAGGCAATTAATAAGCTGTATTCCCAGCAGGTAATACTCAAGGTGCCCCTACTTCAACAAGGACGGGGTTACTATTCCACACGGTTTGGGGTACCGAAACCGCATGGTTCGGTGTGACCCATTTTATATTTAAAATCCTTGAACACATACATAAAAAAATTCAAGTTCAAGATGGAATCGCTCAGGGCGGTTATTGCAAGCCTGGACGAGGGGGATTACATGGGATCCCGGGACATCAAGGATGCTTACCTGCATGTCCCCATTTACCATCCTCGCCAGGAGTACCTCAGATTTGTGGTACAGGATTACCATTACCAAGTCCAGACACTGCCGTTTGGACTGTACATGGCACCGAGGGTGTTTACCAAGGTAATGGCCAAAATGATGATACTACTTCGAAAAAAGGGAGTTTTAATTATCCCGTACTTGGACAATATCCTTATAAGGGCAAGGTCCAAGGAGCAGTTGCTAGTCGGGGTAGCACTATTTTGGAAAGTGCTACAACAGCACAGTTGGATTCTAAACAGTCCAAAGTCACAGCTGGTTCCTACGACACGTCTACTGTTCCTGGGGATGGTTCTGGACACAGAACAGAAATAAGTGTTTCTCCCGGAGGAGAAAGCCAAGGAACTGTCATCTCTAGTCAGAGACCTCCTGAAGCAAAAACAGGTATCGGTGCATCATTGCACGCGAGTCCTGGGAAAAAATGGTAGCTTCCTACGAAGCAATCCCATTCGGCAGGTTCCATGCAAGAGGGCCGCAGGTTCGGCATACAGGACTAGGTCCTAGTGACCATGGATGCCAGCCTTTGAGGCTGGGGGGCAGTCACACAGGGAAAAAACTTCCAGGGACTTTGGTCAAGTCAAGTGACTTCCCTACACATAAATATTCTGGAACTGAGGGCCATTTACAATGCCCTGAGTCAGGCAAGGCCTCTGCTTCAAAACCAGCCGGTACTGATCCAATCAGACAACATCACGGCAGTCGCCCATGTAAACCAACGGGGCGGCACAAGAAGCGGGATGGCGATGGCAGAAGCCACAAGGATTCTCCGATGGGTGGAAAATCATGTGTTAACACTGTCAGCAGTGTTCATTCCCAGAGTGGACGACTGGGAAGCAGATCTTCTCAGCGGACACGACCTCCACCCGGGAGAGTGGGGATTTCATCCAGAAGTCTTCCAAAGGATTGTACACCATTGGGAAAGGCCACAGGTGGACATGATGGCGTCCCGCCTCAACAAAAAGCTATAAAAGATATTGCGCCAGGTCAAAGGACCCTCAGGCGATAGCTGTGGACGCTCTGGTAACACCGTGGGTGTACCAGTCGGTTTATGTGTTCCTCCCTCTGCCTCTCATACAAAAGGTACTGAGAATAATAGGAAGGCGAGGAGTAAGAACGATACTCGTGGTTCCGGATTGGCCAAGAAGAGCTTGGTACCCAGAACTTCAAGAAATTATATCAGAGGACCCATGGCCTCTGCCGCTCAGACAGGACCTGCGGCAGCAGGGGCCCTGTCTGTTCCAAGACTTACCGCGGCTACGTTTTGACGGCATGGCGGTTGAACGCCGGATCCTAAAGGAAAAGGGCATTCCGGAGGAAGTCATTCCTACGCTGATTCAAGCCAGGAAAGATGTAACTGCAAAACATTATCACCGCATATGGCGAAAATTTGTTGCTTGGTGTGAGGCCAAAAAGGCCCCAACAGAGGAATTTCAACTAGGTCGATTTCTGCATTTCCTACAAGCAGGAGTGTCTATGGGCCTAAACTTAGGCTCCATTAAGGTACAGATCTCGGCTCTGTCGATTTTCTTCCAAAAAGAACTAGCTTCAGTACCTGAAGTTCAGACATTGTAAAAGGAGTGCTGCATATTCATCCCCCGGTTGTGCCTCCAGTGGCACCTTGGGTTCTCAACGTGGTGTTGAGTTTCTTAAAATCACATTGGTGTGAGCCACTAAAAACCGTGGATCTAAAATATCTCACGCGGAAAGTGGTCATGTTATTGGCCTCGGCTTCGGCCAGGCGTGTATCAGAATTGGCGGCTTTGTCATATAAAAGTCCTTATCTGATTTTCCATATGGATAGGGCAGAATTGAGGACTCGTCCCCAGTTTCTCCCTAAGGTGATATCAGCTTTTCACTTGAACCAACTATTGTAGTGCCTGCGGCTACTAGGGACTTGGAGGATTCCAAGTTACTGGACGTAGTCAGGCCCTTGAAAAATTATGTTTCCAGGACGGCTAGAGTCAGGAGAACTGACTCGCTGTTTATCCTGTATGCACCCAGCAAACTGGGTGCTCCTGCTTCTAAGCAGACTATTGCTCGCTGGATTTGTAGCACAATTCAGCTGGCGCATTCTGCGGCTGGACTACCGCAGCCAAAATCTGTAAAAGCCCATTCCACAAGGAAGGTGGGCTCATCTTGGGCGGCTGCCCGAGGGGTCTCGGCTTTCCAACTTTGCCGAGCTGCAACTTGGTCAGGGGCAAACACGTTTGCTAAATTCTACAAAATTGATACCCTGGCTGAGGAGGACCTGGAGTTCTCTCATTCGGTGCTGCAGAGTCATCCGCACTCTCCCGCCCGTTTGGGAGCTTTGGTATAATCCCCATGGTCCTTACGGAGTTCCCAGCATCCACTAGGACGTCAGAGAAAATAAGATTTTACTCACCGGTAAATCTATTTCTCGTAGTCCGTAGTGGATGCTGGGCGCCCATCCCAAGTGCGGATTGTCTGCAATACTTGTATATAGTTATTGCCTAACTAAAGGGTTATTGTTGAGCCATCTGTTGAGAGGCTCAGTTATATTCATACTGTTAACTGGGTATAGTATCACGAGTTATACGGTGTGATTGGTGTGGCTGGTATGAGTCTTACCCGGGATTCAAAATCCTTCCTTATTATGTCAGCTCGTCCGGGCACAGTGTCCTAACTGAGGCTTGGAGGAGGGTCATAGTGGGAGGAGCCAGTGCACACCAGGTGACCTAAAGCTTTCTTTAGTTGTGCCCAGTCTCCTGCGGAGCCGCTATTCCCCATGGTCCTTACGGAGTTCCCAGCATCCACTACGGACTACGAGAAATAGATTTACCGGTGAGTAAAATCTTATTATTTCTATTGCCGATTTAAACCTATCGGTCAAATCCATAGATGATCGGTGGCTTTGAATACATGCCCGGAGTAAATATACCCCTTAGGGGGATATCCAATTGGCTAAAGTTAATCAGTGCGGCTAATTGTCTCTCCATGGGCTGTTGAGGCTTTTAGTGTGTGTTTTCCCGTTTCCCAGGCGCAGCATTGTATTACTTCCATTTTTTTATTACCTCGTGATCATTTTTGTTATTTATATTTTTTATTTATTTCTTTTTATTGAATCTGTATTTTTTGGCACTATTTGTACACACCAGTGTTTACTCTTCCATTGTTCAATGTTTTGGGTTCCATTACGTCAGAGATGAATCCACTATGGGGTATATTCAATTACAGTCGGATCCTACATGTCAGTATTCAGTAGTGGGCCATTTCCGCCCGTTTCCCTTCCCATTCCGACCATTCATTTCCGCCCTCTCTCAAATGGTCGAAAACACATGAATTCTGCTCATCCATGTGTTTTTCGACAGGGTGGAAAAACGGCACTTCAGTTGAATATTGAAGTGTCGGAAAGTTCAGATTATTGGCGGAAAGTGCCGTCTTTCCGCCCTGTCGGAACTTCCGACTGTAGTTGCATATACCCCAATAGGGCAGAAGGAGTGAGGACTATAAGGAAATATATATATATATATAAGGTGCGATGGGGAAACGTTTAGGATGGGAGGGCTGTAGCGATATCTAAATTGATTTTATTTGGACTAGAAAAAAAAAAAAGGTTTTAGTTGTCTTTTTTTTTATATGCTGGTTCTGTAGTCCTATGTAAGTTTAGTAAATGGACTTCTATTTCTCACTATGTCTGTACTTTGCCATGGGTTTATTGTACTTTTCAGGAAAATGCGTCTTTCTCTGATGAAATTGCACGGATTGAGAGTAAATTCATCAAAGCGAAGGAAGAGAGGAGGTGATTACTAATTGTATATGTTTCTCATATTCGGTGTCATATAAAGCAGGTGTCATATAAAAATTTTTATTTTTAAATCACTCTGGCAGGCTTTAAGATGAAGCTCGGAAATTATAATTTCCCCTGGTATGGCTGCTATTAATGATTTCTCATTCCCTACTATTTGCAATATCATGTGACTGCCATGGCAACCACAGTCTAGTGGCACATGATGCAGTGAGCTCACACGATTATGAGCACTCCTCCCAGCTCTGTTTGTACTGTGACATCCTTCCCCCTCCTCTTCCCCCATCACATGACCTACTGAGAGTTGTGTGAGACTGTCTGGCAGCCAGACAATATGTTTTGTGTCTGCTGTGCGACCTGTGATTTTATATATATTTTCTCTTACGTCCTAGAGGATGCTGGGGACTCCAAAAGGACCATGGGGTATAGACGGGATCTGCAGGAGACATGGGCACACTATAACACTTTGAATGGGTGTGAACTGGCTCCTCCCTCTATGACCCTCCTCCAGACCTCAGTTAGATTCTGTGCCCAGGAGAGACTGAGCACACACAGGGGAGCTCTACTGAGTTTCTCTGAAAAGACTTTTGTTAGGTTTTTTATTTTCAGGGAGACCTGCTGGCTACAGGCTCCCTGCATCGAGGGACTGAGGGGAGAGAAGTCAGACCTACTTCTTCTTAGTTCAAAGGCTCTGCTTCTTAGGCTACTGGACACCATTAGATCCAGAGGGTTTGATCACTTGGTGCGTCTAGCTGCTTGATCCCGGAGCCGCGCCGTCACCCCCCTCACAGAAGCCAGAAGAAAGAAGCCAGGTGAGTATTCAGAAGAAAGAAGACTTCAGTGACGGCAGAAGACTTCGGTAACGGAGGTACAGTGCAGCGGTCGCGCTGCGCTCCAGGCTCCCACACATACACCAACGGCACTCGCAGCTGGGCAGCAGGTTACTGGAGTTTTTTCTCACTGGCAAAGAGCATATATCGGTGCCTGGGCACTCAATATAAAACCCCCGCCAGTATAACCTTTTGAATTTGAGCGGGACTACAGCGCGCCGGGTGGGGGCGGGGCTTAGCCGCACAGCTTACCAGCGCCATTTTCTCTCTTCACAATGCAAGAGACGCTGGCCCGGACCTCCACTCTCCTTAACAAGTACAGGGAGAAAAACAGGGGGGGGGGGGGGCACAGTAATTTGGTGCTCTCTCTCTCTCTCTCTCTCTCTCTCTCTTTTATATATATATATATATATATATATATATATATATATATATTTAAAAACAGCGCAGTGATCATATATTTTCTCTATCGTCCTAAGTGGATGCTGGGGTTCCTGAAAGGACCATGGGGAATAGCGGCTCCGCAGGAGACAGGGCACAAAAGTAAAGCTTTTACAGGTCAGGTGGTGTGTACTGGCTCCTCCCCCCATGACCCTCCTCCAGACTCCAGTTAGATTTTTGTGCCCGGCCGAGAAGGGTGCAATTCTAGGTGGCTCTCATAAAGAGCTGCTTAGAGAGTTTAGCTTAGGTTTTTTATTTTACAGTGATTCCTGCTGGCAACAGGATCACTGCAACGAGGGACAGAGGGGAGAAGAAGTGAACTCACCTGCGTGCAGGATGGATTGGCTTCTTGGCTACTGGACATGAAGCTCCAGAGGGACGATCACAGGTACAGCCTGGATGGTCACCGGAGCCACGCCGCCGGCCCCCTCACAGATGCTGAAGCAAGAAGAGGTCCAGAATCGGCGGCTGAAGACTCCTGCAGTCTTCTTAAGGTAGCGCACAGCACTGCAGCTGTGCGCCATTTTCCTCTCAGCACACTTCACACGGCAGTCACTGAGGGTGCAGGGCGCTGGGGGGGGGGGCGCCCTGGGAGGCAAATGAAAACCTTTAAAAAGGCTAAAAATGACTTCCGGTTCCGGCTTCATGGAGACCTGAGCTCCGTTTTGAGCTCCGTCCCCCGCTCCCCATCAGACACCTTTTACTAGGCTTTTAAAGCCTCGTTTTGAGCCCGGAATCCTCCTGCAGTGACCTTGCACCTCCGTAGCCAATATGGACCGCTTTTTAGCACCGCTGACGCCGCAACCCCAATCGGACCAGCAGCAGCAGCAGCCGCCGCAGCCTCCACGCCAGGAGAAGCGCCGGGCTGCAGGGACCATGCAGGCAGACTCTGCAGTGGAGAGTGCACCCCCTCTGCATAAGAAATCCGCGGCCGAAGGACCTGGGGGACACGTGAGTGCGGGCTGCGATGCCCCTGTGACCTACTCAGAGGTGGTAGCAGCCATTACAGCTACCATGACTCCCCTTCTATCCAAAGCAGTAGCTGATATCACTAGTCAGCTACAACATTTGACCCACAGGGTTTCTAACACGGAACAACAGATCAGCGTAGTATCCCATGACATAGGAGACTTGCAACACACCGTGAAACGTCTCACTAACGATTCCTATCAGATGTGGAACAAGATAGACGATATTGAGAACAGATCGCGTCGAAATAATATTAGGCTGGTCGGCCTCCCTGAATCTATCAAGGGGCCCGCTATGGCCCATTTTGTCCGCAACACTCTACCCTCGCTTTTAGGCATAGAGGCGGTTTGCCAGGACATGGTAATAGAGAGGGTCCATAGGGTAGGACCGACTCCGACCCCCAACAGGCCGAGACCCCGCGTTACCCTGTTCCGCTGCTTAAATTACCTACACAAAATGGAGATATGGTCGGCCTCTCGCAAAGCTAAATCTTTGTCATGGGAAGGACATAAGCTTCATATTTTTCAAGACTACTCCGCTGAATTATCACGGGCCAGGAAATCCTTTTCCCCTGTTTGCTCTCAATTAGTCGCTGAAGGGCGCAAATTTGGCCTGTTATATCCTGCCAGGCTTCGCATTTATGACGGGTCTTCATTTAAGGACTTTTCCACCCCGCCTGACGCTGTGGCTTACCTCCAGGAGCTGTCCCAGGCCAAGGATGCAGACATCTCTGATTCAGCTAAATGAAGGACTGTGCTCCTTGTTCTAAACTGCCTTATTAAGTTCTCCCTGTTCTGCATGATCCCATGTCTGTTTAGTGATTTCAGAGTTTAAACCGCTAATTTTTTTTTTTTTTTTTTTTTTTTTTTTCTCACTCCACATTTAGTGGCTCATTTTCTCTACATTATATGTTATCTTAATGTTCTTAGGTGTAACGCGCTGCCAGGACCTACGGGCCCCAGTTATACAGTTATACAGTTATACAGTTTTACATCAGTATTTTGTAATACGTTAGGGATCGGGGGCGGACACGCCCCGTCGTGCTGGATGTGTGTCCTTTTTGATATGTTACTCTATGTGCTTTTACTTGGAAGTCTGGCATCAAATGCTGGCATTTGTATGCCTCTTTTCATTTATGCTCCCTATCTCCCCTCCCGCACACCCCTCCCCTCCTTCACTACCTGGTATCCCCCTCCAATCCCAGGGGGCGCTGTCCTACCCTATGTAACTTGGCGAGACTGTATGATATCCTTCGACATCGTTATGCTAAAAGTTCCCCTCTGTGTCTTTTTACGCTTTAAGATGATGTTTCTTTTTTTCCCTGTTCCCTGCAGGGATGCCTAGTCTACGCTATGCAACCTGGAACGTTGGAGGAATTAATTCTCCGGCGAAACGCAGGAAAATATTGATTTTCTTACAAAAATCTGGCGTGGACGTGGCATTCCTCCAGGAAACTCATCTGACTCCCGCTGAATCTGCAAAATTGGGAATGCTAGGATGGTCTGTATTGGCGTCTTCTTCCTACAGTTCCAAGGCAAGAGGAGTGGTTATTCTGGTAAAACGCAACCTGGCTCATGAGGTACACCGCGTTGTTACTGACGATACAGGTAGATATGTTGTGGTCTCGGTGGATATATTGGGCAGGAGACTCACGCTGGCTAATGTATATATTCCCCCTCCCTACTCTAAGTCATATTTCCAGAGCTTGATTACCCTTCTGACCCCCTTCATGGGTGACAATTTGATCATTGGTGGAGATTTTAACCTGATTTCTTCCTCCATATTAGACAGATCAAACACCCGCGGGACCCCTCCTCCACTCCCTAAGGTTGGCATCCCCCTCTTCACCTCCACCTTACAGGTTATTGACCTGTGGAGAGCCCTATACCCAACAGAACGAGAGTACACCTGTCTCTCAGCGGCGCACGGCTCTCTCTCTCGCATCGACTATTTCTTCATCTCTCATGCTCTTTTCCCTCAGGTCACAGACTGCTCTATCGCCCCCATCTCTCTGTCAGACCATGCTATGATTTCCTTGACTATCCACTTTCCAGATGACGGAGACACGACTAGGTTATGGAAATTTCCAAATAGATTCTGTCATTCTGATACTTTCAAGTCCTTCTTGGAGGCTGCTTGGGACGACTTTTACTCTACCAATTCTGAACATCTTCAGACGAATCCCTTTCTGTTCTGGATGTCAGCGAAAGCAGTTCTCAGAGGGGCGATTATGTCCTTTACCGCAGCCTCCAACAAGAACTATTCAAAGCAGTATCTGGCGCTCCAGAACGCCCTCACTGCGGCCTTTCAGGCATACAAACAAATGCCTTCACCAGTCACTAAGCAAACATATCTACTCACAAAAACCCACTTTGACGAACACATTTCCGAAATGGGAAATAAATACCTTTTTTCTGTCCACTACAAGTTCCACAAATTCGGGAACAAGTCTGGCCGCTTACTCTCTAACTTACTTCGTGGCACATTTTCACCTGCCGTGGTTCACCCTCTCCGCACACAGCAAGGCACACTGACTTCCACAAACAAACAGATTGCACATATTATGCAGTCTTATTTCTCACAATTATACTCAACCACCATTCCAAACACCCCGCAACCGCCTTCGCCACCTTCACACCCCTCGACATCCTGCTCTCAACCGCCACACCCTCCCCCCATCCCCGCTGACAAGTCTACCAACCCCCCTTTCTCTTGGGAAGCCCTACCTTACCCTGCTCTTACAGATGACATGGCCACTCAACTTCTATCCCCGATCACTATCACTGAAGTCCGATCAGCGATCAAACAATTAAAACCCAATAAGGCCCCTGGCCCTGACGGCTATAGTGGGGAGTTCTATAGACTCCTCTCCCATAAATTTGACTCCATTTTGGTAGACATTTTCAATTCATTATTACTAGCTCAGACTCCCCCACCTCACTTTAATTCGGCACTCCTCAAATTGCTCCCTAAACCAGGCAGAGATTTATCCCTCCCAGGCTCCTATCGACCAATATCTTTGCTAAACTTAGATTATAAATTGTTCGCCAAGATACTGGCCGACCGTCTGAAACTCATACTCCCCCACATTGTTCACCCTGATCAGACAGGCTTCATTGCAGGAAGACACTCGGTGGTCAATGTGAGAAGGGTGATAGCAGCCTTACACTCCTGCCACGGTGACATGTCCTCTTCGGGATATGCCATCATATCCTTGGACGCGGAAAAGGCCTTCGACCTCGTCGAATGGCCTCACCTCTACGCAACCCTGACACGATTTAAATTCCCTGATGCGTTTATAAAGGCTATCCGTGCACTATATTCAGCCCCGGCCACTCAAATTTCGTGCAACGGTCTCCTTTCCAACCCCTTCTATATAGAAAAAGGTACTAGACAGGGGTGCCCTCTCTCCCCACTCCTCTTTGCCATCGCTCTAGAACCTCTAGCATTAGCTCTTAGGCTTTCCCCCTCCATTACTGGCATCTCTGTCGGTAACACTGAGCTTAAAGTCGCCCTGTTCGCTGACGACATGTTGTTATTTGTCTCAAACCCTCTCACGTCAGTCCCGGAAATCCTGCGTTTGATTTCAGACTTTGGTGAAACGGCTGGTTATAAGATCAATGTCACAAAATCAGAATTACTTCCTATACACGTCCCCCCTGCCACACTATCCTCTCTCACTCAAGCATCACCCTTCACGATCACTCAGTCCCATTTTAAATACCTTGGGGTAAATATTGCACGTGATATTGCACGGATCTACGAAATCAACTTCACACCGGCCATTAAGGCCGTGCTTACTAAGCTAGAGGGATGGGCTACCCTTCCGCTCTCATTGCTTGGGAGGATTGCAGTCCTCAAATCGATAATATTTCCCAAAATCTTTTATATTATGCAATCTCTTCCATTCAGTCTCAGAGAAGCGGATGGCGCTGTATTGCGCAAAGCTATGACCCGATTTATATGGCATGGGAAGAAACCAAAAGTGGCCTTTGCAAAACTAGCAATGGACAAGTCACTGGGCGGACTGGGTGTCCCGGACTTTCTTTCTTACTCTCTTACAATCTTTCTCCGATATGCAGCTGATTGGCTTTTAGGAAAAAGCACATACACTGACTTGGCTCTAGATACTGATGCTTTTCGACCATATTCCCCATGTGCCCTCCTACACACCAAAAAAACTGACATACCTTCTTCAATCCTGAAACACCCTCTATTCCGAGACACGTACTTAAGCTGGGTGAAATTACACAGAAAACTCAAATCTGACCACACTGTTTCCTCTTATATATCCCTTTGGGGAAACCCTTCTTTTCCTCCTTCCCTTCACAATGCTCTTTTTGTCCGATGGCGGGAGAGGGGGCTGTGTGCTGCTTCACAGGTCTTCGACCCGGGTGGCCACATGGCTCAATTTACAACACTGAGAGACAGGTACTCTATTCCGTCCTCCCACTTCTATATGTATCTACAAGTGAGACACTACCTCCATTCATTGCACATCGACTCTATCCCCTCGTCTCCCTCTTCCCCTCTAGCAAAAGTTCTAAAGCACTGGGAATCCCATCCCTACAAACTAAAGCAAATTTACTCACTCATTGTAAATATCCCAGCCTTGCCATACATTCCCAGACTGGTTGCCTCCTGGCAAGCAGACATCCCAAGCGTGACCTCCTGTGACCTCCTCTTAGACCACCACCACCGGACCATGTCAATTCTTAGTTCTGCGTACCTACAAGAGGTACATGTAAAATCCATCCATAGAGCATACTTGCCTCCCTTTGAACAGATACACATTGATCCTGCAATCCCTAATAGGTGCCCTAAATGTAAAGGAGCTAAAGCCTCTTTCTACCACTGCCTTTGGAGCTGTACCAGAATCCAACGCTTCTGGAACAAATTATTTGTGTTCATAAATACCCATTTCCACATGGCACTGAGACCAGACCCGCTGGCATGTCTTTGCATAAATTTCTCTATATGGAGATCAGAAAAAGGGATTAGCCTACTTTTCCCTATGTTGACCATGTTGTTTACAATAACCAAAAAGGCAATTCTGAAACACTGGGTTGTTAGATCGACCCCCTCCTTAGCTGAAGTTCAGAAAATCATGCTACAATATTTATACTTTGATCGAAGGTCCACTCTTCTTACGGGTCCCTCTGGCCTCGCCGGGTTCAACAAAAAATGGGGCCCCTATATGGCTACACTAGACCAGACCACTCAATCCACGATAATTGCAGCATTTGAAAATTCTCAGTGGAAAATGTCCAGATAACCTAACTTCATTCTTCTCCTACTCCTATTCTTCTTTTTCTCTCCTCGTCAATCTTATAGAATCTAATAGAGTCCTTCTCCTCTCTTGTCTTATATATATTCTACATGCCTAGCTTGTCATCATATTTAATAATGTAATAGTATACCAGCTCAGTTACAATTAACTGATTAGGAACTATGTATAATGATGTATGTTTGTATGTTCATAACCCCACCCTAACAGGGCTCTTCAGCCTTTGATGGGCCGACAGCTCCCCGACCTTCCACCCCCCCCCCCCTCCCACCCCCCCCCCCCCCCACCCCATGCTTGACTATACTTCCATATTTTTCCTACTGCATATTGTTGTTTGGCTTAAACAATCTTGTATTGATCCATTCTTCATGCGTTCCCTATGTTCTAGAGATCGCCACATTATGATGTTGATGTTTTATTGTCAAACGCATATTTCTCATATATGGAAAACCTCAATAAAAATCAGTTCTTTAAAAAAAAAAAAAAGGCTAAAAATACCTCACATATAGCCCCAGAGGCTATATGGAGATATTTACCCCTGCCTAAATGTACTAAATAGCGGGAGACGAGCCCGCCGAAAAAGGGGCGGGGCCTATCTCCTCAGCACACGGCGCCATTTTCTGTCACAGCTCCGCTGGTCAGGAAGGCTCCCAGGTCTCTCCCCTGCACTGCACTACAGAAACAGGGTATAACAGAGAGGGGGGGCAAAATAAATGGCAATATATTAATATAAAAGCAGCTATAAGGGAGCACTTAATCATAAGGATATCCCTGTCATATATAGCGTTTTTTGGTGTGTGCTGGCAGACTCTCCCTCTGTCTCCCCAAAGGGCTAGTGAGTCCTGTCTTCGTATAGAGCATTCCCTGTGTGTCTGCTGTGTGTCGGTACGTGTGTGTCGACATGTATGAGGACGTTATTGGTGTGGAGGCGGAGCAATTGCCAAATATGAGGATGTCACCTCCTAGGGGGTCGACACCAAAATGGATGCCTTTATTTGTGGAATTACGGGATAGCGTCAACTCGCTTAAGCAGTCGTTTGCCGACATGAGGCGGCCGGACACTCAATTAGTGCCTGTCCAGGCGCCTCAAACACCGTCAGGGGCTGTAAAACGCCCCTTGCCTCAGTCGGTCGACACAGACCCAGACACAGGCACTGATTCCGGTGGTGAAGGTGACGAATCAACCGTATTTTCCAGTAGGGCCACACGTTATATGATTTTGGCAATAAAGGAGATGTTACATTTAGCTGATACTACAGGTACCACTAAACAGGGTATTATGTGGGGTGTGAAAAAACTACCAGTAGTTTTTACCGAATCAGAAGAATTAAATGACGTGTGTGATGAAGCGTGGGGTGCCCCGATAAAAAACTGCTAATTTCAAAGAAGTTATTGGCTTTATACCCTTTCCCGCCAGAGGTTAGGGAGCGCTGGGAAACACCTCCTAGGGTGGACAAAGCGCTAACACGCTTATCAAAACAAGTGGCGTTACCCTCTCCTGAGACGGCCGCACTTAAAGATCCATCAGATGGGAGGATGGAAAATATCCAAAAAGGTATATACACACATGCAGGTGTTATACTACGACCAGCTATTGCGACTGCCTGGATGTGCAGTGCTGGGGTAGTTTGGTCAGAGTCCCTGATCGAAAATATTGATACCCTGGACAGGGACAATATTTTACTGTCGTTAGAACAAATAAAGGATGCATTTCTTTATATGCGTGATGCACAGAGAGATATCTGCACACTGGCATCACGGGTAAGTGCTATGTCCATTTCGGCCAGAAGAGCTTTATGGACACGACAGTGGACAGGCGATGCGTAGAGGAGTTATTTGGGGTCGGTCTATCGGATTTGGTGGCCACGGCTACGGCCGGGAAATCCACCTTTCTACCTCAAGTCACTCCCCAACAGAAAAAGGCACCGACCTTTCAACCGCAGCCCTTTCGTTCCTTTAAAAATAAGAGAGCAAAGGGCTATTCATATCTGCCACGAGGCAGAGGACGAGGGAAGAGACAGCAACAGGCAGCTCCTTCCCAGGAACAGAAGCCCTCCCCGGCTTCTACAAAAGCCTCAGCATGACGCTGGGGCTTCGCAAGCGGACTCGGGGGCGGTAGGCGGTCGTCTCAAGAATTACAGCGCGCAGTGGGCTCACTCGCAGGTAAATCCCTGGATCCTGCAGTTAATATCTCAGGGGTACAGGTTGAAATTAGAGACAGAGCCACCTCGCCGTTTCCTGAAGTCTGCTTTACCAACGTCCCCCTCAGAAAGGGAGACGGTTTTGGAAGCCATTCACAAGCTGTATTCTCAGCAGGTGATAGTCAAGGTACCTCTTCTACAACAAGGGAAGGGGTATTATTCCACTCTTTTTGTGGTACCGAAGCCGGATGGCTCGGTAAGGCCTATTCTAAATCTGAAGTCCTTGAACCTGTACATAAAGAAGTTCAAGTTCAAGATGGAGTCACTCAGAGCAGTGATAGCGAACCTGGAAGAAGGGGACTTTATGGTATCCTTGGACATCAAGGATGCGTATCTCCACGTTCCAATTACCCCTCACACCAGGGGTACCTCAGGTTCGTTGTACAAAACTGTCACTATCGGTTTCAGACGCTGCCGTTTGGTTTGTCCACGGCACCTCGGGTCTTTACAAAGGTAATGGCCGAGATAATATTTCTTCTTCGAAGAAAAGGCGTATTAATTATCCCATACTTGGACGATCTCCTAATAAGGGCAAAGTCCAGAGAACAGCTAGAGATGGGTTTAGCACTATCTCAAGAGGTGCTAAAGCAGCACGGATGGATTCTGAATATTCCAAAATCCCAATTAATGCCGACAACTCGTCTGCTGTTCCTGGGGATGATTCTGGACACAGTTCAGAAAAAGGTTTTTCTTCCCGAAGAAAAAGCCAAGGAGTTATCTGACCTGGTCAGGAACCTCCTAAAACCAGGAAAGGTGTCTGTACATCAATGCACAAGAGTCCTGGGAAAAAATGGTAGCTTCTTACGAAGCAATCCTTTTCGGCAGATTCCATGCAAAGGGATCTGTTGGACAAATGGTCAGGGTCGCATCTTCAGATGCACCTGCGGATAACCCTGTCGCCGAGGACAAGGGTATCCCTTCTGTGGTGGTTGCAGGAGGCTCATCTATTGGAGGGCCGCAGATTCGGCATGCAGGATTGGATCCTGGTGACCACGGATGCCAGCCTGAGAGGCTGGGGAGCAGTCACACAGGGAAGAAATTTCCAGGGAGTGTGGTCGAGCCTGAAAAAGTCTCTTCACATAAGCATTCTGGAACTAAGAGCAATCTACAATGCTCTAAGCCAGGCGGAACCTCTGCTTCAAGGAAGACCGGTGTTGATCCAGTCGGACAACATCACGGCAGTCGCCCATGTAAACAGACAGGGCGGCACAAGAAGCAGGAGGGCAATGGCAGAAGCTGCCAGGATCCTTCGCTGGGCGGAGAATCACGTGATAGCACTGTCAGCAGTATTCATCCCGGGCGTGGACAACTGGGAAGCAGACTTCCTCAGCAGACACGAACTTCACCCGGGAGAGTGGGGACTTCATCCAGAAGTTTTCCACATGCTATTAAACCGTTGGGTAAAACCAATGGTGGACATGATGGCGTCTCGCCTCAACAAAACACTGGACAGGTATTGCGCCAGGTCAAGAGATCCGCAGGCAATAGCTGTGGACGCGCTGGTAACACCTTGGGTGTACCAGTCGGTATATGTGTTTCCTCCTCTGCCTCTCATACCAAAGGTATTGAGGATTATACGGCAAAGAGGAGTAAGACTAGTGGCTCCGGATTGGCCAAGAAGGACTTGGTACCCGGAACTTCAAGAGATGGTCACGGACGATCCGTGGCCTCTACTTCTGAGAAGGGACCTGCTTCAGCAGGGTCCTTGTCTTTTTCAAGACTTACCGCGGCTGCGTTTGACGGCATGGCGTTTGAATGCCAGATCCTAAAAGGAAAAGGCATTCCAGAAGAAGTCATTCCTACCTTGATAAAGGCAAGGAAGGAAGTCACCGCGAAGCATTATCGCCGTATTTGGCGAAAATATGTTGCGTGGTGCGAGCAGCGGAGTGCTCCGACGGAGGAATTTCAACTGGGTCGTTTTCCTACATTTCCTGCAATCAGGATTGTCTTTGGGTCTCAAATTGGGATCTATTAAGGTTCAAATTTCGGCCCTGTCGATTTTCTTTCAAAAAGAATTGGCTTCAGTCCCTGAGGTCCAGATTTTTATCAAAGGAGTACTGCATATACAGCCTCCTGTGGTGCCTAAGGTGGCACCGTGGGATCTAAATGTAGTTGTAGATTTCCTCAAATCCAATTGGTTTGAACCACTAAAGAATGTGGATTTGAAATATCTCACATGGAAAGTGACTATGTTACTGGCCCTGGCTTCGGCCGGGAGAGTATCTGAACTGGCGGCCTTGTTTTATAAAAGCCCTTATTTAATTTTCCATTCGACATAGGGCAGAGCTGCGGACGCGTCCGCATTTTCTCCCTAAGGTGGTATCAGCGTTTCACCTGAACCAGCCTATTGTAGTGCCTGCGGCTACAGACGACTTGAAGGACTCCAAGTTGTTGGACGTTGTCAGAGCCTTAAAAATATACATTTAAAGGACGGCTGGAGTCAGAAAATCTGACTCGCTGTTTATACTGTATGCACCCAACAAGCTGGGTGCTCCTGCTTCTAAGCAGACGATTGCTCGTTGGATTTGTAGCACAATTCAACTTGTACATTCTGTGGCAGGCCTGCCACAGCCTAAATCTGTTAAGGCCCATTCCGCAAGGAAGGTGGGCTCATCTTGGGCGGCTGCCCGAGGGGTCTCGGCATTACAACTCTGCCGAGCAGCTACGTGGTCAGGGGAGAACACGTTTGTAAATTTTTACAAATTTGATACCCTGGCAAAGGAGGACCTGGAGTTCTCTCATTCGGTGCTGCAGAGTCATCCGCACTCTCCCGCCCGTTTGGGAGCTTTGGTATAATCCCCATGGTCCTTTCAGGAACCCCAGCATCCACTTAGGACGATAGAGAAAATAAGAATTTACTTACCGATAATTCTATTTCTCGGAGTCCGTAGTGGATGCTGGGCGCCCATCCCAAGTGCGGATTATCTGCAATACTTGTACATAGTTATTGTTAACTAATTCGGGTTATTGTTTAGGAAGCCATCTTTCAGAGGCTCCTCTGTTATCATGCTGTTAACTGGGTTCAGATCACAGGTTGTACAGTGTGATTGGTGTGGCTGGTATGAGTCTTACCCGGGATTCAAAATCCTCCCTTATTGTGTACGCTCGTCCGGGCACAGTACCTAACTGGAGTCTGGAGGAGGGTCATAGGGGGAGGAGCCAGTACACACCACCTGACCGGTAAAAGCTTTACTTTTGTGCCCTGTCTCCTGCGGAGCCGCTATTCCCCATGGTCCTTTCAGGAACCCCAGCATCCACTACGGACTCCGAGAAATAGAATTATCGGTAAGTAAATTCTTATTTTTTTTTTAGTAGTATATAGGTGCTGGGGTGTGAGCTGGTATACTCCCTCTGTGTTCTCTCTAACAGGCTTCCCTGTGGGTCTGTCCCCTATTGCCAGTGCGAGTGTGTGTGTGTCGGTACAGTGTGTCGACATGTCTGAGGCTGAGTGCTCCTCCCCGGAGGAAGTTGCTGGGGGCGCAGAGAAGGATTTGGGAGTGACTCTGTCGGCACCGCCAACTGCTGATTGGATGAATATGTTGAGTACATTGAATGCAAATGTGGCGTTATTGTCTAAGAGGCTGGATAAATCTGATTCTCGGACACAAACGTGGAGAAAATCCATGGAGGACGCCTTGTCCCAGGTACAGGCCCCCTCAGGGTCACAAAAGCGTTCATTTACCCAGATGGCAGATACGGATACCGACACGGACTCTGATTCCAGTGTCGACTTTAGTGAAGCCAGTTTACATCCAAAATTGGTAAAGAGTATTCAGTACATGATTGTGGCTATTAAAGATGTTTTACATATTTCTGAGGAACCTCCTGTTCCAGATACTAGGGTTTGTTTATTTAAAGGGAAAAAGCCTGAGGTGAAGTTTCCCCCCTCTCATGAACTGAACGCTCTTTGTGAAAAGGCTTGGGAGTCGCCTGACAAAAGGTGGCAGATTCCCAAGAGAATTTTTATGGCATATCCTTTCCCCTCTGACGACAAGGAAAAGTGGGAGTCATCTCCAAATGTGGACAAGGCTCTGTCCCGACTGTCCAAAAAAGTGGCTTTTCCGTCTCCTGACACGGCTGCCCTCAAGAATCCCGCGGTTCGCAAGCAGGAAACGACATTAAAGGCCATTTATGTCACTACGGGTGCACTCCTCAGACCTGCCGTGGCGTCGGCATGGGTGAGTAGTGCTATTGCTAAGTGGGCTGATAATTTGGCATCTGACATGGATACCCTTGATATGGATAACATTCTTTTGACTCTCGGTTATATCAGGGATGCTGCAGCTTACCTAAAGGATGCGGCGAGGGATATTGGCCTCTTGGGATCAAGGACCAATGCCATGGCGGTCTCGGCCAGGAGGGCGCTGTGGATTCACCAATGGAATGCTGATGCCGACTCCAAGAAAGCTATGGAAGCTCTCCCTTATAAAAGTAGTGTCTTGTTTGGTGACGGCCTCGCTGACCTGGTGTCTACCGCTACTGCGGGTAAGTCATCTTTTCTTCCTTATGTTCCTGCACAACAGAAAAAGGCGCCCCATTATCAGATGCAGTCCTTCTGGCCTAATAAATACTTAAAAGGAAGGGGCTCGTCCTTCCTCGCTTCAAAAGGTAGAGGAAGGGTAAAAGGTCGCCTGCTGTGTCTAGCTCCCAGGACCAAAAGTCCTCCCCCGCCTCTGCTAAGTCCACCGCATGATGCTGGGGCTCCCCTACGGGAGTCCGTGCTGGTGGGGGCCCGTCTCCGAATCTTCAGTCAGGTCTGGTTTCAATCGGGCCTAGATCCTTGGGTCTTAGACATAGTGTCCCAAGGGTACAAACTGGAGTTTCAGGAGATGCCCCCCCACCGATTTTTCAAATCAGCCTTGCCAGTTTCTATCCCAGAAAGAGTAGTAGTAGATGCTGCGATACAAAAGCTGTGTCAACAGAGGGTCATTGTCCCGGTTCCCCCGCCCCAACGGGGGGGAAGGGTTCTATTCGAGCCTCTTTGTCGTGCCAAAGCCGGACGGCTCGGTCAGACCGATCCTGAACCTAAAATCCCTCAATCTCTATTTGAAAACTTTCAAGTTCAAGATGGAATCTCTTCGAGCTGTGATCTCCAGCCTAGAAGGGGGGGATTTTATGGCGTCAGTCGACATAAAAGATGCCTACTTACACGTCCCGATATATCCTTCACATCAGGCCTTCCTGAGATTTGCGGTGCAGGATTGTCATTACCAATTTTAGACGTTGCTGTTTGGGCTTTCTACGGCCCCGAGGGTCTGCACCAAAGTGATGGCGGAGATGATGGTACTCCTACGCAAGCAGGGTGTCACAATTATCCCGTACTTGGACCATCTCCTGATAAAGGCGAGATCAAAAGAGCAGTTGCTACGAAATGTGGAACTCTCCCTGACGGTTCTGCGACATCACGGTTGGATTCTAAATTTGCCAAAGTCTCAGTTGATCCCGACAACTCGGCTGCCCTTCTTGGGCATGATCCTAGACACGGAACTACAGAGAGTGTTTCTTCCGGCGGAAAAAGCTCTGGAAATCCTTTGCATGGTCAAGGAGTTTCTGAAACCGGCAAGAGTGTCGATTCATCAATGCACTCGAGTGCTAGGGAAGATGGTTGCGGCTTACGAAGCCATTCCGTTTGGCAGGTTTCATGCCCGGGTGTTTCAGTGGGACCTGCTGGACAAATGGTCCGGGTCTCACCTGCACATGCACCGGAAAATAAGTCTATCTTCCAGGACCAGAATTTCTCTCCTGTGGTGGCTGCAAAGTTATCACCTTTTAGAGTAGGGGTGGGCAAAATACGGCCCGCGGGCCGGATGCGGCCCGCAAACCGATCCTGTCCGGCCCACTGCCTCCCACCAGCGAACAATGACAAGCGGCCCGAACGGCTGAGCTGCTTGTCATTGCTCTGAGCTGCAGTACCTCCAAGCTGCCGGCGGCGCCTCTCTCCCCTGCTGCTGCGTTGTAGCAGCCTTCTCCCTCCTCCAGAGTCCCCAGTGACAACGGCTGGGTTCAGCCGAAAAGGGGTGGAGCTACGTGTCAATGAGGGGGCGGGGCTACATGGGACAAGAGCCAGACTTGTACAGAATAGATTCATCCTTCCTGCCACTGCCAGCCAGCCAGATCAGTAAAGTTAATGGGAAAAGTGAGTGAGAGAAAGAAAGAAAGGCGTGTGTGTGTGTGATAGTGTGCGTATATTTTTGTGTGCAGGCAGTGGCGTCAGTCTGTTTTTAAGTTTGGGGGAGAGATCTTTAGCTCCCGTGTACTGTCACCATGTCACCCCCGTGTTATGTCATGTATAACCCCCCCGTGTTCTGTCACTGTCACCCCCCCCCCCCGTGTTCTGTCACTGTGTCACCCCCCCCCCCGTGTTCTGTCACTGTGTCACCCCCCCCGTGTTCTGTCACTGTGTCACCCCCACCGTGTTCTGTCACTGTGTCACCCCCACCGTGTTCTGTCACTGTGTCACCCCCACCGTGTTCTGTCACTGTGTCACCCCCACCGTGTTCTGTCACCGTGTCACACCCACCGTGTTCTGTCACTGTGTCACCCCCACCGTGTTCTGTCACCGTGTCACACCCACCGTGTTCTGTCACTGTGTCACCCCCCCCCCCCCCCGTGTTCTGTCACTGTCACACCCACCGTGTTCTGTCACTGTCACTCCCACCGTGTTCTGTCACTGTGTCACCCCCACCGTGTTCTGTCACCGTGTCACCCCCACCGTGTTCTGTCACCGTGTCACCCCCACCGTGTTCTGTCACCGTGTCACCCCCACCGTGTTCTGTCACCGTGTCACCCCCACCGTGTTCTGTCACCGTGTCACCCCCACCGTGTTCTGTCACCGTGTCACACACCCCGTGTTCTGTCACTGTCACCCCCCCTCCCCGTGTTCTGTCACTGTGTCACACCTTTCCCCAGGGGCCATAAGACACTGGATAATTTGCTTGCTGCACAATAATTATCCTAAATAAAATGTTAATGTGTAAAAGGGAGCTCTACCTGCTGTAATGTGTAAAAGGGGCTCTACCTTCCATACTGTGTAAAAGGGGCTCTATCTGGTGTAATGTGTGTAAGTGGCGCTGTGTGGCGCAATTTGAATAATGGAGACTATTGTGCAGCCTAATATGAATCTGTATTATTTTTTGCCCACACCCCTTCCACATGAAGCACGTCCCTATATTTTTGGCAAGTGGGGGGAGCTGCTATTTTGTATGTGGCCCTCGGATACTGACAAGAAATGTCAAGTGGCCCCTCAGCTGAAATAATTGCCCACCCCTGTTTTAGAGGGACGCAGGTTCGGAATCCAGGATTGGGTCTTGCTGACCACGGATGCAAGTCTCCGAGGCTAGGGTGCAGTCACACAAGGAAGAAGTTTCCAGGGAAAATGGTCAAGCCAGGAAACTTGTCTCCACATAAACATTCTGGAGTTAAGAGCCATTTACAACTGCCTTCTGCAAGCGGAACACCTTCTTCGAGGTCTACCTGTCCTGATTCAGTCTGACAACGTAAAAGCGGTAGCGTACGTAAACCGCCAGGGCGGAACAAAGAGCGGCGATGGCGGAGGCCACAAGGGTTCTCCGCTGGGCGGAAAAGCACGTGAGCGCTCTGTCAGCAGTCTTCCTTCCAGGCGTGGACAACTGGGAAGCAGACTTCCTCAGCAGACACGATCTCCATCCAGGAGAGTGGGCTCTTCATCAAGAGGTATTTGCGGAAGTGACAAGGTGTTGGGGAATTCCTCAAATAGACATGATGGCGTCTCACCTCAACAAGAAGCTTCCGAGGTATTGTTCCAGGTCAAGGGACCCCCAAGCCAGTGCAGTGGACGCCCTGGTAACTCCGTGGGTGTTTCAGTCGGTATATGTGTTCCCTCCACTTCCTCTCATTCCAAAGGTGTTGAGGATCATAAGACGAACAAGGGTTCCGGCAGTACTCGTCGTGCCAGATTGGCCACGGAGGGCCTGGTATCCGGATCTTCAGGAATTGCTCATAGAAGATCCTTGGCCGCTTCCTCTCAGAGAGGACCTGTTACTGCAGGGGCCATGCGTATTTCAGGACTTACCGCGGCTGCGTTTGACGGTGCGGAGGTTGAACGCAAAATCCTAGCTCGAAAGGGTATTCCTGGGGAAGTCATCCCCACTCTCCTTAAGGCTATAAGGAGGTCACGGCGAAGCATTATCACCGTATTTGGAGAAAATATGTGTCGTGGTATGAAGCCAAGAAAGCTCCGGCGGAGGACTTTCAGCTAGGTCGTTTCCTCCATTTTTTGCAGGCAGGCGTGGATGCAGGCCAGAAATTGGGTTCCATCAAAGTGCAGATTTCGGCTTTACCTATTTTCTTTCAAAAGGAATTGGTCTCCCTTCCGGAAGTAAAGACTTTCGTGAAAGGCGTGCTGCACATCCAACCTCCCTTTGTGCCCCTGGTGGCACCATGGGATCTTAACGTGGTGTTGCAGTTCCTGCAATCTCATTGGTTTGAACCTTTACGTAAGGTAGAGTTGAAATTCGTCACTTGGAAAGTGATCATGCTGTTGGCCTTGGCCTCTGCAAGGCGGGTGTCCGAATTAGCGGCTTTGTCTCACAAGAGCCCCTATTTGATCTTCCAGAACTCGTCAGCAATTTCTGCCGAAAGTGGTGTCATCGTTTCACATGAACCAACCTATTGTGGTGCCAGTGGCTACTGACGCCTTAGCGGAATCGAAGTCTCTAGATGTGTCAAGAGCTTTGAAAATGTATGTAGCCAGAACGGCTCAGATTAGGAAAACGAAGGCTCTGTTTGTCTTGTATGATTCCAACAAGATTGGGGCTCCTGCTTCCAAGCAGACTATTGCACGCTGGATCTGTAATACGATTCAGTAGGCTCATTCTACGGCGGGATTGCCGTTACCGAAATCGGTGAAGGCCCATTCTACCAGAAAGGTGGGCTCATCCTGGGCGGCTGCCCAAGGGGTCTCAGCATTACAGCTTTGCCGAGCTGCTACTTGGTCGGGCTAAAACACCTTTTGCAAAGGGTTACAATTTTGATACCCTGGCTGAGGAGGACCTCTTGTTTGGTCAATCAGTGCTGCAGAGTCATCTGCACTCTCCCGCTCGTTCTAGAGCTTTGGAATAAACCCCGTGGTTCTTGAAGCATCCCCAGCATCCTCTAGGACGTATGAGAAAATAGGATTTTAATACCTACCGGTAAATCCTTTTCTCTTAGTCCGTAGAGGATGCTGGGCGCCCGTCCCAGTGCGGGCTGTATCTGCAGTTTATTGGTTATGGTTACACACATGTTGTGTTGAGTCCTGTCAGTCTGTGGCTGATGTTAGTCATGCCGTTGCATGCGTTGTGTTGAATGCCATGTTGTACGGCGTGTTTGAGGTGTGAGCTGGTATGTATCTCACCTTAGTTTAAAAATTAAATAAATCATTTTCCTCGAAATGTCCGTCTCCCTGGGCACAGTTCCTATAACGAGTCTGGAGGAGGGGCATAGAGGGAGGAGCCAGTTCACACCCCTTTTAAAGTCTTAAAGTGCCCATGTCTCCTGCGGATCCCGTCTATACCCCATGGTTCTTGATGTGACCCCAGCATCCTCTATGGACTAAGAGAAAAGGATTTACCGGTAGTGGTGCTATTGCCCGTAGCAACCAATCAGATTTTGTCTATCATTTCTCTATTTCATCCTAGAAAATGATAGACAGAATCTGCTATGGGCAATATCACCACTTTTCATTTTTATAAGCTTTAGTACATTTACCCCATAGTATCTGCAACAGAGGCAGCACGGACGGTGTAGTGGTTAGTATTACTGCCTCACAGCACTGAGGTCATGGGTTCCATTCCCACCATGGCCGAACCGTGTGCAGTTTGTATATTCTCCCCGTGCTTGCGTGGGTTTGCTCCAGAGACTTATACTGTAAGTTAATTGGCTCCCCCAAAAAATAGCCCAAGTGTGTGTGTTTAGGGCAGATAGATGAGCCGAGTGGTACTTTTCTGCTGTCACATTCTATGTTTCTAACCATCGTAGATGCATAGGGGGGAATTCAATTGTTATCGCGGGTCCCCTCAACCGCGTGCCCACTGGCAGCTATTCAGATGTTCCTGCCAGCGGAAGCGAGTCTTTAATTTCAGCTCGGTACACCTGGGGATTGCGAGCTGAAATGCACGAAAAGTGACCTGTTTGGGCACCCAAAATGGAACTTTTTCGCGTAACGCCCATTTGTTTAGTCTGGTTTTGCCATGTGGGCGTGATCAGCGTGATAACGGGGGGACAATTTAATGTTGCCCCGCGATTTACCATCACTTTAGACGGGAGATCGGGCGCGATTAAACAATTGAATTCCCCCCACATAGTAGCAAGAGGATGTATTTGCAGAATATTTTCTCCATGGATGTCAGAAGATAACACTATATGCAATCCTGAAAAGAGTAGATACACTCATGCGTCTTTTATATAACTTTTTGATTTTTACTTTTTATTTCTTTATCGGCTCCAGATTTTTATTAAAAAGGCTTCTACAGCTGCAGGCGTTAAGTGAGGAGGATCCGGCCGGAACTCATAGTTCCAGCTTATCTCTCAGCTTCGACATGGCCGGAATGAGCGATGGGAACCTGGACATGGGCTTGTCCAGCGTGGTTGACGATGGTCTGGGTAAAAAGCTGAAGAAAGACAAGCGAGAAAAAGGCAAAGAAAACAAGTCGGAAGGCAAGTCACCACGCGTGTAACATTCATTAGTGAAAACATATCTACTACCTAATCAGGTGAGATGTGTGCGGCGGAACGCGTGTGGCTGACGGAGCCTTTTATTTCCTCTCCCCCCTGTTTGTAGCTATGAAAAAATTATCCAAGAGGAAGAGAGTTACAGAAGGTTCCACCCGCAGATGGGTTCAGCCGATACTCTTAGATCCGTGCGGGCGGCCGGTGTTCCCTATTGTGTTGGATGGGTTGACGGTTTACAGTCTTGGAGAGGTGAGGACAAAGTGCTAGATTTACTAAACGGCAGCTATTGCAGTCTTGGGATTCCCTCTGGTTTTGATCCCGGAATTTAAAAAGTGCAATAATATTTAATGCAAAAGCATAGGGGGCGGCGTCTAATTGAATCGACCTCATTATAGGGGTCATTCCGAGTTGTTCGCTCGCTAGCAGTTTTTAGCAGCCGTGCAAACAAAATAGTCGCCGCCCATGTGGGGAGTGTATTTTCGCTTTGCAGGAGTGCGAACGCCTGTGCAGCAGAGCGCCTGCAAACACATTTTGTGCAAAACAAGACCAGCCCTGTAGTTACTTATTCTGTGCGATGATTGCTGCGACGAGTGACACGGTAATGACGTCAGATACCCGCCCTGCAAACGCCCTCTTCCTGTCAATCTCCTTGCGAACGGCTAGAACCACAATGGACTTAGTACCCGTACGACGCGCGTGCGCTTTGCGGTGCATACGCATGCGCAGATTAGCCTTTTTTTTCACTGATCGATACGTAGCGAACAGCGGCAGCTAGCGATCAACTCGGAATGACCCCCTATATACAGAATGTTTGTGGAATGCGCTAATCCTCTCTTCTGATTTATACGGTCATTCAAAAATTGACCTCATCTCTTAAGCTATACCCAAAATTGCCATCCTGTATTGGTAGCTCCTCCCTAAAGTCAGAGGCTTTTTAATGCAAATGAGAGAGTGGGAGGAGACAGATTCGACATCATTCCATCCCCTAAAACGTGCTGTGGGACAGAGTTTGTTTTTAGGTTTTTTGTGCCCACCACCTGCTGGAGTGAACCTATATGCATTATAATCTATTAATTCACAAGGAAGTTGTGACATCACTCAGGTCCTTATACTGGTTTCTAGTACACTGATAGGCCGGGTATTAGTTCCGCCTGCACACTGACTGCTCTGCGATAACATACCATAATCTTTAAAGTTCCTCCGAAGCACCCAAGGGAACCCACACAAACATACAAACTCCACACAGATTGTGTTTTAAAACTTAGAATTGTGAGACAGTAATGCTAACCACTGCACCAATCATGCTGCCCAGATAGAGGATTTATAAACGCACACTATATCTTTAATAGCTGTAAAGAAAGTTTTCACCCGTTTCCATCCTTATTATAAATTGTGGAATGTACTAAGAACATGTTGCTTCTGTAACCCACACTCAGTGCTCTCTTCCTAATGACAACGTCTTCATATGTTTCCCACAGATTGTATCGGACCGGAAAAGCTTCCATCACAAAGCTGCCATTTATCCTGTAGGTTTTTGTAGTACAAGAGTTTACGTCAGCATGAGGAACCCTGAACAGAAGTGTCTGTACACGTGTCAGATCAAAGATGGCTGGTCCGGGCCCAAGGTGATCATTTCCTCGTATTATGGCCATGGCTAGTTTGCTGTCGGCCTAATTCGGACCTGATTACAGCAGCAACATTTTTCTCTAGTGGGCAAAACCATGTACACTGCAGGTGGGGCAGGTGTAACATGTGCAGAGAGAGTTGGATTTGGGTGGGGTGTGTTCAAACTGAGATCTAAATTGCAGTGTAAAAATAAAGCAGCCAGTATTTACCCTGCACAGAAACAATATAACCCACCCGAATCTAACTCTCTCTGCACATGTTACATCCGCCACACCTGCAGTGCACATGGTTTTGCCCATTAGAGAAGGATTTTGCTGCTGTGATCAGGTCTGACTTAGGCCCTGTGTCTGCTATCAGCAAATGTAAAGGACAGAGCTAGTTTAGATGTTTTATTTCCTTGACCCCAGTAGTGCCCCCAACGCTGTGTAACTACGCAGGGTGTGTGCTGACTGGTGTACGGCAGATAATTTCACACTTCTAAAGCGAGCGTCAGACCTTCCGTCATTTCTCAGTGCTAAGAAATCGTTTCTTTTTCCCAGTTCGAGATTGTGCCGGAGGATGATCCTCAGAATTCCATTATTTCCGTCTCGGCCGCTGAATGTCACGCCACCCTTCTGAAAAACATTGCCGCTGTCCGGTGAGTGGGACCTTACCTCTTTACGTGCAGGACTATTGGGAGACACAGCCAACCTGGGATATAGGTCCTTCCACCTGCACGTTTGCCTTTACGAGCTCCTCAATTCTCCAGGAATGTCCCTGAACTCATTGGTGGACTGCTGGAGGAGAGATGGTAAATCGCCAGAAAGGCAGCAGTGCTTTACTGCTGTGTTTCCAGATTAGCCATGTAACATAAAGGGTTTTTACTGAGGATAGGTGGCCGTGTGTCTTAGTTTAGTCTCTTGCCATGAAGATACCCCTGCAGTGACACGACTGGTTATTGGGTCTTCTGCAAAGTACAATCTACTGTGCCTCAATCAGGGTTACAAGTCCAGTAACATACATCGGTCAGCGTATCGCTAAACCGTAGCAGAGATAACCGTGACGCTCTGGTGGATTGAAGCCTATGTTCTCTCTCTCAATAAGCACGTCTCACAGCCGACAGGAAGGAGTGTGGACGTCCCAGGCCCTGAAGGGATAGGCCCAAATGTCTGGAATGCCCTTCCTGAGGCTTTTCCACTTGCTGGCTAATAGATGGTGACATAACTCTCGCTGACGCTGGAGCCTCGCAGCAGAAACGCGCAGTTTCCCTGCTCCGACCTCCACTCTGCTGATAATATGGACTGTGTCTGCAGATCAGGCGTATCTTCCCCGGTATACACCGACAAGACTAAGGTCATCCCAGCATTCTCCCAGCTGGCAGGAGGTTCAGTTGTTTTCAGGATCGTCAAATTCAGGGGGAGATGTATCAACCCTTGGAGAGAGAGAAACTACCAACCAATCGGCTCCTAATTGTCATTTTTCAAACACACGGCGGGATGTAATTGAGTCCGAAATCGCAGGAGGTGCGAGATGTCGGCCAATCACGTTTTTTTTAAAGGGGCAGACACTAACAAGGCAAAACCATGCCCTGTAAGTAATTACCCATTAAAAAAACGTCCAAGGTCGGCCGACATCTCACTGAGGGTCGGTAAAATGACTGTTAAAAGCTGTTTGCCAACTGGAGGGGGGCGCAGTATTCGGGCCAGAGGAGCCGCGACCGAGCGGGGAACAGCAGAGAGGCGGCAGGACTGAGCGGGTCCATCATACTAGTAATATAACAAAATAATATCAAGACTTTAATCACAGCTGATCACCTAACAGTATCTCTCCTGCTATGTGTCTCTCCTGCCCGTACCGTAATACGGTTTTTCTTCTCTTTCCCAGAGGACAACGGGTCACATCTCCGGAAAACGCCGGTGCCTATTTCTTCGGCTTCTCACACCCCACTATTCAGCATTTAATACAAAGCTGCCCTGGGGCCCGCAAATGTGCAAGGTGAGCTTTACCATCACTGGGGTACATGGACAGAAGAATCCCTTACCCTAACATTTGTCTGTAGGCCTCATACAATGCGCAAGTGTTCCCCAGTACAGCGTCCCTTTTATATTTCAGCTACGAGTGGGTGAAGTTTGAAGTATGGAAGCCGGGTGACGGTCCCGTTCCACAGGAGCTGTCTGAGAATAGCGCCTCAATAAACTTTGAGGCTTTCCAAAGACAGTCGTTTGATGGGATTAAACCAGACAATGTGCTAGCAGGTAGGTAGCGTCATCAACTGTTGGGGGGATTTCCATACAAATCCAGCCATTGGGGGTAATTCAGACCTGATCGTAGCAGCAAATTTGTTAGCAGTTGGGCAAAACCATGTGCACTGCAGGTGGGGCAGATGTAACGTGCAGAGAGAGTAGATTTGGGTGGGTTATTTTGTTTCTGTGCAGGGTAAATACTGGCTGCTTTATTTTTACACTGCAATTTAGACTTCAGTTTGAACACACCCCACCCAAATCTAACTCTCTCTGCACATGTTACATCTGCCCCACCTGCACTGCACATGGTTTTGCCCAGCTGCTAGCAAATTTGCTGCTAAGATCAACTCTGAATTACCCCTATGTCCAGATTTCTGCGTTTCGGAGTTCATGATAACTGTGAAATGTTCTTTATCCCCAGGAACGCTGGATCTCCTGGAAATCCAGGCCTCACACGATTATATCTCCACGTACCAGGAAATGTTTCTGTCTCCCTCCCAGCATCTGAAATCCTCCTCTAACCACTACAGTCCGTCAGAGTCTCCAGAGTGAGGATGCACGACGCGTTTCGCTTCTCTCGTTTTATTTGTGTACCTCTCATATCTCTATATTTATTTACAATAAACCCACGTGTCTCACACTTCTCCACGTTTTTATGACATTTGGCGTATTACTATGCCGTGTGTTGTGTCAGTGCTTTCCTAAAATCAACAGGTAGCAGCATATTTTAGGATTGTGGCAATTTGTACACGTAGTCAGCCTCGGATAGTCTGTCACTCCTGATATGAGCGCAGTATATTAAAACTGACAGCACTGCTCCAAAATAACACTTGTAAGTGGGCGACTTAATATGAGGACAGTACGGAAGTTCTATTGTCCATCCAGATTTACTACTCAGCGCCGTGGAGAGAGATAAAGTAGCAGCCAATTCACTCCTAAATGCCATGTTACAGGCTGTACTTTATCTCTCTCCACTGTAGCTCTATTCAAGGCTTAGTACATCTGCCCCATCATTTTATTTTATTTTTTATACGTCACTGAAATGTCATGTATGTATTATAATAAGAATTTACTCACCGGTAATTCTATTTCTCGTAGTCCGTAGTGGATGCTGGGAACTCCGTAAGGACCATGGGGAATAGCGGGCTCCGAAGGAGGCTGGGCACTCTAGAAAGATCTTAGACTACCTGGTGTGCACTGGCTCCTCCCACTATGACCCTCCTCCAAGCCTCAGTTAGGACACCGTGCCCGGACGAGCGTACACAATAAGGAAGGATTTTGAATCCCGGGTAAGACTCATACCAGCCACACCAATCACACCGTATAACTCGTGATATGAAACCCAGTTAACAGTATGAAACAACCGAGCCTCTCAACAGATGGCTCAACAATAACCCGATTTAGTTAACAATAACTACGTACAAGTATTGCAGATACACCGCACTTGGGACGGGCGCCCAGCATCCACTACGGACTACGAGAAATAGAATTACCGGTGAGTAAATTCTTATTTTCTCTGACGTCCTAGTGGATGCTGGGAACTCCGTAAGGACCATGGGGATTATACCAAAGCTCCCAAACGGGCGGGAGAGTGCGGATGACTCTGCAACACCGAATGAGAGAACTCCAGGTCCTCCTCAGCCAGGGTATCCAATTTATAGAATTTTGCAAACGTGTTTGCCCCTGACCAAGTAGCAGCTCGGCAAAGCTGTAAAGCCGAGACCCCTCGGGCAGCCGCCCAAGATGAGCCCCCCTTCCTTGTGGAATGGGCATTGACAGATTTTGGCTGTGGCAGGCCTGCCACAGAATGTGCAAGCTGAATTGTACTACAAATCCAACGAGCAATAGTCTGCTTAGAAGCAGGAGCACCCAGCTTGTTGGGTGCATATAGGATAAACAGCGAGTCAGATTTTCTGACTCCAGCCGTCCTGGAAACATATATTTTCAGGGCCCTGACCACGTCTAACAACTTGGAGTCCTCCAAGTCCCTAGTAGCCGCAGGCACCACAATAGGCTGGTTCAGGTGAAACGCTGACACCACCTTAGGGAGAAACTGGGGACGAGTCCTCAATTCTGCCCTATCCATATGGAAAATCAGATAAGGACTTTTACAGGACAAAGCCGCCAATTCTGATACTCGCCTGGCCGAAGCCAAGGCCAATAACATGACCACCTTCCACGTGAGATATTTCAGATCCACGGTTTTTAGTGGTACAAACCAATGTGATTTTAAGAAACTCAACACCACGTTGAGATCCCAAGGTGCCACAGGGGGCACAAACGGGGGCTGAATATGCAGCACTCCCTTTACAAAAATCTGAACTTCAGGTACTGAAGCTAGTTCTTTTTGAAAGAAAATCGACAGAGCCGAGATCTGTACCTTAATGGAGCCCAGTTTTAGGCCCTTATTCACTCCTGCTTGCAGGAAATGCAGAAATCGACCTAGTTGAAATTCCTCTGTTGGGGCCTTTTCGGCCTCACACCATGCAACATACTTCCGCCATATGCGGTGATAATGATTTGCTGTAACCTCTTTCCTAGCTTTAATAAGCGTAGGAATGACTTCCTCCGGAATGCCCTTTTCCTTCAGGATCCGGCGTTCAACCGCCATGCCGTCAAACGCAGCCGCGGTAAGTTTTGGAACAGACAGGGCCCCTGCTGCCGCAGGTCCTGTCTGAGCAGCAGAGGCCATGGGTCCTCTGATATAATTTTTTGAAGTTCTGGGTACCAAGCTCTTCTTGGCCAATCCGGAACCACGAGTATCGTTCTTACTCCTCGCCTTCTTATTATTATTCTCAATACCTTTGGTATGAGGGGCAGAGGAGGGAACACATAAAACGACTGGTACAGCACTGTGTTACCAGAGCGTCCACAACTATCGCCTGAGGGTCCCTTGACCTGGCGCAATATCTTTTATAGCTTTTTGTTGAGGCGGGACGCCATCATGTCCACCTGTGGCCTTTCCCAAAGGTGTACAATCCTTTGGAAGACTTCTGGATGAAGTCCCCACTCTCCCGGGTGGAGGTCGTGTCTGCTGAGAAGATCAGCTTCCCAGTTGTCCACTCCGGGAATGAACACTGTTGACAGTGCTAACACATGATTTTCCGTCCATCGGAGAATCCTTGTGGCTTTTGCCATCGCCATCCTGCTTCTTGTGTCGCCCTGTTGGTTTACATGGGCGACCGCCGTGATGTTGTCTGATTGGATCAGTACCGGCTGGTTTTGAAGCAGAGGCCTTGCCTGTGTAGAGAAGTCACCTGACTTGACCAAAGTCCTTGGAATTTTCTTCCCTGTGTGACTGCCCCCAGCCTCAAAGGCTGGCCTCCATGGTCACTAGGACCTAGTCCAGTATGTCGAACCTGCGGCCCTCCTTAAGATGGGCACTCTGCAGCCACCATTTTAGAGATACCCTGGTCCTTGGAGACAGGGTTATCAGCCGATGCATTTGAAGATGCGATCCGGACCACTTGTCCAACAGGTCCCACTGAAAAGTTCTTGCATGGAACCTGCCGAATGGGATTGCTTCGTAGGAAGCTACCCTTTTTCCCAGGATTCGCGTGCAATGATGCACCGATACCTGTTTTGGCTTCAGGAGGTCTCTGACTAGAGATGACAGCTCCTTGGCTTTCTCCTCCCGGAGAAACACTTATTTCTGGTCTGTGTCCAGAACCATCCCCAGGAACAGTAGACGTGTCATAGGAACCAGCTGTGACTTTGGACTGTTTAGAATCCAACTCTGCTGTTGTAGCACTTTCCAAAATAGTGCTGCCCCGACTAGCAACTGCTCCTTGGACCTCGCCCTTATAAGGAGATTGTCCAAGTACGGGATAATTAAAACTCCCTTTTTTCGAAGGAGTATCATCATTTCGGCCATTACCCCGGTAAACACCCTCGGTGCCTTGTACAGTCCTGTCTGGACTTGGTAATGGTAATCCTGTACCACAAATCTGAGGTACTTCTGGCGAGGATGGTAAATGGGGACATGCAGGTAAGCATCCTTGATGTCCTGGGATACCATGTAATCCCCCTCGTCCAGGCTTGCAGTAACCGCCCCGAGCGATTCCATCTTGAACTTGAATTTTTTTATGTATGTGTTCAAGGATTTTAATATAAATGGGTCACACCGAACCATGCGGTTTCGGTACCCCAACCCGTGTAGAATAGTAACCCCGTCCTTGTTGAAGTAGGGGCACTTGAGTATTACCTGTTGGGAATACTGCTTATTAATTGCCTTTAGTACAGCCTCCCTGCCTGAGGGAGTTGTCGGCAAGCCATAATCTAGGAAACGGCGGGGGGGAGACATCTCGAATTCCAGCTTGTACCCCTGACATACTTCTTGAAAGAAACAGGGATCCTAATACCCTCCTGACAGAATGGACATTACATTCATTTTGGATGCCAGCCGGCAAAATATCCCTCTGTGCATCCCTCATATATAAGACGACGTCTTTAATATGTTCTCATGTTTGACAGGGTCACCGACCACGCTGCAGCAGCACGATCTGCAGGTCTCCGTCTAGTACCTGAGTGTGTAAATACAGACTTCAGGATATCCTCCTGTCTTTTATCAACAGGTACCTTCAAAGTGGCCGTTCCTAAAACGGCAGTGCCACCTTTTTTGACAACCGTGTGAGCGCCTTATCCACCCTAGGGGATATCTCCCAGCGTAACTTATCCTCCTGGCGGGAAAGGGTACGCCATCAGTAACTTTTTAGAAATTACCATTTTCTAAACGGGGGAACCCACGCTTTTCACACACTTCATTTATTCATCTGATGGGGGAACAAAACACTGCCTGTTTTTTCTCCCCAAACCTAAAAACCCATTTTTAGAGGTGCTTGGGTTAATGTCAGAAATGTGTAACACATTTTTTATTGCTGGGATCAAGTCACGGATGTTCCTAGTGGATTGTGTATATGTCTCAACCTTGTCGACACTGGAGTCAGACTCCGTGTCGACATCTGTGTCTGCCATCTAAGAGAGCGGGCGTTTTTGAGCCCCTGATGGCCTTTGAGACGCCTGGGCAGGCGCGGGCTGAGAAGCCGGCTGTCCCACAGCTGTTACGTCATCCACCCTTTTATGTAAGGAGTTGACACTGTCGGTTAATACCTTTCACCTATCCATCCACTCTGGTGTCGGCCCCACAGGGGGCTACATCACATATATCGGCCTCTGCTCCGTCACCATATAAGCCTCCTCATTCAACATGTCGACACAGCCGTACCGACACACCGCAGACACACAGGGAATGCTCTAAACGAGGACAGGACCCACAAAAGCCCTTTGTGGGGACAGAGTGAGATTATGCCAGCACACACCAGAGCGCTATATAATGCAGGGACTAACTGAGTTATGTCCCCTATAGCTGCTTTTTTTATATAATGTATACTGTGCCTAAATTAAATGCCCCCCCCTCTCTTTTTTAACCCTTTTCTGTGTTGTAAACTGCAGGGGAGAGCTAGGGAGCTTCCCTCCATCGGAGCTGTGAGGGAAAATGGCGCCAGTGTGCTTGAGGGAGATAGCTCCGCCCCTTTTCCGGGGCCTATTCTCCCGCTTTTTTATGGAATCTGGCAGGGGTATTTACCTCATATATAGCCCCTGGGGCTATATATTGAGGTATTTTTGCCAGCCAAGGTGTTTTTATTGCTGCCTCAGGGCGCCCCCCCCCCCCCAGCGCCCTGCACCCTCAGTGACCGGAGTGTGAAGTGTGAGAGGAGCAATGGCGCACAGCTGCAGTGCTGTGCGCTACCTTGGTGAAGACTGAGTCTTCATGCCGCCGATTTTCCTGACCATCTTCTTGCTTCTGGCTCTGTAAGGGGGACGGCGGCGCGGCTCCGGGACCGAACACCAAGGACTGGGCCTGCGGTCGATCCCTCTGGAGCTAATGGTGTCCAGTAGCCTAAGAAGCCCAATCCGGCTGCAAGCAGGCGAGTTCGCTTCTTCTCCCCTTAGTCCCTCGCTGCAGTGAGCCTGTTGCCAGCAGGTCTCACTGAAAATAAAAAAACCTAAGTCTATTTCTTTCTAAGAGCTCAGGAGAGCCCCTAGTGTGCATCCAACCTCGGCCGGGCACGAAATCTAACTGAGGCTTGGAGGAGGGTCATAGTGGGAGGAGCCAGTGCACACCAGGTAGTCTAAGATCTTTCTAGAGTGCCCAGCCTCCTTCGGAGCCCGCTATTCCCCATGGTCCTTACGGAGTTCCCAGCATCCACTAGGACGTCAGAGAAATGTTCTATTTCAGGCCTGGCCAACCTGTGGCTCTCCAGCTGTTGTGAAACTACACATCCCAGCATGCCCTGCCACAGATTTAGCATTCCTTAATAGCAAAACTATTGCAGAGCATGTTGGGACTTGTAGTTTCACAACAGCTGGAGAGCCACAGGATGACCAGGCCTGTTCTATTTGGAGAGTAGTGATGTCACATGACAGTGACATCATGTGACAGTGTCACATGATGGGGTCATATTTGATTAGCCACCATGGTCCTCTGTCCTGGTTATTACGGTAGGCAAAACAATTTCTTCTATTTGCAAGCATTGATGAGCAAGGTTTCCCTAGAGTAATATCTCCCTGAGTATTAACACACCTGGGGGGGATATAATAGCCTGAAACTTGCAGGCATCAGCGAGTCTGTCCAATGTTTTTAAAGTGGCATTAACTTCAAAGGAAAAACCAACCTAGTTATGCCTTGTAATTGCTTGCCACTTTAAAACATCAGATTCGCCAGGATTTTGACGTTTTCCCCCTAGTGTCTAACTGAGTCTGAATCACTGTGTACAGTATAACGGTGACTGATGGTAACACACATCCGGATTTGGGAATCATCTCAGACAAGTCACTTGGTGTAATGTAATGTAATGTTATATAAGAAATATTGGCCCTCATTCCGAGTTGATCGCTCGCTAGCTGCTATTAGCAGCAGTGCAAACGCTAGGCCGCCGCCCTCTGGGAGTGTATCTTAGCTTAGCAGAAGTGTGAATGAAAGGATCGCAGCATTGCTGCAAAAAATGATTGTGCAGTTTCAGAGTAGCTCGAGACTTACTCCTAGCTAGCGATCACTTCAGACTGTTTAGTTCCTGTTTTGATTTTACAAACACGCCCTGCGTTCGGCCAGCCACGCCTACGTTTCCCCAGCCACTCCTGCGTTTTTATCCGACACGCCTGCGTTTTTTCACTCACTCCCCGAAAACGGTCAGTTACCTCCCAGAAACACCCAGTTCCTGTCAATCACTCTGCGGCCAGCAGTGCGACTGAAAAGCGTCGCTAGACCTTGTGTGAAACTGCATCGGCTGTTGTGAAAGTATGTCACGCGTGCGCAGTGCGCACCATACGCATGCGCAGAAATGCTGATTTTCAGCCTGATCGCTGCGCTGCGAACAACAGCAGCTAGCGATCAACTCGGAATGAGGGCCATTGTTCCCCTGCTGTAAGATAAAAGGGTGTTAGAAGCCACTTGGTGTCCCAGGACCTACTGTATGTATGTCCCGGGACTGATGATACATACACTCACCTACAAAGCCCTCACCCACTCGTCTCCCTCTTACATCTCTGACCTTATCTCTCTTTACACTCTGTCAAAGTCAGAAAAATGTCTCAATGCACGTTGCCATATTTGCACCGCACACTGGTCCGCGCTGCGCGTGCGTACGCTCTCCCGTGGAGGCGCATACCCGCAATAGCGTGCACTCGCAGGCGCGGTATGCGTATTTACGGTAGAGTTTATATAGTCGTAGCGTGCGACTCATTCGTTACATATTTTCACAATTAATGTAGTTTATAGATCATGGTCCCTTTGATAGATTCTGAAAGTTTGGTTAAAATACAATGCCCCAGAGCTGAGGAATCCCTCTTTATATCGTACGAAGGGTCTAACAGGAATCATACAGCAGTGTTTGGTACCCATCGGAAGAGTATTTAATTAGCAATATTCCGGTGTTGGTTTGGAGCGTATTAATCGCTCGTGCGAATAGTTATGGACATAAGAAGTTTATGTCCATTTCTATTAATTACACATACTCAGGTATGCGGCGGGAAACCCAGTTTCCCACCCACCTGAGCTGTTGGAAATCGTCACAGCCCACCTGTATGAATCACCCTATGACCTTTTGTTATGATGCAGGGCCGAATTCCTTCGGCCAATGGACAATGGGATTGTAGGACCAGGAGATTGCATTGTGTGTGGGGCATAAATAGGCAGGCCGACCACATCCAGCTCTCACTCTCTCATCAACGGTTATCTGCTGATAGCCGGGAGCTGGATATCGAGGCGCAGGCGATCATACCCTTTGTGCGTAAGTTTCTCTCCGTTATCATTGTCTTTCTGTGAGCCAATCTCTCTCTCTCTCTCTCTCGCTCTCTCTCTCTCTGTCCTGTTCTCTCATATCTCCCCTAGACTAGGCTAGTATTGTATTGTATTAGATAGTATTGTATTGTATTGCATTTAGGTCAGTGTAGTATTGTCTTTTTTGTATTTATTGTTTAGTTCTGTGGTTAGGAAGTCTCTGTTATATTGTAGTGTATCATTTGTACTGTTATCCCCTTTTACAAGTATATTAGATATAATACAGTTAATAGGCTTTGGAACCTAAACCAGCATCTGTGTATTTCCTATAGTGTTAAGTGTTCACTTGAGTGTCGGTGACGCTCAAGCAGCTTTGTAGTTAGTCAGGTTACACAAGGTTGCACTTACACCCTGTACTCACATTAAGGTATTCTTTGTATTTCTTTGGTATAAGGTTTAAACATTAAGGTATAGTGTTGTGAGCGTCTGCATCGCTGGTGACCTCCTCGTGGTCTCGAGCGTAAGCTACGCCATAGCGAATCATTACCCTAGACATAGCCAATAACGTGTCCTGTGATCGCTGGGCCGTGAGCGAACGTGACGCTTGAGCGTCTCGCCTACGGCTGAGCGATCGTTACGCAACTAGCGTACCATTACGGTACTTCTTAAGTAAACAGCGTACAGTGTTCTTAGCTTCATAAAGGGTTGTTATACGACAAAGGAATTTTGCATTGTCAATTGGGGACTCGTCCTATCCTTCTCATATCTGCACTAGGTAGATCAGCAGACATTATCCCTCCAGCAAAGGGTGGGAGGTTGTCTCATAGTGCTGGCGGGATAAGCGTCTGCTTCGCTTAGATAAAGAGTGCTGAAGGAATCCGGGAACCGGAAGTAAGAACAAAACGCTTGTGTCTTTTTAAAACTGTTTATTTTTCTTTTGTCTTGCGTACGCACGCATATATCTGCATTTCTGTTTCATTTTCGTATATCACTATTCCTGTTTGCCAATTTTATAGTTGATAGAAAGTGCTAAAAAGAGATTTGCTGTTATTTAATAGTAGAGGTAATAGTTAAAGTATAGAACAACACACGGTTTGTCTGAGATACAAGGCAGTCAGTGTGGATTGCGGTAGATGATCAGGGATCATTTACATTGATAAAAATAGAAATTGTGTTACGGTGGATCTTTATATTGCGTACACGTGTCGCTAACAAAGACTAGCGTACGCAATCCAAAGGCAGACGCACGCAGCGTTCATTACGCAACGTAGCGTCTGGTTACGCTCACGTAGCTCAAGTCACGAAAAAGTTGAATTAGCGCAAAGCGATAATTAGCGCAAGGCGATAATTAACGCACAGCGGTAGATAACGCGACGCGGTAAATAACGCAAATCTATTTTTGGAAAAATCTGAAATTTAGTTTAACAGATCCTGCTCCTAATTGGTAACACTTTTGGCCTAAAGACAATTTCTGCGCAGAAATAGATATAGAAACAAAAGTGTACATGTGTTGAGTGAGTGTGTTTTGTATACAAAAGTTTATATAACTTTAAGGTGGAACCAAAAGGAAAGCCGGGTACTCGTCAAGGGACATACGTGTAAGTGACATATACGGTGGCTAGGGAGGCATCCCTGGTTAAATAATATTTGAGCATTAGAGTATAGCGGACCATAAGGTAACAAGACCAGGAGGTCATAAGGTAACAAGACCAGGAGGTCGTAAGGTAAAAGGTCCGCTATAAAAGTCCAGTGGCACAACGCCTGGGGTGTTGGTGCAGAACCCATATAGGCCATAAGCTCTTGCTGAAGGAATCGCGGCCGGAAACATCGATTCCATTGATCTTTCAGTACATGACAAGTAGTGCTCGTGTACTGAACGATTGGACCACACGTAATTGTGTGCAGTAGTTAGTAATCTGACCTAATACCATTAGAGTAAAGTGGTCACAAACGCTATCTGTACATTCTGACGTGATTTGTGTAATTTTTTATTTTTGGAAGGGAAGTTCGCTGGTCACTCAGGAACTATCTAACAACCCCAACTTTACTGGAAAGAGTAAGTGTCCTGCGGGTAACCCTCATATGTTCCAGTAAACTGAAGGTTCCATAGGGGCCCTGTATCGAGTACGCCAGCACCATATCGGTGTGATCAGGTCGTATTGGTCGAGGTGGGCGAGTGAGTGGGGTACTCGGTAAACCGCCACCGCCGGCCTACTGTGGAGTAATTTGGTTGTCTGTAAAGGCTTGCTGAAAACCTTGATACAGAGATCCAAGGAGGACTAAGCAACACCTGCAGACTATGGGGGCCAGTTGCTCAGGTAGGGGGCGATCAACCCTGGTTCAGGTTGATTCTGTGAACCGACCAATTGGGTCGGCACGATATGTAATGTGTGAAAAATATGGAATTCACACCGAATCTTTATGTGATGAATGGGAGAGAATGACTGTACAAGACAGGGACAAATTCCCAAGAATAGGTAGCTTCAGTCCAGAAGTGTTACAAAATTTAAGGAGGAGGATATGTCTCGTAAAATCAACAAAGAGACGAATTCAACATCATGATTGTTTACAGTTATGGCACCAGGAAGGTGAGATACAGAGAGGTTTGGCTCTGGCGGCAGGATCTGGGGCAGTCAGGAAGTTGATTGCCACAGCTCCTCCTCCACCATACATTGCAGGAGAGAAGTTGATTGCGGAGAGAAACGCACTGGGTTGTAAAACACAAACTCTTAGTAACACTGTAAATGTTAATGATGTTAACCAAATAACTCATGCAAGTATTAACCCGTGCAAGATGTACCCTGTTTTGAACCTTCCTCAGGAGTGTGATCAAGAAGACGATTCAGCAACAATTTCAGCTCTCTCTCTTGCAGCCACCATAGCAGAAACCACAGTAGGCACAGCGACACCCACGAGATTAGTGAAAGCCCCTAGCGGAGGGATAGGTGAGGTCGTGTCAACGGGTAAGTACGGCACCATGCACTACACTGAAACAATTGTACCACAACAAGCTGTAGAATCTACACAGGAAGAGGCTGTTAGAATTGCTCCTGTAAGGGTAATAGCAGTTCCCAATGGAAAAACAGATGTGTCTGGAGCCACTCCCATAAGGAACATTGCCATGTACACTCCATTTTCCAGAATGGAATTAAGAACAATAGTGTCCGAATTTCCTGACCCCAGGAAGGATTTAGTTGCTAGCCAAAAATACATCAGGGATCTAGGTAACACTGTAGAACCCAACAACAAGGATTGGCAGATACTGCTAAGAGCTTGTTTACCTTCCAATGTTGATGCAACTCAGTTTTTAGCTGATTGTGCATTGGATAAAGATGTACCGCTTACAGACGTGTACAACAAGGATAATGTAAAAAGGATAAATTTACAGCTAAAGGAGTATTTCCCAGCCGTTGTTAAATGGAATAAAATATTTTCCATTAAGCAAAAGGAGTCCGAAACGGCAACAGAATATTTTCACCGGGCACTATTAGAAATGGCAAAGTACACTGGTATAGAAGACATTAAGACCAACCCAAACCATCGAGAAGTAGCAGTATCTGTACTGATGGATGGTTTGAAAGAAACATTAAAAGCTAGGGTACAGACCACACAACCATGTTGGCGAGGTCTGTCAGTGTCCACATTGAGAAAGGCTGCTATTGATCACGACAGAAACATCACTAGGCACAGGGAATCGCAAAGTGATAAGTTGATGTCCGTAAGTATACAGGCGCTGACCACAAGGCAGCCTGCGTATGTACCACCGAATCCTGTGGGTAAGGCAAGTGTAATAACATGTTTTTCTTGTAACAGACCGGGACACTTTGCACGAGAATGTAGAACAAAGAATGTACAAAGATCTTTTCAACCCCCTAGACAACAACACAACACACGACATTGGGAGCAGGGTCCACAGAGGCGGAGTTTTGAGCCACATACAGGGGAAACAAAAAGATATCCCCCGAACAGAGATTGGCATGCCTCTGGTAGTTCCCAGCTAACTCCCTCACAAGTAGTTGCTGCCAGCGGGATTCAGGGAGGTCAGCATACCCAATAGGGGTGTGGCCATACCTGTAATCTGCAGCCAGTTAAGTTGATTGCCAGTCTTGGAAGCGAACCAGAGATTGCAATCAATGTGGCTGGTAAAACTTTAAACTTTCTTGTAGACACAGGGGCGGCCAAGTCAGTGATAAATTCGACAGTGGGCATGAGAACCACTGGTAGGACAATTCCAGCCATGGGAGTAACAGGAGTAGTCCAGCACTACCCTGTTAGCAAACCAGCCGAGATTACAATAGGGCCTTTGCATACCAAGCATTCCTTTTTGCTGGCTGCATCGGCACCAACCAATCTCCTGGGAAGAGACTTACTATGTAAAATGGGTTGCGTCATTTATTGTACTCCTGAAGGTGTATTCTTGGACATCCCTGAGAATCACGCTCAGGAAGTACGAGACATGTTAGACTCCCCATCAAAATTAATGTCACATTCCATTATGACAAATAGGAATCCATCCCAAGTAGAAGAGATGATATCTCAGATACCAGAGTCACTTTGGACAAAAGATGGACAGGACACTGGATTAATGGCAAACGTAGCTCCAGTAGTTGTGCAAGTAAAAGATGGTAGGATAGCTCCAAAAATCCCACAGTATCCTCTGAAGCCAGAGGTGGAGTTAGGAGTTTTTCCCGTAATAGAGCGCTTGCTACAACAGGGCATTCTAGTAAGAACGTCCAGCACAGCAAATAGTCCCATCTTCCCTGTTAAAAAGAGTGGGGGGAGGGGTTACAGGCTAGTGCAGGATCTAAGGGGGATTAACAAAATAGTTGAGAGTCAGTTCCCCGTAGTGCCAAATCCAGCTGTCATCCTAATGCAAATTCCTCCCACTGCCAAATTTTTCACTGTTATTGACCTCTGCTCCGCTTTCTTTTCGGTACCTCTGCACCCTGACAGCCAATATTTGTTTGCATTCACATACAGAGGAGTCCAATACACGTGGACTCGGTTACCCCAAGGTTTCATAGATAGTCCAAGTATATTTTCTCAGGCTTTGCATGATTGTTTACAGTCTTTCCGACCAGACAGTGGATCAGTATTGATACAGTATGTGGACGATTTATTACTGTGTTCAGATTCACTGGAAGCATCTCTGAAGGATACGAAACAGCTCCTGTTTCATCTTTCAGACACAGGTCACAAGGTTTCCAAAGACAAGTTGCAATTATGCCAAGCTAAGGTAAAATATTTGGGACACTGTCTAACACAAGGACTGAGACACCTGACCGCTGATAGAATCCAAGCCATTAGAGACATGACACTGCCACAAACCCAGCAACAGATCAGGACGTTTTTAGGAATGTGTGGGTATTGCCGTAATTGGATCCCAGGGTTTTCCATATTGGCGCTACCTTTGCAGGAAATGGTCTCTTCAAACAAACCTGATCGGATTTCGCATACAGACGAATCTGAAACAGCATTTGAGAGACTCAAACAGTGCCTAACGCAGGCACCAGCACTAGGTATGCCAGACTATGGGAAACCCTTTGAACTATACGGAACAGAAAGTGCTGGGTGCGCAGCAGGTGTACTAACACAAAAACACGGTGATGCCAGCAGGCCAATTGCATACTACAGCGCTCAGCTAGACACGGTAGCGCGATCCCTCCCCACATGCTTGCGTAGCGTTGCGGCGATAGCATTGCTAGTGACGAAAAGCGAAGATGTTGTGCTAGGCCACAACCTCACAATCCATACACCGCATGCGGTATCTGCCTTATTGAATTCTGCCCAAACCAGACACGTCTCATCAGCAAGGTTTACAAGATGGGAATTGGCATTAATGGCCCCCGTAAACATCACCATAAGGAGATGCAGCGCATTAAATCCTGCAACATTTCTCCCAGGTGTGCCTGGTCAGACACAAAGGGTGGAAGGTGAGAGTGATGGGGAAGGAGGATTTAATGCAAAGGAAGATACACATGATTGTATGGAATATTTGACCCAAAATTTTACCGCAAGGCCTGACATCAGTGACAATCCACTAGAAGATGCAGAACTCACGTTCTACACGGACGGTAGTTGTCACAGACAGTCAGACTCGGGAGACTTGTGTACTGGATACGCAGTCATAGATGACCAAGACACCATAGAAGCGGAACCGCTAGGCCCACCTCACTCAGCCCAGGTTGCTGAACTGGTCGCCCTAACCAGAGCATGTGAATTGGCTAAGGGTAAGTCAGCCAATATCTACACCGATTCCAGATACGCGTTCGGGGTAGTCCATGATTTCGGAGCGCTATGGCGGCTCAGAAATTTCATGACGGCAGCTGGTACACCGATAGCGCATGCAGCTCACATAAAAAGGCTTCTAACAGCGATACAGGAACCCGACAGAGTGGCTGTTATCAAATGTAAAGCACATACATATAGCCAAGACCCAGTATCCCTTGGTAACAGCCGAGCAGACGAAGCCGCAAAGCTTGCAGCTGCTACCCCCACACGGACAAACACCACACAGTTGATGGTATTTAATACCATCAACACACAGAAGTTGTGTGAGATGCAGAATTTGTGTTCCACACAGGAAAGAGCAGTCTGGAAGGCAAAGGGATATGGCCAGGAGTCCTCAGGGCTCTGGACGGATGGACATGGTAAACCAGTGGCCCCCAGGGCATACCTTCCATGTCTGGCTGAAGCAGCTCACGGGCTGACTCATCTAGGCAAGGAGGGGATGTGCAAATTGGTAAGAGCATACTGGTGCGCCCCAGGATTCTCCTCTCATGCGGGTAAAAGAGCAATGTCATGCCTTACCTGTCTGAGAAAGAATATTGGAAAAGCAATACCTACAGAACCATCCCATATCCCACCTGCCGGCGGCCCTTTCCAGGTAATACAAATTGACTTCATTCAATTGCCCCCATGTCGAAATTTGAAATATGTACTTGTTTGTATAGATGTTTTCTCGAATTGGGTCGAGGCTTTTCCAGCAGCTACAAATACCGCTATGTTTACAGCTAAGAAAATTGTGCAGGAATTTGTATGTAGATATGGTATCCCTAGAATCATTGAAAGTGATAGGGGTACCCATTTTACAGGTGATGTCTTTCAAGGAATGTGTAAATTGATGGGTATTGATAGCAAGCTGCACACTCCGTACCGTCCACAGGCGAGTGCGAAGGTCGAAAGAGTGAACAGCACTATTAAAAATAAATTGAGTAAAGTAATGGCAGAGACAGGATTGACGTGGCCAGAAGCTTTACCCATTGTTTTGTATAGCATCAGAACCACTCCCAGGTCCCCTCTTAATCTGTCCCCTTTTGAAATCTTGTTTGGTCGACAACCGCATGTCATGATTAACCCTCAGGATGATTTGAAATGTAACAATGAAGTAACTGTAAAGTACTTGATTAACATGAGTAAGCAGTTGAGGAATCAAAATGATAATCTGAAGTTGATGATTCCTGATTTACCAGATAGTAATTGTCATGACATTGAACCTGGGGATTATGTAATGATACGAAATTTTCTACGCTCAGGTTGTCTTATTGATAGATGGGAAGGACCATACCAGGTCTTATTGACTAGCACCACAGCATTGAAGGTTGCTGAGAGAGAGACTTGGGTCCATTCATCCCACTGCAAAAAGGTGGCCGATCCAGAGAAGTCCCGTGATAAGGAACAGACGGTAGAGGTTGTATCACTGGAGTGTCTGTTCCAGGAGGACTGAGGCGGCACCTGAGCCTTGAAGACCGAAAGCAGTTGTCGACTCCCTTCTCCCTTTTATTGTTTTTCTCCACTTCCCAGCCCCTCTCCCTTAAAATTTCTTTTTCCCCCTTCTCATTCTTCTCTATTTCCTCCTCAAAGATGGACTTGCCCCAAGAGACTGTGATCCGGATTTTGATGTTAACCATGATGTTGACCAGAGCAGTCTGTTCCGGCGAGAGTACCATAGAGGTCGAAAGAGGTTCTGGAATGGGTTCCGATTATGATGATGGAGGCGTAGTTTTCCAAGATCAACCAAACCAACAAGCAAAGGCGAGTATCAGAAAACGATCCGATAGAAGAAATTGTGATGGATTGTTAGCTGAAGAAAATTGTATCTGTAGGCTCTGTGATAATCTGGTTGAAGATGGATGCATAAAGAAATGCCAATCTAGTTTTAATATCCATATAGACCGGCATCCATTGAGTGACTATCACTCCTTAGTGGGTAACGTGTTAAACCAAACAGATTGTTGGGTATGCTCTCAAGTACCTCAGGGTCACAGCAAATCAGGGCTAGTACCGTTTCCTTTAACGTTAGGGGAGGTACTTGAGCTAAGTGGTGGGAGACCGGTGGACCGGAGGTTTAACATCTCCAGCCCTCCTAGTTTGAAGCTCCACCAATACCATGTGGATAGGTCCCTCATATGTTTTAACATCTCCAATCCCAGAAAACCGGGAAATTGGGAAGTGTCATGGAGCAACCTTACCATGACCTTTTCACACAGAGCAGATAGAATGCCTACAGATACAGAGCTCGTACGCCACATAGCCAGTAGAGGAAAATCTTTCCGGTATCGATATACCTTAGGAAATAGGATTACTAGAGTTGGAGAGGTATCACCAGGATACTGTGCACATATCGTACAAACCGATACGTGCATTAAGCAGATGGAAGAATTAGGGTCAGGAGATTTCACCTGGAAGGTTTGTAACATGATCATGTCCTTCTCCGTCCCTTATGTTCTCCCCGATGATGCATATTTCATATGCGGGAGAAAGGCGTACAAGTGGCTTGCCCCAAACTCTGAAGGATTGTGTTATATTGGAAAAGTATTGCCTGAAGTGATGACTGTTACACATGACAAAATGAAGGACATACACCGTGGTGCCCAAGCTCCTTATACTCACACTCATTACGAGCACCGAGTTAAAAGACAACTGTCAGAAAGGTTAGAGCATCCGGCCTCTGATCTTATCCATGAATCCACCGGGATTCAGGTTCTGGTAGCGTTAGATTTCACTCGTACCGCTCGGGGAGTGATGAATTATAGATACATTTCCGCACTCGCCAATTTGTTAGATAATATCACTGAAATGTATGATGACACGTTTAGATACACTGGAAGAGAACTTCAAGCTTATAAAACAGAACTAGTTCAGCATAGGATGGTTCTTAATTATCTTACAGCAGTAACAGGCGGATATTGTGTTACATTGGCAACACAGTACGGCATAAAGTGTTGCACGTATATCACGAATAGCACCGAGGACCCGGTAGAGGTCATAGACCAAAAGATGGATGATATTCTCCAATTGAAGTGGGAATTTCGTCGAAAACACAATCTCACCCTTGCTGCTGTAGGTAATGAGCTGACTGGTTGGGTGTCATGGTTGAACCCGCGGAATTGGTTCTCCGGTTTGGGAGAGTGGGCTCAAGGAGTCATAATGGATGTTGGAAAGTTTCTACTATGTATCTTGGGTGTCGTTATATCGATTGGATTGATATTTAGATGCGGGCAGGCTTTAATGAGGTGCAAACAAAGTACAAAAGTGATGAGCTTGAGGAGTGAGGAAACCGTAATTAACCTGGATTTGATTTATGACCCAATGATAGAAACCAGGATGTGATGAAAATGCGATTATACGGTCCGTTTCTTTCACCTGTTCTTCTGCTTTTCTCCAAGATACAAAGACCCCCTTGGACGAGGAAGCTGACGAGACGAGATGTATACAGACAACGGATTGACCAAAGAAGAAGATTTGACAACTTTAAATATGGACACTTGATGAACTTTGCCATGGATCCCCAGTTTCCCTAGTATTTTTAAACTCACGCTAGCCCAACATTTTTGTAAATCTGATGGCACTGACAAAGCTTGTTGCTCATGCCTAAGGAGCAAAACAGCGCAAAGAAGACGACTCTCAACAGATACCGAACACAACTTCAACAACAGATGTACATTTCCCTGACATAGAATATCATTGCATTTTTCGTAAGTGTTCTTTATCTTCATCTCTACAACCCTCAGGTAACGACACACATAGACGATAGGGAATACAGGCACAGATATCAGCAACCACATACCTCCCCCATTCATGTATCATCAACTAAAATGTGCATCCCCATTTTGTTACAACCACAGCCGAAATGAGCTCGGTAAAGTTTGACAGCCCATCCACAGACCTGTACCACAGGATAAGAAGGAATTCAAATGTATACTTCGCAATACCTCGAAGCTTGATTTACAACACGTACGGCACGATGATACATGACCCCCCAAACATGGATTCATACACACATGCTTCTGCTATCTCACTAGGTCATACCCTCTTCACACCTTCTCCTCTCTCCTCCCTTACCCAACCATGGAAATCAATTAACCCCTGACTTACATTTTTCTCCTTAAATGTTTTGTGGCAGTTATTATTGACTGCCAAAGGGTGGACTGTCAAAGTCAGAAAAATGTCTCAATGCACGTTGCCATATTTGCACCGCACACTGGTCCGCGCTGCGCGTGCGTACGCTCTCCCGTGGAGGCGCATACCCGCAATAGCGTGCACTCGCAGGCGCGGTATGCGTATTTACGGTAGAGTTTATATAGTCGTAGCGTGCGACTCATTCGTTACATATTTTCACAATTAATGTAGTTTATAGATCATGGTCCCTTTGATAGATTCTGAAAGTTTGGTTAAAATACAATGCCCCAGAGCTGAGGAATCCCTCTTTATATCGTACGAAGGGTCTAACAGGAATCATACAGCAGTGTTTGGTACCCATCGGAAGAGTATTTAATTAGCAATATTCCGGTGTTGGTTTGGAGCGTATTAATCGCTCGTGCGAATAGTTATGGACATAAGAAGTTTATGTCCATTTCTATTAATTACACATACTCAGGTATGCGGCGGGAAACCCAGTTTCCCACCCACCTGAGCTGTTGGAAATCGTCACAGCCCACCTGTATGAATCACCCTATGACCTTTTGTTATGATGCAGGGCCGAATTCCTTCGGCCAATGGACAATGGGATTGTAGGACCAGGAGATTGCATTGTGTGTGGGGCATAAATAGGCAGGCCGACCACATCCAGCTCTCACTCTCTCATCAACGGTTATCTGCTGATAGCCGGGAGCTGGATATCGAGGCGCAGGCGATCATACCCTTTGTGCGTAAGTTTCTCTCCGTTATCATTGTCTTTCTGTGAGCCAATCTCTCTCTCTCTCTCTCTCGCTCTCTCTCTCTCTGTCCTGTTCTCTCATATCTCCCCTAGACTAGGCTAGTATTGTATTGTATTAGATAGTATTGTATTGTATTGCATTTAGGTCAGTGTAGTATTGTCTTTTTTGTATTTATTGTTTAGTTCTGTGGTTAGGAAGTCTCTGTTATATTGTAGTGTATCATTTGTACTGTTATCCCCTTTTACAAGTATATTAGATATAATACAGTTAATAGGCTTTGGAACCTAAACCAGCATCTGTGTATTTCCTATAGTGTTAAGTGTTCACTTGAGTGTCGGTGACGCTCAAGCAGCTTTGTAGTTAGTCAGGTTACACAAGGTTGCACTTACACCCTGTACTCACATTAAGGTATTCTTTGTATTTCTTTGGTATAAGGTTTAAACATTAAGGTATAGTGTTGTGAGCGTCTGCATCGCTGGTGACCTCCTCGTGGTCTCGAGCGTAAGCTACGCCATAGCGAATCATTACCCTAGACATAGCCAATAACGTGTCCTGTGATCGCTGGGCCGTGAGCGAACGTGACGCTTGAGCGTCTCGCCTACGGCTGAGCGATCGTTACGCAACTAGCGTACCATTACGGTACTTCTTAAGTAAACAGCGTACAGTGTTCTTAGCTTCATAAAGGGTTGTTATACGACAAAGGAATTTTGCATTGTCAACTCCCACCTGTCCTCTTCACTTTGCTAATGCACGCCGACTCTCCTGCCAACTAATTACCTCCTCCCACTCCTACCTACAAGATTTCTCACGTGCTGCTCCCTCTCTCTGGAATTCTCTGCCTTTCCCCATCCGACTCTCCACCTCTCTACAAAACTTCAAACGGGCTCTCAAGACCCACTTCTTCTCCAAACCCAGCCAACTCTCCTCCTAACCCTCTTGTCTATGCTCACTGTGTGCCCCTTCTGTGTCACCCGACTCTGTTAGCCCCTCACCTTTTAGATTGTAAGCTCCCAAGAGCAGGGACTTCTTTCCTCATGTGCCTTTCCTTCTCTTACTTACACTATCTTATACTCCATACTCTCTTTGATGTCACCTAACGGGTTTTCTATACCTGTCCTGTATTGTCTTGAACTGTAAGTGCTGTAATCTTGTCTGCTCATTTGATTATGTACTGTGTAATGGGCGCTGCGGACCCCTTGTGGCGCCATATAAATAACGGATAATAATATACAGTAACACTCATTATGTAACACCGTATGTTCACAACACTACTTAGTGGCTTCTGATTCTCCTCTGTTGGATTTCTTTTATTTATTACTTCTTTAGCCGTATTTTATTCATGGTTATTTTGTTGTTGTTTTTTGTATTGTTTCTGTTTTTCATACACCATAATTAAACAGTCAATAATTAATTAAGGAATGGCCAGTGTAATTTATAGAAGTGGCCCGGTCAGGAAGCTAGGAGAAGTCTGTACATTTTTCTTTTTTAATTAATAAATGTCCATAATATACATTAACATTCGTATCTATAAAATTAAACCGTGTCACCGATCGTTACTAAATTCCGATGATTAAACACATTTTAATTTAAGTAAGAAAATTAAATAAAAGGACAGAAGTGAAAGATAATCGGAAAACCTTCTCCCAGGTTCGGCTTTCTTCTATTTTTGGTCTTTTCTTTCCATTTCTGTAAAAGATATAAATGTATACATGCGTTATTCACCAATAAACACAATGTAATTACGGCAGGGTAGCAGGATTGCGGCACGCATCTGCGATTCTCAGCGCTCTACAGCGAGGATAGCGCAGAGTTCTTACAGGCTAAATTGAAGCCTTGGGTGGCTCCAGAGAAGGAGGAAAAGTTTTCCCCGTCGCATGCTGGACAGCGCCTTCCAAGCCGAAGAGCGCTCCTAGCTCACAAATGAGGCTAATACCTTGGGTTAGTAAACAGGTTTTGGTGCAATATTAGGTGAGTAATAATAGGTCGCAATCATGAATTAAATACAAATAAATCACCTGAATCCAAGTATTGTGCTCACAGCCCTGTGTCTTACTGGCCCTGAAACCATTAATATGGACCCATCAGAGCGACCATGGTGCCACCACTGGTCCATGTCCCAGAAGGCAGTGCGTTGTAGCGTTGACCAGTCCCACAACAGAAGACAAGCCTTACCATAGATCTCTGCTTTCGCCGTTGGCTGGTGCCCAGTCACTCCGTTCCCGTCGCACCCTGCATTGTTGAGCGTTTCGATATCTTCGTCCATCCCCACCAGCAGAGTCATAAAGTCCACAACTGTGTCGATATTCTCCTTGTTCTTGGTCTTGTCTTTGAGCGTACAGAGAACGCTGAGCCGGCTGAAGGACTTCAGCTGGGAGATATTGGCCCGAAGGAACATAATAATAATGTTTAAGTCGTTGATGGGGCAGCCGAGCATCTTCTTACTCAGGAGGTCAAAAGCCGGAAGCATCTCGTAGACATTTAAGAACTGCTTGTCCCAGTGGAAGAGCTTGCTTATGTTATAAAGGATGACGGGCACCAAGAGAACGTAGATGACCGCATTCACCACGCTAATGATTTGGAATATAGATAATGATATTAATTTGCACTTGACGAACGTGGCTGCGGACGAGTGGAAGTCGGGCGTTACGTGGCAGTTGAACTCCTCTTGGTGGAAGATGTTGAGGTGAAAGAATCCCAGGTAGAAACAGGTGAAGACAATGAGGATGAGGAGGAGGATGTTCCTCATGACGTAAGTCAGTGCGATGTAATGTGAGTGCTGCTTGCAGGTCAGGTACTTCTCCAACAGGGGGAACTCAAAGTAGCGCACGTGGCGAGCACTGAAAAACAGCCCCGATTTAGTGCCCATTATTCCAAATAAACCCAACACTCATGCCAGAATACACCCTATATGCAATATAATGTTCTGGGTATAATATCTGTGCAATTAGATATGCCATCACTTGGTGCCTCTGCCTTAGGCACCATAGGTTTGGAGCCTTCACACCTGATAGTCAAAAGAGCCCAAATAAGAACGTGATAAAATAATCGGGGCCCCTCAGTGCTTGTTGGGCCCCAGGGAACCTGATAGATGATCCGGCTCTGCTTTATCCGTCATGTCAGTGTTCCCCAACTCCAGTCCTCAGGGACCCCTAACAGTGCATGTTTTCCAGATCTCCTAGTTGGTGCACAGGTGTTCCCATTACTGGCTGACACATTTTAAAAGACCTGCAGGTGGTGCTGATTATCTCACCCGTGATACTGGGGAGATCTGTATAATATGGACTGTTAGGGGTCCCTGAGGACTAGAGTTGGGAAACACTTTGTTATGTTATGTCTGTCCTGGGTCCTAGGAGTTTTCTACAAATTTTTCATCTAACCCAGAGGTTCTCAAACGTAGTCCTCAAGCCACCCCAACGGTCTAGGTTTTAAGTATATCCATGCTTGGCCACAGTCAATTTGATTTAACCATCTGTACTGAGCCTTGGATCTGAGCCAACATCTGGACCATTGGTTTGCCTTGAGGACCGCGTTGAAGAACCTCTGATCTAGCCTCTTTTAATGTTCCCTGATTCAGTGGTGGATGCAGTTGAGAGATCGCGCGTTAGGAGCGATGACCGGCAAACTGCGTATACGCAGCACAGAAGAAATCCGTATTGTGCACCAGCGAAAAAGTGCAGTGGCGTAAACACTTGTGTATGACATCGCTATTTTCTGAGACTGCTTCTGCGATCTGTGGGACAATTAGGGTGTAGACTGGGAAGTGACCTAAAGTCTTTGCAGAAAGAGAAGGCGCCATGGGCGTGTCTCAGCATGCGGCTGGGATCTCGTTTGCAGCGCCACAGCGGCCATATCTTAAAGTTACATAGGAGACTCTGTCAGGCAGGGACAGCTCAAAAAGTTTGTCGCGTCCGATGGTGCAAAGTGGACGTTGCAGGGCTTGCGGAGTCCGACGCACCCTAGTACCCGAGGAATGTTTATACTCACATTTGCATATTTTTGCACTTGAGAATCCGTGAGAAATCGGGGCCGCACCTGATCTGCGCCCACCTCTGAATCGCACCCAATATGAGGTTATTACTGACAGAGCCTTACAGAGTAGACTGGCGTAGGTGCTGGGGGACAGTTACGTTACGTCCTGTGGCCCCAAATTCAGCAATGTGGAAATGATTGTATGTGCAAGGTGTGGCTCCGCCCTTTGCGCAGCTCCTCATAGAAGACTGAGCACTTCCCTTGCCAATCTGTATGTCTCCGCAGGTGGGGCCTCTGCATGTGTGTGTGAAAAGTTGCTGTATGATTATTCTCATGGCTTGTTCTCCACAATGAAATTTATGCTCTGCGTGATTTATTTACGAAACGCCGGCTTATGTAAGCTGACGCTTATTGGCGGGTTGGGGTGAAAATGTAAATCGGCACTCGCAGTTGATTTAAAGCCTGGCGCACTTTACTCTACCTGCAGATGCCATTTTTACTTTTCATCTTCAAGCCGCCAGGAAGATAAGCCGCCGCTTCGTAAATAGCGCCCTAAATTTTTATTTATATTTATTCTACAACACATGTGACTAACAATACAGGTGTTTTAAATGTAAACCCATTTCCAAGCTCGTGCACATCACGTTACAGCGCTGGTGGGGATGAGCCCTTATTATGGTGGGTACCTGGTGTAATGAATGTATAAATACAGGTCTAGTGGCACAGATTATTATAGCAAGAGCAATGCTCGGCACCTTTTCAGCTCCTCCCAGAACAGCTGCGGGTCCGGGCAGGTCCGGTGAGTCTTCAGTAAGTGTTGCACCAGTTTGATTGACCGGTTGTAAGACTTGTCCAGTTCATCAATAATAAAGAGCAGATCTGGGTAAAGTGCGGACTTGGAAATATATTTCCAGAGAGCGACCGGAATATACATCGCAATAGCCACAATCGTCAATGTAAAGGGAAACACCTGGAGGAATAAGATAATATAGAAGGGAAGACGGGGCACAAATTAAATATGTAAGGGGGGACGGGGCACAACTTAAATGTTAAAATATAGAAGGGGTGGGCAGGTGGCACAATGTAATTAAATATGTAAGGGGCGGCAGGTGCAACAACGTAAACATGTAAGGGGGCATGTGGAATAAATTAATTCAAGCACGCATTAATTAAATATAAAATGGGACAGGTGGCACACATCATTTAAACACTCACTGTCTCCCGTCACCTGCCCCCCTCTACATCTCCCTCACCCAGCGCCTCTCCTTGTCATCCTCTCCCGATCACCCTCTGCCTCCCTTGTCACCCAGTGCCTCCCCTTATCATCCGCCCTCTGTCTCTGACTGCCTCCCCCTGTCACTATCTGTTTCCCCCTGTCATCCACTGACTCTCCCTGTCACCCATCCTTTCCTTATCATCCTCTGCCTGCCCTGTCATCCAGTACCTCTCCACTGTCATTCACTGCCTCTCCCTGTCACCCTCTGCATTCTGTATCCCCCTGTCACTCTATGCCTCCCCCTGTCATTCAATGCCTCTTCCCGTCACTCTCTGCATCCCCCTGTCACCCTCTGCATCCTGTATCCCCCTGTCACTCTCTGCCTCCCCCCTGTCATTCAATGCCTCTTCCTGGCACCCTCTGCATCCTGTATCCCCCTGTCGGCTTCTGCATCCTGTATCCTCCTGCCACTCTCTGCCTCCCCCCCTGTCATTCATTGCCTCTTCCCGTCACTCTGTGCATCTTCTATCCACCTGTCACTCTCTGCCTCCCCCTGTCATTCAATGCCTCTTCCCGTCACTCTCTGCATCCCCCTGTCACCCTCTGCATCCTGCATCCCCCTGTCACCCTCTGCATCCTGCATCCCCCTGTCACCCTCTGCATCCTGTATCCCCCTGTCACTCCCTGCATCTCCCTGTCACCCTCTGCATCCTGCATCCCCCTGTCACCCTCTGCCTCTCCCTGGACTAAAATAACTTACAATAGGAAGTTACAAGCAAAGATTGCAGACACGCCAGAAGCCTTCACAGGGGGTATAAACTTCACATGAATGTATTATATAACACATGCAGGTACTCCTAAAGGAGCTCATCCCTGTGATGTGTAAGAAACAAAGTGATCATATTAGGGGTCATTTCACTTCTGTTTTGTGCCTCCGCAGCGCTACTGTACATGTGTGGTCTGCTGACCAAAATTGTTTGCTCTGGTACCCCGTAAGACAATAAAAATAAATCAGAGGTACTTAAATGACAGGTACTATAACCCACACCACACTATAACAGCACCAGCATACTATTAATCTCTATGTAAGTTATTGCTTGTTCTCTCAACAGCTGCTCCTCCCCCAGCGCCGCTCTCCATACCCCACCACCGCCCCCAGGTCAGGAGGTGTGACTTCCTATATCTGTAGATGATTGACCTCTATATTCCCTGGTGATGCAGCTTGGGCGGGGGCAAAGACAATAAATGTTTATTGATGCAGTTCTCACCTTATGTATCCATAGCGACCTGACGTACGGGTTGCTGGCAGAGGAGAAGTCGTGGTGGGTGAGGGACTGCCAGCAGTGCTTGTCTACATACTGGACTTGTTTCTCTGTAAAATTATTTGGAGGGAAGCAGAGGATTTGTGACCCTGAAATAGAGAGAACACGTCACAGGTGGGGCTGCAGGCTCTCTGTGCTCTGATTGGTTGTCACTGGGGGAGGGGGTGTACTGTGGTATGGGGTGTCACTGGTGGATGGGGTGCTCCAGGGTATGGGGTATCATTGGTGGATGGGGTGCACTGTGGTATGGGGTGTCACTGGTGGATGGGGAGCACTGTGGTATGGGGTGTTACTGGTGGATGGGGAGCACTGTGGTATGGGGTGTCACTAGTGGATGGGGTGCACCAGGGTATGGGGTATCACTGGTGGATGGGGTACACTGTGGTATGGGGTATCACTGGTGGATGGGGTACACTGTGGTATGGGGTATCACTGGTGGATGGGGTGCACCAGGGTATGGGGTATCACTGGTGGATGGGGTGCACCAGGGTATGGGGTATCACTGGTGGATGGGGTGCACCAGGGTATGGGGTATCACTGGTGGATGGGGTACACTGTGGTATGGGGTATCACTGGTGGATGGGGTGCACCAGGGTATGGGGTATCACTGGTGGATGGGGTGCACCAGGGTATGGGGTATCACTGTGGTATGGGGTATCACTGGTGGATGGGGTGCACCAGGGTATGGGGTACACTGTGGTATGGGGTATCACTGGTGGATGGGGTACACTGTGGTATGGGGTGCACCAGGGTATGGGGTATCACTGGTGGATGGGGTACACTGTGGTATGGGGTATCACTGGTGGATGGGGTGCACTGTGGTATGGGGTATCACTGGTGGATGGGGTATCACTGTGGTATGGGGTGCACCAGGGTATGGGGTATCACTGGTGGATGGGGTGCACTGTGGTATGGGGTATCACTGGTGGATGGGGTGCACTGTGGTATGGGGTATCACTGGTGGATGGGGTATCACTGTGGTATGGGGTGCACCAGGGTATGGGGTATCACTGGTGGATGGGGTGCACTGTGGTATGGGGTATCACTGGTGGATGGGGTACACTGTGGTATGGGCTATCACTGGTGGATGGGGTACACTGTGGTATGGGGTATCACTGGTGGATGGGGTACACTGTGGTATGGGGTATCACTGGTGGATGGGGTACACTGTGGTATGGGCTATCACTGGTGGATGGGGTGCACCAGGGTATGGGGTATCACTGGTGGATGGAATGCACTGTGGTATAGGATATCACTGGTGGATGGGGTGCACCAGGGTATGGGGTATCACTGGTGGATGGAATGCACTTTGGTATGGGATATCACTGGTGGATGGGGAGCACTGTGGTATGGGGTGTCACTGGTGGATGGGGTGCACCAGGGTATGAGGTATCACTGGGGAATGGGGTGCACTGGGGAATGGGGCCCATACAGCGGGAATAGACGGTATGACACATGGCCTGTAGGAAGTAGTGATGCATCCCACATGGGCGTGACCCCTGAGCACAGTAACCCTGATGTATTTATTCCTGTCTGTGGCTTATAACAAAGGTTAGGCTGTGGAACTAGAAGTACCAGAATAGACATGGCTGAGCTTGGGTATAGCCACCAGTGTGTAGGTACTGCTGGGATATGACCCCACACACTTCTCGGCAGCCGGTTTACTGTGGTTTATGGTAGTAGCGGGTGTGTTCGTGAATGGGGTGTTTTCGCTGGTGAAACATTGGACATCAGTATGCCGTGTTGTGTTTAATTTCTAATGCCGACACAGCTCAATGCTGTAAATCACATTAGTGCCGTGTCGGCATGCCGTGTTTGTAATTCCGCTGTCTGCATTGCCGTGTCGGCACTATGGCCATGGACAAATGCATACATCCTGAAACATTGAGATCCCCCTCCTGGGTGTATAGACCCCCTCCTGGGTGTATAGACCCTCCTCCTGGGTGTATAGACCCTCCTCCTGGGTGTACAGACCCCCCTCCTGGGTGTACAGACCCCCCTCCTGGGTGTACAGACCCCCCTCCTGGGTGTACAGACCCCCCTCCTGGGTGTATAGATCCCCCCTCCTGGGTGTATAGACCCTCCTCCTGGGTGTACAGACCCCCCTCCTGGGTGTATAGACCCACCTCCTGGGTGTACATACCCCCCCCCCCTCCTGGGTGTACAGACCCCCCCCCCCCCCTCCTGGGTGTACAGACCCCCCTCCTGGGTGTATAGACCCTCCTCCTGGGTGTACAGACCCCCCTCCTGGGTGTACAGACCCCCCTCCTGGGTGTACAGACCCCCCTCCTGGGTGTATAGACCCTCCTGGGTGTACAGACCCTCCTCCTGGGTGTACAGACCCCCCTCCTGGGTGTACAGACCCCCCTCCTGGGTGTACAGACCCCCCTCCTGGGTGTACAGACCCCCCTCCTGGGTGTACAGACCCCCCTCCTGGGTGTATAGACCCTCCTCCTGGGTGTACAGACCCCACTCCTGGATGTATAGACCCCCCTCCTGGGTGTACAGACCCCCCCCCCCCTCCTGGGTGTACAGACCCCCCTCCTGGGTGTACAGACTCCCCCTCCTAGGTGTACAGACCCCCCTCCTAGGTGTACAGACCCCCCTCCTGGGTGTACAGACCCCCCTCCTGGGTGTATAGACCCCCCTCCTGGGTGTACATACCCCCCCCCCTCCTTGGTGTACAGTACCCCCCCTCCTCCTGGGTGTACAGACCCCCCTCCTGGGTGTATAGACCCTCCTCCTGGGTGTACATACCCCCCTCCTGGGTGTATAGACCCTCCTCCTGGGTGTACATCCCCCCCCCCCTCCTGGGTGTACAGACCCTCCTCCTGGGTGTACAGACCCTCCTGGGTGTATAGACCCCCCTCCTGGGTGTATAGACCCTCCTCCTGGGTGTACAGACCCCCCTCCTGGGTGTATAGACTCTCCTCCTGGGTGTACAGACCCTCCTCCTGGGTGTATAGACCCTCCTCCTGGGTGTACAGACCCCCCCTCCTGGGTGTATAGACCCTCCTCCTGGGTGTACATCCCCCCCCCCCTCCTGGGTGTACAGACCCTCCTCCTGGGTGTACAGACCCCCCTCCTGGGTGTATAGACTCTCCTCCTGGGTGTACAGACCCCCCTCCTGGGTGTATAGACCCTCCTCCTGGGTGTACATACCCCCCTCCTGGGTGTATAGACCCTCCTCCTGGGTGTACATCCCCCCCCCCTCCTGGGTGTACAGACCCTCCTCCTGGGTGTACAGACCCTCCTGGGTGTATAGACCCCCCTCCTGGGTGTATAGACCCTCCTCCTGGGTGTACAGACCCCCCTCCTGGGTGTATAGACTCTCCTCCTGGGTGTACAGACCCTCCTCCTGGGTGTATAGACCCTCCTCCTGGGTGTACAGACCCCCCCTCCTGGGTGTACAGACCCTCCTCCTGGGTGTATAGACCCCCCTCCTGGCTGTACAGACCCCCCTCCTGGCTGTACAGACCCCCCTCCTGGCTGTACAGACCCCCCTCCTGGGTGTACAGACCCTCCTCCTGGGTATACAGACCCCCCTCCTGGGTATACAGACCCCCCTCCTGGGTGTACAGACCCTCCTCCTGGGTGTACAGACCCCCCTCCTGGCTGTACAGACCCCCCTCCTGGGTGTACAGACCCCCCTCCTGGGTGTACAGACCCCCCTCCTGGGTGTATAGACCCCCCTCCTGGGTGTACAGACCCCCCCCCCCCCCTCCTGGGTGTACAGACCCCCCCCCCCCCCTCCTGGGTGTACAGACCCCCCCCCCCTCCTGGGTGTACAGACCCCCCCCCCCCCCCCTCCTGGGTGTACAGACCCCCCTCCTGGGTGTACAGACCCCCCTCCTGGGTGTATAGACCCTCCTCCTGGGTGTACATACCCCCTTCCCCTCCTGGGTGTACAGACCCCCTCCCCCCCTCCTGGGTGTATAGACCCCCCTCCTGGGTGTACAGACCCCCCCCTCCTGGGTGTACAGAACCTCCTCCTGGGTGTATAGACCCCCCTCCTGGCTGTACAGACCCCCCTCCTGGCTGTACAGACCCCCCTCCTGGGTGTACAGACCCCCCTCCTGGGTGTACAGACCCCCCCCCCTCCTGGGTGTACAGACCCCCCTCCTGGGTGTATAGACCCTCCTTCTGGGTGTACAGACCCCCCCCCCCCTCCTGGGTGTACAGACCCCCCTCCTGGGTGTACAGACCCCCCTCCTGGGTGTACAGACCCCCCCCCCCTTCTGGGTGTACAGACCCCCCTCCTGGGTGTATAGACCCTCCTCCTGGGTGTACATACCCCCCCCCCTCCTGGGTATACAGACCCCCCTCCTGGGTATACAGACCCTCCTCCTGGGTGTACAGACCCTCCTCCTGGGTATACAGACCCCCCTCCTGGGTATACAGACCCCCCTCCTGGGTATACAGACCCCCCTCCTGGGTATACAGACCCCCCTCCTGGGTGTACAGACCCCCCTCCTGGCTGTACAGACCCCCCTCCTGGCTGTACAGACCCCCCTCCTGGGTGTACAGACCCCCCTCCTGGGTGTACAGACCCCCCACCTCCTGGGTGTACAGACCCCCCCCCTCCTGGGTGTACAGACCCCCCTCCTGGGTGTACAGACCCCCCCATCTGCCCCACCTGCAGTGCACATGGTTTTGCCCATTAGAGAAGGATTTTGCTGCTGTGATCAGGTCTGACTTAGGCCCTGTGTCTGCTATCAGCAAATGTAAAGGACAGAGCTAGTTTAGATGTTTTATTTCCTTGACCCCAGTAGTGCCCCCAACGCTGTGTAACTACGCAGGGTGTGTGCTGACTGGTGTACGGCAGATAATTTCACACTTCTAAAGCGAGCGTCAGACCTTCCGTCATTTCTCAGTGCTAAGAAATCGTTTCTTTTTCCCAGTTCGAGATTGTGCCGGAGGATGATCCTCAGAATTCCATTATTTCCGTCTCGGCCGCTGAATGTCACGCCACCCTTCTGAAAAATATTGCCGCTGTCCGGTGAGTGGGACCTTACCTCTTTACATGCAGGACTATTGGGAGACACAGCCAACCTGGGGTATAGGTCTTTCCACCTACACGTTTGCCTTTACGAGCTCCTCAATTCTCCAGGAATGTCCCTGAACTCATTGGTGGACTGCTGGAGGAGCGATAGTAAATCGCCAGAAAGGCAGCAGTGCTTTACTGCTGTGTTTCCAGATTAGCCATGTAACATAAAGGGTTTTTACTGAGGATAGGTGGCCGTGTGTCTTAGTTTAGTCTCTTGCCATGAAGATGCCCCTGCAGTGACACAACTGGTTATTGGGTCTTCTGCAAAGTACAATCTACTGTGCCTCAATCGGGGTTACAAGTCCAGTAACATACATCGGTCAGCGTATCGATACACCTTAGCAGAGATAACCGTGACGCTCTGGTGGATTGAAGCCTATGTTCTCTCTCTCAATAAGCACGTCTCACAGCCGACAGGAAGGAGTGTGGACGTCCCAGGCCCTGAAGGGATAGGCCCAAATGTCTGGAATGCCCTTCCTTAGGCTTTTCCACTTGCTGGCTAATAGATGGTGACATAACTCTCGCTGACGCTGGAGCCTCGCAGCAGAAACGCGCAGTTTCCCTGCTCCGACCTCCACTCTGCTGATAATATGGACTGTGTCTGCAGATCAGGCGTTTCTTCCCCGGTATACACCGACAAGACTAAGGTCATCCCAGCATTCTCCCAGCTGGCAGGAGGTTCAGTTGTTTTCAGGATCGTCAAATTCAGGGGGAGATGTATCAACCCTTGGAGAGAGAGAAACTACCAACCAATCGGCTCCTAATTGTCATTTTTCAAACACACGGCGGGATGTAATTGAGTCCGAAATCGCAGGAGGTGCGAGATGTCGGCCAATCAAATTTTTTTTAAAGGGGCAGAAACTAACAAGGCAAAACCATGCCCTGTAAGTGATTACCCATTAAAAAAACGTCCAAGGTCGGCCGACATCTCACTGAGGGTCGGTAAAATGACTGTTAAAAGATGTTTGCCAACTGGAGGGGGGCGCAGTATTCGGGCCAGAGGAGCCGCGACCGAGCGGGGAACAGCAGAGAGGCGGCAGGACTGAGCGGGTCCATCATACTAGTAATATAACAAAATAATATCAAGACTTTAATCACAGCTGATCACCTAACAGTATCTCTCCTGCTATGTGTCTCTCCTGCCCGTACCGTAATACGGGGTTTCTTCTCTTTCCCAGTGGACAAGGGGTCACGTCGCCGGAAAACGCCGGTGCCTATTTCTTCGGCTTCTCACACCCCACTATTCAGCATTTAATACAAAGCTGCCCTGGGGCCCGCAAATGTGCAAGGTGAGCTTTACCATCACTGGGGTACATTAACAGAAGAATCCCTTACCCTGACATTTGTCTGTAGGCCTCATACAATGCGCAAGTGTTTCCCAGTACAGCGTCCCTTTTATATTTCAGCTACGAGTGGGTGAAGTTTGAAGTATGGAAGCCGGGTGACGGTCCCGTTCCACAGGAGCTGTCTGAGAATAGCGCCTCAATAAACTTTGAGGCTTTCCAAAGACAGTCGTTTGATGGGATTAAACCGGACAATGTGCTAGCAGGTAGGTAGCGTCACCAACTGTTGGGGGGATTTCCATACAAATCCAGCCATTTGGGGTAATTCAGACCTGATCGTAGCAGCAAATTTGTTAGCAGTTGGGCAAAACCATGTGCACTGCAGGTGGGGCAGATGTAACGTGCAGAGAGAGTTAGATTTGGGTGGGTTATATTGTTTCTGTGCAGGGTAAATACTGGCTGCTTTATTTTTACACTGCAATTTAGATTTCAGTTTGAACACACCCCACCCAAATCTAACTGTCTCTGCACATGTTATATCTGCCCCACCTGCAGTGCACATGGTTTTGCCCAACTGCTAACAAATTTGCTGCTACGATCAACTCTGAATTACCCCCTATGTCCGGATTTCTGCGTTTCGGCGTTCATGATAACCGTGAAATGTTCTTTACCCCCAGGAACGCTGGATCTCCTGGAAATCCAGGCCTCACACGATTATATCTCCACGTACCAGGAAATGTTTCTGTCTCCCTCCCAGCATCTGAAATCCTCCTCTAACCACTACAGTCCGTCAGAGTCTCCAGAGTGAGGATGCACGACGCGTTTCGCTTGTCTCGTTTTATGTGTATATCTCTATATTTATTTACAATAAACCCACGTGTCTCACACTTCTCCACGTTTTTAGGACATTTGGCGTAGTACTATGCCGTGTTTTGTTTCAGTGCTTTCCTAAAATCAACAGGTAGCAGCATATTTTAGGATTGTGACAATTTGTACACGTGGCCAGCCTCGGATAGCCTGTCACTCCTGATATGAGCGCAGTATATCAAAACTGACAGCACTGCTCCAAAATAACACGTGTAAGTGGGCGACTTAATATGAGGACAGTACGGAAGTTCTATTGTCCATCCAGATTTACTACTCAGCGCCGTGGAGAGAGATAAAGTAGCAGCCAATTCACTCCTAAATGCCATGTTACAGGCTGTACTTTATCTCTCTCCACGGCTTAGTACATCTGCCCCATTATTTTATTTTATTTTTTATACGTCACTAAAATGTCATGTATGTATTATATGTTCTATTTCAGGCCTGGCCAACCTGTGGCTCTCCAGCTGTTGTGAAACTACACATCCCAGCATGCCCTGCCACAGATTTAGCATTCCTTAATAGCAAAACTATGGCAGAGCATGTTGGGACTTGTAGTTTCACAACAGCTGGAGAGCCACAGGATGACCAGGCCTGTTCTATTTGGAGAGTAGTGATGTCACATGACAGTGACATCATGTGACAGTGTCACATGATGAGGTCATCTTTGATTAGCCACCATGGTCCTCTGTCCTGGTTATTACGGTAGGCAAAACAATTTCTTCTATTTGCAAGCATTGATGAGCGAGGTTTCCCTAGAGTAATATCTCCCTGAGTATTAACACACCTGGGGGGGGATATAATAGCCTGAAACTTGCAGGCATCAGCGAGTCTGTCCAGTGTTTTTAAAGTGGGATTAATTTCAAAGGCAAAACCAACCTAGTTATGCCTTGTAATTGCTTGCCACTTTAAAACATCAGATTCGCCAGTATTTTGACGTTTCCCCCCTAGTGTCTAACTGAGTCTGAATCACTGTGTACAGTAAGACGGTGACTGATGGTAACACACATCCGGATTTGGGAATCATCTCAGACAAGTCACTTGGTGTAATGTAATATAAGGAATATTGTTCCCCTGCTGTAAGATAAAAGGATGTTAGAAGCCACTTGGTGTCCCAGGACCTACTGTATGTAAGTCCCGGGACTGATGATACATACAAAGCCCTCACCCATTCCTCTCCCATCTACATCTCTGACCTTATCTCTCTTTACATTCCCACCCGTCCTCTTTGCTCTGCTAATGCACGTCGTCTCTCCTGCCAACGGATTACCTCCTCCCATTCCTACCTACCTCTCACGTGCTGCTCCCTCTCTCTGGAATTCCCTACCTCTCCCCCTCAGACTCTCCCCCTCTCTACAAAACTTCAAATGGGCTCTCAAGACCCACTTCTTCACCAAACCCAGCCAACTCTCCTCCTAACCCTCTTGTCTATGCTCACTGTCTACCCCTCCTGTGTCACTCCGGTCTATTAGCCCCTCACCTTTTAGATTGTAAGCTCATAAGAGCAGGGACTTCTTTCCTCATGTGCCTTTCCTTCTCTTACTTACAGTATCTTATACTCCATACCCCCTTTGATGTCACCTGACCCCGGGTTTTCTATACCTGTCCTATACTGTCTTGTACTGTAAGTGCCGTAATCTTGTCTGCTCATTTGATTATGTACTGTGTAATGGGCGCTGCGGACCCCTTGTGGCGCCATATAAATAACGGATAATAATATACAGTAACACTCATTATGTAACACCGTATGTTCACAACACTACTTAGTGGCTTCTGATTCTCCTCTGTTGGATTTCTTTTATTTATTACTTCTTTAGCCGTATTTTATTCATGGTTATTTTGTTGTTGTTTTTTGTATTGTTTCTGTTTTTCATACACCATAATTAAACAGTCAATAATTAATTAAGGAATGGCCAGTGTAATTTATAGAAGTGGCCCGGTCAGGAAGCTAGGAGAAGTCTGTACATTTTTCTTTTTTAATTAATAAATGTCCATAATATACATTAACATTCGTATCTATAAAATTAAACCGTGTCACCGATCGTTACTAAATTCCGATGATTAAACACATTTTAATTTAAGTAAGAAAATTAAATAAAAGGACAGAAGTGAAAGATAATCGGAAAACCTTCTCCCAGGTTCGGCTTTCTTCTATTTTTGGTCTTTTCTTTCCATTTCTGTAAAAGATATAAATGTATACATGCGTTATTCACCAATAAACACAATGTAATTACGGCAGGGTAGCAGGATTGCGGCACGCATCTGCGATTCTCAACGCTCTACAGCGAGGATAGCGCAGAGTTCTTACAGGCTAAATTGAAGCCTTGGGTGGCTCCAGAGAAGGAGGAAAAGTTTTCCCCGTCGCATGCTGGACAGCGCCTTCCAAGCCGAAGAGCGCTCCTAGCTCACAAATGAGGCTAATACCTTGGGTTAGTAAACAGGTTTTGGTGCAATATTAGGTGAGTAATAATAGGTCGCAATCATGAATTAAATACAAATAAATCACCTGAATCCAAGTATTGTGCTCTCAGCCCTGTGTCTTACTGGCCCTGAAACCATTAATATGGACCCATCAGAGCGACCATGGTGCCACCACTGGTCCATGTCCCAGAAGGCAGTGCGTTGTAGCGTTGACCAGTCCCACAACAGAAGACAAGCCTTACCATAGATCTCTGCTTTCGCCGTTGGCTGGTGCCCAGTCACTCCGTTCCCGTCGCACCCTGCATTGTTGAGCGTTTCGATATCTTCGTCCATCCCCACCAGCAGAGTCATAAAGTCCACAACTGTGTCGATATTCTCCTTGTTCTTGGTCTTGTCTTTGAGCGTACAGAGAACGCTGAGCCGGCTGAAGGACTTCAGCTGGGAGATATTGGCCCGAAGGAACATAATAATAATGTTTAAGTCGTTGATGGGGCAGCCGAGCATCTTCTTACTCAGGAGGTCAAAAGCCGGAAGCATCTCGTAGACATTTAAGAACTGCTTGTCCCAGTGGAAGAGCTTGCTTATGTTATAAAGGATGACGGGCACCAAGAGAACGTAGATGACCGCATTCACCACGCTAATGATTTGGAATATAGATAATGATATTAATTTGCACTTGACGAACGTGGCTGCGGACGAGTGGAAGTCGGGCGTTACGTGGCAGTTGAACTCCTCTTGGTGGAAGATGTTGAGGTGAAAGAATCCCAGGTAGAAACAGGTGAAGACAATGAGGATGAGGAGGAGGATGTTCCTCATGACGTAAGTCAGTGCGATGTAATGTGAGTGCTGCTTGCAGGTCAGGTACTTCTCCAACAGGGGGAACTCAAAGTAGCGCACGTGGCGAGCACTGAAAAACAGCCCCGATTTAGTGCCCATTATTCCAAATAAACCCAACACTCATGCCAGAATACACCCTATATGCAATATAATGTTCTGGGTATAATATCTGTGCAATTAGATATGCCATCACTTGGTGCCTCTGCCTTAGGCACCATAGGTTTGGAGCCTTCACACCTGATAGTCAAAAGAGCCCAAATAAGAACGTGATAAAATAATCGGGGCCCCTCAGTGCTTGTTGGGCCCCAGGGAACCTGATAGATGATCCGGCTCTGCTTTATCCGTCATGTCAGTGTTCCCCAACTCCAGTCCTCAGGGACCCCTAACAGTGCATGTTTTCCAGATCTCCTAGTTGGTGCACAGGTGTTCCCATTACTGGCTGACACATTTTAAAAGACCTGCAGGTGGTGCTGATTATCTCACCCGTGATACTGGGGAGATCTGTATAATATGGACTGTTAGGGGTCCCTGAGGACTAGAGTTGGGAAACACTTTGTTATGTTATGTCTGTCCTGGGTCCTAGGAGTTTTCTACAAATTTTTCATCTAACCCAGAGGTTCTCAAACGTAGTCCTCAAGCCACCCCAACGGTCTAGGTTTTAAGTATATCCATGCTTGGCCACAGTCAATTTGATTTAACCATCTGTACTGAGCCTTGGATCTGAGCCAACATCTGGACCATTGGTTTGCCTTGAGGACCGCGTTGAAGAACCTCTGATCTAGCCTCTTTTAATGTTCCCTGATTCAGTGGTGGATGCAGTTGAGAGATCGCGCGTTAGGAGCGATGACCGGCAAACTGCGTATACGCAGCACAGAAGAAATCCGTATTGTGCACCAGCGAAAAAGTGCAGTGGCGTAAACACTTGTGTATGACATCGCTATTTTCTGAGACTGCTTCTGCGATCTGTGGGACAATTAGGGTGTAGACTGGGAAGTGACCTAAAGTCTTTGCAGAAAGAGAAGGCGCCATGGGCGTGTCTCAGCATGCGGCTGGGATCTCGTTTGCAGCGCCACAGCGGCCATATCTTAAAGTTACATAGGAGACTCTGTCAGGCAGGGACAGCTCAAAAAGTTTGTCGCGTCCGATGGTGCAAAGTGGACGTTGCAGGGCTTGCGGAGTCCGACGCACCCTAGTACCCGAGGAATGTTTATACTCACATTTGCATATTTTTGCACTTGAGAATCCGTGAGAAATCGGGGCCGCACCTGATCTGCGCCCACCTCTGAATCGCACCCAATATGAGGTTATTACTGACAGAGCCTTACAGAGTAGACTGGCGTAGGTGCTGGGGGACAGTTACGTTACGTCCTGTGGCCCCAAATTCAGCAATGTGGAAATGATTGTATGTGCAAGGTGTGGCTCCGCCCTTTGCGCAGCTCCTCATAGAAGACTGAGCACTTCCCTTGCCAATCTGTATGTCTCCGCAGGTGGGGCCTCTGCATGTGTGTGTGAAAAGTTGCTGTATGATTATTCTCATGGCTTGTTCTCCACAATGAAATTTATGCTCTGCGTGATTTATTTACGAAACGCCGGCTTATGTAAGCTGACGCTTATTGGCGGGTTGGGGTGAAAATGTAAATCGGCACTCGCAGTTGATTTAAAGCCTGGCGCACTTTACTCTACCTGCAGATGCCATTTTTACTTTTCATCTTCAAGCCGCCAGGAAGATAAGCCGCCGCTTCGTAAATAGCGCCCTAAATTTTTATTTATATTTATTCTACAACACATGTGACTAACAATACAGGTGTTTTAAATGTAAACCCATTTCCAAGCTCGTGCACATCACGTTACAGCGCTGGTGGGGATGAGCCCTTATTATGGTGGGTACCTGGTGTAATGAATGTATAAATACAGGTCTAGTGGCACAGATTATTATAGCAAGAGCAATGCTCGGCACCTTTTCAGCTCCTCCCAGAACAGCTGCGGGTCCGGGCAGGTCCGGTGAGTCTTCAGTAAGTGTTGCACCAGTTTGATTGACCGGTTGTAAGACTTGTCCAGTTCATCAATAATAAAGAGCAGATCTGGGTAAAGTGCGGACTTGGAAATATATTTCCAGAGAGCGACCGGAATATACATCGCAATAGCCACAATCGTCAATGTAAAGGGAAACACCTGGAGGAATAAGATAATATAGAAGGGAAGACGGGGCACAAATTAAATATGTAAGGGGGGACGGGGCACAACTTAAATGTTAAAATATAGAAGGGGTGGGCAGGTGGCACAATGTAATTAAATATGTAAGGGGCGGCAGGTGCAACAACGTAAACATGTAAGGGGGCATGTGGAATAAATTAATTCAAGCACGCATTAATTAAATATAAAATGGGACAGGTGGCACACATCATTTAAACACTCACTGTCTCCCGTCACCTGCCCCCCTCTACATCTCCCTCACCCAGCGCCTCTCCTTGTCATCCTCTCCCGATCACCCTCTGCCTCCCTTGTCACCCAGTGCCTCCCCTTATCATCCGCCCTCTGTCTCTGACTGCCTCCCCCTGTCACTATCTGTTTCCCCCTGTCATCCACTGACTCTCCCTGTCACCCATCCTTTCCTTATCATCCTCTGCCTGCCCTGTCATCCAGTACCTCTCCACTGTCATTCACTGCCTCTCCCTGTCACCCTCTGCATTCTGTATCCCCCTGTCACTCTATGCCTCCCCCTGTCATTCAATGCCTCTTCCCGTCACTCTCTGCATCCCCCTGTCACCCTCTGCATCCTGTATCCCCCTGTCACTCTCTGCCTCCCCCCTGTCATTCAATGCCTCTTCCTGGCACCCTCTGCATCCTGTATCCCCCTGTCGGCTTCTGCATCCTGTATCCTCCTGCCACTCTCTGCCTCCCCCCCTGTCATTCATTGCCTCTTCCCGTCACTCTGTGCATCTTGTATCCACCTGTCACTCTCTGCCTCCCCCTGTCATTCAATGCCTCTTCCCGTCACTCTCTGCATCCCCCTGTCACCCTCTGCATCCTGCATCCCCCTGTCACCCTCTGCATCCTGCATCCCCCTGTCACCCTCTGCATCCTGTATCCCCCTGTCACTCCCTGCATCTCCCTGTCACCCTCTGCATCCTGCATCCCCCTGTCACCCTCTGCCTCTCCCTGGACTAAAATAACTTACAATAGGAAGTTACAAGCAAAGATTGCAGACACGCCAGAAGCCTTCACAGGGGGTATAAACTTCACATGAATGTATTATATAACACATGCAGGTACTCCTAAAGGAGCTCATCCCTGTGATGTGTAAGAAACAAAGTGATCATATTAGGGGTCATTTCACTTCTGTTTTGTGCCTCCGCAGCGCTACTGTGCATGTGTGGTCTGCTGACCAAAATTGTTTGCTCTGGTACCCCGTAAGACAATAAAAATAAATCAGAGGTACTTAAATGACAGGTACTATAACCCACACCACACTATAACAGCACCAGCATACTATTAATCTCTATGTAAGTTATTGCTTGTTCTCTCAACAGCTGCTCCTCCCCCAGCGCCGCTCTCCATACCCCACCACCGCCCCCAGGTCAGGAGGTGTGACTTCCTATATCTGTAGATGATTGACCTCTATATTCCCTGGTGATGCAGCTTGGGCGGGGGCAAAGACAATAAATGTTTATTGATGCAGTTCTCACCTTATGTATCCATAGCGACCTGACGTACGGGTTGCTGGCAGAGGAGAAGTCGTGGTGGGTGAGGGACTGCCAGCAGTGCTTGTCTACATACTGGACTTGTTTCTCTGTAAAATTATTTGGAGGGAAGCAGAGGATTTGTGACCCTGAAATAGAGAGAACACGTCACAGGTGGGGCTGCAGGCTCTCTGTGCTCTGATTGGTTGTCACTGGGGGAGGGGGTGTACTGTGGTATGGGGTGTCACTGGTGGATGGGGTGCTCCAGGGTATGGGGTATCATTGGTGGATGGGGTGCACTGTGGTATGGGGTGTCACTGGTGGATGGGGAGCACTGTGGTATGGGGTGTTACTGGTGGATGGGGAGCACTGTGGTATGGGGTGTCACTAGTGGATGGGGTGCACCAGGGTATGGGGTATCACTGGTGGATGGGGTACACTGTGGTATGGGGTATCACTGGTGGATGGGGTACACTGTGGTATGGGGTATCACTGGTGGATGGGGTGCACCAGGGTATGGGGTATCACTGGTGGATGGGGTGCACCAGGGTATGGGGTATCACTGGTGGATGGGGTGCACCAGGGTATGGGGTATCACTGGTGGATGGGGTACACTGTGGTATGGGGTATCACTGGTGGATGGGGTGCACCAGGGTATGGGGTATCACTGGTGGATGGGGTGCACCAGGGTATGGGGTATCACTGTGGTATGGGGTATCACTGTGGTATGGGGTATCACTGGTGGATGGGGTGCACCAGGGTATGGGGTACACTGTGGTATGGGGTATCACTGGTGGATGGGGTACACTGTGGTATGGGGTGCACCAGGGTATGGGGTATCACTGGTGGATGGGGTACACTGTGGTATGGGGTATCACTGGTGGATGGGGTGCACTGTGGTATGGGGTATCACTGGTGGATGGGGTATCACTGTGGTATGGGGTGCACCAGGGTATGGGGTATCACTGGTGGATGGGGTGCACTGTGGTATGGGGTATCACTGGTGGATGGGGTGCACTGTGGTATGGGGTATCACTGGTGGATGGGGTATCACTGTGGTATGGGGTGCACCAGGGTATGGGGTATCACTGGTGGATGGGGTGCACTGTGGTATGGGGTATCACTGGTGGATGGGGTACACTGTGGTATGGGCTATCACTGGTGGATGGGGTACACTGTGGTATGGGGTATCACTGGTGGATGGGGTACACTGTGGTATGGGGTATCACTGGTGGATGGGGTACACTGTGGTATGGGCTATCACTGGTGGATGGGGTGCACCAGGGTATGGGGTATCACTGGTGGATGGAATGCACTGTGGTATAGGATATCACTGGTGGATGGGGTGCACCAGGGTATGGGGTATCACTGGTGGATGGAATGCACTGTGGTATGGGATATCACTGGTGGATGGGGAGCACTGTGGTATGGGGTGTCACTGGTGGATGGGGTGCACCAGGGTATGAGGTATCACTGGGGAATGGGGTGCACTGGGGAATGGGGCCCATACAGCGGGAATAGACGGTATGACACATGGCCTGTAGGAAGTAGTGATGCATCCCACATGGGCGTGACCCCTGAGCACAGTAACCCTGATGTATTTATTCCTGTCTGTGGCTTATAACAAAGGTTAGGCTGTGGAACTAGAAGTACCAGAATAGACATGGCTGAGCTTGGGTATAGCCACCAGTGTGTAGGTACTGCTGGGATATGACCCCACACACTTCTCGGCAGCCGGTTTACTGTGGTTTATGGTAGTAGCGGGTGTGTTCGTGAATGGGGTGTTTTCGCTGGTGAAACATTGGACATCAGTATGCCGTGTTGTGTTTAATTTCTAATGCCGACACAGCTCAATGCTGTAAATCACATTAGTGCCGTGTCGGCATGCCGTGTTTGTAATTCCGCTGTCTGCATTGCCGTGTCGGCACTATGGCCATGGACAAATGCATACATCCTGAAACATTGAGATCCCCCTCCTGGGTGTATAGACCCCCTCCTGGGTGTATAGACCCTCCTCCTGGGTGTATAGACCCTCCTCCTGGGTGTACAGACCCCCCTCCTGGGTGTACAGACCCCCCTCCTGGGTGTACAGACCCCCCTCCTGGGTGTATAGATCCCCCCTCCTGGGTGTATAGATCCCCCCTCCTGGGTGTATAGACCCTCCTCCTGGGTGTACAGACCCCCCTCCTGGGTGTATAGACCCACCTCCTGGGTGTACATACCCCCCCCCCTCCTGGGTGTACAGACCCCCCCCCCCCCCTCCTGGGTGTACAGACCCCCCTCCTGGGTGTATAGACCCTCCTCCTGGGTGTACAGACCCCCCTCCTGGGTGTACAGACCCCCCTCCTGGGTGTACAGACCCCCCTCCTGGGTGTATAGACCCTCCTCCTGGGTGTACAGACCCCCCTCCTGGGTGTACAGACCCCCCTCCTGGGTGTACAGACCCCCCTCCTGGGTGTATAGACCCTCCTCCTGGGTGTACAGACCCCACTCCTGGGTGTATAGACCCCCCTCCTGGGTGTACAGACCCCCCCCCCCTCCTGGGTGTACAGACCCCCCTCCTGGGTGTACAGACTCCCCCTCCTAGGTGTACAGACCCCCCTCCTGGGTGTACAGACCCCCCTCCTGGGTGTACAGACCCCCCTCCTGGGTGTACAGACCCCCCTCCTGGGTGTATAGACCCCCCTCCTGGGTGTACATACCCCCCCCCCCTCCTGGGTGTACAGTCCCCCCCCCCCCCTCCTGGGTGTACAGACCCCCCTCCTGGGTGTATAGACCCTCCTCCTGGGTGTACATACCCCCCTCCTGGGTGTATAGACCCTCCTCCTGGGTGTACATCCCCCCCCTCCTGGGTGTACAGACCCCCCCCTCCTGGGTGTACAGACCCCCCTCCTGGGTGTATAGACCCTCCTCCTGGGTGTACAGACCCTCCTGGGTGTATAGACCCCCCTCCTGGGTGTATAGACCCTCCTCCTGGGTGTACAGACCCCCCTCCTGGGTGTATAGACTCTCCTCCTGGGTGTACAGACCCTCCTCCTGGGTGTATAGACCCTCCTCCTGGGTGTACAGACCCCCCCTCCTGGGTGTACAGACCCTCCTCCTGGGTGTATAGACCCCCCTCCTGGCTGTACAGACCCCCCTCCTGGCTGTACAGACCCCCCTCCTGGCTGTACAGACCCCCCTCCTGGGTGTACAGACCCTCCTCCTGGGTATACAGACCCCCCTCCTGGGTATACAGACCCCCCTCCTGGGTGTACAGACCCTCCTCCTGGGTGTACAGACCCCCCTCCTGGCTGTACAGACCCCCCTCCTGGCTGTACAGACCCCCCTCCTGGGTGTACAGACCCCCCTCCTGGGTGTACAGACCCTCCTCCTGGGTGTACAGACCCCCCTCCTGGGTGTATAGACCCCCCTCCTGGGTGTACAGACCCCCCCCCCCTCCTGGGTGTACAGACCCCCCCCCCCTCCTGGGTGTACAGACCCCCCCCCCTCCTGGGTGTACAGACCCCCCTCCTGGGTGTACAGACCCCCCTCCTGGGTGTATAGACCCTCCTCCTGGGTGTACATACCCCCTTCCCCTCCTGGGTGTACAGACCCCCTCCCCCCCTCCTGGGTGTACAGACCCCCCTCCTGGGTGTACAGACCCTCCTCCTGGGTGTACAGACCCCCCCTCCTGGGTGTACAGAACCTCCTCCTGGGTGTATAGACCCCCCTCCTGGCTGTACAGACCCCCCTCCTGGCTGTACAGACCCCCCTCCTGGGTGTACAGACCCCCCTCCTGGGTGTACAGACCCCCCCCCCCCTCCTGGGTGTACAGACCCCCCTCCTGGGTGTATAGACCCTCCTTCTGGGTGTACAGACCCCCCCCCCCCCCTCCTGGGTGTACAGACCCCCCTCCTGGGTGTATAGACCCTCCTGGGTGTACAGACCCCCCCCCTTCTGGGTGTACAGACCCCCCTCCTGGGTGTATAGACCCTCCTCCTGGGTGTACATACCCGCCCCCCCTTCTGGGTATACAGACCCCCCTCCTGGGTATACAGACCCTCCTCCTGGGTGTACAGACCCTCCTCCTGGGTATACAGACCCCCCCTCCTGGGTATACAGACCCCCCTCCTGGGTATACAGACCCCCCTCCTGGGTGTACAGACCCTCCTGGGTGTACAGACCCTCCTGGGTATACAGACCCCCCTCCTGGCTGTACAGACCCCCCTCCTGGGTGTACAGACCCCCCTCCTGGGTGTATAGACCCCCCTCCTGGGTGTACAGACCCCCCCCTCCTGGGTGTACAGACCCCCCCCCCTCCTGGGTGTACAGACCCCCCTCCTGGGTGTACAGACCCCCCCCCCTCCTGGGTGTACAGACCCCCCTCCTGGGTGTATAGACCCTCCTCCTGGGTGTACATACCCCCCCCCCTCCTGGGTGTACAGACCCCCCTCCTGGGTGTACAGACCCCCCTCCTGGTTGTACAGACCCCCCTCCTGGGTGTATAGACCCTCCTCCTGGGTGTACATACCCCCTTCCCCTCCTGGGTGTACAGACCCCCTCCCCCCCTCCTGGGTGTACAGACCCCCCTCCTGGGTGTACAGACCCTCCTCCTGGGTGTACAGACCCCCCCTCCTGGGTGTACAGAACCTCCTCCTGGGTGTATAGACCCCCCTCCTGGCTGTACAGACCCCCCTCCTGGCTGTACAGACCCCCCTCCTGGGTATACAGACCCCCCTCCTGGGTATACAGACCCCCCTCCTGGGTGTACAGACCCTCCTCCTGGGTATACAGACCCCCCTCCTGGCTGTACAGACCCCCCTCCTGGCTGTACAGACCCCCCTCCTGGGTATACAGACCCCCCTCCTAGGTGTACAGACCCCCCTCCTGGCTGTACAGACCCTCCTCCTGGCTGTACAGACCCCCCTCCTGGGTGTACAGACCCCCCTCCTGGCTGTACAGACCCTCCTCCTGGCTGTACAGACCCCCCTCCTGGCTGTACAGACCCCCCTCCTGGCTGTACAGACCCTCCTCCTGGCTGTACAGACCCCCCTCCTGGCTGTACAGACCCCCCTCCTGGGTATACAGACCCCCCTCCTGGCTGTACAGACCCCCCTCCTGGGTGTACAGACCCTCCTCCTGGGTATACAGACCCCCCTCCTGGGTATACAGACCCCCCTTTCTGTGGCATTAGGAGAACGAGCCCCTGTACATTATTCTCTGTGGGACAGTAGGATTGCAGAACAGCGGTAGCAGTAATAACCTCAGTGCCCACTAAGCGTGATGTATGTGCACCATCTGGGTTCTATACAGCAACAGAGACACATAACATGTTTATATGTGGAGAGCCGGCCCCACAGGGTGCCGACACCAGTGTCAGGAGCGCAGCTGGGCGCGGCGTACATAACTGTTTTCCGCATCCCCTATGGAAGTGATTATACTGAGTAACATCTGCCCAGAGAGTATAACATTTTGGGGGACATTTACTAAGCAGTGATAAGAGCTGAGAAGTGAGCCAGTGGAGAAGTTGCCCATGGCAACCAATCAGCACTGAAGTAACATCTATAATTTGCATACTATAAAATGATACAGAGCTGCTGATTGGTTGATGGGGAAACTTCTCCGCTCTTATCACTGCTTAGTAAATGTCCCCCAAAATCCCCTATTCTGTACACTGAGTGTGTCTACAGCAGATATTTGTGTAATTCTATATAAATAGCCTAATCTAACATTAGATTGGGGTAGGTTTAATAAGCTGTGGAGAGAGATAAAATACCAGCCAAACGGGTCCTAGCTGACATGTTACAGGGGGTGTAGTACGGTATGCCGGTGGCCGGGTTCCCGGCGGCCAGCATACCGGCACCGGAATCCCGACCACCGGCATACCGACAGCTGGGCGAGCGCAAATGAGCCCCTTGCGGGCTCGCTGCGCTCTCCACGCTGCGGGCAGGGTGGCGCCACGCTATCTATTCTCCCTCCAGGAGGGTCGTGGACCCCCAAGAGGGAGAAAAGGTGTCGGTGTTCGATAAATGACAGGAGCTGATTGGCTGGAGCGTCATTTTCATATTAGTAATGAGTATATAACAGGAGTGTCACTCGTTAATTCTGCCCCAAAATGTTTTAGGTTATTCTCCCATCCTATGGTACGGTTCTTACGTATGATATGTAACGGTCCCAGCATGCGCCCCACAGAGAACAGGGGCCAGATTCAGGAAGGAGTTTCCCCAAACCCCCTTTTAGGATTTGGGAAGGATGTAATGAGCTGCCGGGATAAACCAGCGATGGCCCCTACGGACATCCTGCCTCCAGGAGTGCAGCAAACCTGCTCTGACAGATCAGCCCTGGACTATTTGTACGTGATGTACTGATCCGTATGTGACGTCACCCATTCTAACGATTCTAAAGTGCATTTGCTTTAAAGTGCATCTTTACGCCTCAGATGCAGGCAATATAATTCATTTGTATAATCCTAAAACTCTGATGCAAACAATGTACAACTTCTGCTGGTAACGTTTCCTGGGGGACGCGGGGAAAACACAACACACATTATATGTGACACTTCCCTCACTGGAGCAGATGTACTAAGCCTGGAGAAGGGATATAGCAGTGATAAGTGCCAGGTGATAACGCACCAGCCAATCATTACGGATTTGAAAAATGACAGTTAGGAGCTGATTGGCTGGTGTGTTATCACCTTGCACTTATCACTGGTTTATCGCTTCTCCAGGCTTAATACATCTGCCCCGCTTTTTTGCTGCGCTTACACAGAACTGTCCGTTGATTGTAATATAGCAGGGGGATATTTATATGTATTATATATGATATAATGATATATATTAGGCTTGGAGAGACTGCTGAGACCGCATTTACCAGCTGTGGCCGCACGTACAACTAACCATACCAGCAAGGCTATAAGCGTTGCTTTCTGCGTCACGCTATACCGGATTCTACGTGTATTTTACATTAGTTACACCAGCGCCCATTATTTACATATAATCATCCCATTTCACCTAAGCAGCTCACCAGATTACATAGAGCGCCTGCTTATCGCAGAGTTCAGAGAGAGATAAAGCTGATATTTTGGGGAGAGTGATAAAGTAATAGCCAATCAGCTCCTAACAGTCATGTTAAGGTGCTTGGAAAATAACAGGAGCTGATTGGTTGCTTGTTTATTTTTCTCCACTTTTTCACTCTCCCAGACTTAGTACACAGACCCCCACAGACTGTAACATGACAGGAGCTGATTGGCTGATACTTTATTTCTCTCCCATACTTAGTACACAGACCCCCACAGACTGTAACATGACAGGAGCTGATTGGCTGATACTTTATCTCTCTCCCAGACTTAGTACACAGACTGTAACATGACAGGAGCTGATTGGCTAATACTTTATCTCTCTCCCAGACTTAGTACACAGACCCCACAGACTGTAACATGACCGGAGCTGATTGGCTAATACTTTATCTCTCTCCCAGACTTAGTACACAGACCCCACAGACTGTAACATGACAGGAGCAGATTGGCTGGTACTTTATCTCTCTCCCAGACTTAGTACACAGACCCCACAGACTGTAACATTACTGGAGCTGATTGGCTGGTACTTTATCTCTCTCCAAGGCTCAGTACATTGACTCCAGTGCTTTGAAAATGACAGGAGCTGATTGGTTGATAGTTTATCTCTCTCCACTTTATCACTCTCCAAAGCTTAGTCCATAGACCCCCACAGCCTGTAACACGACCGGAGCTGATTGGCTGATACTTTATCTCTCTCCCAGGCTTACTACATTGACCCTTGTGCTTGGAAAATGACAGGAGCTGATTGGTTAGTAGTTTAGCTCTCTCCCAGCTTTGATAAATCTCTCCCTGGGTAACGTATGAAGTGATCGGTGTCTTACCAGAAGAAAGTTCCCGGGCGAATGACAGAGAGACGAGCAGCAGCGGCAGGCCGACAGAGATCAGCTTAATAATACGGTCCAGAGGTAGCTCCAGGCGAAGGCCTGTCTTGCTCGGAGGGGTGTCTGGGAGTAAAGCGTCTGTGAGCATATACTCCGCTGCCCTGTTTGCAATAGACATGTTTCCAGGTAAAAATGATGATCAGAGGGTAAAAACGCTGGGAGACTGGGTCCCCCCCAAACAGTTCCTCTGCTAGCTCATAGGTCCAGGCCAGACTAACAGCTCCCAGCTGCTGCCTGAGAGTTTAAATACCAGGGACTGTTTCATTCCCAAAAATAAAACCCTTTATTCATTACAAGACAGGGATGCAATGGAAGATGTGCAAAAATACACTCCGCTGTCCCCAGTTACTGACACTCCGTAATTTCCTGACCACAGGGCTGTAGAACTGCCGTTTATGTCGGCACGAAGATGCGGAATGTTTCTGGCTGAGGCCTGTGAACGGACAGATGTGTATAAGTAACAGGACAATTACAGGGCAGAGCCTCCCCGGCTTGTTCTATATAAAGAGCTCGGTGGTTTCATGTCCCTTTAATTATCCAGCAGAGCAAGCGTCCAGCTCTCCTTTACACAGTCCCTGAATGGCATCCAGAAGCCTCCCCGTATGTACTTAGTCCGTGTCCTCAGACACCGAGTACAAATCTCACGTAATAACCGCTCAGGCTGTGTTCTAGCTCAGGGCGAGAGACGTACAATGGGGGTCATTCCGAGTTGATCGCTCGCTAGCTACTTTTTGCAGCGCTGCAATCAGATAGTCGCCGCCTATAGGGGAGTGTATTTTCGCTTTGCAAGTGTGCGAACGCAAGTGCAGCCGAGCGGTACAAAAAAGTTTTGTGCAGTTTCTGAGTAGCCCAGAACTTACTCAGCCACTGCGATCACTTCAGCCTGTCCTTGCCCGGAATTGACGTCAGACACCCGCCCTGCAAACGCCTGGACATGTCTGCGTTTTTCCAACCACTCCCAGAAAACGGTCAGTTGCCACCCACAAACGCATTCTTCCTGTCAATCTGCTTGCGATCAGGTGTGCAAATGGATTCTTCATAAAACCCATACGCAGCAACGATCCGCTTTGTACCCGTACGATGCGCATTGCGGTGCATGCGCAGTAGAAACCTGATCGCACCGCAGCAAAAAAACCTAGCGTGCGATCAGGTCGGAATGACCCCCATAGACCAATGCTACCGACAATTGCTATAACTACCACATGACAGAAAGAGTAGTAATACTAGTAAGCAATTACAGCCAATCAGATTTGCTTTCATTTATAATGTGCACTTGATTCATCCAAGCTTCCATCTGATTGGCCCCTGGGGTAACTGAACACCTGCGCATCGGTGCTAAATAACCCCCAGTATTGGTTCACTACTTAAGGGCCCTACACACTTGGCGATTTGGTCGATTTTGACGACCAACGATATTATCGTTGTTGAATTTTTCATCAACGATTTTTTACATACACACTGAACGATTTTTATGGCCGATTTGTACGATATGACATTACATTATATCGATATCGTCCAAATTGGCTTGCATGAATAAACAATGATCGACCAACGATGAACGACTGCGGGGACACGCATTGTTGATTGTTGATGCATCCACACTGAACGATATGAACGATTTATCGTTCATTTTTGTACAATATCGTTCATATCGTCCTTCAATAAGGCCAAGTGTGTAGGGCCCTTTACTGTCTGCTGCCCTGCAAATGCGTTTCAGATATGAGGATATTTCATCAGGTGCGGATCTACTATGAAACTAATGAAGCTTAAGCTTCAGGGCCCCTAATCCTGGAGGGGCCCATTTTCACCTCTTGTGTACTGTATGGTTATAGCTTGTCACCAATAACACCGTGACAACCAGGCTTCTCATACAGCACAGCGGCTATTACAGCTTGGATGCGCACCTCTTAGTATCGCAGGAGCTGCTGGGAGTTGTAGTCCAACTCTGATGTACGCTCTGTAAATAGTGTGAAACGTGTAGCCGTTTTAAACTACAGTTCCCGACAGCCTGCAGAACTTCTCCGTGTGACATTCCCAGGAATGGCGGAGCCTGAGGGGGCCTGTCCTAGGAAGGAGGCTGGGAGCAATATGAGGGGAGAAGGAGCCCGGGATGAGGAGGCCTTTAATAAGGTAAGTTTGCTGGCGCTGAGCGGTGTTTGCTGTCAGGTGTTTATTGAAGAGAGGGGGGGGGGTAAAATAGTGTTGTGAGGTGATTAATGATGGGGTGCTGTGAGACGTAGGCCTTAGAGGGGGGTGGTGGCTGTAACCAGTACTGCCCCACACACTCGCCCTGTCATGCACCATATCTGTCCCACAGACTCTCTCCCCCTATCACCCACCACATCTGCCCTACAGACTCTCTCCCCCTATCACCCACCACATCTGCCCCACAGACTCTCTCCCCCTATCACCCACCACATCTGCCCTACAGACTCTCTCCCCCTATCACCCACCACATCTGCCCCACAGACTCTCCCCCCCTATCACCCACCACATCTGCCCCACAGAATCTCTCCCCCTATCACCCACCACATCTGCCCCACAGACTCTCTCCCCCTATCACCCACCACATCTGCCCCAGACTCTCCCCCCTATCACCCACCACATCTGCCCCACAGACTCTCCCCCTATCACCCACCACATCTGCCCCACAGACTCTCTCCCCCTATCACCCACCACATCTGCCCCACAGACTCTCCCCCCTATCACCCACCACATCTGCCCCACAGACTCTCTCTCCCCCTATCACCCACCACATCTGCTCCACAGACTCTCTCCCCCTATCACTCACCACATCTGCCCCACAGACTCTGTCCCCCTATCACCCACCACATCTGCCCCACAGACTCTCTCCCCCCTATCACCCACCACATCTGCCCCACAGACTCTCTCCCCCTATCACCCACCACATCTGCCCCACAAACTCTCTCCCCCTATCACCCACCACATCTACCCCACATACTCTCTCACTGTTCCAAATACCTGATCTGTCCCCGCAGACACAGGCTGGTGGGAAGGGGCTCACTGTATGGCCCATTTTCAACGACTCCACCCCTACACCCTATTCTCTGCCATTTGGGCTTTCGGGTCCTTGCAAGGGCAGCAGGGTCCTTTGGATCTTGTTGGATGTTGCCCTATTCTTGCTGGTTGCGAAGGGGCCCCATAACAGTACAAAGCTTCAGGGCCCCAAAAATGTAGGCCCGCCACTGTATTTAATTTGCTAATTTGTGGAAAAGGTTCAAAAGCTGTGAAGTTGTGCCCTACACACCTGAAAGAACTACCCCAGTTTTCTCCCATTTAGGTGTACACCAAGCAACAACTTGGCACAAAATAGACACACCCCATTTGGCTTACATGAAAAATTACACATCTGATGGCAAAACAAATGTTAAAAATGTACTCCTGAAACCACATCTATATAATAATGTAAGAAGGTCTGGTCCGTCACCCCAGTGTGCCCAGCAGAGGAGACAGAACAGACCCTACCCCCTGCTGGAGAGGGGGGGATTTGTTGACTAGGCCAGTCCCAATATACTAGTTAAACATGAATGTTACAAAATCTCAGTGAATTACAGCTGATTCATTCATCATCAGAGCTTATTTATAAGCTGCCACAAGTTCTGCAGTGTTGGACAGGCAAGGGTGCAATTACATAAAACATATAAAACACAAACATGAACACAAGTCACCTGAGAACATCTGCGGACAGGATGTGTATAAATTCTCAGAGCAGATGTAATTATACAGTACAGAACCTGGATAAACCATGTACCTGTCCTACAGACCGCACAAAGGGTGGACAGACGTTAGACATAAGGCTCAGAGGTCCCTGTTCCTATCAGTCTAAAGACTAAACTATCGTTTATGCATCATCCCCATGGAATATGGTCACATTATGCCACACTAATATACTGTATGTACACATCCACCCAAATAAGGTGTCTGGGGCAGAGAATGGAGGGGGATACTCAATTTTCAATCCCTGTTATAAGTAAGGGATCCAGTCACCAAGTTCATATTCCAAATGTCAACAATCTCAATGTCGACACCAGAATGTCGACAGTTTTGTCAACATTGTTGATATGACCGTCAAAATTCTGCAGAATGCCTACATTATGGTTAGGCTGTGGGTGGGGATGGTTAGGGACAGGGGTAGCGGACTCACTGCCGCTATATTAGATGGCCGCTGGACCTAGAAGGCTCCACAGCTGCCAAGATGCTACAAACTTTTTTTTTTGACGTTCCAATCATATAGGCCCTCATTCCGAGTTGTTCGCTCGCTAGTTGCTTTTAGCAGCCGTGCAAACGCTATGCCGCCTCCCACTGGGAGTGTATCTTAGCTTAGCAGAAGTGCGACCGAAAGGATCGCAGAGCGGCTACAAAAAAACATTGTGCAGTTTCTGAGTAGCTCCAGACCTACTCAGCGCTTGCGATCACTTCAGACTATTCAGTTCCTGTTTTGACGTCACGAACACGCCTTGCGTTCGGCCAGCCATGCCTGCGTTTCCCCAGGCACGCCTGCGTTTGTATCTGACACACCTGCGTTTTTCCACACACTCGCAGAAAACGATCAGCTACCTCCCAGAAACGCCCACTTCCTGTCAATCACTCTGCGGCCAGTAGTGCGACTGAAAAGCTTCGCTAGACCTTGTGTGAAACTACTTCGGCTGTTGTGAAAGTACATCGCACGTGCGCATTGCGGCGCTTACGCATGCGCAGAAGTTCCGCTTTTTTACTAAACGCTGCGCTGCGAACGAAAACAGCTAGCGAACAACTCGGAATGACCACCATAGTCATTTCATCAGTGTTGTCAACATAATGAATATCAACAAAACAAACCAACACACAAATAAAACCCTCTCATGATATAAAAAATAAAGGACACACTATGTAACTTACCCTGTAGCTGGGGTCCGGTATAAACACAGAATCACACCATTTACAACTGAGTGTAACCTTACTACCACATGTATATATACACCAGAGCCGTAACTAGGTGTGTGCCGAGTGTGCTCCGCCCACAGCGCATATGGACTGAGGGCGGAGAACTTGCACATCTTCCCCTCCGCAGCCACCCCCATCCACCACACACAGCTGGCCAGCACCCGCGATCGCATCAATCTGCCACCGCTGCCCTCCCGCAGCTTCAGTGCTGCCGCTTGCCTGTCTCCCTTGAAGGAGCAGTCAGCAGCGGCCGTGTTAGGACTGAAGCAGTTCTCCGGAGCTAAACCTTCCACACACACATGAGCGTAGGAAGGCGAGTTCTGAGCAGTAGGTGGCTGAGGCAGGGGCACAGACTGGTGAGGCACAGAGGAGAGGGGGTGGGTGGGGGAATTGAGAATTTAAATACAGCGGCCAGCATAATATGGGGGTAGAGTTTTTGAAAACAGTGGCCAGCATGATATGTGGGTAGGGGGTATTTAAATACAGTGGCCAGCATAATATTTAGGTGAGGGGGGGGTCTGAGCCGGACTTAGGCATAGGCAAACTAGGCAAATGCCTAGGGTATTTGGTATGCTTAGGGGCACCAGCAGCTTCTGCTGATTAAAATGATATGCGGCATGCCTATATTCTGTGTGTGACTGCGGCTGAATCTGCATACGAAATGCTACATTGCAGTGTATCCCTGGAAATCACTGTAATGTAGCATTTCGTATGCAGATACAGACACAGTCGCACACAGAAGTTAGGCATGCAACATATCATTTTAATAAGCAGAAGCTGCTTGTGCATCCTAGCCACATAGTAATGCAAATAATATGATGCATTTTCATAAACAAAAGGCGCCCGACGTTAGCAGAGCTGCCAGCTGACTCATGCCAGGCATCTCCTGCAGAACTAGCGGCGGTGCTAGGGGGCACCAGCCAAAATCTTGCCTAGGGCATCAAATTGGTTAGGGCCGGCTCTGGGGGGGGGGGGGGGGGGGGGTTTACATACAGCGGCCAGCTTACACACACATGGGCTCAGCAGCTCCACACTAATTGTCCCTCACTGTTCCCTACACTCATTCTCACTGCACCCTCCATTCACCTTCACTGCACCCTACAATCACCCTCACTGCTTCTTACTCCCACCCAGAGCCTGCCAGCCCCCATCCCTTGCTGGCATCATGCCGCCGCTAGATAACTATTGCTTGGACCCACCCCACCCTCCTGTCACACTGGGAGCAATAATTGCAAGAAACAGCTCTGCTCCCACACTCCCTTACTGCTCTCTATAACAACCCTCACTTACTGCTCCCTACACTCACCCACACTGCTCCCTACACCCTCCCTTACTGCTCTCTATAACAACCCTCACTCACTGCTCCCTACACTCACCCACACTGCTCCCACCCTCCCTTACTGCTCTCTATAACAACCCTCACTCACTGCTCCCTACACTCACCCACACTGCTCCCACCCTCCCTTACTGCTCTCTATAACAACCCTCACTCACTGCTCCCTACACTCACCCACACTGCTCCCTACACTCTCTCTTACTGCTCTCTATAACAACCCTCACTCACTGCTCCCTACACTCACCCACACTGCTCCTTACACTCTCTCTTACTGCTCTCTATAACAACCCTCACTCACTGCTCCCTACACTCACCCACACTGCTCCCTACACTCTCCCTTACTGCTCTCTATAACAACCCTTACTCACTGCTCCCTACACTCACCCACACTGCTACCTACACCCTCCCTTACTGCTCTCTATAACAACCCTCACTCACTGCTCCCTACACTCACCCACACTGCTCCCACCCTCCCTTACTGCTCTCTATAACAACCCTCACTCACTGCTCCCTACACTCACCCACACTGCTCCCTACACTCTCCCTTACTGCTCTCTATAACAACCCTCACTCACTGCTCCCTACACTCACCCACACTGCTCCCTACACTCTCCCTTACTGCTCTCTATCACAACCCCCACTCACTGCTCTCTACACTCACCCACACTGCTCCCACCCTCCCTTACTGCTCTCTATAACAACCCTCACTCACTGCTCCCTACACTCACCCACACTGCTCCCTACACTCTCTCTTACTGCTCTCTATAACAACCCTCACTCACTGCTCCCTACACTCACCCACACTGCTCCTTACACTCTCTCTTACTGCTCTCTATAACAACCCTCACTCACTGCTCCCTACACTCACCCACACTGCTCCCTACACTCTCCCTTACTGCTCTCTATAACAACCCTTACTCACTGCTCCCTACACTCACCCACACTGCTCCCTACACCCTCCCTTACTGCTCTCTATAACAACCCTCACTCACTGCTCCCTACACTCACCCACACTGCTCCCACCCTCCCTTACTGCTCTCTATAACAACCCTCACTCACTGCTCCCTACACTCACCCACACTGCTCCCACCCTCCCTTACTGCTCTCTATAACAACCCTCACTCACTGCTCCCTACACTCACCCACACTGCTCCCTACACTCTCCCTTACTGCTCTCTATAACAACCCTTACTCACTGCTCCCTACACTCACCCACACTGCTCCCTACACCCTCCCTTACTGCTCTCTATAACAACCCTCACTCACTGCTCCCTACACTCACCCACACTGCTCCCACCCTCCCTTACTGCTCTCTATAACAACCCTCACTCACTGCTCCCTACACTCACCCACACTGCTCCCTACACTCTCCCTTACTGCTCTCTATAACAACCCTCACTCACTGCTCCCTACACTCACCCACACTGCTCCCACCCTCCCTTACTGCTCTCTATAACAACCCTCACTCACTGCTCCCTACACTCACCCACACTGCTCCCACCCTCCCTTACTGCTCTCTATAACAACCCTTACTCACTGCTCCCTACACTCACCCACACTGCTCCCACCCTCCCTTACTGCTCTCTATAACAACCCTCACTCACTGCTCCCTACACTCACCCACACTGCTCCCTACACTCTCCCTTACTGCTCTCTATAACAACCCTCACTCACTGCTCCCTACACTCACCCACACTGCTCCCTACACTCTCCCTTACTGCTCTCTATAACAACCCTCACTCACTGCTCCCTACACTCACCCACACTGCTCCCTACACTCTCCCTTACTGCTCTCTATAACAACCCTCACTCACTGCTCCCTACACTCACCCACACTGCTCCCTACACTCTCCCTTACTGCTCTCTATAACAACCCCCACTCACTGCTCTCTACACTCACCCACACTGCTCCCACCCTCCCTTACTGCTCTCTATAACAACCCTCACTCACTGCTCCCTACACTCACCCACACTGCTCCCTACACTCTCCCTTACTGCTCTCTATAACAACCCTCACTCACTGCTCCCTACACTCACCCACACTGCTCCCTACACTCTCCCTTACTGCTCTCTATAACAACCCTCACTCACTGCTCCCTACACTCACCCACACTGCTCCCTACACTCTCCCTTACTGCTCTCTATAACAACCCCCACTCACTGCTCTCTACACTCACCCACACTGCTCCCATCCTCCCTTACTGCTCTCTATAACAACCCTCACTCACTGCTCCCTACACGCTCTCTTACTGCTATATACAACAATCCTCACTCACTGCTACCTACACCCATCCTTTATGCTCCCCACCCACCCTCACTGCTCTCTACTCCTACCCTCCGTTGCTACGCTCTATACCGACCATTACTCACTGCTCTCTCCCTACACCTAACCTCACTCACTGCTCCCTACACTCACCCTCACTCACTGCTCCCTACACTCACCCTCATTCACCCTCGCTCACTGCTCTCTACAACGACCCTCACTCACTGCTATCTACACCCATCTTCTGTGCTCCTCACCCACTCTCACTGCGCTCTACTCCTACCCTCCCTTGCTGTACTCTACACCGTCTGTTACTCACTGCTCTCTCCACCCACCCTCATTGCTCCCTACACTCACTGCTCCCTACACCCACCCTCATTGTTCCCTACACTCTCCCTCACTGCTCTCTACAATGACCATCACTCACTACTCCCTACACCCTTCCTCACTGTTCCCTACACTCACCTTACTCACTGCTCCCTACACCCACCCTCACTGTTCCCTACACTCTTCCTCACTGCTCTCTACAATGACCCTCACTCACTGCTCCCTACACCCATCTTCTGTGCTCCTCACCCACTCTCACTGCTCTCTACTCCTTCCCTCCCTTTCTGTGAGCTACACCAACCATTATTCATCACTCTTTTCACCCACACTCATTGCTCCCTACACGTGACCTCACTGCTCTCTCACAAATTACACACTACACACAAATAAAAACCATTACTGCGCTCCTAGATCAGACTTGGGCAGTGGGGGGTGGAGGGTGGATATTAGAATAGACAAAGATATTAGAATATTATGAATTTAATGTTTTTCAATGTAATAGTTGAATTCTAACCCCCCATCCCCCTTCCTAAGTCTGATCTTGCAGCACTACTAGTGTTTTAAAATTTCAATAATACTGTGTAGCATACTATACGGGGCACTACTGTGTGGCATAATGTGTACACGGGGTACTACTGTGTGGCATACTGTATAAGGGGTACTACTGTGGCATACTGTGTATAAGGGGTACTACTGTGGCATACTGTGTATAAGGGATACTACTGTGGCATACTGTGTATAAGGGGTACTACTGTGGCATACTGTGTATAAGGGGTACTACTGTGGCATACTGTGTATAAGGGGTACTACTGTGGCATACTGTGTATAAGGGGTACTACTGTGGCATACTGTGTATAAGGGATACTACTGTGGCATACTGTGTATAAGGGGTACTACTGTGGCATACTGTGTATAAGGGGTACTACTGTGGCATACTGTGAGGGCTGGAAATTTAACGGTTGGAGTAGACCAGCGCCTGAAAAGGGAGGGAGAGAGACAGACTCTGCACTAACAGTGACAGCAGGATACAGTCACTGCTCAGTGTTGGAGACACTGTCCAATCAAATCTGCCTCACTGACAGGGGAGTGCTCCAAAATGGGGTGAAGGCATGTCACTGTGGCAGATGTGTTGGTGCCTCTACTGTTTTTTTTCATTGGGTTCTACCTGACATAATGAGAAAAAAGGGACTCTACCTGCCATAATGTGTAAAAGGGAGCTCTGACTGCTGTAATGTGTAAAAGGGAGCTCTGACTGCTGTAATGTGTAAAAGGGGTCTCTGCCTGCTGTAATGTGTAAACTGGGACTCTGCCTGCCACAGTGTGTAAAAGGGGGCTCTACCTGTCATAATGTGTAAAAGGGGATTTACCTGTCGTAATGTGTAAAAGGGGACTCTAGCTGCCGTAATGTGTAAAAGGGGACTGTACCTGCCGTAATATGTAAAAGGGGACTCTACTTGGCGTAATGTGTAAAATGAGGCTCTACCTGGTATAATGTGTGACAGGGGGCTCTACCTGATGTAATGTGTAAAAGGGGCTCTACCTGGTGTAATGTGTAAGTGGAACTACTGTGCAGTGTAATTTGAATAATGGAGACTACTGTGCAGCGTAATATGACCTGGTATTATATTGTGGCCAAGCCCCTTCCTCATGAAGTAATTCCCCCAATTCTTTGTCGTACGCCTATGGCGCGCACTGGCCTTATTTTAAATACAGGGGGTGGGGTGGGGGGGGGCGCCATTGCTGTTTCTTGCACACAGCGCTAAAATGTCTAGTTACGGCTCTGATATACACAGTACATACAGTTTCCATATCAGGTACCTACTCCCCCAGATCTACCTACCTGCATGTAAAACACAATAGAAAGAGCTGAGGGATCACTTCTCAGGGTGGAATTTGATGATCCACCTTCACGTGACGTCAGTTTTTATTTTATATTTTATTACACACTTTACTTTATCTTTTTGACCCGGCAAAAGATACAGTAAAGTATCTGAAGGTGAAAATCATTTAAAATATTGATAGAAACATAGAATGTGTCGGCAGATAAGAACCACTTGGCCCATCTAGTCTGCCCCTTTTTTTAACCATATTTTTATCTCAATCCTTATTTGATCCTTATTTCTGTGTAAGGATATCCTTATGTGTATCCCATGCATGTTACATTGCTCTACTGTCTTAGCCTCTACCACCTCTGATGGGAGGCTATTCCACTTGTCTACTACCCTTTCTGTGAAGTAATTTTTCCGCAAATTTCCCCTGAACCCCCCCCTTGATGAGTAAGACAGGGATATATGAGTTTAATCTAATTTACAATACATATGATATAATAATATGCTATGGTCTGTCCTGAGCCTGATATGCGTAGTGGGAATGGGCCCTCATTCCTTCCCCCGCCAAAGGCAGCCATACTGCAAAACTGAGTACAGCATCGGCCCGCAGCTAGGACAAGAACAGGCTGAAAGATCTTAGGGAAAGGGGAGCAAAGGCCCAATATACTGTAACGTATAATAAAATAGAGCATTCTGTTACCATAGAAACTGCATCAGTCTCACTCAGACCTGTGTGTGATAAATGCTGATATCCCTGTATATATTGTGCACTGGTCCCTGTATATATTGTGCACTGGTCCCTGTATATATTGTGCACTGGTCCCTGTATATATTGTGCACTGGTCCCTGTATATATTGTGCACTGGTCCCTGTATATTTTGTGCACTGGTCCCTGTATATATTGTGCACTGGTCCCTGTATAGATTGTGCTCTGGTCCCTGTATATATTGAGCACTGGTCCCTGTATATATTGTGCACTGGTCCCTGTATATATTGAGCACTGGTCCCTGTATATATTGTGCACTGGTCCCTGTATAGATTGTGGGCTGGTCCCTGTATATATTGTGCACTGGTCCCTGTATATATTGTGCACTGGTCCCTGTATATATTGTGCGCTGGTCCCTGTATAGATTGTGCACTGGTCCCTGTATAGATTGTGCACTGGTCCCTGTATAGATTGTGCGCTGGTCCCTGTATAGATTGTGCACTGGTCCCTGTATATATTGTGCACTGGTCCCTGTATATATTGTGCACTGGTCCCTGTATATATTGTGCACTGGTCCCTGTATATATTGTGCACTGGTCCCTGTATAGATTGTGGGCTGGTTCCTGTATATATTGAGCACTGGTCCCTGTATATATTGTGCACTGGTCCCTGTACAGATTGTGCACTGGTCCCTGTATAGATTGTGCGCTGGTCCCTGTATAGATTGTGCGCTGGTCCCTGTATAGATTGTGCGCTGGTCCCTATACAGATTGTGCACTGGTCCCTGTATATATTGAGCACTGGTCCCTGTATAGATTGTGCACTGGTCCCTGTATATATTGTGCGCTGGTCCCTGTATATATTGAGCACTGGTCCCTGTATAGATTGTGCACTGGTCCCTGTATATATTGTGCACTGGTCCCTGTATATATTGTGCACTGGTCCCTGTATATATTGTGCACTGGTCCCTGTATAGATTGTGCGCTGGTCCCTGTATATATTGTGCACTGGTCCCTGTATATATTGTGCACTGGTCCCTGTATAGATTGTGCACGGGTCCCTGTATATATTGTGCACTGGTCCCTGTATATATTGTGCACTGGTCCCTGTATATATTGTGCACTGGTCCCTGTATATATTGAGCACTGGTCCCTGTATAGATTGTGCACTGGTCCCTGTATAGATTGTGCGCTGGTCCCTGTATATATTGTGCACTGGTCCCTGTATAGATTGTGCACTGGTCCCTGTATAGATTGTGCGCTGGTCCCTGTATAGATTGTGCGCTGGTCCCTGTATAGATTGTGCGCTGGTCCCTGTATAGATTGTGCGCTGGTCACTGTATAGATTGTGCGCTGGTCCCTGTATAGATTGTGCGCTGGTCCCTGTATAGATTGTGCGCTGGTCCCTGTATAGATTGTGCGCTGGTCCCTGTATATATTGTGCACTGGTCCCTGTATAGATTGTGCGCTGGTCCCTGTATAGATTGTGCACTGGTCCCTGTATATATTGTGCACTGGTCCCTGTATATATTGTGCACTGGTCCCTGTATATATTGTGCACTGGTCCCTGTATATATTGTGCACTGGTCCCTGTATAGATTGTGGGCTGGTTCCTGTATATATTGAGCACTGGTCCCTGTATATATTGTGCACTGGTCCCTGTACAGATTGTGCGCTGGTCCCTGTACAGATTGTGCGCTGGTCCCTGTATAGATTGTGCGCTGGTCCCTGTATAGATTGTGCGCTGGTCCCTGTATAGATTGAGCACTGGTCCCTGTATAGATTGTGCACTGGTCCCTGTATATATTGTGCGCTGGTCCCTGTATATATTGAGCACTGGTCCCTGTATAGATTGTGCACTGGTCCCTGTATATATTGTGCACTGGTCCCTGTATATATTGTGCACTGGTCCCTGTATATATTGTGCACTGGTCCCTGTATAGATTGTGCGCTGGTCCCTGTATATATTGTGCACTGGTCCCTGTATATATTGTGCACTGGTCCCTGTATAGATTGTGCACGGGTCCCTGTATATATTGTGCACTGGTCCCTGTATATATTGTGCACTGGTCCCTGTATATATTGTGCACTGGTCCCTGTATATATTGAGCACTGGTCCCTGTATAGATTGTGCACTGGTCCCTGTATAGATTGTGCGCTGGTCCCTGTATATATTGTGCACTGGTCCCTGTATAGATTGTGCGCTGGTCCCTGTATAGATTGTGCGCTGGTCCCTGTATAGATTGTGCGCTGGTCCCTGTATAGATTGTGCGCTGGTCCCTGTATAGATTGTGCACTGGTCACTGTATAGATTGTGCGCTGGTCCCTGTATAGATTGTGCGCTGGTCCCTGTATAGATTGTGCGCTGGTCCCTGTATAGATTGTGCGCTGGTCCCTGTATAGATTGTGCACTGGTCCCTGTATATATTGTGCACTGGTCCCTGTATATATTGTGCACTGGTCCCTGTATATATTGAGCACTGGTCCCTGTATAGATTGTGCACTGGTCCCTGTATATATTGAGCACTGGTCCCTGTATATATTGTGCACTGGTCCCTGTATATATTGTGCACTGGTCCCTGTATAGATTGAGCGCTGGTCCCTGTATAGATTGTGCGCTGGTCCCTGTATAGATTGTGCGCTGGTCCCTGTATAGATTGTGGGCTGGTCCCTGTATAGATTGTGGGCTGGTCCCTGTATAGATTGTGGGCTGGTCCCTGTATAGATTGTGGGCTGGTCCCTGTATAGATTGTGCGCTGGTCCCTGTATAGATTGTGCGCTGGTCCCTGTATAGATTGTGCGCTGGTCCCTGTATATATTGAGCACTGGTCCCTGTATAGATTGTGCACTGGTCCCTGTATATATTGTGCACTGGTCCCTGTATAGATTGTGCGCTGGTCCCTGTATAGATTGTGCTCTGGTCCCTGTATATATTGTGCACTGGTCCCTGTATAGATTGTGCGCTGGTCCCTGTATAGATTGTGCTCTGGTCCCTGTATATATTGTGCACTGGTCCCTGTAAGTCTGTACAGAGCAGTTGTTGTACCAGTACGCTGTGTGGACACTGCCACGGGGTAATAACATAGCAGAACACTGCCACAGCTCAGCTGCCTCTATGCCAAGAGCAGCAGAGACCAGCGCACATAGCCAGCTCCACACAGGGAATAGCTCTGCCAGGGACAGACTGCGGGCACACAGCCAGCTCCACACAGGGAACTGACATAGTTCTGCCAGGGACAGACTGCGGGCACAGAGCTATATTTATTACATCAACATATCTGCAAATACCACCCAGGGCTGTCGTAGTATGCGCAGAAAATAGTCCGTACCACATGGGATTATTTTATATTTCGCTGTGAGGGGATTGCTGATTTTGACGTTACCACTTATATGCTGCCCAAATCCATGTGACAAATATTCTCTGTACAGCGCTGTGTAATTAGTGGCGCTGTAGAATAATACTAATAATAGGCATGTAGATATATGTAGAACATTCATATATAGACGCTGGTAGCACTTTGGAGCAAGGCCAGAGGATGATTTGAGGTAATACATTTCACATTGTTTTTACAATTTTTTTATTAAATAGTGCACCATAGCACACCCGTGTCCACAGCGCGCCCTCATGATAGGTGGGTGGTGCTCATCAATGTATTGTGCCCGGCTACTGTCCACAAACTAGAGGTGCAGCCCAGTGCGCGGAATAGCGCCAGTGGCGGCGTCCTGCTGGGGAATTTACTCATCTCAATGTTTTTGTGTTTCTCCTAAGACACTGCTGGGTCTAGCATCGCCCGCGGCTTACACGAAACGTGAGGGCGAGGGGGCACCAGGGCTGTCTTCATCACATGAGGAATTTGGGATTTGTTGTTACATTGCTCAGAACTCCTCAGAAGCAAAAAATCCAGAGTTCTGGCACTTGTAGATCAAAGGACCTAAGACAAGCAGGGTCGCTGCAAGGTTTCTCCACACCCTGGGCAAAACTTCAGCCTGCTGCCCCCCCCACCCCCAAACCACACACCGGTACCCACTTTCCAGCCCCTCAGGTGAAGTTCATAGAAGTACAAAAGCCGCCGTCCGCAATAAGTTTAACAAGATATGAAAATTATCTTCGTTTTATTATTCCAATCAGTGCCGTAACTAGGCATTTTAGCGCTGTGTGCAAGAAACGACAGTGGCGCCCCCCATGTAAGATAGGGGCAGAGCGCGCCGTAGGCGCACCAAAAATTTATTGGGGCGTGGCTTCACGGGGAAGGGGCATGGCCACAAAATAATAGCAATTCATACTACGGTGCATTCAAATTACGCTGCACAGTAGCGCCACCACCCCTTTTATACATTACAGCAGACAGTGTCCCCCTTTTTACACATTGCGGCAGCCAGTCCCCCTTTTTACACATTGCGGTAGATAGACCCTTTTTACACATTACAGCAGCCAGTCTCCCTTTTAACACATTGCGGCAGCCGGTCCTTCTTTTTACACATTGCGGCAGACAGCGTCCCTTTTTTACAATTACAGCAGACAGCGTCCCCGTTTTTACACATTACGGCAGACGGTGTCCCCCTTTATACACATTGCGGCAGCCAGTCCCCCTTTATACACATTGCGGCAGCCAGTCCCCATTTTACACATTGCGGCAGCCAGTCCCCATTTTTTACACATTGCGGCAGCCAGTCCCATTTTACACATTGCGGCAGCCAGTCCCATTTTACACATTGCGGCAGCTAGTCCCCATTTTTTACACATTGCGGCAGCCAGTCCCATTTTTTACACATTGCGGCAGCCAGTCCCATTTTTTACACATTGCGGCAGCCAGTCCCATTTTTTACACATTGCGGCAGGCGGTGTCCGAGAGAGAGAGAGAGAGAGAGAGAGAGAGAGAGAGAGAGAGAGGGGGGGGGGGGGGGAATATACTTACCTTCTCCCTGCTGACAGGCTCCTCGTGCTGCTCCCTCGGTGGCGGCAGTGAGATGAGAAGGAGGAGGAGGGAGGGGGAGCAGGGAGCCGCAGCAGCGCTATGTTATTGGTAGTAAGCGCCGCTGCAGCTTCCCCTTCTCCTTCTGTATTGGCTGCCGGGCAGCCAATACGGAAGGAGAGGGGGATGCTGCAGAGGCACTTACTACCAATAACATAGCGCTGCTGCGGCTCCCTGCTCCCCCTCCCTCCTCCTCCTTGTCCGCTGCCTCCGGCGCTGGTCTCTCTCCTCCAGCGCGGCACACGGCGCACACAGAGGCGGCATGTAATGAGTCAATTTGACTCATTACATGCCGCTGGCCGTGCGCCCCCAGGGCAACTGCGCTGTGTGCCAAGCCCCCTTGGCACACACGTAGTTACGGCTCTGATTCCAATCATTTTTATAGTCAAAACTCCCTAAATTTCCAGCAGTATATACTGTCCACATTCATTCTCAGGTTCATATGTCTGGGGGGAATGGGATCCGGTCAACAGTAAGTAGGTCGACATGACAAAAGGTCAACATGAGTTTTTCACATTTTTTTTAAACTTTATCATACTTTACGATCCACGTGGACTACGATTGTGAATAGTAACCTTGCCCAGAGCTCGCTCGCCATGTGAGAGGACACGGTGCAGTAATTGGGGTTTCCGGTCACTGTACGGAGAAAACAACACCCAAAAACGTAAAAAAAAACTCATGTCGACCTAGTGCATGTCGACCTAGAAACCATGTCAACCTACTTACTGTCAACCAATACTGGTCAAACCTAGACACTGTCGACCGAAGTCTAATCTACCTAACATACCACACCCAGGGGGAGTGTAATAGGGTGTGAGAATCAGGAAGTGAGAGATTTTGTGAGTCCTCTTTTTTTTTCTTTTTCTTTTAAGTGGCAATTAATTCAACGGCAAAATCATCCTGGTTTTGCCATGCAAATGATTGCCACTTTAAAAAAAAAATCGAGGACTCACAAAATCTCTCACTTCCTGATTCTCACACCCTATGACATTCCCCCCATAGTGTGTAAATCTGACTCTGGTACTAGCCAGTGCCTCCTCAGCCATTTACCTGCCGTCACATCGCTGATACTGGAATTCCCTGATTGGGGAAGGGAGGAATTCGGACTTGGATGTAATGTGAACAGCGCTATTACATAGTAGAAACCTTGCTTACAAAAAAGGAGCATACAGTATATGGTTTATACAGGACTTGGTAAGCTCATACTTACCTACTTTGCTGCCCCCTCCTCCGGGAGGAGGCAGCGTTGTAGGTGCATGGGGGTGTGGCCTGTAGCAGGATGGGCGTTCCGGGGCGTGGCCAACAGGGTAGTGGATGGTCTGGGGGGCATGGCATCATGATTGAGTCATCGTGGATCCGCCCCCCGCTATGCAGTGTCGAGAAAAGAGGCGCTGTATAGCGGGGGGGCGGAGCTACGAGGACGCGATTCAGCGCGAATCGCGTCATCGGACCCCCCTCGGACCGCCCACTTGTTCTCTGCTGCGGGCGGCCGAGGAGGGTCGTGGAGGGACAGCACGGAAAGCGGGAGGCTTGCCCACCTTTCCGAGGGTCGGGAGGGCCACCCGATTTTCGGGAGCCTCCCAGCCATTCCGGGAGGGTAGGCAAATATGGGTAAGCTTCTTGTATCCTTAATGTTAATGAAGATAATAAAAGATGTAAAATGTATGTGACCAGCTAACATCATAACCAGGCTTTGTGATGTCACTCAGCTTCAGTTTAAGAGCAACTGCTTGGCATAGAGCGGCCAGTTATCGGCTGTATCTGCCGATATGACGTGTCACGGTGTAAGGGAAGCTCATTTTACTCTAAATGTAATTTGAAAATGTTAGCTATATTTATAGATAGCAGTGTAAAATTTAGGAACCAGAAGCCATCAGGTAATGGCAGGGTATAGTACTTTCCTCCCCTGGCACTGGCAGACAAAAGACTTAGCCGTAAGACAAATACTGCGGAATCAGAGCTCACTGACACTAATGGTTAAAAACAAAATGACAACACGGGAAATTTGCGGTAGCACTATGGACTATTCGCAGGACAAAGCTGCAATGTCAGAAATCACCGAAAGGAAGCACAGACGTCAGAAGACTGTGCCGGACCTGCATAGGGAGACAGCAAAAGAGAACTGGCAGACTACAGAAAACGTATCCTAAAGGCACCGTCATCTCCAGAATAATTGACGGCATTTTGCAATCCTGCTGGATTCTTTTAAATTTATATTTATTGCGCTCTGTTGAATGGTAGCAGCTCATCTAAATGTATAGTTAAGGATTTCTATTGAAACAGAGAGCGCTATGTGTTGTGGGTATGTTAACGGCCAATCAGATCCAACGCGTTTCATGTAACATGCACACTTTTTCATCCTCGAAAAAGTGTACATGTCACATGAAACGCGTTGGATCAGGATCAAAGGTGACCAGCCACGCCACATCAGACTGGCCGTATCATCAGCTGCTTCACCAGCCGCTCCACGAGCCGTTCTCGGCAAATCCCGGGTGACGTCATCAACAACAACCCGCTGGACGCAGTGGTGCAGAGACAGCCAGCCGCGGCTAGCAGAATACCATCATTTGGAAGCGCTGCTGGTAAGATAGGGACAGGTAGGACGGGAACATCTTGGTGAAGTTGTGAAACATCTAAGAAAAGTGGACTGTTCATCACCTAATTCAGCCCAAAATGGCTATAAACATTAACTAACCTCTTTTCCTTTACAGGTGCCACCGTTAACATACCCACAACACATAGCGCTCTCTGTTGCAATACAAATCCTTAATCCTGTTGGATTGTCCCAAAACCGGAGCCCAGGGTTCTCCCTCTGGTCTCCAATCTCCTGCTGTAAATCTTGCTGCTAAATGGGTGAAACCTCAGCATTTTGCGCCGTATTACGTTTGGGCCATATGGCGACGAGCAGCCGCTGGTTTTATGTTTCCTAAGTCTATCTCTGGATATTACTATTCTGCAAAGTAAACCGCTCCAATAATAATGCGGTTACTAAAAGGTAAAAAAAAAAATGGGCAGACTAGATGGGCCAAGTGGTTCTTATCTGCCGTCACGTTCTATGTTCCTGTGTAACGTCATACTGGAGCTGACAGCAAGAACGGCAACTATCAGTGTCTGTAATGAAACGTGTACAAGAAAAGCCACGCAGAAAGAGCCACGGTAATTTAATGCCCTTTATTGCATGATCACATAAATTGGCAGTCCCAGATTGTACATACAGTACACAAAATCATCACTGCTATGACTTACAATGAATGCTACAATCCTGTGTCCACTGGGTGTATCCACGTACAGTGCTGCCATCAGAAATTGTCGGGCTCGGGACTAACAAAAGAGACAGGGCCCCTCCCCCCAAAAAAATAACATTCTGCAACACCACTTCACACCTATGTGATGGCAGATATTGTAATATTACATATAGGTGGAGTGTTGCGGACCTACAGGAACGGTTCACAGAGAGCTGATGCGCAGTTGAAGGCTTCTTTCAAGAAGTCTTCACTCTGCAGCTCTACAGGTATTGGTATTAGGATCCCGGGACACTAGTCCCCACAGTCCCCCCCCGGTGGCTGCCCTGTCCACGTACCAGCGCAGTCCAGTTGTTAATACGTAGTCCTGCATACAGTACATGTTATTAACATCACATGCATTACCGTATGTGGTATAAACAGCCGCTCCGCTGAGCGAGTCTTATTCCGACCACTGGCGCGGTGACTTATTCGTGCGGCTACTGCGATCTACTCACATTATTTACCTGTCCTCTGCGTTCAGTACGAGGCAGGAACGAAGACCTCATATAGAGGAATGGAAGGAAACAGGCGTTTGTATTTAATCGAAACCTAATTAGTACTTTAAAGTTGCATTTGCTCTGTATTTAATTGTATCCTATTTAGCAAATGCGACTTTAGAGCTTCTAAAAAACACTGTCCGGGTACAGACTGTCTTATGTATATGACACTTCATTAAAGTACTCTTCGGTATTACAGCTTCAGCATTTACCGGTAACAGTCACCCAGGTCGCCCGGCGTAAACCTGGCGCATATATATTACATCTTGAGATCCATCCAGTTCTGCAAGTTGCGCAAAATCCGTCTTTCGCAGGAGGCGCGGCCTTGTCCCGCTGAAACATTTATGTTGGGGTACGTCGTAAGATCATAAGAGGTTTGTGATTTGGCAGTTTTCCGATTTTCTAAAATCCTTATTAACCCAAAGAACAATCACCACAAATTGTGACTAAAATATGATTTCATCCGTTGTGTCCCCAAGAAACTACAGATATTAAAAATATATATAATTAGTGTCACTTCTGGAAGTACTTTATGAATAGGGGAGCAGGAAGACCGTGGCGGACACTGTAAATTGGACACTGTTTGTATTCACAGGGCCAGTCGGACCAGGCATACCGGACCCCTGAGATGTGGGGGCAGCCTTTAAACGCGACGGTGACCACTTTAGAAGAGGAGGCTATTAGTGTTGCTGGAACCGGGACCCAGAAGTAACTTTCTTCATCCTTATTGTTGCTGCAAAGTACCTGTAGGAATCAGAACCAAGGGAGGTGTAAGCAGTTGTGAAAGTAGAAATTTATTCTTAGTGGTACGGATAGTAAAAATGGGCGTGGTCACGTGTCATAAGGGGGCATGGTCACACAAAACTAGGGGAGTGGCTACATGACAATAGGGGCATGGCCACATTATGCCACACACCGTTGTGCCCATGACACATTATGACACACTGTAATGCCCATTACACATTATGCCACACACCGTAATTCCCATTACACATTATACCACACACCGTAATGCCTATTACACTTTATGCCACACACAGTAATGCCCATTACACAGGATGCCACACACTGTAATGCCCATTACACCACACACCGTAATGTCTATTACACATTATGCCACACACAGTTATGCCACTGACACCATTTTATGTCCCACACACAAAAATGCCCCTTATAAATTATGCCCCAGTGTTGGGCTGGTGGTACTGAGTACCACCACCATGTTTCTTAACGGTACTCCGTACCACCCTACTTTCAGCACTGGGTGTAAGTAATGATCAGATGTGTAGTCGCGTTTCATTGTAGTAATATTTATACATTCCATCATGGAATGTATTCATGTAGAGTCACGTGATGTGGGTGGAGCAGGTTTATAGAACCGGCCAGGTTAGACAAACGGCTACTTGTGCTCTATGAGAGCCCTGCACAGCAGTCAGGTCTCACCTCTCTGGATCCATCTCCATATGCAATAAAATGTAAGAGTAATAATTCTGCATTATGTATGTTATCATGGATCTGTGTTGGGAGTAATTATGGGCATGTTTTTTTTTACTTCACACTTACCTCAAATATCTTGTCACATGTGTGAGTTATTAATAGGTCCTGGTCGTAGGTTATATTCATGTATGAATAGTCATAATAGACATCGATGGTGACTGGGAATGGACCCTTAAAGGAGACATCCCGCTCTCCGTATGCAATAGCTCGTGCCCCCAGGGACAGCCTGTATGCTACCGTTTGCTTATCCCTCGGGTGAATGCTGGAAAGAGAATGAAGTTGTTTCACATTACAATGAATAAGCCACATTTTATTTACATTGATGCAATTCCTGATAACAGAGATGGCTCCCGCTTGGCCAAATGTATCAGTCATATATTCTGTACGGAGAAGCTCCTGAAACACTTACATGTATATAACCGAGTCCAAAAATTAAAGTATAAAGGGCAATAAAGTGTGGCATGTGTAAAGTGTTTTTTATAAAGTCACCCCTGATGACGGTCGATGAATGAAACGCGTCAGCTGGCCTAATTTCTAATGTCCAACAAGTAAAGAAAAAGGCCAAGAAAGTATGGCATATGTAAAGTGTTTTTCTATAAAGACACCCCTGATGATATTCAATGAATGAAACGCGTCAGATGGACTCAATTCTAATGTCGGGTGTACACAGTGAGAGTCAAGTAGCCCAGGGAACACATTAGATCTGTATTATCACGTTGGAGAATAAATTACTAACGTCCCCCTTCCCTTCCCTAGAGCATGGGGTCTGATTAGTGCAGCCTTTTTCCCTGGGGCTCTGCAATGTAGAATAGACAAATCATTTAAGTTAGCCATATATTGCGTTGCGACTTGTGATTGGCTCTCACGCTTTCCATTCCCTTACCCCCACGAGTTTCATCAGGGTGGGTGAGAGAAACAGAGGGGCCCGCAGGGCTGCAGCTAGGGAGAGGGGGCACTTTATGAGAACATTGGCCCAGGTGGTAGTGCAGCTTTAAAGTAAAGAACTATACATACATAAAGTATACTGTATATATTTATTTCTATATGGCTGACCTGCCATACGGAGACGTCTCATCACAGAGGTCCATTGCCACGGCCATAAATGTATTCGGCATCATATGGTTGGGGGCATATCCATAGTCAGCCGTCTGGTGCCATCTGATTTCCGGAAAATTGTCTTTTAAAACCCCTTTCTGGTATGTGCTCAGCTGGAAAGAAGTGATAGAGCAGAGTTACACCAAACAGCGGATTACTGGTAGAGGCAGCTCAGGCTGGTTATGTTCATTACTGTATGTACTGCTATATGGTGTTATTGCTGGGAGAATATACCCCGTACCCTGCCCTTGGTAAGGCTGCCGTGCAGGGTAACATTATTTACTTTGATCCTCAGTAATAACTTTCCCTGCGATTCCCGGCTGTCTCATCCCATCTGTCTCCCAGCAGAGAATGTGTGTTATTACCTGGACAAACCCGAAGGGGAAGTTGGGATCAGTTTGTCCCTTAGAGCCCTCGTGGAAGGAGCGTCTCCAGTCCTTGATGAGATTGGGGAAGGTGCAGTTGTAGAGGTTGGTGTTCATGCCAGTGTTCGCCTCCCCTGGAGGGATTACAGGAGTGGCTGTGACATTGTATAATACAATAACTGCCCACCATACAGGGAGCGCCATCTGCAGGGGATCCTGCAACGTACAGGGTATCACTAGCTGTCTCAGGGAGCAATGTAGTGCAACACCGCTGTCTCAGGGAGCTATGCAGTGCAACACCGCTGTCTCAGGGAGCTATGCAGTGCAACACCGCTGTCTCAGGGAGCGATGCAGTGCAACACCGCTGTCTCAGGGAGCTATGCAGTGCAACACAGCTGTCTCAGGGAGCTATGCAGTGCAACACAGCTGTCTCAGGGAGCTATGCAGTGCAACACAGCTGTCTCAGGGAGCTATGCAGTGCAACACAGCTGTCTCAGGGAGCTATGCAGTGCAACACAGCTGTCTCAGGGAGCTATGCAGTGCAACACAGCTGTCTCAGGGAGCTATGCAGTGCAACACAGCTGTCTCAGGGAGCTATGCAGTGCAACACGGCTGTCTCAGGGAGCTATGCAGTGCAACACGGCTGTCTCAGGGAGCTATGCAGTGCAACACGGCTGTCTCAGGGAGCTATGCAGTGCAACACGGCTGTCTCAGGGAGCTATGCAGTGCAACACGGCTGTCTCAGGGAGCTATGCAGTGCAACACGGCTGTCTCAGGGAGCTATGCAGTGCAACACGGCTGTCTCAGGGAGCTATGCAGTGCAACACAGCTGTCTCAGGGAGCTATGCAGTGCAACACAGCTGTCTCAGGGAGCTATGCAGTGCAACACAGCTGTCTCGAGGAGCTATGCAGTGCAACACAGCTGTCTCAGGGAGCTATGCAGTGCAACACAGCTGTCTCAGGGAGCTATGCAGTGCAACACAGCTGTCTCGAGGAGCTATGCAGTGCAACACAGCTGTCTCGAGGAGCTATGCAGTGCAACACAGCTGTCTCAGGGAGCTATGCAGTGCAACACAGCTGTCTCAGGGAGCTATGCAGTGCAACACAGCTGTCTCAGGGAGCTATGCAGTGCAACACAGCTGTCTCAGGGAGCTATGCAGTGCAACACAGCTGTCTCAGGGAGCTATGCAGTGCAACACAGCTGGCTCAAGGAGCTATGCAGTGCAACACAGCTGGTTCAACGAAATATACAGTGCAACAAAGCTGGTTCAGGGAGCTACGCAGTGTAACACAGCTGGTTTAGGGAGCTATGTAGAGCAACACAGCTGGGTCAGGGAGCTATGCAGTGCAACACAGCTGATTCAGGGAGCTATACAGTGCAACACAGCTGATTCAACGAGATATACAGTGCAAGAAAGCTGGTTCAGGGAGTTACGCAGTGTAACACAGCTGGGTCAGGGAGCTACGTAGTGCAACACAGCTGGGTCAGGGAGCTACACAGTGCAGCACAGCTGGGTCAGGGAGCTATGCAGTGCAGCACAGCTGTCTCAGGGAGCTATACAGTGTAGCACAGCTGGGTCAGGGAGCTATGCAGTGCAACACAGTTGATTCAGGGAGCTATACAGTGCAACACAGCTGGGTCAGGGAGCTATGCAGTGCAACACAGTTGATTCAGGGAGCTATACAGTGCAACACAGCTGGGTCAGGGAGCTATGCAGTGCAACACAGTTGATTCAGGGAGCTATACAGTGCAACACAGCTGGGTCAGGGAGCTATGCAGTGCAACACAGCTGGGTCAGGGAGCTATGCAGTGCAACACAGCTGATTCAGGGAGCTATACAGTGCAACACAGCTGATTCAACGAGATATACAGTGCAAGAAAGCTGGTTCAGGGAGTTACGCAGTGTAACACAGCTGGGCCAGGGAGCTACGTAGTGCAACACAGCTGGGTCAGGGAGCTACACAGTGCAGCACAGCTGGGTCAGGGAGCTATGCAGTGCAGCACAGCTGGGTCAGGGAGCTATGCAGTGCAGCACAGCTGGGTCAGGGAGCTATGCAGTGCAGCACAGCTGGGTCAGGGAGCTATGCAGTGCAGCACAGCTGGGTCAGGGAGCTATGCAGTGTAGCACAGCTGGATCAGGGAGCTATGCAGAGCAGCACAGCTGGTTCAGGGAGCTATGCAGAGCAGCACAGCTGGCTAAAGGAGCTACGCAGTGCAACACAGCTGGCTCAAGGGGCTATGCAGTGCAACACACAGATGATTCAGGGCTCTGCGCAGTGTGTTGGAGATGATTCAGGGCTCTGCGCAGTGGATCTCAGATGATTCAGGGCTCTGCGCAGTGTGTTGGAGATGATTCAGGGCTCTGCGCAGTGTGTTGGAGATGATTCAGGGCTCTGCGCAGTGGATCTCAGATGATTCAGGGCGCTGCGCAGTGGGTCTCAGATTATTCAGGGCGCTGCGCAGTGTGTTGGAGATGATTCAGGGCACTGTGCAGTGGGTCTCATGATTCAGGGCGCTGCGCAGTGTGTTGGAGATGATTCAGGGCGCTGTGCAGTGGGTCTCAGATGATTTGGGGTGCTGCGCAGTGCAACAATGGGGTGCTGGGGCAGCCCACAATAATTACTCCATTCCAAATTCTTACCTTGATACCATATGGCTCCTTTAATGGTCATGTTGAGGAGGGGATGGATCATGGCGTTCCAGAGGACGGAGTAAACACACGGACCGCCTATCCAGTCTGAGGACTCAAAACTTACAAAATAATGCCACAATCACTAAGAGCAGAGTTATCACAAAACATTTAATTACTACGATAAAACCTCCTCAGCTAAGACACATCCTAGTATTCTATTCATATTATTCATCGTCCAGTTCTGTAGAGACCCTGACAGTCATGTCCTTCCCTTACAGCCACACACTATCACACGAGATCCCGGATCTGTAGAGACCCTGACAGTCATGTCCTTCCCTTACAGCCATACACTATCACACGAGATCCCGGATCTGTAGACACCCTGACAGTCATGTCCTTCCCTTACAGCCATACACTATCACACGAGATCCCGGATCTCCGAGTTGATCGCACGCTAGCTATTTTTAGCAGCTGTGCAAACGCATTGTCTCCACCCACGGGGAGTGTATTTTTGCTTTGCAAGTGTGCGAACGCCTGTGCAGCCGAGCTCTCCAAAAACAGTTTGTGCAGTTTCTGAGTAGGTTTGAACTTATTCAGCCCTTGTATCACTTCAACCTGTCCGGTCCCGGAATTGACGTCACACACCCACCCTGCAAACGCCCGGACACGCCTGCGTTTTCCCTACCACTCCCAGAAAAAACGGTCAGTTGACACCCATAAACGCCCTCTTCCTGTCAATCTCCTTGCGATCGGCTGTGCGTATGGATTCTTCGTTAAATCCATCGCACAACAACGATCCGCTTTGTACCCGTACGATGCGCGTGCGCATTGCATACGCATGCGCAGTAGAGACCTGATCGCAGCGAAAATCCGCAGCGTGCAATCAACTCGGAATGACCCCTCTGCCCGTCATGTCCTTCCCTTACAGCCATACACCATCACACGGGATCCCAGATCCAGCCATACACCATCACACGGGATCCCAGATCCAGCCATACACCATCACACGGGATCCCAGATCCAGCCATACACCATCACACGGGATCCCAGATCCAGCCATACACCATCACACGGGATCCCAGATCCAGCCATACACCATCACACGGGATCCCAGATCCAGCCATACACCATCACACGGGATCCCAGATCCAGCCATACACCATCACACGGGATCCCAGATCCAGCCATACACCATCACACGGGATCCCAGATCTGTAGGGACTCTGCCCGTCATATCCTGCCCTTACAGCCACACACCATCACACGGGATCCCAGATCTGTAGGGACTCTGCCCGTCATATCCTGCCCTTACAGCCACACACCATCACACGGGATCCCGGATCTGTAGGGACTCTGCCCGTCATATCCTGCCCTTACAGCCATACACCTTCACACCGGATCCCGGATCTGTAGGGACTCTGTCCGTCATGTCCTTCCCTTACAGCCACACACCATCACACCGGATCCCGGATCTGTAGGGACTCTGTCCGTCATGTCCTTCCCTTACAGCCACACACCATCACACCGGATCCCGGATCTGTAGGGACTCTGCCCGTCATATCCTGCCCTTACAGCCACACACCATCACACAGGATCCCGGATCTGTAGGGACTCTGTCCGTCATGTCCTTCCCTTACAGCCATACACCATCACACGGGATCCCGGATCTGTAGGGACTCTGTCCGTCATGTCCTTCCCTTACAGCCATACACCTTCACACGGGATCCCAGATCCAGCCACACACCATCACACCGGATCCCGGATCTGTAGGGATTCTGCTAGTCATATCCTTCCCTTACAGCCACACACCATCACATGGGATCCCGGATCTGTTGGGACTCCGCCCATCATGTCCTTCCCTTACAGCCATACACCATCATACGGGATCCCGGATCTGTAGAGATCTGTTATAAGATAACATATGTAGCCCTGGTGGTTTTGCTACATGGCGTCTGCCATAGCGAGTAACCTGCTCGTCACACATAAATATCTCACCTCTGGGTCACATCTTGGCCAGTCTCAGAGAGTCCGCACTTCGCCAGCGCGGTTTTCGATGACCAGGCCTCGACCGGCGTTCCTCCCCATGACGATTCCACAAGTCCTATCGGATACTTCAGCCTGCGCGCCAAACGGCGACCAAACAGCCAGCAGACGGCGGAGAAATAGGTGAAAGCGCCTTGTCCAAGGTTTTCTTTTCTCAAATACACGGAATTAACAGATTATTTAAAAGCAAAGAATGCGACGGCTGAATGCCGGATATTTCCTGATTTATTAGAAAATTCCTTACGAGCGGTTGGGACCGACCACGCCAAGTCCACCTTCGCCAGGTCCGGAAGTTCTACATCGGCTGTTACTAGTGCCGCCGTGAATAACCGAACATTGGGATAATGCGAGGCTTTAGCCAGCTCGCTGCTAGCGTTGAAAATCTGTTTAACAGAAGATACTCCATAAGTATTCCGGGTCTGACCAGGGGGTAAGTTCATACTAGGAGCCCAGTGATGAGAACTTTTTGGTACCCACCCCCCTGCTCGCATTCACTACCAACACCCCGTCCCAGCAGCACCCAGACACGCACTCTCTCCAGGGGCGCCGAGATGGTAGGGGGGAGGGTACTAATCACCTGGGCCCGGGCCTGTTAGAGGGGCCCAGCTCAGGTCTTCCGCTAAGGGGGCCATGCGGCTGCCTATGCCCACTGTACAACTGAGAGGAGTTGGGGACGTTAGGGTGGGGGGGGGGGGGGGGAGATGGTGCGCTCAAGAGGAAGTCCCCATGGGTGCCAGCTGCTGTAGTAGGGGCCCTGCCTCCTGTAGAACACATTCACGTCCCACCTGCGTCCGCACACTGCGGCACTGCCACGAAACAAGTCTGATCCGTGCTTGCACAGTAGCCCCCAACTGCTGACCAGAAACGCAGTACGCAGCTGCTGTCTACAGCGCACGTGCAGTTTGTAGGTATCTGAGAGATGCGTCTGACCAGGGTCAGATTGGCCTACAGGTGTACAGGGGATATCCCTGGTGGGTGTTCCGCTCACTCCTCTAGGGGTCAGTAACTTGGTGGAGCAGGATCATGGGTGAACTTGGTTTGTTTCTATGGATACTGCACCAAGATTAGTCCTCCTGCCAATCAGTGTGTATGGTTCGGACACACCCCTGTCCCCGCCTTTATAATGGGGCCTTGTTCACCCATTAACTGTTGGGCCCATCCCACGGCATTCCCCGGTGTACCCTTCATGCCCCACTCTGACACTGCGTCTAAATCAGGCCATAAATGCAAGCCCCCCCACACACCCGATAAGGTGGTGAGATGATAATCATTAGATGCCCCTCTTAGTACCTGGGACACAGTCATCTCCATATTGCTCTGTCCGCTACAAATCCAGACATCGCCAAACAGGATGTCGTCCAAGTGGATACTTGTATTTTCTTGCTTGTAGTTTTGCTGGGCCACCAAGTGGTAGGGGCCCCCAAAATCCATCGGGTTCAGCAGGACCTTCCAGGTACCAACATCTCCAGAGAGGAAAGAAAACAGAGAAAGATAAATGATGGGGTGTGTACGTACCCCCTGGGCGAATGATGGCAGATAAGGGAAGACAATACCCAAGGCAATGAATGAATAAAAAAACAAATATAAATATTCATGCACGCTCAGTCTACTGCGGTAAGGCAGCCAACCTATACACACTAAGTATACAGACAATACGTATAATGATCTCTGATTATGTCAGCATTGTTTTATTATAATGAATCCCCATGGGTAAGCATTTATAAAACCACATACAATCGTTATAGCAGTGATATCGTGCAGTATCGCGGACTAGAGATGTGCACCGGAAATTTTTCGGGTTTTGTGTTTTGGTTTTGGGTTCGGTTCCGTGGCCGTGTTTTGGGTTCGAACGCGTTTTGGCAAAACCTCACCGAATTTTTTTTGTCGGATTCGGGTGTGTTTTGGATTCGGGTGTTTTTTTCAAAAAACCCTAAAAAACAGCTTAAATCATAGAATTTGGGGGTCATTTTGATCCCAAAGTATTATTAACCTCAATAACCATAATTTCCACTCATTTTCAGTCTATTCTGAACACCTCACACCTCACAATATTATTTTTAGTCCTAAAATTTGCACAGAGGTCGCTGGATGACTAAGCTCAGCGACCCAAGTGGCCGACACAAACACCTGGCCCATCTAGGAGTGGCACTGCAGTGTCACACAGGATGGCCCTTCCAAAAAACACTCCCCAAACAGCACATGACGCAAAGAAAAAAAGAGGCGCAATGAGGTAGCTGTGTGAGTAAGCTAAGCGACCCTAGTGGCCGACACAAACACCTGGCCCATCTAGGAGTGGCACTGCAGTGTCACGCAGGATGGCCCTTCCAAAAAACACTCCCCAAACAGCACATGACGCAAAGAAAAAAAAAAAGAGGCGCAATGAGGTAGCTGTGTGACTAAGCTCAGCGACCCAAGTGGCCGACACAAACACTTGGCCCATCTAGGAGTGGCACTGCAGTGTCACGCAGGATGGCCCTTCCAAAAAACACTCCCCAAACAGCACATGACGCAAAGAAAAATGAAAGAAAAAAGAGGTGCAAGATGGAATTGTCCTTGGGCCCTCCCACCCACCCTTATGTTGTATAAACAGGACATGCACACTTTAACCAACCCATCATTTCAGTGACAGGGTCTGCCACACGACTGTGACTGAAATGACGGGTTGGTTTGGACCCCCACCAAAAAAGAAGCAATTAATCTCTCCTTGCACAAACTGGCTCTACAGAGGCAAGATGTCCACCTCATCATCATCCTCCGATTCATCACCGTGTACATCCCCCTCCTCACAGATTATCAATTCGTCCCCACTGGAATCCACCATCACAGCTCCCTGTGTACTTTGTGGAGGCAATTGCTGCTGGTGAATGTCTCCATGGAGGAATTGATTATAATTCATTTTAATGAACATCATCTTCTCCACATTTTCTGGAAGTAACCTCGTACGCCGATTGCTGACAAGGTGAGCGGCGGCGCTAAACACTCTTTCGGAGTACACACTTGTGGGAGGGCAACTTAGGTAGAATAAAGCCAGTTTGTGCAAGGGCCTCCAAATTGCCTCTTTTTCCTGCCAGTATACGTACGGACTGTCTGACGTGCCTACTTGGATGCGGTCACTCATATAATCCTCCACCATTCTTTCAATGGGGAGAGAATCATATGCAGTGACAGTAGACGACATGTCCGTAATCGTTGGCAGGTCCTTCAGTCCGGACCAGATGTCAGCATCAGCAGTCGCTCCAGACTGCCCTGCATCACCGCCAGCGGGTGGGCTCGGAATTCTGAGCCTTTTCCTCGCACCCCCAGTTGCGGGAGAATGTGAAGGAGGAGATGTTGACAGGTCGCGTTCCGCTTGACTTGACAATTTTCTCACCAGCAGTTCTTTGAACCCCTGCAGACTTGTGTCTGCCGGAAAGAGAGATCCAAGGTAGGTTTTAAATCTAGGATCGAGCACGGTGGCCAAAATGTAGTGCTCTGATTTCAACAGATTAACCACCCGTGAATCCTTGTTAAGCGAATTAAGGGCTCCATCCACAAGTCCCACATGCCTAGCGGAATCGCTCTGTGTTAGCTCCTCCTTCAATGTCTCCAGCTTCTTCTGCAAAAGCCTGATGAGGGGAATGACCTGACTCAGGCTGGCAGTGTCTGAACTGACTTCACGTGTGGCAAGTTCAAAAGGTTGCAGAACCTTGCACAACGTTGAAATCATTCTCCACTGCGCTTTAGACAGGTGCATTCCACCTCCTATATCGTGCTCAATTGTATAGGCTTGAATGGCCTTTTGCTGCTCCTTCAACCTCTGAAGCATATAGAGGGTTGAATTCCACCTCGTTACCACTTCTTGCTTCAGATGATGGCAGGGCAAGTTCAGGCGTTTTTGGTGTTGCTCCAGTCTTCTGTACGTGGTGCCTGTACGCCGAAAGTGTCCCGCAATTCTTCTGGCCACCGACAGCATCTCTTGCACGCCCCTCTCATTTTTTAAATAATTCTGCACCACCAAATTTAAGGTATGTGCAAAACATGGGACATGCTGGAATTTGCCCATATTTAATGCACACACAATATTGCTGGCGTTGTCCGATGCCACAAATCCACAGGAGAGTCCAATTGGGGTAAGCCATTCTGCGATGATCTTCCTCAGTTGCCGTAAGAGGTTTTTAGCTGTGTGCGTATTCTGGAAAGCGGTGATACAAAGCGTAGCCTGCCTAGGAAAGAGTTGGCGTTTGCGAGATGCTGCTACTGGTGCCGCCGCTGCTGTTCTTGCGGCGGGAGTCAATACATCTACCCAGTGGGCTGTCACAGTCATATAGTCCTGTGTCTGCCCTGCTCCACTTGTCCACATGTCCGTGGTTAAGTGGACATTGGGTACAACTGCATTTTTTAGGACACTGGTGAGTCTTTTTCTGAGGTCTGTGTACATTTTCGGTATCGCCTGCCTAGAGAAATGGAACCTAGATGGTATTTGGTACCGGGGACACAGTACCTCAATCAAGTCTATAGTTGGCTCTGCAGTAATGATGGATACCGGAACCACGTTTCTCACCGCCCAGGATGCCAAGGCCTCAGTTATCCGCTTTGCAGCAGGATGACTGCTGTGATATTTCATCTTCCTCGCAAAGGACTGTTGGACAGTCAATTGCTTGGTGGAAGTAGTAAAAGTCGTCTTATGACTTCCCCTCTGGGATGACCATCGACTCCCAGCAGCAACAACAGCAGCGCCAGCAGCAGTAGGCGTTACACGCAAGGATGCATCGGAGGAATCCCAGGCAGGAGAGGACTCGTCAGAATTGCCAGTGACATGGCCTGCAGGACTATTGGCATTCCTGGGGAAGGAGGAAATTGACACTGAGGGAGTTGGTGGGGTGGTTTGCGTGAGCTTGGTTACAAGAGGAAGGGATTTACTGGTCAGTGGACTGCTTCCGCTGTCGCCCAAAGTTTTTGAACTTGTCACTGACTTATGATGAATGCGCTGCAGGTGACGTATAAGGGAGGATGTTCCGAGGTGGTTAACGTCCTTACCCCTACTTATTACAGCTTGACAAAGGCAACACACGGCTTGACAAATGTTGTCCGCATTTCTGTTGAACACCGAAGAGCTGATTTTTTTGGTATTTTCACCAGGCATGTCAATGGCCATATTCCTCCCACGGACAACAGGTGTCTCCCCGGGTGCCTGACTTAAACAAACCACCTCACCATCAGAATCCTCCTTGTCAATTTCCTCTCCAGCGCCAGCAACACCCATATCCTCCTCATCCTGGTGTACTTCAACACTGACATCTTCAATCTGACTATCAGGAACTGGACTGCGGGTGCTCCTTCCAGCACTTGCAGGGGGCGTGCAAATGGTGGAAGGCGCATGCTCTTCACGTCCAGTGTTGGGAAGGTCAGGCATCGCAACCGACACAATTGGACTCTCCTTGTGGATTTGTGATTTCGAAGAACGCACAGTTCTTTGCTGTGCTTTTGCCAGCTTAAGTCTTTTCATTTTTCTAGCGAGAGGCTGAGTGCTTCCATCCTCATGTGAAGCTGAACCACTAGCCATGAACATAGGCCAGGGCCTCAGCCGTTCCTTGCCACTCCGTGTGGTAAATGGCATATTGGCAAGTTTACGCTTCTCCTCCGACGATTTTTTTTAGATTTTAGAGTCCTTTTTTTACTGATATTTTGTGTTTTGGATTTTACATGCTCTGTACTATGACATTGGGCATCGGCCTTGGCAGACGACGTTGATGGAATTTCATCGTCTCGGCCATGACTAGTGGCAGCAGCTTCAGCACGAGGTGGAAGTGGATCTTGATCTTTCCCTATTTTTGGAACCTCAACATTTTTGTTCTCCATATTTTAATAGGCACAACTAAAAGGCACCTCAGGTAAACAATGGAGATGGATGGATACTAGTATACTTATGGATGACGAGTGACTGACGACACAGAGGTAGCTACAGCCGTGGACTACCGTACTGCATCTGCTAGTATAGAGATGATAATGATATAAAAAATATATATATATCACTACTGCAGGTATATATATAATATAATGACGGACCTGCTGGACACTGTCAGCAGACTCCTAAACTACTAGTATGAAGAAGATAGAAAAAAAAAACCCACCACAGGTAGGTATACAATTATGGACGAGCACTGACGACACAGAGGTAGCTACAGCCATGGATTACCGTACTGCGTCTGCTAGTATAGAGATGATAATGATATAAAAAATATATATATATCACTACTGCAGGTATATATATAATATAATGACGGACCTGCTGGACACTGTCAGCAGACTCCTAAACTACTAGTATGAAGAAGATAGAAAAAAAAAACCCACCACAGGTAGGTATACAATTATGGACGAGCACTGACGACACAGAGGTAGCTACAGCCGTGGACTACCGTACTGCGTCTGCTAGTATAGAGATGATAATGATATAAAAAAAATATATATATATATCACTACTGCAGGTATATATATAATATAATGACGGACCTGCTGGACACTGTCAGCAGACTCCTAAACTACTAGTATGAAGAAGATAGAAAAAAAACCCCACCACAGGTAGGTATACAATTATGGACGAGCACTGACGACACAGAGGTAGCTACAGCCGTGGACTACCGTACTGCGTCTGCTAGTATAGAGATGATAATGATATAAAAAATATTTATATATCACTACTGCAGGTATATATAATATAATGACGGACCTGCTGGACACTGTCAGCAGACTCCTAAACTACTAGTATGAAGAAGATAGAAAAAAAAACCCCACCACAGGTAGGTATACAATTATGGACGAGCACTGACGACACAGAGGTAGCTACAGCCGTGGACTACCGTACTGCGTCTGCTAGTATAGAGATGATAATGATATAAAAAATATATATATATATCACTACTGCAGGTATATATAATATAATGACGGACCTGCTGGACACTGTCAGCAGACTCCTAAACTACTAGTATGAAGAAGATAGAAAAAAAAACCCCACCACAGGTAGGTATACAATTATGGACGAGCACTGACGACACAGAGGTAGCTACAGCCGTGGACTACCGTACTGCGTCTGCTAATATAGAGATGATAATGATATAAAAAATATATATATATATCACTACTGCAGGTATATATATAATATAATGACGGACCTGCTGGACACTGTCAGCAGACTCCTAAACTACTAGTATGAAGAAGATAGAAAAAAAAACCCCACCACAGGTAGGTATACAATTATGGACGAGCACTGACGACACAGAGGTAGCTACAGCCGTGGACTACCGTACTGCGTCTGCTAGTATAGAGATGATAAAGATGATAGAGATGAACAAAAAAAATATAACACTACTGCAGGTAAATATTTATATAATATAATGAATGACGGACCTGCTGGACACTGTCAGCAGAATGCGTTTATAGAATAAAAAAAAAAAAAACCACCACAGGAGTGTTTAACTTTTTCAGGCAGACAATATACTGGTGGTCACTGGTCAGTCACACTGGCAGCAAAAGTGTGCACTGTACTCCTGCTATAACTGCACCCCAGTCTCCCCCACAATTCAGCTGTGTGAGCAGTGAGCACTCAGCACAGTCAGATATACATAGATATATCATGCAGCACACTGAGGCTGAGCACAGATATGGTATGGAGCGTTTTTTTCAGGCAGAGAACGGATTAAAAAAAACTAGCAAAACTCTGCACTGACTGTACTCCTCCTAACAGCTCTCCCCAATCCTCCCCACAATAAGCTAAGCAGCAATCAGATCAACTAACTACTAACAGTAACTATAAACGGAGAGGACGCCAGCCACGTCCTCTCCCTATCAATCTCAATGCACGTGTGAAAATGGCGGCGACGCGCGGCTCCTTATATAGAATCCGAGTCTCGCGATAGAATACGAGCCTCGCGAGAATCCGACAGCGGGATGATGACGTTCGGGCGCGCTCGGGTTAGCCGAGCAAGGCGTGAAGATCCGAGTCTGCCTCGGACCCGTGTAAAAAGGCTGAAGTTCGGGGGGGTTCGGATTCCGAGGAACCGAACCCGCTCATCTCTATCGCGGACCCTCAGTAACAATGACTATGTTTCTCCCATCCTGGCGCAGTCCCACCACACGTGTCAGGTGTGTGCCCAGTCCGTATTTACCATTGATAATCACAGCTCCCTTCAGGACAGTTTCCATTCCTCGCAGAAGAGAGACCGTTATCTGGGCTCCCACCTCTCCGTAGCCCCAGACAAGGGCGTGAGCTGGCTTCTGCTGCAAAACCATATGGTGGCCATAGTAAGACGCAAACCTGAACGTGGCACCTGGAATACACAAATACATTGGATCACTTACTGAACTGTCACATCTACAATGCTGAACGAAACAGTACTGCCGTGGCCTGGTGGCTTACCATATATCTGCAAATGTATGCAACAGAGATCTCTGTATTGCTATTATCAGGTAGGATGTAAGTCGCTTTATGCTTGCCTATTCGCAGTGTGCAGGGGGAACTGTTTGCTGTGTTACCCCCTCCTTTTCACTCACCTGTGATGGGCTTATAAATTGATTTGAGGAGCTTTCATTTTGTTTAGCTATTGAGGATCATTAATATTGCCCAAAGCTTCCGCTGCAACTCTGTGCTAAAGTCGCTTGCGCCTGAGCCGTCCTAACATAAGGTGAGTGCTGTAAGGTTGCGTTCATGCGGTTGTGAACAGATGACAATGACACAACTTGCGGATGATAATGACAGCTACAGCGACCAGCTTACGATTGGCTGATTGCAAACGCTTCACTGTGACGCTCAGGTACAGATTATATTTATATGGGTATGTTTTTAAGGAAATCCTCTTTTCTTTCATACAGGAGACGTGCTTCTGATATATCAGGAGAGTTTACAGGCCTCTAAATATGGACATGATTACGGTGGGAGCCTGGCGTAAACTAGACACATGTTACTGCATATGGTCACTTTTAATGAACACAAGCGGCACCAGTCACTCCTGCACCATCCATTCATGTCTGCACGAGGACAGATTTACTGTAAATGGTTTATGACACAATAGTCTGCAAGGAGTGAGAGAGGCATCAGGTAAATGTCACAGCCTGAGCGCTGCGGGCAGACGGGAGATTTCTGTCACTTTGCAGCAACATTTAATGCAGCAATCATTTAGGAGGCAAAATCAACTTGCTCGTCACTTTCACACTATCGCCAGGACAATAACTCCTGCAGACTATTACAGTAACCCCATTGTCTAACACCGGGTCATGTGACACTGCTCACATGACAGTTGTAGACACACACACACACACGTACACACCTCGTGCCTCATTTCCTTGTCTTATCCACCGCAGTGTAAGAGAGTTCAGGCTCCCAAACACTTCCCTGTAACTCAGCAATCTGGAAGTGAAAGCGTTACAAATGTAACTTCAAGATGATCAGGAACACTTCATCAGGAGGATCACAGGGTAACTCTTCCCTTCCTGGTTTTGCCCGGTGAAGAGGAAACGTTGACCCCAAAGAACCTAAGTGAACTAAGGAGGTCATTCCGAGTTGTTCGCTCGGTAAAAATCTTCACATCGCAGCGATTTTCCGCTTAATGCGCAATGTCCGCACTGCGACTGCGCCAAGTAAATTTGCTATGCACTTAGGAATTTTACTCACAGCTTTTTCATCGTTCTGGCGATCGTAATGTGATTGACAGGAAATGGGTGTTACTGGGCGGAAACAGGCCGTTTTATGGGCGTGTGGGAAAAAACGCTACCGTTTCCGGAAAAAAACGCAGGAGTGGCCGGAGAAACGGGGGAGTGTCTGGGCGAACGCTGGGTGTGTTTGTGACGTCAAACCAGGAACGACAAGCAGTGAAATGATCGCAGATGCCGAGTAAGTCTGAAGCTACTCAGAAACTGCTACGAGGTGTGTAATCGCAATATTGCGAATACATCGTTCGCAATTTTAAGATGCTAAGATTCACTCCCAGTAGGCGGCGGCTTAGCATGAGCAAATCTGCTAAAATTCACTTGCGAGCGAACAACTCGGAATGACCCCCTAAATTTGTTGCTAGAGTGCATGGCAGTGACGTGTAGTGAGTGTGTGTGTGTGTATACATGTGATAGGGGAATATAGAATGTAAGCTCCACTGGTGCAGGGGCTGACGTGACTGATGCACTTTCTGTAATGTGTGTGTGTGTGTACACATTTGATAGTGGGAATATAGAGTATAAGCTCCACTGGTGCAGGGGCTGATGTGACTGATGCACTGTAGTGTGTGTGTGTGTGTGTACACATTTGATAGGGGGAATATAGAGTATAAGCTCCACTGGTGCAGGGGCTGATGTGACTGATACACTTTCTGTAATGTGTGTGTGTGTGTGTGTGTGTGTGTGCACATTTGATAGTGGGAATATAGAGTGTAAGCTCCACTGGTGCAGGGGCTGATGTGACTGATGCACTGTAGTGTGTGTGTGTGTGTGTGTGTGTGTGTGTGTGTGTGTGTGTGTACACATTTAATAGGGGGAATATAGAGTGTAAGCTCCACTGGTGCAGGGGCTGATGTGACTGATACACTTTCTGTAGTGTGTGTGTGGGTGTGTGTGTGTGTGTGTGTGTGTACACATTTGATAGTGGGAATATAGAGTGTAAGCTCCACTGGTGCAGGGGCTGATGTGACGGATGCACTGTAGTGTGTGTGTGTGTGTGTGTGTGTGTGTGTGTGTGTACACATTTGATAGTGGGGAATACAGAGTGTAAGCTCCACTGGTGCAGGGGCTGATGTGGCTGATACACTTTCTGTAATGTGTGTGTGTGTGTGTGTGTGTGTGTGTGTGTGTGTGTGTGTGTGTACACATTTGATAGTGGGAATATAGAGTGTAAGCTCCACTGGTGCAGGGGCTGATGTGACTGATACACTTTCTGTAGTGTGTGTGTGTGTGTGGGTGTGTGTGTGTGTGTGTACACATTTGATAGTGGGAATATAGAGTGTAAGCTCCACTGGTGCAGGGGCTGATGTGACTGATGCACTGTAGTGTGTGTGTGTGTGTGTGTGTGTGTGTGTGTGTGTGTGTGTGTACACATTTGATAGGGGGAATACAGAGTGTAAGCTCCACTGGTGCAGGGGCTGATGTGGCTGATGCACTGTAGTGTGTGTGTGTGTGTGTGTGTGTGTGTGTGTGTGTGTGTGTGTGTGTGTGTATGTACACACATTTGATAGGGGGAATATAGAGTATAAGCTCCACTGGTGCAGGGGCTGATGTGACTGATACACTTTCTGTAATGTGTGTGTGTGTGTGTGTGTGTGTGTGTGTGTGTGTGTGTGTGTGTGTGTGTGTGTGTACACATTTGATAGTGGGGATATAGAGTATAAGCTCCACTGGTGCAGGGGCTGATGTGACTGATACACTTTCTGTAATGTGTGTGTGTGTGTGTGTGTGTGTGTGTGTGTGTGTGTGTGTGTGTGTGTGTGTGTGTGTACACATTTGATAGTGGGAATATAGAGTGTAAGCTCCACTGGTGCAGGGGCTGATGTGACTGATGCACTGTAGTGTGTGTGTGTGTGTGTGTGTGTGTGTGTGTGTGTGTGTGTGTACACATTTGATAGGGGGAATACAGTGTGTAAGCTCCACTGGTGCAGGGGCTGATGTGGCTGATGCACTGTAGTGTGTGTGTGTGTGTGTGTGTGTGTGTGTGTGTACACACACATTTGATAGGGGGAATATAGAGTATAAGCTCCACTGGTGCATGGGCTGATGTGACTGATACACTTTCTGTAATGTGTGTGTGTGTGTGTGTGTGTGTGTGTGTGTGTGTGTGTGTGTGTGTGTGTGTGTACACATTTGATAGTGGGAATATAGAGTGTAAGCTCCACTGGTGCAGGGGCTGATGTGACTGATGCACTGTAGTGTGTGTGTGTGTGTGTGTGTGTGTGTGTGTGTACACATTTGATAGGGGGAATACAGTGTGTAAGCTCCACTGGTGCAGGGGCTGATGTGGCTGATGCACTGTAGTGTGTGTGTGTGTGTGTGTGTGTGTGTGTGTGTGTGTGTGTGTGTACACATTTGATAGGGGGAATATAGAGTATAAGCTCCACTGGTGCATGGGCTGATGTGACTGATACACTTTCTGTAATGTGTGTGTGTGTGTGTGTGTGTGTGTGTGTGTGTGTGTGTGTGTGTGTGTGTGTGTGTGTGTACACATTTGATAGTGGGAATATAGAGTGTAAGCTCCACTGGTGCAGGGGCTGATGTGACTGATACACTGTAGTGTGTGTGTGTGTGTGTGTGTGTGTGTGTGTGTGTGTGTGTGTGTGTGTGTGTGTGTGTGTGTGTACACATTTGATAGTGGGAATATAGAGTGTAAGCTCCACTGGTGCAGGGGCTGATGTGACTGATGCACTGTAGTGTGTGTGTGTGTGTGTGTGTGTGTGTACACATTTGATAGGGGGAATACAGAGTGTAAGCTCCACTGGTGCAGGGGCTGATGTGGCTGATACACTTTCTGTAATGTGTGTGTGTGTGTGTGTGTGTGTGTGTGTGTGTGTGTGTGTGTGTGTACACATTTGATAGTGGGAATATAGAGTGTAAGCTCCACTGGTGCAGGGGCTGATGTGACTGATGCACTGTAGTGTGTGTGTACACACATTTGATAGGGGGAATATAGAGTATAAGCTCCACTGGTGCAGGGGCTGATGTGACTGATACACTTTCTGTAATATGTGTGTGTGTGTGTGTGTGTGTGTGTGTGTGTGTGTACACATTTGATAGTGGGGATATAGAGTGTAAGCTCCACTGGTGCAGGGGCTGATGTGACTGATGCACTGTAGTGTGTGTGTGTGTGTATACACACATTTGATAGTGGGAATATAGAGTGTAAGCTCCACTGGTGCAGGGGCTGATGTGACTGATACACTGTAGTGTGTGTGTGTGTGTGTGTGTGTGTGTGTGTGTGTGTGTGTGTGATGGGAATGACTGGAATAGTTTCTGTACAGCGCTACGGAGTATGTGTGCGCTATATAAATAGCTGCGGATAACTAATCAGCCACACAGACGAGCTGCACGTAATGCAGCGCTAGATCCATACGGTAAATAACACAATTGTTCATTACACAGCAGCCATGTATTAAGTCCTATGGGTAGGCTTACCGTACCATCTCTTTAAACCGGGACGCTCGTGGATTACACAGGTTCTGTGGCTGATTACAACCAGGAGACATGTAGGCTTGACGTCAGCAGCCCCAGAACCTGTGTAATTCATGAGTGCCCCGGTGTAAAGGGATGGTATGGTAAGCCTAGCTATGGATATGAGAGAGCGGGGGTCTCCGTACCTGCAGCGGTGATCAGCGAGAGGAGGGGCAGCAGCAGTCTGATCCCAGGCATGTCTCCAGACATTGTGTTACACCAGGAAATGCAGCCTCACATGCAGCATCAGGAGGAGGGGCCGGCTCGCACACCTTGTATATAGGACGGGGCAGTCACAGCAGCTGTATACAGCTCACACAGACTATCATTACCTGTCTGTAGTGCTGCAGCCACCTTTACACTACTGTCCTCCCTGCAGCACTAATACATGGTTCTGCGCTGTCTCACCTGCACAGAATAGAGCATACACCACGTGCACACAAGATACACAGATAATAGTGACACGTGCACTGTAAGGGGCTGATTCCGAGTTGATCGCTCACTAGCTACTTCTTGCAGCGCAGCGATCAGATAGTCGCCGCATATGGGGGAATGTATTTTACCTTTGCAAGTGTGCGAACGCTATTGCAGCCGATGGCACAAAAAAGTTTGATGCAGTTTCTGAGCTGCCCAAGACTTACTCAGTCGCTGCGATCACTTCAGACTTTTTGGTCCCGGAATTGACGTCAGACACCCGCCCTGCAAACGCCTGGACACACACGCCTGCGTTTTTCCAAACACTCCCAGAAAACGGTCAGTCAACACCCACAAACGCCCTCTTCCTGTCAATCTCCTTGCGATCGGCTTTGCAAGTGGATTCTTCGTTAAATCCATCGCCCACCACGTACGACGCGCCTGCGCATTACGGTATATGCGCATGGCGCAGTTTTGCCGAGTGTTAACCTGATCACAGCCTTGCAAAAAGTTGCTAGCAAGCGATCAACTCGGAATGACCCCCACAGTGCTCAGGTAATCCGCCATCCATTTTGCGCTTGTGCAACTAACGCCGTTATACAGAAGATACGCATGCAGCCCCTTCAGGCCACCCACATGGCGCTGCAATACAATACACAAAGAGGAAGCAGTTAGTATCCCAGCGCCGGATTCCCGACAGCCGGTTTGCCGAACGAAAAGACACCGCAGCACTGGAGAGGTAAGCCGCGTGGGGGGGGGCTTAGGTTTAGGCTGCGTTTCGGGGGATTACAGTTAGACTGCGTCACGGGGGGTTAGGGTTAAGCTGTGGGGAGGGGGGCAGGGCCGGATTAAGCCTTGGGGGTGCCCGGGGCAAATAAAACAAGGGGTACCCAGTGGAAGATTATGCATACCTTCCAACATAATCCATTCCAGGAGGGACACAATGCTCTCTACCTGGACTTCCCTTTTAAGAAATTATTGTTGTCACCTGTGGTGAGCTAGGTAATTGATAAGAAAGGTGTTTCACCACAGGTGACAGCAATCATAAATTAAGAAGGAAGTCCAGGTAGAGAGCATGTTGTCCCTCCTGGAATGGGTCATGGTGGGAGGTATAGATCGTGTATATTACATTTAAACCAATGGTGTATATTAGATTTAAACTAATAGATTAATAATGCCTGGGTACTGTTTAGAGCGCCACTTAATTGAGAAACAACTATGTTATCAAAAATTCTTGTAGTGGAACAACTTAACTTTAAAATACACATAGAAAAATAAAATCTATAATTTATTTTGTCACATGCAAGAATAGCAGCAGCCTCTGTACAATTTACACACTGGGACAGGACTCAGGAGGACTCTCTCTCTCTCTCTCTCTCTCTAGACCAGGGGTGGGGAACCTCAGGCCCGAGGGCCTTATAAGGCCCGGAGAGCCACTTGATCCGGCCCGGCCAGGCTCACCTAGCCAGGCGCCCGCTGAGATTTTGTTACTAGTGGACGCCTGGCTTCTAACCCTCAGTAGCAGCCGGAGGCAGGTACGCTCACTCCTGAGCTCTGGCTTCCGGCTCTGACAGTGTGCGTGTGCTGCTGTGCGGTGTTATGGGAGAGATGTCATGACTTCTCTCCCATAGTTCTGAGGAGCGAGTGCCCAGGCGGAGGGCAACGGTCCGGAAACAGGAGCGGGGCTGGTGAGTATTGTTTTTTTTTTTCTTTTAATGTGTGTGTGTAAGCGTCGCTACTAGAGGGCATGTCTAATGGGGCATAACAAGTGACGGGGCATAACAACTGACTGGGGGCATACTTACTGGGGGCATATCTGCTGGGGCATAACAACTGACTGGGGGGATATCTACTGGGGGCATAACTGCTGACTGGGTGTATATCTACTGGGGGCATAACTACTGACTGGGGGCATAACTACTGACTGGGGGCATAACTACTGGGGGCAGGCTCATTTTTAAGTTGATAATTCTTGTATGGCCCCTGAAGGATTTTATAAATATCCAAATGGCCCTTGGTAGAAAAAAGGTTCCCCACCCCTGCTCTAGACCCTCATTAGAGAACAGGTTACACCGGACTCAGACACCCAGGTGGGAAGGAGGAGAAGCTGGGATCCCTGTGTCACTTACAGCTCTCTCCACCCTCCTATCTCTCCTCTGGTCGGGAAGCTCCATCGGTAGCTCATGAAACCTGATATTCTTGTGTGTGACAAGCACTTCGGGCGGCGGCGGGCAACAGGAAGCCACAGACTGAGAGTTATATAGTGGAAGGAGCAGGGTCCCCAGCAGCACAGAGTATATCAGGAGATGAGTGATGTGTCAGTGAGGACAGGGCTGCATGTGACAGGGGCAGTGACATGATGTGAGGAGGCGAATGGAGGCAGCAGGAAGCCACAGACAGAGTTATATAGTGGGAGGAGCAGGGTTCCCAGCAGCACAGAGTATATCAGGAGATGAATGATGTGAGGACAGGGCTGCATGTGACAAGGGCAGTGACATGATATGAGGAGGGAGATGGAGGCAGCAGGAAGTCACAGACTGAGAGTTGTATAGTGGGAGGAGCAGGGTCCCCAGCAGCACAGAGTATATCAGGAGATGAGTGATGTGTCAGTGAGGACAGGGCTGCATGTGACAGGGGCAGTGACATGATGTGAGGAGGGGAATGGAGGCAGCAGGAAGCCACAGACTGACAGTTATATAGTGGGAGGAGCAGGGTCCCCAGCAGCACAGAGTATATCAGGAGATGAGGGATGTGTCAGTGAGGACAGGGCTGCATGTGACAGGGGCAGTGACATGATGTGAGGAGGGGAATTGAGGCAGCAGGAAGCCACAGACTGAGAGTTATATAGTGGGAGGAGCAGGGTCCCCAGCATCACAGAGTATATCAGGAGATGAGTGATGTGTCAGTGAGGACAGGGCTGCATGTGACGGGCAGTGACAGGATGTGAGGAGGGGAATGGAGGCAGCAGGAAGCCACAGACTGAGAGTTATATAGTGGGAGGAGCAGGGTCCCCAGCAGCACAGAGTATATCAGAAGATGAGTGATGTGTCAGTGAGGACAGGGCTGCATGTGACAGGGGCAGTGACATGACATGAGGAGGAGAATGGAGGCAGCAGGAAGTCACAGACTGAGAGTTATATAGTGGGAGGAGCAGGGTCCCCAGCAGCACAGAGTATATCAGGAGATGAGTGATGTGTCAGTGAGGACAGGGCAGCATGTGACAGGGGCAGTGGCATGATGTGAGGAGGGGAATGGAGGCAGCAGGAAGCCACAGACTGAGAGTTATATAGTGGTAGGAGCAGGGTTCCCAGCAGCACAGAGTATATCAGGAGATGAATGATGTGAAGACAGGGCTGCATGTGACAGGGGCAGTGACATGATGTGAGGAGGCGAATGGAGGCAGCAGGAAGCCACAGACTGAGAGTTATATAGTGGAAGGAGCATGGTCCCCAGCAGCACAGAGTATATCAGGAGATGAGTGATGTGTCCGTGAAGACAGGGCTGCAGGTGACAGGGGCAGTGGCATGATGTGAGGAGGGGAATGGAGGCAGCAGGAAGCCACAGACTGAGAGTTATATAGTGGAAGGAGCAGGTACCCCAGCAGCGCAGAGTATATCAGAAGATGAGTGATGTGTCAGTGAGTACAGGGCTGCATGTGACAGGGGCAGTGACATGATGTGAGGAGGGGAATGGAGGCAGCAGGAAGCCACAGACTGAGAGTTATATAGTGGGAGGAGCAGAGTCCCCAGCAGCACAGAGTATATCAGGAGATGAGTGATGTATCAGTGAGGACAGGGCTGCATGTGACAGGGGCAGTGACATGATGTGAGGAGGGGAATGGAGGCAGTAGGAAGCCACAGACTGAGAGTTATATAATGGGAGGAGCAGGGTCCCCACCCAGCAGCACAGAGTATATCAGGAGATGAGTGATGTGTCAGTGAGGACAGGGCTGCATGTGACAGGGGCAGTGACATGATGTGAGGAGGAGAATGGAGGCAGTAGGAAGCCACAGACTGAGAGTTATATAATGGGAGGAGCAGGGTCCCCACCCAGCAGCACAGAGTATATCAGGAGATGAGTGATGTGTCAGTGAGGACAGGGCTGCATGTGACAGGGGCAGTGACATGATGTGAGGAGGAGAATGGAGGCAGTAGGAAGCCACAGACTGAGAGTTATATAATGGGAGGAGCAGGGTCCCCACCCAGCAGCACAGAGTATTGATATGATGAGATTCCTGTCATACTGGTTCATGAATATTGCATTGTCACTCTCTCATCTGTAAGAAACAAAGTTCATGCATTAAACATGTTTGAATATTACCCTTATTACCCAAACAATGTAGAAAAGTAACCTCATACAGTACAGAAGTCACAGACCCTCCAACATGACCCTTTCACCAGGTACATGCTCTGCTCCTGGACTTCCCTCTCAGGTAATGGTTGCAGTCACCTGTGTGGAGACATCTTTCTGATCTATTATCTAGATCACAGGTTCTCAAACTCAGTCCTCAGGACCCCACACAGGGCATGTTTTGCAGGTCTCCTCACAGAATCACAAGGGAAATAATTAGCTCCACCTGTGGACCTTTTAAAATGTGTCAGTGAGTAATTAATACACCTGTGCACCTGCTGGGTTACCTGCAAAACATGCACTGTGTGGGGACCTGAGGACCGAGTTTGAGAACCACTGATCTAGATCATCAATCACAGGTGACGGTGATCATACACTGAGAGGGAATGCCAGGAGCAGAACATTGTGTACCTGACGGAAGAGGTCACGATGGACGCTCTGAATACAATCACCTGAACACAATCCATTGTAGTCACATGAGCATTGTATACAAATGCCAGGCACAAGGTGCAGTGGTATATATCTATAATGGGTGCAGGGTGTGTGATGCACATGAGCCCCTGAATCCATGGGTGTCCACACCCCACACACTGCACCCATTTCTTGAATATTTACCCCCCCCCCCCCCCCCCCCCCCTAGAGTCCCACATTGGTGGCAGCAGTACTGCAGAAATCACAGGGAAAATGGCCACCGCGCCATTTCCCGGGAGACCAGCGCATGTGTACTAGACTCTGATACAGCGCTAGGGTCTCCTAAGGACCCTAGTGCTCAGAGTCTCTGCCGCGCTGCCGGCTAGGGAGGACGGGCCCCCTCCTCTATTAATACGCCCCTGACAAGCTGCACGCTGAGGTACACAAGAAAGTCAGGCTTTTAGCCACATCTGACCTGGCCATGTGATGCTGTCCAACAACACTAAGGGAAGAATTTACTAAGAACACAATTATGTACCAGTGTGTCAGCTTTTAGGGGTAAATGTGAAGTAATAAAGTAATGTAAAATCATCAGAGAGAGCAAGCAATGGGGCAGAAAGATGGGAGGAAGAGGGGGAGACAGTGTCAGGGAAAGAGGGGAGGGGAGGGAGAGCCTCTAGAGCAGGCATTCCCAACCGCGGTCCTCAAGGCACACCAACATTGCAGGTTTTAGTGATATCCAGGCTTCAGCCTAGATGGTTAAATCAAAATAACTGAGGTACTAATTCAGTCATCTGTGTTCAAGCCTGGAGATCACTAAAACCAGGACTGTTAGTGTGCCTTGAGGACCGAGGTTAGGAATGCCTGCTCTAAAGCATGCCTTCCAAGTGCCCGATTTTCGTTGGACAGTCCCATGTTTTGGGCACTGTCCTGCGGGAAGAGTTACCCCATCCAGTGTCAGGATACTGCTGTCAGTCATGTGACCACTGGAATAACATACTCAATTCATGCACGTTCCAAACATTAAGTTAAAGCCTGAGGTATGGCACACCTGTGCAGCTCCGAGATTGCAGTGCAGGCACATTCATTTATACAAGAATGTCTCAGAAGATTTGGGGTGTTGTGGCTGTGTGTGTGGCACAGTGACTGGCAGAGGCTGGAGTGTGAGTGTATGGCGCAGGCTGCTGTGTGTGTGGCACAGTGACTGGCACAGAGGCTGGAGTGTGAGTGTATGGCGCAGGCTGCTGTGTGTGTGGCACAGTGACTGGCAGAGGCTGGAGTGTGAGTGTATGGCGCAGGCTGCTGTGTGTGTGGCACAGTGACTGGCAGAGGATGGAGTGTGAGTGTATGGCGCAGGCTGCTGTGTGTGTGGCACAGTGACTGGCAGAGGCTGGAGTGTGAGTGTATGGCGCAGGCTGCTGTGTGTGTGGCACAGTGACTGGCAGAGGTTGGAGTGTGAGTGTATGGCGCAGGCTGCTGTGTGTGGGGCACAGTGACTGGCAGAGGCTGGAGTGTGAGTGTATGGCACACTGACTGGCAGAGGATGGAGTGTGAGTGTATGGCGCAGGCTGCTGAGTGTGTGGCACAGTAACTGGCAGAGGATGGAGTGTGAGTGTATGGCGCAGGCTGCTGTGTGTGTGGCACAGTGACTGGCAGAGGCTGGAGTGTGAGTGTATGGCGCAGGCTGCTGTGTGTGTGGCACAGTGACTGGCAGAGGATGGAGTGTGAGTGTATGGCGCAGGCTGCTCTGTGTGTGGCACAGTGACTGGCAGAGGCTGGAGTGTGAGTGTATGGCGCAGGCTGCTGTGTGTGTGGCACAGTGACTGGCAGAGGATGGAGTGTGAGTGTATGGCGCAGGCTGCTGTGTGTGTGGCACAGTGACTGGCAGAGGCTGGAGTGTGAGTGTATGGCGCAGGCTGCTGTGTGTGTGTGGCACAGTGACTGGCAGAGGCTGGAGTGTGAGTGTATGGCGCAGGCTGCTGTGTGTGTGGCACAGTGACTGGCAGAGGCTGGAGTGTGAGTGTATGGCGCAGGCTGCTGTGTGTGTGGCACAGTGACTGGCAGAGGCTGGAGTGTGAGTGTATGGCGCAGGCTGCTGTGTGTGTGGCACAGTGACTGGCAGAGGCTGGAGTGTGAGTGTATGGCGCAGGCTGCTGTGTGTGTGGCACAGTGACTGGCAGAGGATGGAGTGTGAGTGTATGGCGCAGGCTGCTGTGTGTGTGGCACAGTGACTGGCAGAGGCTGGAGTGTGAGTGTATGGCGCAGGCTGCTGTGTGTATGGCACAGTGACTGGCAGAGGCTGGAGTGTGAGTGTATGGCGCAGGCTGCTGTGTGTGTGGCACAGTGACTGGCAGAGGCTGGAGTGTGAGTGTATGGCGCAGGCTGCTGTGTGTGTGGCACAGTGACTGGCAGAGGCTGGAGTGTGAGTGTATGGCGCAGGCTGCTGTGTGTGTGGCACAGTGACTGGCAGAGGCTGGAGTGTGAGTGTATGGCGCAGGCTGCTGTGTGTGTGGCACAGTGACTGGCAGAGGCTGGAGTGTGAGTGTATGGCGCAGGCTGCTGTGTGTGTGGCACAGTGACTGGCAGAGGCTGGAGTGTGAGTGTATGGCGCAGGCTGCTGTGTGTGTGGCACAGTGACTGGCAGAGACTGGAGTGTGAGTGTATGGCGCAGGCTGCTGTGTGTGTGGCACAGTGACTGGCAGAGGCTGGAGTGTGAGTGTATGGCACAGGCTGCTGTGTGTGTGGCACAGTGACTGGCAGAGGCTGGAGTGTGAGTGTATGGCGCAGGCTGCTGTGTGTGTGGCACAGTGACTGGCAGAGGCTGGAGTGTGAGTATATGGCGCAGGCTGCTGTGTGTGGCACACTGACTGGCAGAGGCTGGAGTGTGAGTGTATGGCGCAGGCTGCTGTGTGTGGGGCACAGTGACTGGCAGAGGCTGGAGTGTGAGTGTATTGCGCAGGCTGCTGTGTGTGTGGCACAGTGACTGGCAGAGGCTGGAGTGTGAGTGTATGGCACAGGCTGCTGTGTGTGTGGCACAGTGACTGGCAGAGGCTGGAGTGTGAGTGTATGGCGCAGGCTGCTGTGTGTGTGTGGGGCACAGTGACTGGCAGAGGCTGGAGTGTGAGTGTATGGCACAGGCTGCTGTGTGTGTGGCACAGTGACTGGCAGAGGCTGGAGTGTGAGTGTATGGCACAGGCTGCTGTGTGTGTGTGGGGCACAGTGACTGGCAGAGGCTGGAGTGTGAGTGTATGGCACAGGCTGCTGTGTGTGTGGCACAGTGACTGGCAGAGGCTGGAGTGTGAGTGTATGGCGCAGGCTGCTGTGTGTGTGGCACACTGACTGGCAGAGGCTGGAGTGTGAGTGTATGGCGCAGGCTGCTGTGTGTGTGGCACAGTGACTGGCAGAGGATAAAGTGTGAGTGTATGGTGCAGGCTGCTGTGTGTGTGGCACACTGACTGGCAGAGGCTGGAGTGTGAGTGTATGGCGCAGGCTGCTGTGTGTGTGTGGCACAGTGACTGGCAGAGGCTGGAGTGTGAGTGTATGGCACAGGCTGCTGTGTGTGTGGCACAGTGACTGGCAGAGGCTGGAGTGTGAGTGTGTGGCGCAGGCTGCTGTGTGTGTGGCACACTGACTGGCAGAGGATGGAGTGTGAGTATGTGGCACAGGCTGCTGTGTGTGTGGCACAGTGACTGGCAGAGGCTGGAGTGTGAGTGTATGGCGCAGGCTGCTGTGTGTGTGGCACAGTGACTGGCAGAGGCTGGAGTGTGAGTGTATGGCAGAGGCCGGAGTGTGAGTGTATGGCGCAGGCTGCTGTGTGTGTGGCACAGTGACTGGCAGAGGCTGGAGTGTGAGTGTATGGCGCAGGCTGCTGTGTGTGTGGCACAGTGACTGGCAGAGGCTGGAGTGTGAGTATGTGGGTCAGGCTGCTGTGTGTGTGGCACAGTGACTGGCAGAGGCTGGAGTGTGAGTGTATGTCGCAGGCTGCTGTGTGTGTGGCACAGTGACTGGCAGAGGCTGGAGTGTGAGTGTATGGCGCAAGCTGCTGTGTGTGTGGCACAGTGACTGGCAGAGGCTGGAGTGTGAGTGTATGGCGCAGGCTGCTGTGTGTGTGGCACAGTTACTGGCAGAGGCTGGAGTGTGAGTGTATGGCGCAGGCTGCTGTGTGTGTGGCACAGTGACTGGCAGAGGCTGGAGTGTGAGTGTATGGCGCAGGCTGCTGTGTGTGTGGCACAGTGACTGGCAGAGGCTGGAGTGTGAGTGTATGGCGCAGGCTGCTGTGTGTGTGTGGCACAGTGACTGGCAGAGGCTGGAGTGTGAGTGTATGGCGCAGGCTGCTGTGTGTGTGGCACAGTGACTGGCAGAGGCTGGAGTGTGAGTGTATGGCGCAAGCTGCTGTGTGTGTGGCACAGTGACTGGCAGAGGCTGGAGTGTGAGTGTATGGCGCAGGCTGCTGTGTGTGTGTGGCACAGTGACTGGCAGAGGCTGGAGTGTGAGTGTATGGCGCAGGCTGCTGTGTGTGTGTGGCACACTGACTGGCAGAGGCTGGAGTGTGAGTGTATGGCGCAGGCTGCTGTGTGTGTGGCACAGTGACTGGCAGAGGCTGGAGTGTGAGTGTATGGCACAGGCTGCTGTGTGTGTGGCACAGTGACTGGCAGAGGCTGGAGTGTGAGTGTATGGCGCAGGCTGCTATGTGTGTGGCACAGTGACTGGCAGAGGCTGGAGTGTGAGTGTATGGCGCAGGCTGCTGTGTGTGTGGCACAGTGTCTGGCAGAGGCTGGAGTGTGAGTGTATGGCGCAGGCTGCTGTGTGTGTGGCACAGTGACTGGCAGAGGCTGGAGTGTGAGTGTATGGCGCAGGCTGCTGTGTGTGTGGCACAGTGACTGGCAGAGGATGGAGTGTGAGTGGATGGCACCGGCTGCTGTGTGTGTGGCACAGTGACTGGCAGAGGCTGGAGTGTGAGTGTATGGCGCAGGCTGCTGTGTGTGTGGCACAGTGACTGGCAGAGGCTGGAGTGTGAGTGTATGGCGCAGGCTGCTGTGTGTGTGGCACAGTGACTGGCAGAGGATGGAGTGTGAGTGTATGGCGCAGGCTGCTGTGTGTGTGGCACAGTGACTGGCAGAGGCTGGAGTGTGAGTGTATGGCGCAGGCTGCTGTGTGTGTGGCACAGTGACTGGCAGAGGCTGGAGTGTGAGTGTATGGCGCAGGCTGCTGTGTGTGTGGCACAGTGACTGGCAGAGGCTGGAGTGTGAGTGTATGGCGCAGGCTGCTGTGTGTGTGGCACAGTGACTGGCAGAGGCTGGAGTGTGAGTGGATGGCGCAGTCTGCTGTGTGTGTGGCACAGTGACTGGCAGAGGCTGGAGTGTGAGTGTATGGCGCAGTCTGCTGTGTGTGTGGCACAGTGACTGGCAGAGGCTGGAGTGTGAGTGTATGGCGCAGGCTGCTGTGTGTGTGGCACAGTGACTGGCAGAGGATGGAGTGTGAGTGTATGGCGCAGGCTGCTGTGTGTGTGGCACAGTGACTGGCAGAGGCTGGAGTGTGAGTGTATGGCGCAGGCTGCTGTGTGTGTGGCACAGTGACTGGCAGAGGCTGGAGTGTGAGTGTATGGCGCAGGCTGCTGTGTGTGTGGCACAGTGACTGGCAGAGGTTGGAGTGTGAGTGTATGGCGCAGGCTGCTGTGTGTGGGGCACAGTGACTGGCAGAGGCTGGAGTGTGAGTGTATGGCACACTGACTGGCAGAGGATGGAGTGTGAGTGTATGGCGCAGGCTGCTGTGTGTGTGGCACAGTGACTGGCAGAGGATGGAGTGTGAGTGTATGGCGCAGGCTGCTGTGTGTGTGGCACAGTGACTGGCAGAGGCTGGAGTGTGAGTGTATGGCGCAGGCTGCTGTGTGTGTGGCACACTGACTGGCAGAGGATGGAGTGTGAGTGTATGGCGCAGGCTGCTGTGTGTGTGGCACAGTGACTGGCAGAGGATGGAGTGTGAGTGTATGGCGCAGGCTGCTGTGTGTGTGGCACAGTGACTGGCAGAGGCTGGAGTGTGAGTGTATGGCGCAGGCTGCTGTGTGTGTGTGGCACAGTGACTGGCAGAGGCTGGAGTGTGAGTGTATGGCGCAGGCTGCTGTGTGTGTGGCACAGTGACTGGCAGAGGCTGGAGTGTGAGTGTATGGCGCAGGCTGCTGTGTGTGTGGCACAGTGACTGGCAGAGGCTGGAGTGTGAGTGTATGGCGCAGGCTGCTGTGTGTGTGGCACAGTGACTGGCAGAGGCTGGAGTGTGAGTGTATGGCGCAGGCTGCTGTGTGTGTGGCACAGTGACTGGCAGAGGCTGGAGTGTGAGTGTATGGCGCAGGCTGCTGTGTGTGTGTGGCACAGTGACTGGCAGAGGCTGGAGTGTGAGTGTATGGCGCAGGCTGCTGTGTGTGTGGCACAGTGACTGGCAGAGGCTGGAGTGTGAGTGTATGGCGCAGGCTGCTGTGTGTGTGGCACAGTGACTGGCAGAGGCTGGAGTGTGAGTGTATGGCGCAGGCTGCTGTGTGTGTGGCACAGTGACTGGCAGAGGCTGGAGTGTGAGTGTATGGCGCAGGCTGCTGTGTGTGTGGCACAGTGACTGGCAGAGGCTGGAGTGTGAGTGTATGGCGCAGGCTGCTGTGTGTGTGGCACAGTGACTGGCAGAGGCTGGAGTGTGAGTGTATGGCGCAGGCTGCTGTGTGTGTGGCACAGTGACTGGCAGAGGCTGGAGTGTGAGTGTACGTCGCAGGCTGCTGTGTGTGTGGCACAGTGACTGGCAGAGGCTGAAGTGTGAGTGTATGGCGCAGGCTGCTGTGTGTGTGGCACAGTGACTGGCAGAGGCTGGAGTGTGGGTGTATGGCACAGGCTGCTGTGTGTGTGGCACAGTGACTGGCAGAGGCTTGAGTGTGAGTGTATGGCACAGGCTGCTGTGTGTGTGGCACAGTGACTGGCAGAGGCTGGAGTGTGAGTGTATGGCGCAGGCTGCTGTGTGTGTGGCACAGTGACTGGCAGAGGCTGGAGTGTGAGTGTATGGCGCAGGCTGCTGTGTGTGTGGCACAGTGACTGGCAGAGGCTGGAGTGTGAGTGTATGGCGCAGGCTGCTGTGTGTGTGGCACAGTGACTGGCAGAGGCTGGAGTGTGAGTGTATGTCGCAGGCTGCTGTGTGTGTGGCACAGTGACTGGCAGAGGCTGGAGTGTGAGTGTATGGCGCAGGCTGCTGTGTGTGTGGCACAGTGACTGGCAGAGGCTGGAGTGTGAGTGTATGGCGCAGGCTGCTGTGTGTGTGGCACAGTGACTGGCAGAGGCTGGAGTGTGAGTGTATGGCGCAGGCTGCTGTGTGTGTGGCACAGTGACTGGCAGAGGCTGGAGTGTGAGTGTATGGCGCAGGCTGCTATGTGTGTGGCACAGTGACTGGCAGAGGCTGGAGTGTGAGTGTATGGCGCAGGCTGCTGTGTGTGTGGCACAGTGACTGGCAGAGGCTGGAGTGTGAGTGTATGGCGCAGTCTGCTGTGTGTGTGGCACAGTGACTGGCAGAGGCTGGAGTGTGAGTGTATGGCGCAGGCTGCTGTGTGTGTGGCACAGTGACTGGCAGAGGCTGGAGTGTGAGTGTATGGCGCAGGCTGCTGTGTGTGTGGCACAGTGACTGGCAGAGGATGGAGTGTGAGTGTATGGCACAGGCTGCTGTGTGTGTGGCACAGTGACTGGCAGAGGCTGGAGTGTGAGTGTATGGCGCAGGCTGCTGTGTGTGTGGCACAGTGACTGGCAGAGGCTGGAGTGTGAGTGTATGGCACAGGCTGCTGTGTGTGTGGCACAGTGACTGGCAGAGGCTGGAGTGTGAGTGTATGGCACAGGCTGCTGTGTGTGTGGCACAGTGACTGGCAGAGGCTGGAGTGTGAGTGTATGGCACAGGCTGCTGTGTGTGTGGCACAGTGACTGGCAGAGGCTGGAGTGTGAGTGTATGGCACAGGCTGCTGTGTGTGTGGCACAGTGACTGGCAGAGGATGGAGTGTGAGTGTATGGCACAGGCTGCTGTGTGTGTGGCACAGTGACTGGCAGAGGCTGGAGTGTGAGTGTATGGCACAGGCTGCTGTGTGTGTGGCACAGTGACTGGCAGAGGCTGGAGTGTGAGTGTATGGCGCAGGCTGCTGTGTGTGTGGCACAGTGACTGGCAGAGGATGGAGTGTGAGTGTATGGCGCAGGCTGCTGTGTGTGTGGCACAGTGACTGGCAGAGGCTGGAGTGTGAGTGTATGGCGCAGGCTGCTGTGTGTATGGCACAGTGACTGGCAGAGGCTGGAGTGTGAGTGTATGGCGCAGGCTGCTGTGTGTGTGGCACAGTGACTGGCAGAGGCTGGAGTGTGAGTGTATGGCGCAGGCTGCTGTGTGTGTGGCACAGTGACTGGCAGAGGCTGGAGTGTGAGTGTATGGCGCAGGCTGCTGTGTGTGTGGCACAGTGACTGGCAGAGGCTGGAGTGTGAGTGTATGGCGCAGGCTGCTGTGTGTGTGGCACAGTGACTGGCAGAGGCTGGAGTGTGAGTGCATGGCACAGGCTGCTGTGTGTGTGTGTGGCACAGTGACTGGCAGAGGCTGGAGTGTGAGTGTATGGCACAGGCTGCTGTGTGTGTGGCACAGTGACTGGCAGAGGCTGGAGTGTGAGTGTATGGCGCAGGCTGCTGTGTGTGTGGCACAGTGACTGGCAGAGGCTGGAGTGTGAGTGTATGGCACAGGCTGCTGTGTGTGTGGCACAGTGACTGGCAGAGGCTGGAGTGTGAGTGTATGGCGCAGGCTGCTGTGTGTGTGGCACAGTGACTGGCAGAGGCTGGAGTGTGAGTGTATGGCGCAAACTGCTGTGTGTGTGGCACAGTGACTGGCAGAGGCTGGAGTGTGAGTGTATGGCGCAGGCTGCTGTGTGTGTGGCACAGTGACTGGCAGAGGCTGGAGTGTGAGTGTATGGCGCAGGCTGCTGTGTGTGTGGCACAGTGACTGGCAGAGGATGGAGTGTGAGTGTATGGCACAGGCTGCTGTGCGTGTGGCACAGTGACTGGCAGAGGCTGGAGTGTGAGTGTATGGCGCAGTCTGCTGTGTGTGTGGCACAGTGACTGGCAGAGGCTGGAGTGTGAGTGTATGGCGCAGGCTGCTGTGTGTGTGGCACAGTGACTGGCAGAGGATGGAGTGTGAGTGTATGGCGCAGGCTGCTGTGTGTGTGGCACAGTGACTGGCAGAGGCTGGAGTGTGAGTGTATGGCGCAGGCTGCTGTGTGTATGGCACAGTGACTGGCAGAGGCTGGAGTGTGAGTGTATGGCGCAGGCTGCTGTGTGTGTGGCACAGTGACTGGCAGAGGCTGGAGTGTGAGTGTATGGCGCAGGCTGCTGTGTGTGTGGCACAGTGACTGGCAGAGGCTGGAGTGTGAGTGTATGGCGCAGGCTGCTGTGTGTGTGGCACAGTGACTGGCAGAGGCTGGAGTGTGAGTGTATGGCGCAGGCTGCTGTGTGTGTGGCACAGTGACTGGCAGAGGCTGGAGTGTGAGTGTATGGCGCAGGCTGCTGTGTGTGTGTGTGTGTGTGTGTGTGTGTGTGTGGCACACTGACTGGCAGAGGATGGAGTGTGAGTGTATGGCACAGGCTGCTGTGTGTGTGTGTGTGTGTGTGTGTGTGTGTGTGTGTGTGTGTGTGTGTGTGTGTGCGTGTGTGTGTGTGTGTGTGGCACAGTGACTGGCAGAGGCTGGAGTGTGAGTGTATGGCGCAGGCTGCTGTGTGTGTGGCACAGTGACTGGCAGAGGCTGGAGTGTGAGTGTATGGCGCAGGCTGCTGTGTGTGTGGCACAGTGACTGGCAGAGGATGGAGTGTGAGTGTATGGCACAGGCTGCTGTGTGTGTGGCACAGTGACTGGCAGAGGCTGGAGTGTGAGTGTATGGCACAGGCTGCTGTGTGTGTGGCACAGTGACTGGCAGAGGATGGAGTGTGAGTGTATGGCACAGGCTGCTGTGTGTGTGGCACAGTGACTGGCAGAGGCTGGAGTGTGAGTGTATGGCACAGGCTGCTGTGTGTGTGGCACAGTGACTGGCAGAGGCTGGAGTGTGAGTGTATGGCGCAGGCTGCTGTGTGTGTGGCACAGTGACTGGCAGAGGATGGAGTGTGAGTGTATGGCGCAGGCTGCTGTGTGTGTGGCACAGTGACTGGCAGAGGCCGGAGTGTGAGTGTATTGCGCAGGCTGCTGTGTGTGTGGCACAGTGACTGGCAGAGGCCGGAGTGTGAGTGTATGGCGCAGGCTGCTGTGTGTGTGGCACAGTGACTGGCAGAGGCCGGAGTGTGAGTGTATGGCGCAGGCTGCTGTGTGTGTGGCACTTTGACTGGCAGAGGCCGGAGTGTGAGTGTATGGCGCAGGCTGCTGTGTGTGTGGCACAGTGACTGGCAGAGGCCGGAGTGTGAGTGTATGGCGCAGGCTGCTGTGTGTGTGGCACAGTGACTGGCAGAGGCTGGAGTGTGAGTGTATGGCGCAGGCTGCTGTGTGTGTGGCACAGTGACTGGCAGAGGATGGAGTGTGAGTGGATGGCACAGGCTGCTGTGTGTGTGGCACAGTGACTGGCAGAGGCTGGAGTGTGAGTGTATGGCGCAGGCTGCTGTGTGTGTGGCACAGTGACTGGCAGAGGCTGGAGTGTGAGTGTATGGCGCAGGCTGCTGTGTGTGTGGCACAGTGACTGGCAGAGGCTGGAGTGTGAGTGTATGGCGCAGGCTGCTGTGTGTGGGGCACAGTGACTGGCAGAGGCTGGAGTGTGAGTGTATGGCACACTGACTGGCAGAGGATGGAGTGTGAGTGTATGGCGCAGGCTGCTGTGTGTGTGGCACAGTGACTGGCAGAGGATGGAGTGTGAGTGTATGGCGCAGGCTGCTGTGTGTGTGGCACAGTGACTGGCAGAGGCTGGAGTGTGAGTGTATGGCGCAGGCTGCTGTGTGTGTGGCACACTGACTGGCAGAGGCTGGAGTGTGAGTGTATGGCGCAGGCTGCTGTGTGTGTGTGGCACAGTGACTGGCAGAGGATGGCGTGTGAGTGTATGGCGCAGGCTGCTGTGTGTGTGGCACAGTGACTGGCAGAGGATGGAGTGTGAGTGTATGGCGCAGGCTGCTGTGTGTGTGGCACAGTGACTGGCAGAGGCTGGAGTGTGAGTGTATGGCGCAGGCTGCTGTGTGTGTGTGGCACAGTGACTGGCAGAGGCTGGAGTGTGAGTGTATGGCGCAGGCTGCTGTGTGTGTGGCACAGTGACTGGCAGAGGCTGGAGTGTGAGTGTATGGCGCAGGCTGCTGTGTGTGTGGCACAGTGACTGGCAGAGGCTGGAGTGTGAGTGTATGGCGCAGGCTGCTGTGTGTGTGGCACAGTGACTGGCAGAGGCTGGAGTGTGAGTGTATGGCGCAGGCTGCTGTGTGTGTGTGGCACAGTGACTGGCAGAGGCTGGAGTGTGAGTGTATGGCGCAGGCTGCTGTGTGTGTGGCACAGTGACTGGCAGAGGCTGGAGTGTGAGTGTATGGCGCAGGCTGCTGTGTGTGTGGCACAGTGACTGGCAGAGGCTGGAGTGTGAGTGTATGGCGCAGGCTGCTGTGTGTGTGGCACAGTGACTGGTAGAGGCTGGAGTGTGAGTGTATGGCGCAGGCTGCTGTGTGTGTGGCACAGTGACTGGCAGAGGCTGGAGTGTGAGTGTATGGCGCAGGCTGCTGTGTGTGGCACAGTGACTGGCAGAGGCTGGAGTGTGAGTGTATGGCGCAGGCTGCTGTGTGTGTGGCACAGTGACTGGCAGAGGCTGGAGTGTGAGTGTATGGCGCAGGCTGCTGTGTGTGTGGCACAGTGACTGGCAGAGGCTGGAGTGTGAGTGTATGGCACAGGCTGCTGTGTGTGTGTGTGTGTGTGGCACAGTGACTGGCAGAGGCTGGAGTGTGAGTGTATGGCACAGGCTGCTGTGTGTGTGGCACAGTGACTGGCAGAGGCTGGAGTGTGAGTGTATGGCGCAGGCTGCTGTGTGTGTGGCACAGTGACTGGCAGAGGCTGGAGTGTGAGTGTATGGTGCAGGCTGCTGTGTGTGTGGCACAGTGACTGGCAGAGGCTGGAGTGTGAGTGTATGGCGCAGGCTGCTGTGTGTGTGGCACAGTGACTGGCAGAGGCTGGAGTGTGAGTGTATGTCGCAGGCTGCTGTGTGTGTGGCACACTGACTGGCAGAGGCTGGAGTGTGAGTGTATGGCACAGGCTGCTGTGTGTGTGGCACAGTGACTGGCAGAGGCTGGAGTGTGAGTGTATGGCGCAGGCTGCTGTGTGTGTGGCACAGTGACTGGCAGAGGCTGGAGTGTGAGTGTATGGCGCAGGCTGCTGTGTGTGTGGCACAGTGACTGGCAGAGGCTGGAGTGTGAGTGTATGGCACAGGCTGCTGTGTGTGTGGCACAGTGACTGGCAGAGGCTGGAGTGTGAGTGTATGGCGCAGGCTGCTATGTGTGTGGCACAGTGACTGGCAGAGGCTGGAGTGTGAGTGTATGGCGCAGGCTGCTGTGTGTGTGGCACAGTGACTGGCAGAGGCTGGAGTGTGAGTGTATGGCGCAGTCTGCTGTGTGTGTGGCACAGTGACTGGCAGAGGCTGGAGTGTGAGTGTATGGCGCAGGCTGCTGTGTGTGTGGCACAGTGACTGGTAGAGGCTGGAGTGTGAGTGTATGGCGCAGTCTGCTGTGTGTGTGGCACAGTGACTGGCAGAGGCTGGAGTGTGAGTGTATGGCGCAGGCTGCTGTGTGTGTGGCACAGTGACTGGCAGAGGATGGAGTGTGAGTGTATGGCGCAGGCTGCTGTGTGTGTGGCACAGTGACTGGCAGAGGCTGGAGTGTGAGTGTATGGCGCAGGCTGCTGTGTGTGTGGCACAGTGACTGGCAGAGGCTGGAGTGTGAGTGTATGGCGCAGGCTGCTGTGTGTGTGGCACAGTGACTGGCAGAGGATGGAGTGTGAGTGTATGGCGCAGGCTGCTGTGTGTGTGGCACAGTGACTGGCAGAGGCTGGAGTGTGAGTGTATGGCGCAGGCTGCTGTGTGTGTGGCACAGTGACTGGCAGAGGCTGGAGTGTGAGTGTATGGCGCAGGCTGCTGTGTGTGTGGCACAGTGACTGGCAGAGGCTGGAGTGTGAGTGTATGGCGCAGGCTGCTGTGTGTGTGGCACAGTGACTGGCAGAGGCTGGAGTGTGAGTGTAAGGCGCAGGCTGCTGTGTGTGGGGCACAGTGACTGGCAGAGGCTGGAGTGTGAGTGTATGGCGCAGGCTGCTGTGTGTGTGGCACAGTGACTGGCAGAGGCTGGAGTGTGAGTGTATGGCACAGGCTGCTGTGTGTGTGTGTGGCACAGTGACTGGCAGAGGCTGGAGTGTGAGTGTATGGCACAGGCTGCTGTGTGTGTGTGTGGCACAGTGACTGGCAGAGGCTGGAGTGTGAGTGTATGGCACAGGCTGCTGTGTGTGTGGCACAGTGACTGGCAGAGGCTGGAGTGTGAGTGTATGGCGCAGGCTGCTGTGTGTGTGGCACAGTGACTGGCAGAGGCTGGAGTGTGAGTGTATGGCGCAGGCTGCTGTGTGTGTGGCACAGTGACTGGCAGAGGCTGGAGTGTGAGTGTATGGCGCAGGCTGCTGTGTGTGTGGCACAGTGACTGGCAGAGGCTGGAGTGTGAGTGTATGGCGCAAACTGCTGTGTGTGTGGCACAGTGACTGGCAGAGGCTGGAGTGTGAGTGTATGGCGCAGGCTGCTGTGTGTGTGGCACAGTCACTGGCAGAGGCTGGAGTGTGAGTGTATGGCGCAGGCTGCTGTGTGTGTGGCACAGTGACTGGCAGAGGCCGGAGTGTGAGTGTATTGCGCAGGCTGCTGTGTGTGTGGCACAGTGACTGGCAGAGGCCGGAGTGTGAGTGTATTGCGCAGGCTGCTGTGTGTGTGGCACAGTGACTGGCAGAGGCCGGAGTGTGAGTGTATGGCGCAGGCTGCTGTGTGTGTGGCACAGTGACTGGCAGAGGCCGGAGTGTGAGTGTATGGCGCAGGCTGCTGTGTGTGTGGCACAGTGACTGGCAGAGGCTGGAGTGTGAGTGTATGGCGCAGGCTGCTGTGTGTGTGGCACAGTGACTGGCAGAGGCCGGAGTGTGAGTGTATGGCGCAGGCTGCTGTGTGTGTGGCACAGTGACTGGCAGAGGCCGGAGTGTGAGTGTATGGCGCAGGCTGCTGTGTGTGTGGCACAGTGACTGGCAGAGGCCGGAGTGTGAGTGTATGGCGCAGGCTGCTGTGTGTGTGGCACAGTGACTGGCAGAGGCCGTAGTGTGAGTGTATGGCGCAGTCTGCTGTGTGTGTGGCACAGTGACTGGCAGAGGCCGGAGTGTGAGTGTATGTCGCAGGCTGCTGTTTGTGTGGCACAGTGACTGGCAGAGGCCGGAGTGTGAGTGTATGTCGCAGGCTGCTGTGTGTGTGGCACAGTGACTGGCAGAGGCTGGAGTGTGAGTGTTTGGCACAGGCTGCTGTGTGTGTGGCACAGTGACTGGCAGAGGCTGGAGTGTGAGTGTATGGCGCAGGCTGCTGTGTGTGTGGCACAGTGACTGGCAGAGGCTGGAGTGTGAGTGTATGGCGCAGGCTGCTGTGTGTGTGGCACACTGACTGGCAGAGGCTGGAGTGTGAGTGTATGGCGCAGGCTGCTGTGTGTGTGGCACAGTGACTGGCAGAGGCTGGAGTGTGAGTGTATGGCGCAGGCTGCTGTGTGTGTGGCACAGTGACTGGCAGAGGCTGGAGTGTGAGTGTATGGCGCAGGCTGCTGTGTGTGTGGCACAGTGACTGGCAGAGGCTGGAGTGTGAGTGTATGGCGCAGGCTGCTGTGTGTGGGGCACAGTGACTGGCAGAGGCTGGAGTGTGAGTGTATGGCGCAGGCTGCTGTGTGTGTGGCACAGTGACTGGCAGAGGCTGGAGTGTGAGTGTATGGCGCAGGCTGCTGTGTGTGTGGCACAGTGACTGGCAGAGGCTGGAGTGTGAGTGTATGGCACAGGCTGCTGTGTGTGTGGCACAGTGACTGGCAGAGGCTGGAGTGTGAGTGTATGGCACAGGCTGCTGTGTGTGTGGCACAGTGACTGGCAGAGGCTGGAGTGTGAGTGTATGGCGCAGGCTGCTGTGTGTGTGGCACAGTGACTGGCAGAGGCTGGAGTGTGAGTGTATGGCGCAGGCTGCTATGTGTGTGGCACAGTGACTGGCAGAGGCTGGAGTGTGAGTGTATGGCGCAGGCTGCTGTGTGTGTGGCACAGTGACTGGCAGAGGCTGGAGTGTGAGTGTATGGCGCAAACTGCTGTGTGTGTGGCACAGTGACTGGCAGAGGCTGGAGTGTGAGTGTATGGCGCAGGCTGCTGTGTGTGTGGCACAGTCACTGGCAGAGGCTGGAGTGTGAGTGTATGGCGCAGGCTGCTGTGTGTGTGGCACAGTGACTGGCAGAGGCCGGAGTGTGAGTGTATGGCGCAGGCTGCTGTGTGTGTGGCACAGTGACTGGCAGAGGCCGGAGTGTGAGTGTATTGCGCAGGCTGCTGTGTGTGTGGCACAGTGACTGGCAGAGGCCGGAGTGTGAGTGTATGGCGCAGGCTGCTGTGTGTGTGGCACAGTGACTGGCAGAGGCCGGAGTGTGAGTGTATGGCGCAGGCTGCTGTGTGTGTGGCACAGTGACTGGCAGAGGCTGGAGTGTGAGTGTATGGCGCAGGCTGCTGTGTGTGTGGCACAGTGACTGGCAGAGGCTGGAGTGTGAGTGTATGGCGCAGGCTGCTGTGTGTGGGGCACAGTGACTGGCAGAGGCTGGAGTGTGAGTGTATGGCGCAGGCTGCTGTGTGTGTGTGTGGCACAGTGACTGGCAGAGGCTGGAGTGTGAGTGTATGGCACAGGCTGCTGTGTGTGTGGCACAGTGACTGGCAGAGGCTGGAGTGTGAGTGTATGGCGCAGGCTGCTGTGTGTGTGGCACAGTGACTGGCAGAGGCTGGAGTGTGAGTGTATGGCGCAGGCTGCTGTGTGTGTGGCACAGTGACTGGCAGAGGCTGGAGTGTGAGTGTATGGCGCAGGCTGCTGTGTGTGTGGCACAGTGACTGGCAGAGGCTGGAGTGTGAGTGTATGGCGCAAACTGCTGTGTGTGTGGCACAGTGACTGGCAGAGGCTGGAGTGTGAGTGTATGGCGCAGGCTGCTGTGTGTGTGGCACAGTCACTGGCAGAGGCTGGAGTGTGAGTGTATGGCGCAGGCTGCTGTGTGTGTGGCACAGTGACTGGCAGAGGCCGGAGTGTGAGTGTATGGCGCAGGCTGCTGTGTGTGTGGCACAGTGACTGGCAGAGGCCGGAGTGTGAGTGTATTGCGCAGGCTGCTGTGTGTGTGGCACAGTGACTGGCAGAGGCCGGAGTGTGAGTGTATGGCGCAGGCTGCTGTGTGTGTGGCACAGTGACTGGCAGAGGCCGGAGTGTGAGTGTATGGCGCAGGCTGCTGTGTGTGTGGCACAGTGACTGGCAGAGGCCGGAGTGTGAGTGTATGGCGCAGGCTGCTGTGTGTGTGGCACAGTGACTGGCAGAGGCCGGAGTGTGAGTGTATGGCGCAGGCTGCTGTGTGTGTGGCACAGTGACTGGCAGAGGCCGGAGTGTGAGTGTATGGCGCAGGCTGCTGTGTGTGTGGCACAGTGACTGGCAGAGGCCGGAGTGTGAGTGTATGGCGCAGGCTGCTGTGTGTGTGGCACAGTGACTGGCAGAGGCCGGAGTGTGAGTGTATGGCGCAGGCTGCTGTGTGTGTGGCACAGTGACTGGCAGAGGCCGGAGTGTGAGTGTATGGCGCAGGCTGCTGTGTGTGTGGCACAGTGACTGGCAGAGGCCGGAGTGTGAGTGTATGGCGCAGTCTGCTGTGTGTGTGGCACAGTGACCGGCAGAGGCCGGAGTGTGAGTGTATGTCGCAGGCTGCTGTTTGTGTGGCACAGTGACTGGCAGAGGCCGGAGTGTGAGTGTATGTCGCAGGCTGCTGTGTGTGTGGCACAGTGACTGGCAGAGGCCGGAGTGTGAGTGTATGGCGCAGGCTGCTGTGTGTGTGGCACAGTGACTGGCAGAGGCTGGAGTGTGAGTGTATGGCGCAGGCTGCTGTGTGTGTGGCACAGTGACTGGCAGAGGATGGAGTGTGAGTGTGTGGCGCAGGCTGCTGTGTGTGTGGCACAGTGACTGGCAGAGGCTGGAGTGTGAGTGTGTGGCGCAGGCTGCTGTGTGTGTGGCACAGTGACTGGCAGAGGCTGGAGTGTGAGTGTGTGGCACAGGCTGCTGTGTGTGTGGCACAGTGACTGGCAGAGGCTGGAGTGTGAGTGTGTGGCACAGGCTGCTGTGTGTGTGGCACAGTGACTGGCAGAGGCTGGAGTGTGAGTATGTGGCACAGGCTGCTGTGTGTGTGGCACAGTGACTGGCAGAGGCTGGAGTGTGAGTGTATGGCGCAGGCTGCTGTGTGTGGCACAGTGACTGGCAGAGGCTGGAGTGTGAGTGTATGGCGCAGGCTGCTGTGTGTGTGTGTGTGTGTGTGTATGTGTGTGTGTGTGTGTGTGGCACACTGACTGGCAGAGGATGGAGTGTGAGTGTATGGCGCAGGCTGCTGTGTGTGTGGCACAGTGACTGGCAGAGGCTGGAGTGTGAGTGTATGGCGCAGGCTGCTGTGTGTGTGGCACAGTGACTGGCAGAGGCTGGAGTGTGAGTGTATGGCGCAAACTGCTGTGTGTGTGGCACAGTGACTGGCAGAGGCTGGAGTGTGAGTGTATGGCGCAGGCTGCTGTGTGTGTGGCACAGTCACTGGCAGAGGCTGGAGTGTGAGTGTATGGCGCAGGCTGCTGTGTGTGTGGCACAGTGACTGGCAGAGGCCGGAGTGTGAGTGTATTGCGCAGGCTGCTGTGTGTGTGGCACAGGGACTGGCAGAGGCCGGAGTGTGAGTGTATGGCGCAGGCTGCTGTGTGTGTGGCACAGTGACTGGCAGAGGCCGGAGTGTGAGTGTATGGCGCAGGCTGCTGTGTGTGTGGCACAGTGACTGGCAGAGGCCGGAGTGTGAGTGTATGGCGCAGGCTGCTGTGTGTGTGGCACAGTGACTGGCAGAGGCCGGAGTGTGAGTGTATGGCGCAGGCTGCTGTGTGTGTGGCACAGTGACTGGCAGAGGCCGGAGTGTGAGTGTATGGCGCAGGCTGCTGTGTGTGTGGCACAGTGACTGGCAGAGGCCGGAGTGTGAGTGTATGGCGCAGGCTGCTGTGTGTGTGGCACAGTGACTGGCAGAGGCCGGAGTGTGAGTGTATGGCGCAGGCTGCTGTGTGTGTGGCACAGTGACTGGCAGAGGCCGGAGTGTGAGTGTATGGCGCAGGCTGCTGTGTGTGTGGCACAGTGACTGGCAGAGGCCGGAGTGTGAGTGTATGGCGCAGTCTGCTGTGTGTGTGGCACAGTGACTGGCAGAGGCCGGAGTGTGAGTGTATGTCGCAGGCTGCTGTTTGTGTGGCACAGTGACTGGCAGAGGCCGGAGTGTGAGTGTATGTCGCAGGCTGCTGTGTGTGTGGCACAGTGACTGGCAGAGGCTGGAGTGTGAGTGTTTGGCGCAGGCTGCTGTGTGTGTGGCACAGTGACTGGCAGAGGCTGGAGTGTGAGTGTATGGCACAGGCTGCTGTGTGTGTGGCACAGTGACTGGCAGAGGCTGGAGTGTGAGTGTATGGCGCAGGCTGCTGTGTGTGTGGCACACTGACTGGCAGAGGCTGGAGTGTGAGTGTATGGCGCAGGCTGCTGTGTGTGTGGCACAGTGACTGGCAGAGGCTGGAGTGTGAATGTATGGCGCAGGCTGCTGTGTGTGTGGCACAGTGACTGGCAGAGGCTGGAGTGTGAGTGTATGGCGCAGGCTGCTGTGTGTGTGGCACAGTGACTGGCAGAGGCTGGAGTGTGAGTGTATGGCGCAGGCTGCTGTGTGTGGGGCACAGTGACTGGCAGAGGCTGGAGTGTGAGTGTATGGCGCAGGCTGCTGTGTGTGTGGCACAGTGACTGGCAGAGGCTGGAGTGTGAGTGTATGGCGCAGGCTGCTGTGTGTGTGGCACAGTGACTGGCAGAGGCTGGAGTGTGAGTGTATGGCACAGGCTGCTGTGTGTGTGTGTGGCACAGTGACTGGCAGAGGCTGGAGTGTGAGTGTATGGCACAGGCTGCTGTGTGTGTGGCACAGTGACTGGCAGAGGCTGGAGTGTGAGTGTATGGCGCAGGCTGCTGTGTGTGTGGCACAGTGACTGGCAGAGGCTGGAGTGTGAGTGTATGGCGCAGGCTGCTATGTGTGTGGCACAGTGACTGGCAGAGGCTGGAGTGTGAGTGTATGGCGCAAACTGCTGTGTGTGTGGCACAGTGACTGGCAGAGGCTGGAGTGTGAGTGTATGGCGCAAACTGCTGTGTGTGTGGCACAGTGACTGGCAGAGGCTGGAGTGTGAGTGTATGGCGCAGGCTGCTGTGTGTGTGGCACAGTCACTGGCAGAGGCTGGAGTGTGAGTGTATGGCGCAGGCTGCTGTGTGTGTGGCACAGTGACTGGCAGAGGCCGGAGTGTGAGTGTATTGCGCAGGCTGCTGTGTGTGTGGCACAGTGACTGGCAGAGGCCGGAGTGTGAGTGTATGGCGCAGGCTGCTGTGTGTGTGGCACAGTGACTGGCAGAGGCCGGAGTGTGAGTGTATGGCGCAGGCTGCTGTGTGTGTGGCACAGTGACTGGCAGAGGCCGGAGTGTGAGTGTATGGCGCAGGCTGCTGTGTGTGTGGCACAGTGACTGGCAGAGGCTGGAGTGTGAGTGTATGGCGCAGGCTGCTGTGTGTGGGGCACAGTGACTGGCAGAGGCTGGAGTGTGAGTGTATGGCGCAGGCTGCTGTGTGTGTGTGTGGCACAGTGACTGGCAGAGGCTGGAGTGTGAGTGTATGGCACAGGCTGCTGTGTGTGTGGCACAGTGACTGGCAGAGGCTGGAGTGTGAGTGTATGGCGCAGGCTGCTGTGTGTGTGGCACAGTGACTGGCAGAGGCTGGAGTGTGAGTGTATGGCGCAGGCTGCTGTGTGTGTGGCACAGTGACTGGCAGAGGCTGGAGTGTGAGTGTATGGCGCAGGCTGCTGTGTGTGTGGCACAGTGACTGGCAGAGGCTGGAGTGTGAGTGTATGGCGCAAACTGCTGTGTGTGTGGCACAGTGACTGGCAGAGGCTGGAGTGTGAGTGTATGGCGCAGGCTGCTGTGTGTGTGGCACAGTCACTGGCAGAGGCTGGAGTGTGAGTGTATGGCGCAGGCTGCTGTGTGTGTGGCACAGTGACTGGCAGAGGCCGGAGTGTGAGTGTATGGCGCAGGCTGCTGTGTGTGTGGCACAGTGACTGGCAGAGGCCGGAGTGTGAGTGTATTGCGC